>NC_137798.1:34239506-34944506 GCF_963383645.1 Muscardinus avellanarius
CCTTAATATAGAATATTTCAACATGCCTATAGGGATAGAAAATAAAACATGTTGTGCAAGATTTATCACAAAATTAGTATGTTTGTGACCATAATCTAAAGAATAAAATCTTTGCTAGGATCAGAAACTCCTTACCTGTCTTCGTTTATTACTATTCCTGTCTTTCTTTTTTTTTTTTAATGTATTGGTGCATTTAGTCATACATCTTAATGGGATAAAAGACTTGTGGAGACATACATGCACACATCATCCAATTAGCCCTTACCCAGTCCTCACCGCATTCTCACCCCCTCCTTCCTTCCCATGCTTGGCTTAGTGATTGACTTTGATATGTTTGTTTAAGTACATCATGTGCTTTATAGAGTTTTCCTCTTCTCCCCTCCCATCCCCTCAGTTAGGTTGCCTTATTTCCTCCTCTATAGGATCTCCTTCTTCATCTAGAGTTCCTCCTGTTACCCATTTTTCCCTAACTCTCACATATTAGGGAATGCATCTGATTTCTTCTTTTTTGCGACTGACTAATCTCACTTAGCATAATGTCCCCCAGTTCCATCCATTTCCCTGTAAATGATGAAATTGTATTTTTCTTTATAGGTGAGTAAAATTCCATTGTATGCTTTTTTCTTATTTGTTTTATTACTTCATGAAATATTCTCAATGAAATTAAACTTGTGGTACACTTTTTTCTCTAGACTACATCATACATACATCCCCTTCCCACAAAACACTTTTTTCCAACTGTATCATTATTTCCACTGGCACATCTGGGTTCATACCATGTTTGCATTTCCTTTTCAAATGGAAGAAGCTCTTCATGGATCTTTGAATATATTATCTTTATGTTCCTTGCAGTGTTTACCAGTTCTTTTTAAATATTTTTAGAAGAGCTCAGAATATTCTATAGATGAGTGAATCATCACTTTATACTATTCATGCTAATGACTGGTATTGTAAGTACCATATGAAATGGGTTTGCTCCACTCAAGATGAATACCTATTCAATCTCCTAAATTTCCTTGTTTTAAAGGAGCATATTTTAATTCCAGCATTTGAAAGGCTAAGACCAGAAAATCGCAGTTCACTGACAACCTCAGCTACTTAGCAATGCCCTTTGCAACTCAGTGAGACCATGTTTCAAAATAAGAAATAAAAAAAAATAGGGCTGGGGGTGTAGCTTGGAGGTAGAATACCCTTGGGTTCCATCCCTAGTACCACACACACACAAAAAGAAAAGACTAAAAAATAGGGCTGGGGGGTATAACTTGGAAGTACAATACCCCTGGGTTCCATCCCCAGTACAGCTAAATAAATAAATAAATGTAAATAAATAAATAAGCACATTTCAATAAAAAATACAAAGCTAATAATAACTTTAACCAACTCACAACCTTGACTCACAATGGCCAGTCACTTCATATTTTAATATATTACATGTTGAAGATGAAAAAGAAAGAAAGAAAGGAAAAGAAACTGAGAACACAGTAAGATCAAACCGCCTGAATTAAAATGTAAGCTATTGGTAAGGTAAGTATTTAATTTATAGATGTACTACAGTGTTCCACACATTTTAAGCTCTTGTAAATTAACTAAATAATCCTGAAAAATAGAATTGCCATATTGTGAACCCTAAGTTAGTTTTCTATAATTCCGTGCATAATGAAGAAAAATTTATTTCAAAGTAAATTATAAACATCTTCAACATTGCAGGATAAACTAAACTCATTTTGGCATTTAACTCAATTAGAAATAATATATTGTTGATTATGTATGTGCAGTTCATTCATTTAAATGTCTAGTGCTCACAACTGATTAAATCAAGTTATGCATTCTGAATATTAAACATGTTAGATAATATTTCTAAATTTTGCTTCTGTAAATTGTGGAACTCAGTTTCATTCAAAAGAGGTTTGCGACTAAAATGAAGTTTAAAAATAATGTATCAAATCCCCTTAAAATGGCTTTTACTGGTTGTATTCTCATCATTTCTTTAGGCCTCAGTTCTATGATAATTTCATAAAATGCCTTAGAAAAAAATCTAGGAAATAAATAAAAATGTAATGGAGATGGTAAAATGTAATAATCTTGGCCCAGGAAAGAATTAAACTTGGTAAGATTTCATCCCCCTTCCTTCCATTCTTAAATGTGTTTCAACTAAACTTTTTTGAGATTGACAGCTGAAAATAATAAAAGTCCAATTATTTTGATGAGTGCTATATGTTACGTTTGGTGTCTAGAACCAAATTCAGAGAAAGGAAAATTGATCCACTCTCCACACTGTCTAATATCTCCAAATTGAGGTGATTCATATCAGTAGCACTATGATACTGTAGATGAGGTAACGAAGGGGAATTGTGATATTATAATGTATCATAAAATACAAATCCAAGGGTGTCAAAGGACTGGAGTTAAAAGCAAGGCCTCAGGGCATACTAGTTTGATGAATAAAAGTTTATTCTTTAGATTTTTCGGGTCCCTGATTCTTTCAGCACAAAGTGTCAATAATAATACTCCACTCTGCTTTTTCACAGAATCGCTAAACAGGTAAATTAAATAATGCCTATGAAACTGATTTTAAAAATATTAGACTTCAGGAATATTAGACTTCAAGAGTGGTGGTAATAGAAACTGTAATAAAAATAGGGTGACAATGACAATAAGGAAGAGGTAGGAGAAGCAGAAATTGAGTTTTCTTGAATCTGGTTGGGCAAAAATTCAACCTAAGCAATTTTAGCAATTTATAAAAACAATATTCTCCATAAAAATTAGGTATCCAAGTGTCCTTGCTAGATATATAGTAGTTCCTTCTGCTCGATAAATTACATTTTCTTTTATTCTTTTGATAATTGCTTTGGAGTTCCATTTACATTTAATATTTGATGTTTGATTTGTCCTGTTACTGTGACCAAATGCGTGGTCCAATAATCTCTTCCCTAGTTTTAGCATTTGGGGCCAAGTGCCCCCTTATACTTAAGTTTTTCATGAACTATATCACAGGTAATCTTATCGTAAATTTTTCAACCTAGACTGAGCTACTTGGGAAACAGAACTTAGAACTTCTATATTGTTAGCAGTAGAAAACTCATAGTAGGAACTCGCTAAAAAAAAAAAATAAAGATAATGATCAAATTCAGGTTGTCTGATATAGCAAATTAAAAAGCACGATTCCCACCAAAGTTTGAATCTCAGATACATAAATACAATATTCAGGACATAATTTTACTAGAAATATAAACCTTGTGTATCTGAAATTCAAATTTAGCTGAGCGTTCTCTATTGTTTCTGGCAATGTTAAATGAAAAGGAAAAATGTGAAATGTCTTAGAGGCAACTGCATTCAGACAACTACATCAGGAAATCATTTAAATTCAACACTAAGTTAGAAATAATACATGTAAGGACTAAAAAATATGTAACTAGAACAGGGATTTTTCTCAAAGAAACACATAACTTTCTGATACATTAATGTACCAAAGAAAAAAAACTCTCAAGTAAACAAAGATATCTAAGTTAGAATAGCAATTACTGCTAATGTTGCAACTTATTGTTTAGCAACTATTCACATATCCATTTCTTTGACATTGGACTTGAACAGATAACTTTCTTTAGCTAGTGCCATGTATTTTCATGTGGAAGTGTGCCAACATCAATTCTAGGCCTTAAGAAGTAGAGCATGTTTTGGTTTGTGCTTCTGGGAAAATCCAAGCTGTGGTACAAAATGAACATGCCCATAGCTGGCCATGGTGACACATTCTTGTATTACCAATACTTAGGAGGTTGAGACAGGAGGATTTCAGCTTTATGGCCAGCCTCTGCAACTTAGTAAGACCTTGCTTCAAAATAAAGAATTTAAAAAATGAGGATATAGCTCGGTGATAGAATGCCCCTGGGTTCAATCCCCAGTACCATATTAAAAAAAAAAAAAAAAAGAATATGCCCCAGGTACCAGTTACTTCTTTAGTCTACAGTCCACACTGAAATAGATAGAGCCCAGTCTCTCCAGCTGCTCACCGACCCACAATTAATGAACAAGTTTTGTCAATGGTTGTTTTTGTGTGTGTGTGTGTGGTACTGGGGTTCCTGGAAGCCCTTTTACCTCCAGGCTACACTCCCAGACCTATTTTTTATTTTTGGAAACAGGGTCTCTTAAGCCAGCGCAGCTGGCTTCGAACCTGCGCGATCCTCTTGTCTCCGCCTCCCAAGCACGGGGATTACAAGCTTGTGCCACCAGGCTCCGCCTTGTCAATGGTTGTTAAGCAAAATCACAAAATCACTACAATGCTAGACAATTGATCCAGCCAAAGTTTTTACACTTTACAAGTGCATTTTCTCTCAATTTTATGATTTTATAATTTTATATAGTATATTCCCATAACTCATCATTTAAACAATATAACCTTTCTAGTGAATGACAGCCAGGAAGAAGATAAAAATATTAATCAAGTATATCTAGAATGAGCAATCACGATGATTTGCACAGGATTGTCTTCAGAGCTTAGGGCATAGTTCCAGGAGCAGAGAGAGGAAAGCACAAGGGCTCTGCTCTCACATCATGGAGGCTGGAAGAAAAATATAGAGGAAAAGAGGAAAAATTACATAGAGCCTCCATGGCCATACCCCAGGGACCCCTCCAACATGGCTGCCTTGTCCCCATGAGATCTAGGAGGCATTCTAAATCTAAACCATAATATCTATTTTCTCCTTTGCTTCCATATAAGAGAGAAAATATATAACCCTTGATGTTCTGAGATTTAATGATCTGGCTTAGCATATTATCTATAGTATCATTCATTTTCTTATAAATGGCATGATTTTGTTCTTTTTACTGGCTGAGTAAAATTCCATTTTATATATTGCATTTTCCTTATCTAACTATCTGTTGTTGGACACCTACTTTGGTTTTGTAATTTGGGTAATATGAAGTGTGCTGCAATAAACATGGACATATCTTATATCTCCATAATAATTTTAATTCTTTTGGGGAGATACTGAAGGGTGGTATAGCTGGCTCATATATTGTACTTGTATTAATAAATACATAAATGACTGATCTAACTGCTAAACATTTCAGTTAGGATATCAAACTCAGCCTGTCAAAAAGAATATTTTTCTATGTGATGAGTATAGTATGGACCTCTGCCACTTTGCCTAACAAACTTAAAATATTTTTCTTCCTATTTTTATTATTACTGTTCACATTTAAACAAAAAATATAAAAAATTCATTGGCTGGCGTGCATAGACTTTCTTGCAACAAGATATTTAGGAAAACTTTTATTAAGGTAGGTTTGTTACTCACAAGCTAAGTAATGCTAGTATTACCTGAGTAAACTATTATAGATATTAAATTTTTATTGTTTCTGTAATTTTGAAAAGTACTCTTTGAGTAAGTGAATCACAAATAGAATTGCCTATTCGATCACTTCTGAAGATAGTAAATCAAGTTTTTTATATCACTGAAGAAAGATCGTATGCTGATATTAAATGACCTCATGCTTCCCACTGTTTTTATGATTTGTGTCTCAAATAGGATTCTATTTTGATTCTCTCTTTGTCTTTGTAAGACAAATCAATATTCTCTCTAAAAACAAATTCAAACACCCCAGCCTTCTTTTTTTTATTTTACCAGATTACTTTCATACTTATTCACTTTATTTCCAAATCATTGTCTCTGGCATTGGAGTCAAAGTATACCACCTGCATTAGGCATTTTCTAATTGAATTAGAACCATATACTATTGTACATTCTTACAGCAGACAACGTTTTCAAACTTGTAATAGATAGTTGCATAGACGTCATCAGTATCAGTACCTATTCATACACGTCACTCAACTTACAAACTCCCTGAAAGAACCCTTTCATGACCATCCAGATATTTAAAAAAACTTCTACCTCATTATTTTCTAGCTTAAGCCTATATTTTTTTACATTTAATACTTATCTTCTCCATAAGAAGATATGTTTTATAAGGTCAAGTGACTTTGTCTTGCTCCCTTTTTATATTTAGTTATTGATGTACAGTAAATATAAAGCATCTGATGTATAGTTTAGTGAGTATAAACATGAGGAATTAATATTACGCCTCTTGTAATTCATCATATCCTGTGGGTATACCACATATTTCACACGAGAATTTCCAAGTAAAAAATTATCACCCACTTGTATGTGTGTGTATAATTCATATGGGGTTAGAAAGCTGACCAATAGTCGGGCATGGTGGCGCACGCTTGTAATCCCTGCACTTGGGAGGCGGAGACAGGGATCACGGAAGTTCGAAGCCAGCAGCACTGGCTTAAGAGACCCTGTTTCCACATAAAAATGTATAAAATAGGTCTGGGAGCGTAGCCCGGAGTTAGAAGGCTTCCAGGAACCCCAGTAGCACCAAAAAAAAAAAAAAAAAAAAAAAAGAAAGAAATCTGACCAATGGTTGCTAAGGAAGGATATAATTTTTCTAAAAGCAGTAGCCATATCTTTGACTTTATGTTATCAAAATATCAACGCTTTTTCACTAAGTCAGTATTAAAATCTTATTTTCATGATAAATTACAAATGCATATAAAAATCCAAAAGTATTTTATTAATCAGATTTGAAACAAATCATGCCTGGCGTACGGTTATCTGCTACATATTTAAACCTCAAAGATAAAGGAATCAAAATAAAGTGTCTTATCTTTTCTTAATAATAAATAACAACCATCTGGAAAAAGGAACAAACATTAAGATAGAAATAAATTTGACCTTCATATTTGTAGAGGCAATAAAAATTCTTCAAGGGCCTAACACTTAAGTAAGTGAGGATATAACCAGTAACCTGCTCTTGGAAGACTACAGGTCATGACAGTCAGTTTCCAGAGAATGAACACAAACACTCATGCTATGTATGCTTGTCAGAAACACTATTTGACAGTTCATGTATAATTGCAACAATTAACAGCTGGTTGGAGATTTCCAAGATAATAGTATGAATATGATCAAATTACTGTTTTTGGACTTGAGATACTTTACTATACCAGTGACAATTTACAATTGGGCCTTAAACAGAATATTAAATGTGAAGGATTCCGTATTACAAAAATCCCTACTGAAGGAATGTCATCTGCCTACACGGATTTATTTGGCAACATGATAGCAAAACAAAAGCAAAAAACTTAAATTCTGTTATTTTATACCTAATTCCATGTAGATTAAATTAGAAATTATTAGCAGTACAATGAGTACTCCAAAATTTGTTTTAAATAATTTGGAAGGAATCCACCAGTTTTTCCAAAATTCTGGATGATACCTACACTTCTTTGTTTTCTTTTTCTTTTTCCAAATGTATCAGATGGACAATATGCTTTGGAATTTTATCAATCCCAATTAGAGAAAACAGAGTAGAACTTTGCAGCCTTTTCTTGTCTGTAAGTAAATTATGAGATAGTTAATTACAAATACTCTTTTACAATGAGATTATTAAGATTGGATCATTACATATTTTTCAGAATTACCCTAATAGTTGACAGAGTATTTTGATCAAATTTGAGATTCCTAATGATGGATAAAAATGAAAAATGTCATTCAATATGTTTCTGTTAGTCTTAAAAGAAATATAAGCATAAGCAAGAAAGAAACTTTATTAATACTTTTAGAAATGAACCCATGATGAGGTAGATTTTACTAGACAAACATAACGGGACCTAGAAGATAACAGTCTTTGTGCTTACTCAACTTGGCCATATCCCTGCTGAGGCCTTTGGTTTTCAAGCCCTTTCTCACATGCTTCAAATTCTCTGACACATCTGAGAAGCTCTGGGAATGGTGTGATTTATATTCCAGTGTTTATATTGTTGTAGCATGTTAAATATTTTGGAAAACAAAAATAGAGAAAGAGGAAACAAAAAGGGAGGGATAAAATAGAGGAAGAAAGGAGAAAGAAAAGTTGTCATTGGTTTTATGAAACTGCTTCTTAACAACATATAAAATAAAATAATTTTGAGACATTTTATACATCATTAGTATAATAAATTGTTCCCGTTGATTCAAGAAAAACCTAGGACTTTCTGTAAAAAAAATCTCTGCAATAAAATAGAACAACATATTTTATAACATGCTATAAATTTTGTAGCATGTGCAAGTGATTGAAAAATTTCACAGGAATATTTAATTAATACAATGCAAGTCATATTTATCTTTAACATTTGTTTATGTTAATGTAAGTATGGGAGGTCAGGTGAATGAATCAAAGAGATGCTTGTGACATAAAATAAATTCTTGTTATTTTAAAGATAAACATTTTCCTCAGATTAAGTTTTAAGACTCAAAGTTGCCATTATCATAAATTAAGACTTGAACCATCACAATTCCTTCACAATGGGTAAATCCAATTCATATAAAGCCATACTTATCTGTCGCATCTTGCCAGTGGAAGTATTTTGATCTACTAAATACCTTCTCTAGCAAAGTTCAGTGGGATAAAAGTCTATGAAATTATTTCCCAGGCAACCAAAATATGAACATGTGATTCCATTCTCCAGAATCTACTTATATAAATTTTATCCTTTGCAGTTGAAATGTTCAACTAAGCCATCTGTCAGGATAAGTAGGATAAGGTTTTAATTACTTACAGCAATGCAATTATACCATTAATGTTCAGCTAAAATTGATCTCATTCAATTTAATTAGCAATGCAGCTGTGAGTAGAAAGAGATGGGTACTTTCTGTTAGCCAACACAAGCGGTAATAATGGCTTTTTTTTTAGTTGCTTGGGCCCTATTACAGCATATTTTCTACTCGGCCTTATAATTATTTGAGTGTGTGTTTGTGTTTGTGTGTGTGTGCAGATGTATGTATATATACCTTTTCCATATATGTATTTAGATTAGAAACACACACACACACACACACACACACACACACACACCCTTTGGAAAAGTGAATCTCCCCCTATTTGTGGCCATAACTGTCTATATGCCCCACATTTTGGATGGTATGGGAATGGAATTAATTCAACTCATTAAGAAGCCATCTTCCGCTGGGCGTGGTGGCGCACGCTTGTAATCTCCGCCCTTGGGAGGTGGAGACAGGAGGCTCATGCAGGTTTGAAGCCAGCTTTGCTGGCTTAGGAGACCCTGTTTCCAAATAAAAATATAAAAAATAGGTCTGGGAAATGTAGCCTGGAGGTAGAAGGTTTTCCAGGAACCCCAGTACCACCAAAAAAGAAAAAAGAAAAAAAAGAAGCCATCTTCCATTGTGTACATATCCCATAGCTTTGTAATTTGTTCATCTGTTGATGGATATTTGGCTGGTTTCATAGTCTGGCAAAGTGAATCGCACAGCTATAATCTAAACATAGGGACACAGGCATTAGTTTAGTAATTCGGTTTCCATTCTTTTGGGTAGATACCCAGAAATGGTATAGCTGGGTCATATGGTAGGTTTATTTTCATTCTTCTCAGGATCCTCCATACTGATTTCAAACAGATGAAGGGATTACAAAACTATGGTATATGTACACAATGGAATTTTACTCAGTCATAAAGTACAATAAAATTATGTCATTTTCAGAGAAATAGAGAGAATTAGGAAACATGCTAAATGATATTAGTAGGAAAAAGTCAGATGTTTCTCCCTAATATACAGAAGTTAGGGAGAAAATGGAACATAGGAGGGACTCCAGACACAGAAGGAGAAACCTGAGTTGAGTAAAGAAGGTGATGTAACTGAGGGATTTGGGAGGGGAGAGGGGGAAACACTAATGCACATGATGTGCATTCACAAACTTATCAAAGTCAATCACTAGCTGAACTCAAGAAAGAGGAAAGAAAGAGTGAATGGGTTGTGAATTGGGGAAAGACTAAATGAATGACGTATCGTGTATGCCTCTACCAACCTCTACTTCATCAAGATGTATGATTACAATGCACCAATAAATTATTAAAATAAATTAAAATAAATATATAAATAAGAAATATAAAAGCCATCTCCCTTTCAATTAAAATGATGTTTTAGTGAATATATCCTCACTACTACAATATCTATACTAGTCATGGGTAAGGGAAAGATCAAAGATAAGCTTAGACACTATCAAATAATTTGAAAATACATCATATCTCTTTGGCAAGATGGAACTTTCATAGAAGGGCTAGGTAATAAAAATGCAGGAGGGATATTTGTAAGATGCCAAGTAAATGAATAAGACAAATACTATGTATCATTGTGTGTGTGTGTGTGTGTGTGTGTGTGTGTGTGTGTGCATGCACACACGCACACTCACACACGTGCAAATATGGTACTGGAATTTGAACCTGTTGGGTATTCTACTTCTGAGCTACAATGCCAGTCCTATTTTAATTTTTTGTTTTGTAATAGGGTCTCCATAGGTTTCTGTGGATCTAGATAAATTACTGAGGCTAGTCTTGAATCTGTGATCATCCTGCTTCAACCTCCCAACTACTGGGATTACAGCCAAGCATCATCATGCCCAGTTCTGCACCATAATAATGTTTACCATGATAATTTAAAAGGAATATTAATGTAGGCATGAAAATAATAGCATTCTCCCTAGAGATCAGGTTTTTCATCACTTGAAAAAAATTGTTTTAGAGTTACACAATAACTGAGGGGAAGGATTCTGGGGAGAAAGGATTTGAGAAGTGTCTGACCTGGATACAGTGTGAGTTCAAAAGGCCATCAGAAGCCAGACATTATCAGATGGAAAGTGGGTATTGGGCATGATGGACACTAGTGATGGTGCCCTAGATTAGATAGCCCGAGAGCATTCAGAGAGGAGCCTTCATAAAGTTTGCTTCTCTTACGAAGCTCTTCCATAATGAACAAAACTCCTCCTGGTAAGTGAGCTCCTAATTATTTTCCTTTGATCCTGCTAACACTTAAGTTTCTAAATGGAAATATTTTTTAAGTGTTAATGCTGTGAACATAAGGAGGGGATTAACAGTGTCAGATCTGTAAGGCTTCTTCTATCAAATACCTCACAGTTGCTATAGCAATGTTTTTACAAGCAGAACCATAAAGACAGAAACCTGGCATGTTTCTGGAATCTGCAAGAATTGTTCCAACTTGAGAATATGAAGTAAAATAAAAAGGCAGCTTAATGGTGTTCTAAGACCACAGACTCTAGACAGACACCAGTGGCATTTAAATTCTTCATAAATAACTGTGTCATCTGAAAGATAAGTACTTACTTCTGTATACATTATTCTTCTCACTAATAAAACAGTACTTTGCACATTAAAATGAGTATTTGAGGTGAAGCTTTCTGTGTGTGTGTGTGTGTGTGTGTGTGTGTGTGTGTGTGTGTGTTTTACTGGGGATTGAATCCAGGGTTGTTCTACGTATGAACTATACTTCCAACCCGTTTTATTTTGAAATAGGCTCTCAATATATGGCTGTGAGTCTTATTAAATTGCTGAGGCTGGCCTCCAAACTGAGATCTTTCTGTCTCAGCCTCTCAAGTACTATGATTACAGACATGCGCCACTATACCAGATTTGAGGTGAAGCTCTTAATGATTGAAGTAATACAATTTTTATGCAAGTGCCAGCTAGGTATAATTAGCATTTAATTAATAAGTATATCCCCAGTAGTTAGGCTAACAACTGAGAACTGTCTAATGTTGCAGACATCATAAATATCACTTCCAGAATCTAATTCTTATCCTGGTGTTATGTCAATTACACTTTAAGTTTCAACATTAAATTTTGTGCAATAAATTGAATTGAGTTATAAAAAGTAATATCTAAATTTTATAATCCCTTAATATAACATTTTCTGAGCAAAAACCCTAATACACATAGATTTAAAAAATTCAAATGATTTTACACAATAAATACAGGAATATGACAAGTATACCACATACATAAACAAGCAAAACAGCATCAATGTAAGCAATAGGAAAAGATAGGGGATATGACAATATGGAGAAACTGTCTCTACCGAAGACAATGAGACCAGGCATGGTGGTGCACACCTGTAATCTCTGTACTTGGAAGGCTGAGAAAGGAGGATTTCAAGTTCAAGACCAGCCTCAGCCACTAGAGAGGCTCTCAGAAACCTGGTGAGACACTGTTTCCAAGCAAAGAAATAAAATAGTACTAGGGGTGTACCTGGGAGTTAGAAAGCCTCTGAATCCAATCCCCAGTATAAAAAATAAAATAAAATAAAATCAGGCTTGATGTGTACTCAGAGACAGAATATCCCTGTATTCAATCCCAATACCACCATCACCACCACAACAACAAAGGAAACAAGATTTGGTGACACAACTTTTGTTCATATGCTAAATTTGGCTATTAGACAAGCAGTTTCTAATTCCACCAGTACAAAATGTCATATCAAGAGGAGCTGTTCTAGTATTTTGTTATCTATTCTTGTGGAAAATATCTTACATAAATTTCCTTCAAGAAAGGAAGAATGCATCAATTTTTGTAATCTCCTTATTATTACCTCAGAAAATAGAAACATTATTGGTTTAAAAAATAGAATTTATTTGTCCAGCATCCATATATTTCCACTTAAAATTATCTGGAATAATTAATCATTACAGAGAAAGATTAAAAGCAGTTCAAAAGTTTATTAAATAAACTACAAAGTATTCATACATTAAAGAATTTTACAACTCTCAAAATACATTAAAGACATATTAAAGAAATATCTAGTTATTGCAATATAGATTCTCCAAAACATTAAATTAAAAGAAATCAAGGTAGAGGGAAATGTGTATAGTATGTTATAGTAAGCTACTGTTTATTTAAGTAACTGCATAAACACATGGAAACTGAGCACCACACTGCTGAATGAGGAACAGATCATAGAAATATGGGGCAAAATTAAGAAATTTCTAGAAACAAATAAAAATAGAGGTACAATATATCAAACTTCTGAGACACCTTAAAGGAAGGATGAAGAGGAAAATTCATAGCACTGAATGCCCACATATTAAGAAAAGAAAATCACCAAATAAATAACTTAATGATACACATCAAAGTCCTTGGAAAATAGAAATAATCTAACCTAAAAACCAATAGAAGACAAGAAATTATTAAAATTAGAAATCAATGAAGCAGAGAATAAATAACAGAAAATTAACAAAAGCAAAAGCTGTTTTCTTGAAAAGATAAACAAGATAGACACTAGCCAGCCTACCGAAAAGAATCATTTCAAACTACTAAAATAAGAGATGAAAAATAGATATTAAAACCAACAAAGTGGAAATGCTGAGAATTTTTAGAAACTACTTTGAAAACTATACTTCAACAAAATACAAAGTCTATAAGAAATTGACAGGTTTATAGATACTTGTAACCTTCCTAAACTAAGTCAAGAAGATATTGAAAATTAAAACCAATAGCAAGACAGGCGTGGTGGTGCACACTTGTAATCTCCACACTTGGGAGGCGGAGACAGGAGGATCACGCAGGTTCAAAGCCAGCTTCGCTGGCTTAAGAGACCCCATTCCCAAATAAAAATATAAAATAGCTCTGGGAGTGTAGCTTGGAGGTAGAAGAATTTCCAGGAACCCCAGTACCACTATATATATATTCAATCAAAGAGACTGAAATAGTAATAAAGAACTTACCATAACACAAAAGCCCAGGACCAGATGGTTTCTCAAGTGAATTTATGAAAACTTTATAGAAACTTAATCTTAATACTCTTCAACCTATTCTATGAAATGAAAAGAAACAGGACTCTACTAAATACATTCTAGGAGTTGAACATCATATTAATACTAAAACCGAATAAAGACAGCTCAAGAAAAGTATGGGCCTATATTGTTG
Source organism: Muscardinus avellanarius (assembly GCF_963383645.1). NCBI lineage: Eukaryota > Metazoa > Chordata > Mammalia > Rodentia > Gliridae > Muscardinus > Muscardinus avellanarius. The sequence continues at coordinate 34,253,278 of NC_137798.1, forward strand.
GTAAACTTAGATGTAAAACCTGCTAAACAAAATACTAGCAACACACATTCACAGCTACATCAAGAAAATAATACACTATGACCAAGTATGGTTCATTTCAGGGATGCAGGACTGGTTCAACATACAAAAAAAGCAATGCATGTAAGTAATTCATCAGAAAAAGAGAACCAAAGAAAAATAATCACATGATCATTTAAATAGACAAAGAAAAAGCATTTGATAAAATCCAACACCCATTCATGCTAAAAGCACTGCAGACAATTGGAATAAAAGGAACATACCTCAACATTATAAAGGCAATGTACAATAGGCCCACAGCCAACATTGTATTAAATTGGGAGAAACTGTGAGAGTTCCTTCCTAAAGACAGAAAAAAGACAAGAATGCCCATTATCACCACTTCTTTTCAATATAGTACTTGAGACTCTAGCCAGAGCAATAAGGCAAGAGAAGGAAATCAAAGGAGTGTAAATAGGAAAAGAAGAACTTAAACGATCCCTAGTTGCAGATGACATGATACTAAGAAGACCCAACAAATTCAACAAAAAGGATTATAGAATAGATGAATAAATCCGGCATAGTGTCTAGATACAAAATCAGTCTTAAAAATCAGTTTTCCTGTATGACAATCATAAATCTACTGAAAAAGAAATTCAGAAAACACTTCCACTCACATTATCTCACAAAAAATTAAATACTTAGGAATAAACCTAACCTAGGAGGTAAAAGATTTCTACATGGAAAAATAATAAAACATTGAAAAACAGAAATCTAAGAAACAATTAGGAGATGGAAAATTCTTTCATGCTCTTGGATAGGCAGAATAAATATCATAAAATAGAAATTTTTTCAAAAGTGGTCTACAGATTCAATGTAATACCTAATTTACTAAGGTCATTCTTCATAGACATGGAAAAATCAATCCTTAAATTTATTTTTTAATTTAATTTTATTTATTTTTATTTATTTATTTTTATTGAAAGTAAATGTTATACATTTAATCGGTATTTGGTGCCCCCTCTCCCCCCCATTTTTATTTCCCCCTCCTGACAAGTAACCAAGGTAACCTTGCTATATTCATACTTTTACACCTATTTGGAAGTAGCCGCTCATCAATCAAGTTCAGCCTCCTTCTTCTCTTAGCTTTCCATTCAAACTTTGCTGAGATTTCCCTTCCATTATCTGGATTCCCTCTGGTATTCCCAATGCTCACTCATTTGGGTGGTTTATTTTGAACAAACAAACAAACAACAACAAAAAAAAACAGAATAGCCAAAGTAGTCCTTAGCAACAAAAATCATGCAGGAAGAATCACAATACCTGACTTCAAACATTGCTATAAAACCAGAGTAATAAAAACAACATGTTATTGGCACAAAAACAAACACATAGACCAGTGGAGCAAAATAGAAGTCTCAAAAATGAACCCACACATTTAAAGCCAATTAATTTTTGACAAAGGGGTCAAAAACATACACTAGAAAAAAGACAGCCACTTCAACAAATGATGTGCCCAAAACTGGTTAACCATATGTAGAAAAATGAAAATAAGTTCTTCCTTCTCATCCTGCACAAAAGCCAATTCAAAATGGATCAAAAACTTGGAAATCAAAAAGAGAGACCTTGCAGCTCCTTGAAGAGGGCATAGGTCCAACACTTCAACCCATAGGTACAGGTCAAAAACATTGTCAACAAGACTACAAAGGCAAAAGAAATTAAGAGGAGGATCAATATGTGGAATTCATTAAATGGAAGAGCTTCTGCTTATCAAAGAAAACTATCAAAAACCTCAAAAGAGAGCCAACATAATAGTAAAAATTTTTTGTCAAATACTCCTCCAGTGGAGGACTAATTTTTAGAATATGTAGAGAACTCAAGAAACTCACTGCTAAGAAAACAAATAACTCAATCAAAAATGAGCAAATGAACAAAATAGAAACTTGACAAAATAAGAAATACAAATGGCCAATAAATGTATGATAAAGTGTTTGACATCTTAACAATCAGAGAGATGCAAATCAAAAACTACCCTGAGATTTCACCCAATTCCAATTAGAATGACAATCATTAAAAACACAAACAACGATACATTTTCGCAAGGGTGTGGAGAAGTGGGAACTCTAGTACAATGTTGGTGGGATTGTAAATTAGTGCAAAGTAGTGCAACTGTTTGGAAAATAGTATGGAAAATCCTTAGAAGAATACAAATGAACCTATCATATCTGGACAGTACCACTTCTGGGTATCTACTCAAAAAAAAAATGGAAATGAAATTATGTCATTTGCAGGCAAATGATGGAATTGCTTAGTAAGATTTGCTGAATGAGATTAATCAGTGACAACAAGTAAAAAAAAATGCTCTCCCTAATATGTGGAAGCTAGGAAGAAAAAGGGTCATAGGAGGAACTCTAGATAAAAAAAAGAGAAAACATAAATGACCAAATAAGGCAACCTGTCTGAGAGTAATGGAAGGGGGTAAGAGGAAAATTCCCTACTCTGCATGATGTACATTCACAAACATCAAGTCAATTACTAAGCCAAACATGAAAAGGAGAGAGAGGAGAGGGAATGGGGTGGGGATTGCAAAAGGGCTAAATGAGTAATGTGTGCATGTATGCCTCTAATATCTTGTACTCCATTAAGATGTGTGACTACAATGCACCAATATAAGAAAGAAACTATGGACTTTAATAAGTTAAACTGAGAAGAAGTTCATGTGGAGGTATGAAGAAATTAATATAGCTGTAGAAAAATATGTATGAAGTTTCTTTTTATTTATATTTTGTAGATTTACACGTGGAAACTATAAATGTTTACATATATTGATAAATACATATATTGAAAATACAAATATATATTCTATAAATGCATGTATGCATACAGTATGTAGAGAAATAAACAAATTAACTTAATTTTATGGGGTTGAGAGTCAAATTACTCAAAATGTAGTTGTGGTTGAATGTTGTGATTTTGTGTGTGTGTGTATGTGTGGTACTGGGGCTGGAATCTGTGGGCATTTACCTCTGAGCTACATCCCCAGCCCTATTTATTTAATTTTTTTAAACACAGTCAAGAGAAAAGAAATGTAATTTTAAAATTTCAAAGATATTAAAGACACACACTGTAGTAAGTCTGAACTAAAAATATCCATAGGAACTCATGAAAGTTCTCTAAAAAATACAGATTTGCTTTCTCTGTCCACTGAAAAGGTCAAGTAACAACTCAGTAGCAAAGATCATTAATATTACCCACATTGTGATCTCCAAATAACAGTTCTCACTCAAAGAACCAGGGCTTCGTGGGAGAAACGGCTGACATCATATTGGTGGCAGAAATCTATAGGATGAACTTGAGTTCTCCTTTTACAATCAGAAACCAAGCAAGTTATCCAAGACTAATGTCCTTGTAGTCAAAGACCTCTTGGAATAACCTTAGGAGAGAAATTTGGGCACTGATAAGGATATAACTATAATGAACTAAAATCTAAAAATTAATATGATTAATTCTATGAATTCACAATTACATTTAAGAATCTGAATGAATTAAATTGCTATTTTAGCATTGGTATGCTGATAAATGGGAAATATCAGCATTGTGATATTCTCTTCTACAAATTCTGCTTCTGAAATTTTTATACAAAAAACTTCTTACAGAATTGTAACATTTCACACTCTAAAGTGTGTTTTGCTCAAATTTACAATATGGATCTTGACACCTCTCTAGGTAATGGATATTCAGAAATATGAAAGATAAAAAGTATTTCAGAGATATGAACGATAAAAATATAAAAATCTGATGAAGAACAAGTACCCTGTACTACACTATTTTGTTGGAAGTATAGAATGACACAATTTAAGAGTTAATTCTGTAAAATATTTGTGGAAACATTAATGCTTTTTACACTGCATTAGCACATTGACACATTGGTATCGAACCCTACTCATCTACTGGTTCTATTTCTAGAAATCACAATGCAATTTTAATCATAAGCTTATTTTACTAACTTAAGTAGAAATATGTCAGTATTGCCTACTTTTCTCACTCTTTTCCCTCTCCCTCAAAGAAATGATGATGTAGATATAGGAAAATGAGCACAAGGGTTAGCCGTTCCATGGTCTTGAAATTGCATCCAGCCATCCTCACCTTCTGGCACAGAAGGTAGCTCAACTTACATTCTCTTTTTATTCTCGCTGAATTGTGAGTATAGTAATTTCTACATTAGAGGAATGAATTTATATGTGTTCATAATGAATTTATATGTGTTTAGACTTTGCCTCAGTGATGATACACAACAGATGATTTTCTATAATTTTCTTTATGGGCTCAAGATGTATCATCATCATTCACAAAAAGAGAAGTTTGAAGACTGACAAAAGTCACTTTGCACATGATTCCTAACTTTGAATGACTGGAAAGACTTCAAGAATCTAATATTAACTGCGTTTCAAGCCCACTGCCTTCTGAGGCAACATGTGTTGGAAAATAGAAATAGAGGGCAGAATACTCACGATGGTCCTGCTTTTGTTTGAAAGCATGCCAGCTCTCCTCTGTGGCCTTTTCATTTGTTATTTGCACATCTGGTGCCGCTGACATTTATAAAGTGACCTCCTTTTCCCTTTCTTCCACGTACACACACCCAGTGCAGGGAATTGAACAATCATACATGCGATGAACACAGTATTTTATGGTTAATGTACCATCCTTTATGAGAATATGCTAGCATAATGATAGAGGGCTGAAGCATGTACTCTATAATTAATACGAAGTGACTGTCATGTAGGGGAAAATGGTCCTTTTTGCAGAAGTATAAGTGCAGTCATGGAAACGGCTATAACTCCTTGATTGTAATTATTCAACCTCACCAGGGGTCTGCAGCTAGCTATTAAAGTGCTAGTGGTCCCTCATGAAGTGGTCTCCTATCCAATTAAACTTTCACAAGTCTATTCAGGAGGCACACTTCAGGTTGTCAGAGACATTGTGGGACACAACTGTGTTCCATTAAATAGTGTCAAGCACCTGCATTTCTAATAGAACATAATGCTTTTGGTTACATCTTGCATATAGAATATGGGATTTGGTCAGGCAATTTTCTTTGTCTCATTTAAAAATTTGGATCCCTTGACAGATAAAACATTTGTAAATAGAACAGGTAAAGTTCTTCAGTTTCTCATATTTTTTTCAGGTCTCTAACATTTTCTCTCCTGTACAAAGGGAAAGCATATGCAGAAGTCAGTGAGAAACAAAGAAATGTTAAATGTTAGAATTATTGACAGAATAAGTACATAGAAGTTAAAATCAATAAAAAAGTATCTCACTTCATATTTTAGTGTTTGAACAAATTCTTAAATCTAGGGAATATACAATAACAATGTCCAAATGAACTGTTACTGCATACATTAGTGATATTTATTTAAAATCTCATAATTTTTTGCTACCAATTTTAAAATGAAAATGAGCTGAATTGTCAATATGTAAAATAGAAATGAATCTAAGTTATTTATTATTGCAGCAGGATAAGCTATAACAATTTGTGTTCCTCTGGTGATAATCAAATACTCTTTGTACATCATTTTAAATCATGTCAACCTTGTCTCCTACACAAAGCCTTGTCACTCCTTATGCGCAGGTTTTAACCAGTACCTGACAGGTAAACCAAGTCTGTGCTTCACCTCTAACTAACCCTTCTACTTTTCATATTCTCAGGAATTACTCTTGCTCACTGGCATGTGATATCAGAGAAAATATTTTTTTCCATAAAATACAACACTTAAAATATGAGGGAAGAGTTCAATCCCTGAGTCTACCATGGACTATTGGGTTGTTGCCCCATTTCTTTGTGGGTAAAGGGTCTATCAGTTCAAGGATCAGTCATTTCTAGAAGTATCCAGCTGGGAATGAAATGTTGCAGGACTTTCTCCCCGACCTTCATTTTTCCTCCCTGAGATTATCTGCTAACTAAACTACCCTCATACCAACCTTCTTCTGTGGTCTTCCTTTTGGAGAAACTATAATAAATATGGTTCCCAGGGATTCTACTTTCTAATTCTATTGCCCTATATAAATAACAATCTACACCTGCATTTCATAACCTATAAAACAAGATCTTTGGTTTAAAACTCTTAAACCATAAGTTTTGAAAAAGACATCTAGATTTTAGAGTATATAATTTTAATAAGAATAAGCAGCGTTTAGGGAAGGGAGGATGTACCTTCATACATTTGTCTATCATTTTTTATTTTTGTTTATTTTGTTTCACCTCATATTGCTTTTGCCTTAAGAGGTTAATGGCAAGTTGGTAATCAATATGGTTTGTTCAAAAGTATGCACAGATTATGTTATATTGTTCAAAACCTTCTTTGGTATGTGTTAGATACATTCTTGGAGTCTATTACAATATAAAACTTCACAGCTCATCCTCCGTGGAGTGGATAACGCTCTTGAGAGAGTCAGAGTGATCTTTTGCTATTTCATTCCACAACACTATTTATATGTCCACTAGGAGACAAGTGCTCCTAACATAACATAATAGCATGTATAGGCTGGGAGAATCTTAATAGGCAAAGAGAGACTATGTTGGTCTTTTTTAAAAAATTTATTTCATTGACACCATGCCAGAAAACTCGTAAATGTGAAAATGTATAGCCAACAGGAGCTGTACAAAAAGCTAATATTGGACTTTTACCAAAACAAAATTAATCAAGATTATTCATGGATGATCTTGGGGCAAGAGAATCCTTTTGTCATCAGTTTTGTTTCAGCAGGGGTTTGAAGGTGCCAAAGAAAGAGAATAAGTTTTAGTGATTTAAAACAATAAAACTGAGTCTCTGCAGGCATTTTATTAAGGTGGACATTTGTAAACAAGGAGACTTGCTCATTGGCCTTCAGATATATTTGTTCGTCTTTGGTAATAGTTGGACAAACAAACAGTTTAAGAACATTTTAACAACATGATCCCTCAAAAAAGAAATCTTGAGTACAGAACTTAAAATGAGTGTGCGGCAGGCTGGGGCAGTGGGGTCCTGTCCATTCCACAGAGCCCCTCACTTTGTCTTACTTTCTCCAGGAATCCTGCGAGCCGTGATAAGTTACCTGTTCCTTGGATTAAAACCTGTCTTTCTTTCTTCCTTTGGTGCTGGGGTTGAACCCTAGGCATTTGCCCTCCCAGCCACACCCTCAGCTCTTTGAAACAGTCTCGCTACCCTGCTCAGACTCCCGAGCATTGGGACGACAGGATGAGCCACCACGACTGGTTCATTTTAAATCAGAATCTGGCTGCACTGCTGAGGGTCTAGCTCAGTAGCTGAGGCTGTCCTCAAACCTGCCATGTTCCCATCTCAGCCGTGCATGCGCGGGGATCACCAGTGTGCGCCACCGCACCTGGCTTAACACGCGAAATTCACCCTCTTTCTGCTCCCCAATCACCATGCAGGAAGAGCCTGGGGGGGCGGGCCTGCCTCTCGGCCAACCCCAACCCCAGAGCGGGAGGTCGTGTTCCAGATGAAGTGCTCAAAGGCTGTGTGTGCCCTTGGGCCTCTCTGCTTGCTGTTAGGATGGCTGCCACGCTGGGAGCTGAGGACATCGCCATGGGACTAGGGCAGAGGATGGTCCTCGCCAACAACCGTGTGAAACTAAGACCCCTCGGCCCAAGCCAGCGAGAGCTGCCTCCCGCTGACCCCGCGGAGGAGCCGAGCGCTGGGCCCCTCCACCCAGCGCAGGCCACGTCTGGACCCACAGAACCACGGCAAGACAGGTGTGTTGCTCTAAGCAGTTAGGTTTTAGCGTGACGTTGTATACTGCATCAGAAACTCACACAAAAGCCGGGCGCAGACACACATGCCAGCAACCACAGTACTCTGGAGGCTGAGCCAGGGCTGCAGGTTCGAGGACAGCCTCCCTCAGTGGTGAGACGCTCATCAACCTAGTGAGACCCCGCTTCAAAATAAAAATAAAATAGGGATGAGGGTGTTGTTACTGTGTGTGGGGAGGGTGGGGGTGGTACTGGGGATTGAGCCCCAGGACATTCTACCTCTGAGCTACACCCCACATCCCAACTTTATTTTGAGACAGTCTCACTACTTGCCGAGGCTGTCCTTGAACCCGCAGCCCTCCTGGCTCAGCCTCCTAAGGACAGGATCACACGCCCTCTGTAAATCATGTTGATCATGGAAGACTGTTTAGCGACCTGGTAACACTAAGACCATCTTCTAAATTCTCAGCATTGTTCAAAAATGAGATGTGATAATGAAATAAAGAGTTCTGATTTTTTTTCTTGCTAATCTTGTAAAAAAAAAAAAAAAGAACATTTTAAAAGAGGAATAGAGCCAGACTTGGTGCATGCTTGTAATTTAATTCTAGCATTCAGGAGGCTGAGACCAGAGAATCACAGTTCACAGACAGCTTCAGCTACTTAGCAAGGCCCTTCACAACTCAGTGAGACTCTGTTTCAAAAATTTTTAAAAAGACAAAAAATAGAGTTGGGGTTATAGCTCAGAGATACAATGCCCTTGGGTTAAATCCCCAGTGCCACAAAACAATAAATTAAAAAAAATAAAAAAGGAATAGTTATCAATGTTAGATGTAGAGGGTTTTCTGTGGCCAGTTATTTCCTGGATAAAGTAGGGATCCATAGGGAATATATTTTGCAGTTAAATTTTTTTTATGAGGAGATATCGAATTATATTGATTCATTGAAATCTAATAAATTTCAATAATATAAGAAATTGTTAACAGTATAATAAAAGCATGGTTATATAGTTCAATGTTATATATAGTAGGTATTTTATATGTATAGTAGATAGCATTATAATATGATACATAGCAGATTGACCAGTAGACAGGACCCAGATTAGTATTTAACCTAAGATTCTTTTCTCACTAATGAAATATTAATAACTACTTCAAAAAGCCATTTAGACTTTTTATAAGAACAGAAAGTATTCTTTATATAATGCATTGCTCATATATATTTATAAGTATCCATTATGTCTAGAAAGATGGTCAATGATGTCCACAAAAAGTACCAAAGTACAACTACCATATTGTTTTTATTGCAATGGCTTTGTAGTATAGTTTAAAGTCAGGTATTGTGATTCCTACTGCATGGTTTTTGTTGCTGAGAATTAAGTTGGTTATTCTGGGCCTTTTGTTATTACAAATAAATTTAAGGACTTCTTTTTTTTTCTTTTCTTTTTTTTTTCTTTTAACAATTTTTTTATTGAACATAAATAGTATACATTTAAACTATATTTGGTGCCCTCTTCCCCCACCCCATATTCCCTTCCCCCCTCCCACCAATGGTTGTCCAGGTTAACTATGTCATATTCATAATTTTACACATGTTCAGATGTAGACCCACATTAATCAAGATCAGCCTTCCTCCTCTCCTATCTTTCCATTCAAACTTTGCTGATATTTCCCCTCCATTATCTGGATTCCCACTGGTATCCTCTGTGTTTTCTAGTTTAGGCATATTAGAGGAATCATATGTACCTTCTCCTTCTGTGCTTGGCTGATCTCACTTAACATAATGTTCTCCAGGGCTTTCCATCTTCTTGCAAATGAAATAATTTTGTTCTTCTTTATGGCTGAATAGAATTCGATTGTGTGTATTTCCCAAAGTTTTGCTACCCATTCAACTGTTGATGGAGATCTGGGTTGGTTCCATATTTTGGCTATTACAAATTGTGCTGCTATGAATATAGGCATGCATATGTTTCTGTAGTTCTCTGAATTCAACCCCTTTGGAAAGATACCCAGGAGTGGTATAGCTGGATCATATGGTGGATCTCTTCCCACCTTTCTTAGGAATCTCCACACAGCTCTCCATAGTGGCTGAACTAGTTTGCATTCCCACCAACAGTATAAAAGAGTTCCTCTTTCCCACATCCTTGCCAGCATTTGTTGTTATTTGATTTCTTTATGCTTGCCACTCTGACTGGGGTTAGATGAAATCTCAGTGTAGTTTTGATTTGCATCTCCCTGATGGCCAGTGATGAAGAACATCTTTTCATGTATCTATTGGCCCTTTGTATCTCTTCTTTTGTGAAGTGTCTATTTAGTTCATTTGCCCATTTCTTGATTGGGTTGTTTGTTTTGCTAGTGTAGAGTCTTTTGAGCTCTTTGTATACTCTGGATATTAGCCCCCTATCAGAATGGTGGCTGGTAAAGATCTTTTCCCATTCTGTAGGCTTCCTCTTTAGGTTATTGATAGTTTCCTTTGATGAGAAGAAACTTTTTAGTTTGATGCTATCCCACTTTTTTATTCTTGCTTTAATTTCCTGAGCTTTGGAGGTTTTGTTGAGAAAGTTACTGCCTGTGCCAATATGTTGTAGTGTTGAACCTATGCTCTCTTCTAATAACTTCACAGTCTCCGGTCTAATTTCTAAGTCTTTGATCCATCTTGAGTTGATTCCTGTGTTTGGTGAGATATAGGGGTTTAGATTCATCTTTTTTACAAATGGTTAGCCAGTTCTCCCAGCACCATTTGTTGAAAAGGCTGTCTTTTCTCTAGCGTATGTGTTTGGCCCCTTTGTCAAAGATTAATTGACTAAAGATGTGTGGATTTGTTTCTGTATCTTCTATTCTAATCCACTGGTCAGCGTATCTGTTATTGTGCCAGTACCATGCTGTTTTTACTACTATTACTCTATAGTATAGTTTGAAGTCTGGGATTGTAATGCCTCCTGCATGTTTCTTATTGCTAAGAATTGCTTTGGCTATTCTGGGTCTTTTATTTCTCCATATAAAGTTCATGATTGATTTTTCTAGGTCTCTGAAGAATGTCGCTGGTATTTTAATGGGAATTGCATTGAATTCCCAGTACCAGAAACAATAAATAAATAAATATCTTCATTATGTTGAGTAACTTCCCTGAAATCAAGGTAATTAATATCTGTGATTTTGCTGAGTTCTGAATGAATGCAGTTTTGCTACTCTACTAAACATGTTTGCCATAACCTAAGGATCCTTTTTCTTGGTAATGACCATTATTGTTAGCTGAGTATTTACATATGCTAAGGTACTGGATACATTTTATGTATAATCACAAAAAATGTTAGAGATAGTATTTCAATCAATATTTTATATTCTACCTCTATTCAAACTGTATCCTAGGAAGAGAAAAATTAGTCTTAGGAAGGCTAAGTAATAAACTACAAGTCATGCAAAAAATTGAGATTGGAAATAAATTTACCTAAATCAGATAATAAATATACATGAAATTAATAAAACCACATATGAAACAATATTCAATTATTAGTTAGCCAGGCATGGTGGCACATGCTTGTAATTCTACCTTTCAGGTGGTGGAGAACAGAGGATGGCCATTCACAGACAGCCTCAGCTACTTAGCGATGCCCTTCTCAACTAAGTGAGACTCTGTTTCAAGAAATAAAAAGACTAAAAAGTAGGACTGGAGGTATAGCTTGGAGGTAGAATGTTCCTATGTTCCATCACTAGTACTGAAAAAAAATGAAAAAAAGTATAATATTACTTTTTTCTACTCTCTCAGAATGGATTAAAATAGCTCAAAGATCTCTAGTTAAATGTGACAGTACTTTTCATGAAAGTAAATTTTCAAGAAAACTACATATTTATTCAGCTGTAGACAACTCAAGACATTTCTACAAAGTTGCTAGAGTGTTCCGGAGGTTTGCTCAAATGGATTAAGAAGAGACCTTCATTTATCCAAAGAAATCTTCTAAGGAATAGATAATAAAGTCCAGGTCCAAATAAACTCTTGAGCCTTTTCCAATAATGTTCCTTAGCCCATTATCAAGATGTTTATTTTAATTTTTGTATAAATATCTGGCCTTTAGGAACAGAAAGAAATAATTACACACTTTTGCTCTTTCAAATGATTTTCTCTAAATAATTTTGAAAATTCTAGTCAGTTTTTACATCCTCTCTAATTCTTTAAAAGTATGCCTTTGGAAACCAGAATTATAATCTCTTAACAGCCTGTAGATTATCTTTGAAGGTATCATCAACACTTTTTTTTTTTTTTATTGCGGGTCAGGGGATGGGGATGGAACTCAGGGGCATTTGACCTCTGAACTACATCCCCTGCCAAATTTTTTATTTTTTTATTTTGAAACAGGGTCTCACTGAGTTGCAGAGGGCCTCACTAAGTAGCTGAGGCTGTCCACAAACCGAGATCCTCAGGTCTCAGCCTTCCAAATGCTGGATTCCAAGCATGCGTCACCACGCTCGGCTCATCAACACTTTTTGAAGAAGCATCTAATTCCATCCAACCTTGTATGGCATCAAAGATTGGCAAATATGATACAAAGCTTTCTCTTCTTGAAGCATAGAGCCTGCACTGTTGACACTGGCCTTGTATTGCCTGTGCAAGTACTGTGTTCTTTCTTACAGCATCAAATATTCACTACATAGCACAATACAAGTTCTCTAAGATAGTTAGCACTATCAAATGACAGAACACTTAAGTTTTAAAACATATTCACTTTATACCTCAGAGAACTGTGTGAGTGCCATGCCTCACAAACTCATAGCTTGGCCATTTACCATAAGCAATCGTAAACCTAAGACATTCTACTTAAATCATTTCAAAGAAAAGGACTTCCCTCTTTTTAACTGGCAGTAGTCTACTTACTAAGAGGCCCAGTTACCATCTTCATAAGATTAATACACCTAGTCACCTGCTTTGTTTCCTTTATTTGGAAAATATACCCTCCACCGAACCTCACCCTAACAAGTAGGGACAAAATGAATGGTAGAATAACTGTTTTAATTTTTGTCTTAAAAAATTAAAACTTAAAGAAACACATTGACAACTAATTAAAACCATAAGAATTTATTGGACCATTGTCTAAGTAGAACTTTTATGTCACAGGCTCCATTATCACAAGTAGGAAAAACTTTTCCACTTCATGAAATTCTTATTCACTCCTGATGTTCATTCCTGATGTTGTGAATAAAGACGAGTGACTGGTCATATTTTGTTTCATATTGCCCTTATTATCAAAATCTCATCTTTGTGAATTATGAGAAGCTACATAAAAACTGAATTTTTAGAATATAATCTCACTGGCTATATTTAACTCCTTTTTATTTTGTTGTGTGTGTGTGTGTGTGTGTGTGTGTGTGTGTGTGTGTTACTGGGGGTGGAACCCAGGAGCTTTTCTAACTCTGTGCTACACTCCCAGACCTAATTATACTTGGAAACCGGGTCTCACTAAGTTGCTGAGAGCCTGAGAACCTCTGCAATCCTCCTGGCTCAGCCTCCCAAGCACTGGGATTACAAGCATGCGCCACCACGTCCAGCTTAACTCCTTTTAAAATATAAAGTATGTGGTATAAATAAGGATACAAGGTTTTTTAGTTGTTGCTAAATGTATGAACATTTCATGATAGTGCTAAATAGTTTATTATATTTCCGTTCATAAAATGTTCTAATTATAGGAAACACCATCTAGTTTTAGTTAGAATAAACCATTTGCCATGCATGAAGGCTTATATTTTAATACCTGCTCAGTCGCCAATGAGGTGTTTACTGTAATTTTCTTATCATTTATACTTGACAATATGTTAGTACTGCCTATTGCTATTATCTTTTCTAATGTAATAAAAATAGCCTAAATTAGTAAGATTATTTTTATTCCAATACTTTGTTCCAGAGGCTTCTAATCACTATATTTAATTAAGACTATCTTTGTGAACAGCAATATGAAGATGCATTAGGAAGGCTGCACGAAGCAGGGTATGGTGGCCCACAACTGTAATTCTAGTAGTTGGGAGACAAAGACAGGAGGATCACAGGTTCAAGGGCAGCCTCAGCAACTTAGCAAGGCCCTCAGAAACTTAGTTGAACCTGTTTCAAAATAAAATAAAATAGAGCTGAGGATGTAGTTTGGAGGTAGAATTTCCTGGGTTCAATTTCTAGTACCACAAAGAAAGAAAACGAGAAAACAAAAAAAGAAGGAAAGGAAGGAGATAAAAGGAAGAAAGGAGGTAGAAAGGACACAGTGCATTGAAATATGTCTTTATCTCTATCATTCTGTATTGGGCCATTTCTTAAAACCCTAGTGGTACTCAAAACCAGTAATAAGTACCAGTATGAATCTCATTGATTTTTTATCCTTTGAAGAAATGCAATAAAAAATTTTAGATTATATCTGACTTCTGTATTAATTGGAATTTTAAAAGTCATATTTTTATATCAAGAAAAGTTCTTATGCATTTATTATTCACAAGTTCTTATTGACTTTTCTCCCTTTCTTTTTAATCATATATGCACTTTGTTTTTATAATCTAATAGTAGTAGATAAGATAATACATTTTTCAAACATAAGGGACAGTTTATCTTATGGACTTATTACCAATATGAAGCAGAAACTGATGTCAATTATATTTGAAATTCTGTGGCAGTACAATTTCTTCTATTAGAGTATCCAAGAGAGTATTTGCATTTTAAAACATAAGTCAAACCTCAGCAAACCAGAAAGAAAGGATAGGGGGAGAAGAAGACTGAGGTTAATTAATGGAAAAGCTACATTCTAATATTTGTATATATGTGAATATCACATTGTTAACCTGGACACTCAGTATTGAAAGAGAGGGAAAAGGAAAAGTGAGGGAGGGGGCACCAAGTACTGTGTGAGTATATGCCATTATCAACATCACATTATGATGTTATAGCACATCAAAAAATAAAAAAGTAAAATAAATTTCATTAGCATAAAATACAAATATGATCAATTAGTAAGGCACTGGTAGAGGCTTACACAGTAAGACCTCCAAAGCTCAGGAAATAAAGCGAGAATTAATACATGGAATGACATCAAACTAAAAAGCTTCTGCTTGGCAAAGGAAACAAGAATCTAAAGAGAGAGGATATAAAATGGAAGAAAATATTTGTCAGCTACTCCTCTGAAAGAGTACTAGTATTAAGTATATATAAAAAACTATAAAAAATAGAACACCAAAGAAACAAATAACCTAGTCAAAAAATGGACAACTAAAGTGAATAGGCATCACTCAAGAAAAAAATACAAATGCCCAACAAATAATTTAAAAATGGTCAACAACACTAGAAATCAGAGAAATACAAATAAAAACTACATTGAGATTCTAACTTCAGCTAGAATGGTAATTATCAATAATGCAAACACTAATAAACTAATAAATTCTGATGAGAATGTGGGAAAAATGGAACTCTTATACAGTGTAGGTAGAATTATAAATTGTTACAAACACAATGGAGATAATAGAGGTTCCTAAAATGACAAGAAGTTGAAACTACCATATGATCCAGATATATCAATCCTTGGGCTATTTCCCAAAGAACTAAGGTTTGAATACTACAATGATATATACACAGCCATGTTTATAGCTACATAATTTACAATAGCCAAATTATGGAATCCACCTAGGTATCTGTCAACAGACAAATAGGAGAAGAAAAAATGGTATATATGTACAAAGAGGTTTACTCAGCCATAAAGAGAACAAAATTACATCATTTGCAGGAAATTGGATGGAACTGGAGAATATTATGCTAAGTAATATCAGCCAGTTTCAGAAATCCAAGGAGTCTATGTTTTCTTCTAAGTGCAGATGTAAGAGGAAAAAATAGAAAACAAAAGGGATTTCAGATAGAGAAACACCAGTAGAATTGTGAAACACAATTTGGGTGGGGAGGAAAAAAGGGCAAATTGAAGAAGGAAACTATTCAAATAATGTTATATCTATATATGAAGGAATCATTATCAATCTCACTGAATGTACAGGGAGAAAGCATGGGTATATGCATAGGAAAATGCACCAAGAGACTTGGACATAGACATCTGTATCACTTTGAATCTCATTATGATGTAGAATTACAATATATATTTGACTCACAATAACTTAGCTATATATTTCTGTTTGTGTGTTACTGAAGATGGAGGTAGAATCCAGGGATATTCTATTTTCATACCTCCAGCCCCATTTTACTTTCTGTTGTAAAACAGGGTTTCACTAAGTTGCTGAGAGCCTCACAAAGTAGCTGAGGCTCACCTCAAACTGTGATCCTTTGTCTCAGCCTCCCAAGTGCTTGGATTATAGATATTCATCACCACATCCTAATACACATTTCTTTATAGTAGTTTGCATTTAGTTTTATTAGCTTATAAATAAAATGTTTTATTTTATACTATAGATATTTACAATATAGTATAGATGAGAAAAATATATCAGAAATTGCATTTTCTCTATAAAACACAGTGGTTTTTACAACTCATGCCTTGATAAGCAATAAAGAGAGTAATGATCATCATTTATTTTATTTTATTTATTGTAATCATACATAATTTTGAGGTACTAGATGGTAGAAGTATACATGCATATATCACTCATTTAGCCATTCCCCAATTCCCACTTCATTTCCTCCTCCCTCCTTACTTCTCCAGTTCTGCTCAGTGACTGACTTTGTTATGTTTGTGAATGTACATTATGCTATTAGGGTGCTTCCGTCTTTTCTTCTCTCATCTCCCTCCACTAGGTCTCCTTTACTTATCTAAGGTTTTTCCTATTAATCTACAATCCCACCTATGTCCCATTTTCTCCCTAGATTGGACATATTAGGGAGGACATCAGATTTGTCACTTTTTATCACTGGTTAATCTTAGTATAATGTTCTCCAGTTCTATCCATTTGCCTGAAAATGACATAATTTTGTTTTTTTATGCCTGAGTAAAATACCATTGTGTACATATCCCATAATTTTGTAATTCATTAATCTGATGATGGACATCTTGACTGGTTTCATAGTTTGGCAATTGTGAATTGTGCAGCTGTAAACATAGATATACATGCAGTAGTCTGGTAGCTTGCTTTTTATTCTTTCGGGTATATACCCAAAAGTGGTATGTCTCGTTTATATGGTTAGTTCATTCCTAGTTTTCTAAGGATCCTCCACACAGTTTTCCAAAGCAGTTGCACTAATTTTCAATACTACCAGAAATATATTCTACTTCTCCACACCCTTGCCAGTATTTGCTGTTATTTGTATTTTTAATAATTGTCATTTTAATTGGAGTTAGGTGAAATCTCGAGGTTGTTTTGATTTGCATCTCTCTAATTGCTAAGATGTTGAACATTTTATTATAAATTTATTTGCCATTTGTATTTCTTCTTTTGTAAATTGTCCATTTTATTCACCTGCTCGTTTTTTTTATTGGTGCACTGTATTCATACATCATAATGGTATAAAGAAAATACTTTTGTAGACATATATGCACACATTGCCCAGTTAGCCCCTACCTGATCCCCATCTTGTTCCCTCCCCATCCCTTTTTCCCATGCTTGGCTTAGTGGTTAACATCTAGTTTTATAGCAATTTATCCAATATTGATGATGATAATCTCACATAACAGTTTCATTTGTATGATATCAAGCTTTTGATGACTTAAAGGTAATATTTTAATATTTCTTTTTGCTTTCTTTCTTACCAGAGAATATTTTTTTCTTTTTCTTTTTTAGGTAAAACTATCATACATTTATTTACTTATTTTTCAGAAAAAATCTATTCTGCTCATTTTTTATTGGGTTGTTTTCTTAGTGCTGAGTTTCTTGAGTTCTCTGTATATTCTAGAAATTGTCCTCTATTGGAGGAATATTTGGAAAATATTTTCTCCCATTCTGTTGGCTCTCTGTTGAGGTTCTTGATAGTTTCTTTTGCTGAACAGAAGCTCTTCAGTATAATGCAATCTCACTTATGGATCCTTCTTTTAATTTATTGTGTCTTTGAAGTCTTGTTGACTCCAACAAGAATCAAAATGTGCCTGTGTGTGATAGCATTAGACCTATTCCATCTTCAAGTATCTACAAGGTCTCTGGTCTGATTTCCAGGTCTTGGATCCATCTTGAATTGACTCTTGTGCAGTATGAGAAACAGTTTTATTTTCATTTTTGTGCATATGGTTACCCAGTTTTTCAACACCATTTGTTAAAGAGGCTATCTTTTTTTTCCAACATATGATTTAGGCCCCTTGGTAAAAAATTAATAGACGGTAAGTGTGAGGATTTGTTTCTGAATCTTCTATTCTGCTCCACTGGTCTATGTATCTGTTTTTGTGCCAGTATCATGCTGTTTTTATTACTATTGCTTTGTAGTATAGTTTAAAGTCAGGTGTTGTGATGCCTCCTGCATGGCTCTTGTTTCTGAGAAAAGCTTTGGCTATTCTAGGTTTTTTGTTGTCCAAAATGAATTAAAAAACTGATTTTAATGTCCATGAAGAATGGTCTTGGTAAATTAATGGGCATGGCATTGAATCTGTAGATTACTTTTGGAAGAATGGTCACTTTTATACTTATTATGCCTATCCAAGAGAATGAAAGTTGTTTATATGACCCATTCCTTATTCAACAGTGTGGTGTTCAGTTATCATGAGTTTATGTGGTTTCTCTGAGTTTTCTTATAGTTGACTTCTAGTTTTATTTTATTGTGGTCTGAAAAAAGGCAGGGGATTATGTCACATTTATGTTTTTTTATTGGTACACCATAGTCTCACATCATAATGTGAATCATATTGAAAATGGTATACATTCACACAGTACTTGGTGTCCTCTTCCCTTACTTTCCCTTCCCCACCCTCCCAACACTGAGTGGCCAGGTTAACCATGCTACATCACACTTATACACATATTCAAATGTAGCTCTTCCATTAATCAACCTCAGTCTTCTACCTCCTCTATACTTCCTTCCTAGCTTTGCTAAAGTTTCCCCTTCATTTTCTAAAGTCCCTCTGGTATCCCCAATACTCCCTAGTTTGGGCATTTTAGAGAAAACATATGTCCCGTCTCTTTCTGTGCTTGGCTGATCTCACTTAACATAATGTTCTCCAGGTCTTTCCATCTATTTTCGAATGACATGATTTTGTTCTTCTTTATGCTGGGTAGAATTCCATTGTGTGTATTTCCCATAATATTGCAATCCATTTATCTGTTGATGGAGACCTAGGTTGTTTCCATATTTTGGCTATTGCAAATTGTGGTGCTGTAGTTCTCTGATTTCAACCCCTTTGGAAAAATACCCAAGAGTGGTATAGCTAGATCATATGGTGGATCCATTCCCTATTTTCTAAGGAAACTCTATACTAATCTCCATAGTGGCTGAATTCATTTGCATTCCCACCAACAGAGTCCCTATGTCCTCACATCTTCGCCAACATTTGTTGTTATTTTATTTCTTTATCCTTGCCACTCTGATTGGGGTTAGATGGAGTCTCAGTGTAGTTTTGATTTGCATCTCCCTGATGGCTAATGATGTTGAACATTTTTACATATATCTATTGGCCATTTGTATCTCTTCTTTTGTGAAGTGCCTATTCAATTCAGTTGCCCATTTCTTAATTGGGTTATTTGTTTTGCTAGTGTAGAGTATTTTGAAATCTTTGTATATTCTGGATATTAGCCTTCTATCAGAGTGGTAGCTGGTAAAGATCCTCTCCCATTCTGTAGGCTTCCTCTTTAGGTTCTTTATGGTTTCCTTTGATGAGCAGAAAGTTTTAGTTTGATGACATCCCACTTGTTAATTCTTGTTTTAATTTCCTGCACTTTGGAGGTCTTATTGAGGAAGTTACTAACTGTGCCTATATGTTGGAGTGTTGAACCTATGTCCTCTTCTAATATCTTCACAGTCTCTGGTTTAATTTCCAGGTCTTTGACCTCTTTCGAGTTGATTCCTGTGCATGGTGAGAGGTAAGGATTTAGTTCCATCTTTTTACAAATCAATAGCCAGTTCTCCCAGGACTATTTATTGAAAAGGCTGTCTTTTCCCCAGCATATGAATTTGGCTCCTTTGTCAAAGATCAATTGACTACAAGTGTGTGGGTTTGTTTCTGCATCTTCTTTTCTGTGTGCCTGTTATTGTGCAAACACCATGCTGTTTTTACTACCACTGCTCTGTAGAATAATTTGAAGTCAGGGACTGTAATACCTCCTTCTTATTGCTGAGAATTACTTTGGCTATTCTGGGTCTTTTCTTTCTCCATATGAAATTCATGACTGAGTTTTCTAGGTCTATGAATAATGTCATTGGTATTTTGATATGAATTGCGTTGAATCTGTAGATCACTTTTGGAAGATTGCTCATGTTTATGATATTCATTCTGCCTATCCAAGAACATGGAAGTTCTTTCTATAACGATTCCTTATTCAGCAGTGTGGTGTTCAGTTATCATATGTTTTTGTGGGTTCTCTGGGTTTTCTTATAGTTGACTTCTAGTTTCATTTTTTTGTGGTCTTAAAGGAGGCAAGGGGATTATGTCACAATTATATAATTTGCTAGTGCTTGCTTTTTGGCCCAGGATGGTGAAGAAGGTTTCATGAGGAGATGAAAAAAATGTGAAATAAGCTGTATTTGGGGGCAGAATATTGTGTATGTGTTGAATAGTTTCATTTTTATGGTGTTCTTTAGATTTGAGGCATCTTTACTGACCTTTTGTCTAATAGGTTGGTCCATTAGTGTGAGGGGAATGTTAAAGTCTCCCAGTATTAATATGTTGGGATCTATGTGTGGCTTAATGTCACAAAGAATTTGATTTATGGAAGTGGTTGTGCCTATGTTTGGGGCATAAATATTAATTATCATTATATCCCTTTTCTGGCTTGTTTCTTTTACAGTAACAAAAATGACCTGCTTTTGCCTGTTATGACAAGCTTACGCTTGAAGTCTGATTTGTCTGATATCATACTCCTGCTTGTCTTTGGGTTTCATTATCATAAATTACCTTGCTCCAGGCCTTCACCTTTAGTTTATGAGTATCTTTGTTTGAAGGCTATGTTTCTTGCAGGCAGTATATAGATAAATTAAGGGTTTCTTTTTATCTATTTTGCCACCTCTTGTCTTTTTAGTGGGTGGTGAGGTAATTTATATTCAGCTTGATTATTAAGAGATGATTTTTGAATCCTAACATTTTAAGTTTTAACTTCTGTTTTAGGTAGTGTTTTGTTCTTCTTTGCTTAGTTGTTTGATGAAAATCATTGTTTTTCTGGTTTTGGCACTTACTTATTAATTCTTTATAATTAATCACTGATTATTTTCTCTAGTGCTGGTTTGGAAGACATAAATTATTTCAGCTTCTGTTTGTTGTGAAAGGTTTTATTTCCCCTTCAAACTTGAGAGATATTTTTACTGGGTACAAAATTTCTGCTGCAAGTTGTTTTATGTCAGCATTTGGAATATGTTTCTCCAAGCCCTCCTAGCTTTTATGACTTTTTTGGGTTTGGAAAGTCTGGAGTGATTCTAATTGATTTGCCTCTGAATATTACTATGTTTTACTTTCCTTACCTTTAAGATTTTCTCCTTTGCCTCTACAGTTGTCATTTTGATTATTTCATGGCATGATAGCCTTGTCTATGAGCTTTTCTACTGGAGGTTTTATATGTTTTCTGTACCTGTATGTAGACTAGACCTCCTTTTCTATGATTGGTTAATTACCTGATAATACTTCTCTGAAAAGATTATTGAGTTCTTTGATTTTAGCCTCTATTCCATCTTCTATGCCTATTATTCTCGGGTTAGTTTTTTTTTTTAATTGGCCCTCATATCTTCTATATCCAATTATGCTATTCAATTGCTTTTTCTAAATCATATACTATGTATTTTTTTTAAATGGCCATTTTCTAAGGATGAGATTTTATTTTCCATGTGGTTTAGTGTACTGTTTATAGTTTGTATTAATGCATTCACTTCAATTATTGTATCCTTCACTTCCTTTCAGAGCTTCTTTTTGATTCTTGTTTAGGGTATCACATTCTTTGTCTATTTTGTTCCTTCATTTATTTCAGGATTTCTCTAAATTCTCTTCAGAAATCCTGTTTTATTCCTAACATTAAAGTTTTGATTTGTCTTTCTGGTGATCTCTACAATTCTGTGTTGGCAAGTTCTGCTATTGTGGGGTTATGCAAACTTCTTATTTCCTTGTTATTCTTCCTCCTTATAATTTTAGGTTTCTTAAGTTAATACTTTGTTGTTTCTGATAGCTTTGTCTCACTCTGTATGTGTCAGCTGGTATATAGAAGGGCAAGTTGTGTTGTATTCTATGGTGAAGGTTGAATGAGGAGGAAGGAGCTGGAGTATTGGACGCATGAATAGAGTAAAGTAGCAGATAGGGTCAGAGAAGAAGAAGAGTTTGAGTATAGTACAATAATATATAGTAGAGATTAGAGATGGTAAATATATAGGAGGATTCTACTAACCAGTATAGAGTATTTAGGTATAATAATATGAACAGGATTTAATACAAGACAAAGAAAAGAAAAAAGATAAAAGGCATGGAGAAAAGAGAGTAAATATTAAAGAGGAAAGAAGCTTGTAAAAGAGTTGTGGAAGATAACAAACAAGCAAGCACACACACACACACACAAACACACACACACACACACACACACACACCTACAGTATCTGAATGCAAAGCAGACTTGGCCTTTGCAGTCCTTCTGGGTATGTGTAGATAATTTCAGCCATTTAAGATCCACTTCCTAAGGCCGGTCGTGGTGGCACATGCTTGTAATCCCCGTGCTTGGAAGGCGGAGACAGGAGGATCGTGCAGGTTCATAGCCGGCCGCACTGGTTTAAGAGGCCCTGTTTAAAAAAATATAAAATAGGTCTGGGAGTGTGGCCCGGAGGTAGAAGGGCTTCCAGAAACCCCAGTACCACCAAAAAGAAAAAAAAAAGATCCACTTCCTATATTATGTTCTCGAGCCTATTTCAAAAGCTCTCATTTGCTCAGTAACCTATAGCAATACTGTTAGTTTGAGCCCCACTTTTTGGTCTCCTTCAGTGATTGGGACACTGGCCTGGTGTTTTCATCTCTCTGTGCAAGCACCAAGTGCCACTGCTGCCTCTTATACAGTAACAGCCTGGGTCTCTGAGCTCTCCAAAGGGCCTGCCCCTGAGTCTCTCTCTGTCTATGAGGAAGATGAGTATCACTAGGGCTGGATCCAGTGCAAGCAGGGTCTTACATGCTTTACACAGGCCCTGAGCCTGCATCTCTCCCCATCTACATAGATGGCAGGTGCTGCTGGTACCAGACACAATGTATAAGTAGTGGTCCATGTTTTCCACATATATGGATGGATTGGTTTGACCTTCTCCTGGTCAACACAATTGGATGACCTGTGGTGATCTCCAGAGTCCTTACTAGGACACTGTGCCCTGTGTACTTTTTGCTCAATTGGCCTAAATGGTGGTCTGCTAATCTGTGCCTCTCTTGTGCCTGACACAATGTCTCAGAGCCCAGAATTCTTTTTTTTTTTTTTTTTGGCAGTACTGGAGATTGAATCCAAGAATATTCTACCTCCCAGCTACACCCCCAGTCCTATTTTTATTCTTTATTTTGAAACAGAGTCTCATTAAGTTGTGGAGAGCCTCACTAAGTAGCTGAGGTTGGCTGCAAACCTGTGATCTTCCAGTCTCAGCCACCCACATACTGGAATTAAAAGTGTGTGCCACCACACCAAGCCCAGACCCATAATTTTATCATTTACCATGAGTGCCTGTGATTGTACTGGGTGATCTCTGGGGGAAAAGCTAGTTCACTTACAGTGTTGTGGAATGCTTCTCTGGATCTCTGGAGGACACGGTAGGCTTAGCCACTGCTGCTACAGGTTCTAGCCAGGATTTCAGGGAGTGGTATCTCTGTGGATTGTGGAGCAAGGTGCCAACCACTTACAATTGGTACTAGGGTTCCTGGAAACCCTTCCACCTACGGGCTACACTCCCAGACCCATTGTTATATTTTTATTTGGAAACAGGGTCTCTTAAGCCAGCGAGGCTGGCTTCAAACCTGCGCGATCCTCCTGTCTCCACCTCCCAAGCACGGGGATTACAAGCATGCACCACCATGCCCAGCTTAATTTTTGTTTGAATTTTCTGAGCTTCAGGATTTTGTTGAAAACACTTCTACCTATGCCTATATATTGAATGTTGAATCTATGCCTTCCTCTAGTAGCTTTCTACCATAGAGTATGTGTACACAAGTGAATATACTGTCAATCTCAGTACTCTTTATCAGGAAGCGGGAAAATGAAAAGGTGGAGAGCAGTGAGTGCTGTATGCATGTATGTCACTGTCAAAATTATTTACATTATCATTTGAGACTATAATGTACCAATAAAAACACATTATAAAAATAAAGTAACAAAATTCCACATATTGTATTATTCTATTTGTATAAAATAATAAAATGACAAATACATAGAAATAATAAATTAGTAATTATGCAGGGATGAGGATATTGGTAGGTAGGAGAGAGATAGCTAAAGGGTAAGGTATTTTTAAAATGTTGTAAAATTGATTGAGGTCACAATTTAACATATCTCTGGATTAACTTGAATGCAACTACATGTTTCACTTTTAGTAAGTGAATTTTACTCTATGCAAAATATAACCTTATATCTCATTAAAAAGTTGTAAAAATACGTAAGGTTGAAAATGCAGATAAAACGCCAAATTCAAATTGTGGTTTTTTGCTTTATATATTCAATGCATATACCTTTTATACAAATATTTCATACAAATATCAATATCTATTATTTCATACTTGGGCTTTCTTTATTCATCTTTAGGAGAGGTCTGTGTGAGAAAGAAACCTTCAATACTTTTTTCAATAGGCAGATGGCAAATTTTACAAAAATATGGATGATCATAATCACAAACACAGGAAACAACTGTATTGTTGAAAAAGACAATGTCTCAAATCAAAAAGAGGTTTGCTCTTCTTATGTGCCTGAATATCAATATGTCAAATAGATAATTATCTAAAAGAGAAGTTCCAAGGAGCCCTTAAAAGGATATACCCCTAGAGTCTACCATTAAAATTTGGATTCCTAGGTAGGCATCATGTCACATGCTTGTAATCTCAGTGCTTGGGAGGCTGAGATAGGAGAATCCCACAGGTTGGAAACCAGCCTCAGCTACTTAATGAGGCTCTCAGCAACTTAGTGAGACCCTGTTTCCAAATAAAATATAAAATAGGTCTGGGAGTATAGCCCAGAGGTAGAAAGCCTCTGGGTTCCACCCTTCAGTACCACACACCAAAAAATTGTATTCTTGAAGTCTGGTGTATAATGAAAGTTTATAACCTGAATGCTTCCTCAAGTAATCTTTTTGATCCAGAAGGTTCTGAAGCCACTGCTTCATTTTGATGTTAATTATATAGATCAAGGTTTTTGGTGAATGAATAGCGAGTACCACAGAAGTGACTTCCCAAAACAATTCTATTCTGTTTACTTTCCCCAAGGGAGGGGGCAGTTTCTCTATGATTGATTCTCAAAGTGAGGAATTACTCAGCATCTCCCTGAATGTTTACACAGTCCTGTTCTTTTTATTCAGCTCCCTCAAATTACACTCAAGGATACTTCCCCCTTTGCCATAATATTATATAATATATAAATATTTATTTCTCATAATATATACATATATTATTCATATATATATATACATATATTATGAGAAATAGACGCCTTCAGATTATTGCACAGATTAAATGAAATAAAAATGCATAAATCCTTACCATAACACTTGTCACATACATGGCATTCATTTCAAGCTGGAACATATGATACTTCAAGAATCTTACATTGCCAGACATGCATTTTATCCTCACAAGAAATCTGAATTAGATGAATAAATTTTATGGTCCTCTTTTTATTGTGAAAAGCAAAATGACTTTCTCAAGTATGTTATAATATAATGCATGCTGACACATTCTTATGAAATGAATAGGTATTTGATTTGATTAAGACTAAAGGAAGAAAAGCAATAAGGTTGAAGGAAACAGAAGTGCTTTCAAACACTAGCAGGGTTTACCCAGGTCTGAGCTTGAGTGGATATTGAACATAGATCTTGGAAATCCAAGAACATTTTTTATCTTTATACTATGAATTCTCAAGACTGTAAAGATAATAAGACTTTCTATTTTGGATGTTGTCATGAGAAGTATTTGTGTCTGTGCACAATACAAACTGGACAAATGCTCCAGAACTAGAGCAAGGATGACTCACACACTCAATAATGGGAGCAAGAGGTGATGAAGTTGTCCTTGTGCTCATCACCTGAAAGTCACCAGAGTGTCATATCACAGCATCACTCTTAGTTATGGGAAGAAAAAATTTAGGCACCAGTGGGCTCTGTAAATTGACTTGGTCTTTTTACATCAGAAAAGCAAGTTTTCACAGAAGCTATGCTCAGGATGCTTTTATTTCATCCCAAAGTGGATGACAGGTCACCATATCCAGACTTCAAAGGAGGCTGATGAACTGTAAATCTGATTTCCCTTTTTTATTATATAGAAAAGCAATGGAGAGAGACGTTAAATGGATACTGAGAGAAACAATTTACAATATCCATGCCCATGTCAACTCAACATTCACATATGTGCTTCTCCCCATTCCATAGAGTACACTCATTCACTTTGTAAGAAAGATAATCTCAAAGTTATTCAGTCACTGAATCCAAATTGCATGCTGAAAAGATAATTTATCTGCCTCTGACATCCAAATATACAGCAATTGAAAAGAAATAAGTAACTACAAAAAAATCTTATTTGAAACAAGGAAAAATAAAAAGCATTCCAGTACCTGAGAGGTCAAGACAGGAGGATTGCAGATTAAAAGACAGCCTCAGCAACTCAGCAACATAGCAAGACTTTCAGCAATCTATGGAGACCCTGTTTCAATGCAAAAAAAAAAAAAAAAAAAAAAAAAAGACCTAACAGTGAGTGTAGCTTAGAGGTAGAATAAATATCTCTGGGTTCAATCCTTAGTACCCTCTACACATACACATACACACACACACACACATACACACACACACACACACACACACACACACACACACACACAGAACGAGAGAGCGAGAGAGCAAGAGCGAGAGAGAGAGAGAACTAACATGTATCAATGCGTGCTGATAGGACTAACAAGACTCCTTGCCTTATAATGGAATAATTTTCCTGATCATTTATTGAAATCTCCCACACTCCTTCTGCAGATTAAACCCATGTATACTCTCTCTCTGAGCTATAACCCCAGCCCTATTTTATTCTTTATTTTTTTAAACAAGGTCTTGCTGAATTACCCTGTTCTGCTGGCCTGGAATCTACAATTTTCCTACCTCAGACTCTTAAGTATTAAAATTACAGGTGTGCACCACAGCACCCAACAGCATCTTCCTATCATTTAATACTTTGTTGAAAAATGTGAGTGAATATCCTTCCCATGTTTTTAAGTTAAGAGATATGGTATTTGTATTGAAATTAAATAGTGGGATAGCTGGCCAGATCTAGTGTTTCCTTGCCAGTTCTCCATTAAAAATACAACCACTCAGATGTCCATTCGCTTTGGGTCAATTCATTTTACAAGTAAGCATAATTAAATTACTTGCCTAGGCATACCTCAAATCTGGCAAAATTATGATATTAAGGACAAATTTCTGTACCTCACCCTCAGTATTTCAAAATATAGAGAAAATTACAAGTATATTTATACATCTAAGAGGCAATCCTAAGACTTACAGTGCCACATTTTAGTGAGGTGATGGGGAAATGGAAAATTAAATATTATGATTGGGAGGGACATATTTTGGTACCACTATTTGGAGGATATAATTGGCAAGGTTTAAAGTGTATGTGTATTTTATCTATTCTACTAGTAGACATATACATCTTTGTGCTCACAGATATTTGATGAGAAATATTACTCAGCCAGGTGTGGTGGTGCGTGCTTGTAATCCTAGTGCTTGAGAGACTGAGTCAGGAGGATCACAGGTTCAAAGCCTGCCCCAGCTACTCAGTGAGGCTCTCAGAAACTTAGTGAGACCCTATTTCCAAATAAAATACAAAATAGGTCTGGGTTCCAGCTTCCTGGGTTCCAGCTCCAGTACCACATACACACACAAAGAAATCTCATTACTCTACTTTGTTCTAGTCTATCAAACTTCATTGTATTTCACTTATATCTATACGTCCCAGTATCAATTTAAAGTCTTTTCTCTGAAATGGATAATTTAAAAGGAAAGAGGATTATCAGTAAAATATTTTTATCATGTGGGTTTATTTGTCAATTTTTGAGTAATTATTACAGTGTTGTCTTGTGATTGAAGGCTCAGAAACACAGTCTGTATACAAAAAAATTTCATAACTTTGGTCATTTTATCTGTCTATTCTTGGTTCATCCTCAATATTTCTACTAACTCCAATCCACTCTGATTTTAATAATTTTCTGTATTCTACTGGTTTTGGTATTAGATTGTTCTTTATTTCTCAAGGTCTTTGATGTGTGTCATTAGGCTATTCATTTGATGATTTTCTGTTTTTCTTATGTGAGCACTCAGTGCTATAAATTTTCCTCTTAATATTGCTTTCAAAGTGTCCTAGAGGTTTTGATATGTTGTATCTCTATTTTCATTTGTTTCTAGAATTTTTTTATTTCACCCCTTACTTCTTCTATGACCCATTTTTTTTTTTTTTTTTTTTTTTTTTTTTTAGTGGTACTGGGGTTCCTGGAAAGACTTCTACCTCTGGGCTACACTCCCAGACCTATTTTATATTTTTATTTAGAAATAGGGTCTCTTAAGCCTTCGAAACTTTGCGATCCTACTGTCTCAGCCTCCCAAGCATGGGGATTGCAGGCATGCACCACCACGCCCGGCTCTATGACCCATTCTTTATTTAGAAATGTTGTGTTCAGTCTCCACATGTGGTTTCTCTGAGTCTTCTCATAGTTGATTTCTAATTTCATTCCATTATGGTCTGAAAAGAAACAGGAAAGCATGTCACATTTTTTTAATTTCCTAGTGCTCACTTTGTGGCCCAGGATGTGATCTATTTTGGAGAAGCTTCCATAAGCAGCTGAGAAAAATGTGATATCTGCTATAGTTGCGTGAAATATTCTATATATGTCTAACAGGCCAATTTAATTAATGGTGTTCTTAAGGTCTCAGTCATCATTACTGACTTTTTGTCTAGAAGATCAATCTAATGGTGTGAGAGGGGTTTTGAAGTCTCCAATATTATTGTATTGAAATTTATATGTGAATAAATGTCACAAAGAGTTTGCTTTATGAAAGTAGCTGCACCTATGTTTGGGGCATAAATGTTGATTATCATTGACCTTCTTTGTCTCTTCTAATTAGCTTGGGCTTGAAGTCTAACTTATTTGATATCATAGTGGGTTAGAGAGAGAGTCTGGCTGGTTTCATTTTTTGAAGTTGGTTTGGGACCCTGGAGAGCTTGGTGAACTCCTGGAAGTTGTAGCAGGTCTTTGTGCAAGAAGAACTGATGACTTACAACCCATGGATCTCTAGCTGCTCACTTCAGATCCTTGTTTTCCTTTTCATCTCTAGAGTGAGGTGCTGTGAGGCAAGACTGTGTCAGTGTGGTGCAGACTGGCTCTCTGGTCAGTCTTCTTGTTCTCTGTCCCTTGTATTTATTGTTTTTATTTCTCTACTAATAGTATTTTCTGGCTTTGTAGAGCACTGTTTTTGACACAGTGGAGATCAAATGTCAGCAGGACTCTTAAGCGCTGCTTCTCTCAGTCGCCATCTTCCTGAGGTCTCTCAATTTTAAATTTTTATAATAAATTTTTCTAATAATTTTATAATAACAATAATTTTAAATTTTTATATTTGTTTTATAATAATGCTTTATGATAATTACTTTAAAGTTTTTATAATAATTATATAAGATTTTATAATTACAATGATTTCTAATAATATTATAAAATAAATTATATTTTAATTTAAGTTTTTATAATAACTTGTTTAATATAGTTTGGGATTGTGTTGAATGTCTCTAGACATAGTGGCATAGAAATCTGATACCTTTTAAGAAATGACAACTACTCCTCCCCAGGACCCATATAAACTGGTAACCATCAACCTAGAAATACAGCTGAAATGTTTTTATATGAGCATTATATTCAAAAGTCTAATGCTCCAATTCATTTTCTTCTACTAGTCTGTGTCCTGAAAGCATCCTGTGTTCATCCTCATCAGCCTGGCATTTGAATCAATGTTGAGAATCTCACTGTGCATGCCCTCTCCCAGACTGTACATATGAATGCTAAATGAAGATGGCCACATATTTATCTCTGGTGAGTTTCTCTGTTGGTTCGTAGGCTACTCTTGCCAGAGAAGTGTCTATTTATCCTTTCTATTTGATTCCTCTTTGTAAGGTGTTCCCTCCCACCTTCTGACAGCAATCTCTATTTAAATAGACTTTGTTGTGGATACTTTTCAAAGACTTGTTAAAAGTCTGTCTCAATAAGATGCAATCGTTGCCTTTTTGTATGTAATTTTATATCAATCTAAAAATAATAGGTCTACTATCATCATCTTCTTGTATAACCTTTGTATATCCTCAATGAAGACAGAATTCTTATTTCTCAATATAATTTAGCAAGACTCTTCTAACAAGAAACCACCCCAAAAATGAGTGCTTACTTAAATATTATGTTGTAATTTTTGCTTTTACCAATTCAGAAATAAAAATGAGATTAAATGGTTAAATTATACCTTCTTCAAAGCTTATAAATGTAAAGGATTGGCAAAAAAAGTTCTTGTAATTATAACAAATAAAAATAATGCAATTAAATTTGAAGGTAAATAAATAATAAATAATTGAAGCATATGTAACAAATATTATTTGCGATATACTTATACTAAAAAACGCATATTAAAAAATTAAATCTAGCCAGGCGTGATGGCGCATGATTGTAATCCCAGCATTCGGGAGGCAGAGATGGGAGGATTGTGGTTCATGGACAGCCTCAGCTAGTACTTAGTGAGGCCCTTCGCAAATCAGTGAGACCCTGTTTATGTTTATAAAAAGGACTAAAAAATAAGGGTGAGGGTGTAGCTCTGAGGTAGAATGCCCCTGGCTTCCATCCCCAGTACCTCCCCCCAAAATTGAAATCTAACTAGGCATCCTGTGTTTTATCTGGCAGTCCTACAAATTGGTATTCTATAACTCAGTGTGTAAACTGCTATGTTTAATAATAATTTTATAGCAACTAGATTTCCTTTAAAACTTTAATAAGCACATTATATAGTTCAGGTTATCTGCTTTATTTAGCTTATTAATTAGTCTACATCAATCCATCTCTATCTTTACATATAATCTAACACTGCAACCCTGTATGCTTCAAAGGCTATTTTTGAAATAGGATTCTTCTTTACCATATTCTCAGTAAAAATGAATCAAATCTTTGGTTCAGTATTATTTTATTTCCCTGAGTAAAATCTGGTTTTTATATAATTATTGCAGTTTAAAAACATTTTATATTATTAGATTTGGTATCTAATTTAAAATATAACTCAATTACCTCTATCAGTAGGTACTTCCTTCCCTGGATCTCCCTGCATCCAAGAAGAATAACAACTCCATGAGTTTGCTTCATTCCAGCTCCACTGAACTTTTATCTTAAAAGAGTAATAACAGTCTTGGCTATAGATTGATGTCAATACTAATTTTCAGTGCTTTAAACATTGATTCTTTGGTAACTTCAAAAGGAATATTTTAATGTGAATTTAAGAGAAAAGGTTAGGCGCTGCTCACCAGAAGTGATTTTGAACTGATTAGACTTTAGTAATAAGGTGACTTCAGACTCTCTATATTGACTTAAAAAATCTCCTTTCTACTTTTCTCTAAAATTAATCTAACTTTTCAAATCAATATACTAAAGGTTTTTTAAAGCTTTTTAAGTTTTAAAACAACTGATTAGAAATAGAGAGTCCCTACATACTCTGATGTTCACATGTAGAAACTTCGCTAATTAACAACCCCCTGTTGTACAAGTCATCACTGTGGTACTCTTGCTACAGCTGATGAACTGTTATCAATAACCTTTGTGTGTGTGTGTGTGTGTGGTACTGGGGTTCCTGGAAGCCCTTCTACCTCCAGGATACACTCCCAGACCTATTTTTACATTTTTATTTGGAAACAGGGTCTCCTAAGCCAGCGCGCATGGCTGGCTTCGAACCTGCGTGATCCTCCTGTCTCTGCCTCCCAAGAGCGGGGATTACAAGCGTGTGCCACCACACCCGGCATCAATAACCTATTTTTAATAAAATCAAAAGCTTACATTATAGTTCATTCTTTTTAGAGCACATTCTATACGATTTTAGCAAACCTATAAATACATATCTGTCATTATCTCACACAGAATAGTTTCACTATCCTAGAACTTTAATACATGTCTACTCATCTCAACTCTTGGCAACCACTGATATTTTCATTGTCTCCATAGCTTTGCCTTTTTCAAAATGTAATGTAGTTGGTAGGCACACAGTTCAAATAATACCATGGCAATATATGCAGGTATTATTATCAATTTCAATAGGGAGAGAGGAGGAGGTAGGAGGGTGGGGCAAAAAAGGAAAAACAACAAGATCAGTGTGCTTGTGAGTTTGTGTCACAGTGCATCTCATTATGATGCATAAATAAAGAACATATTTTTTAAAGTCTTAGTTTTGTAATCAAATAGTGTGTAGTCTTTCTTTTTTTTTTTTTTTTTTTTTTGGTGGTGGTACTGGGGTTCCTGGAAACCCTGCTACCTCCGGGCTACCCTCCCAGACATTTTTATATTATTTTTATTTGGAAACAGGGTCTCTTAAGCCTGTGAGGCTGACTTCGAACCTATGCGATCCTCCTGTCTCCGCCTCCCAAGAACGGGGATTACAAGCGTGCGCCACCACACCCGGCATATGTAGTCTTTTCTATTTGGCATCTTTCACTCATATTATTCACGTAAGTTGCTTCCACATCTCTTCATGGCTAGATACTCCATTTTTTGTTATTGTGGAATAATATTCCATGGTAGGATGTGCCATCCTTTCTTTACCCATTCACCTATTGATAACCATCTTGGTTTCCTCTAATTTAGGGCAAGTATTAATAATGCTAGAAACATTTGTTTTTAGATCTTTTGTTTTGACACTCATAGGCTTCTTAGCAATAATTTATTGATGTTGCTGCTGTTTTACTTCTTTTATCAGAATATTGGGTTTAGGTAAGTAATATTTACTCTTATATTATATTCAGTGTATAATTGTCTTCGTATTAATGCTCATTTAACTCTCATAACACAAGCTAGTTCAGAAAATTATGGAATCCCTTTCTGTGATTCCACAGTTACTGTGGTGTTTACTATTTCCCCTTTGCCTTTGTAACATAATACAGGAGCTTTGTACCGCTGTTATCATCACAGAATAAAATGTATTAATATATTTATTTGTGGAGTGAGGAGTATAGACATGCTTTGTGTGTTGTCTAATTTGAAATGAACTACAACACTGCCTCTCAATTTATTTTAACTTTTATTCATTGTAATTATGCATCACAGTGAGATTCAAAATTATACAAATAAACATGTGCACAACACTTGATGTAGTTCCTTCCCCAACCCCCTCTGCTCCCACTTTCTCAAAACTCCCCATACATGTTAGTGATGTTAATAGAAATGCTGTTTAATACTATCTGCACTTCAGTTGGTAAGTCATCACAAGCGAGAAATACACGATCAAGTGTGCTTTCAAGTTTCTTATCCAATAGATAAGAATTTAATCATTGAAGCTCTTATCTTGTATTCATATGTGTTACATAATGTCACATACCAAAAATAATTAAGTCAGTCTCAAACAACTGTACAAATGCTAGGATATTCAAATGTTAAAGTCATTCCTAATAAAGAGCTTAAAATATGAGATAATCTCCATTTTTCATATTAAGATAATTATATACTGCATTTGTGACTTTTGCAAACATAGCTTTAATTACTCCCTGCATTGTATTGCTTACTGTCTTTTCTCCCCACTTATTAAAGCTATTTATTTACAACAAATGCTTGGTATGCAAACATTAGTCTGCTGTTAACAAAAGTGAAGCCCAAATTTGTAATTAGCTACAGCTGTACATGCTGCTTCCTTTATTCAAAAGTCTTCTATCATTGTGAAGCTGGTTAGCTCATTTCATTCTTTGTGGGAACCAATCTTGGATACTAGATAAAGGCCTCATTCTCCATATGCTGAGTTTAAATCAACTATTACATGTTCTAATTAGGATGAAAAGCACAGTTTATAGCAATTGCTGGATTGAATGGTAGAGAGGGAGATGAAACTCTAGGGAAAGTTGTGCACATTTTCCATTAAATAAGCATGAAAATTATCTTTGGCTAATAATTTAAGTATAAATTCAAAGTTTTGTACCCAAATGGCATATCATTAAATGCCAATAATCAAAATCAAGTGTATTTCTTACATGACAGAATAAAAACATAACCTTTTCTTTCCAATATCAGTTAATCATATACCAAATGTAGCTCATTGCTAGAACAGAATATAAAATTGCCTGGCCCTGTGACTATGGAAAAGTTGTTTAATCTCTCTTGTCTTCATTTTCTACATGTGAAAAATGAAGATAACAATAAAATATATTTTATTGTGCTCTTGTGAGGATTAAATGAATTAACATTCATCAGACACTTAAAATACTATCTGATACAGAGTAAGTGATATGTTAGTGTTAGCTATTATTATAAGATCTGGTATGTTTTAATAGATTAAAAATTTCCTATTTATTGTTGGTGCTATTGGCCAAATGATAAGGAAATAATATCTCTATGAAGTTCATCAAACTAATTTATCATAAAAGGAAAGAGTTGGGCAACAGAACAAGAGAACTTCTTCAAAGTCTTTGTTTGTGTGTGATTAAATCTCTTGTGGGAGATAATTTCCTACTATTACTGTTTTTACTTTTAGTATTCACAGTACTGTGTTAAAATGGTAATGTTTTTGACAACTCATTGTCCTGCTTTAAAACTACAGACCATGATTACAGAATAACTGAGGCTCTTTTCTCCCACACCACTTCAGACATGCCTAGAAAAAAATAGTGAAGGTGGGCTAGCCTCCATGGTAGTTATAACTTTCCTAAAATAATTCCAATTAACATTTAAAAGATTAACTGTCAAGATGAGTCAAAATTTAGAAGATTGGGAAAATGATATATTTTTAAAAGCTCAAAAATATTAACCTGAAAATATCAGTAGTTAGAACTCCAATTTCTTGATGAATTTTGTTTAGATTAAAAGACTCATTCCAGAAATTAGGCTTGCATTAAGAATATTATTTAATTCAAATATTCCTAAGGCTCATGAACATAAAAACCTCAATAAACCTGTGCGATTTTCAGACAGATCTCTAGAGGCTAACATGTAATTAAGGCAAATAATATGAAAATATTATGTCTTTTTTTCCTTTGAGATATACTCCTAGTTTAACATCCAGATATCAAAGTTGTAAATAAAAATTCTATTTAAATGACTAAAGTTGAATCTAGTATTTACTTATAAAAATACATGTATGGAAAGGTACTCTAAGAATTAAGTATAACATTGAAGTTTTCCTTTGTAAGTTTCAAGGTAAGATGTCTGTGTGCATGATAGGAATGATAGGTGAATCATAAGAAGGAGAGAAAAGGCAGATGTTATTGCAGGAGAGTGAGTCTTTGACTTCTTCCTGGCAAAATTAAGTGTTTACCATACTCTTATACTGTGGAACCCCCATGTAGTAGTGAAGATTACATGGTACTGAACTCTATTTCAGATCAGTAATAATCAGTTCAGGGATCCCAAATTCAAAGCAGCAATCATGAATAATAGTTAAAAGCACTAGTAGACTGCATCAGTCATCCATAATTAAATTTTAATTGTGGAAAGGTAAAAATAGGTGGCAAAATTTTAACACCTGTTCAGAAGAGATTTCCTTTGAAAATTTCTTTGGCTTCTGCAATCTTCTTCAAAATTCTGCATTCAGATCAGCAGTTGAAGTTGGAATTCCGTTTGGCATTCTATGGCAGGAAGGCCACTATCAACACTGACAGCGTTAACAGAGTAGATGTGTATAGCTACTTTTGTAATTATCTCACAATCTCACTCTGAAGCTCCTGAGAATAGCTTGAGGTCTTTGATATTCACATCTGAACTAAAAGTTCATGGTTTTCCATTGAAAGTTATCAGCACTAGAGGCACAAAAGGGAAAAGAAAATCTCAGGCTCTTGTAACCCTATACAATTCTGGACATTTTTTTTGTTTTTGTTAAAACTTGTCTGTTGTCTGTGCACTGATGCAGACATTGACAGATCGTTGTGGCAAAGTTGCCAGAGCTTCCACTGCTCATCATTTGCCTGCTGATTTCTGAATTATATTTCTGACTATGCCTCCTTTTTTTGTACCTTGTTCTTCACATTGGATTTCCTACTTGAGTCTTGCTGTGTTCTCTGGACTCTGCCTTCAATTAACTAGTGTTTTTCTTGGTCAGATGCATCTATCTTGGGTATGTTATTGTCCTCTGTTTATCCATCTTTTCTCCTTCTAACGATCTAGCTTTTTATTTACCATCCACTGAAATAAGACTGCCAGGAAAATGCACATTGTAGATGCACTAGGAATGAAAAAGTATTAATTTAATGACTTCTTTATTGCATCTATAATTTTATTATTACATTCTTGAATCATAAGTTTAAGATGTATTTTACTATCATAATAAATTTGTTTTTCGTTACATGAAATTAATTTTCCATTGCTACTTTTGCCTTAATTTCTCATATACTCACTAATAAGTTTTAAAGTTTTAAAAAGTAGCTTGAATGTTTTTTCTTTTATCATAAAATAATTATTTTCTTGTTGCTACAATAGAACTGTTATCTTTTTATAGAAAAGTCAAAAATAATAAAAATAATAGAAAAATATTTAAAATCTCTCATGGGATAGCTATTCTTATACTTGAAAATTTCTATGTTATTACTATCAGACTGTAATGCAGAACCTGACTAAATTGTTTATTTTCTGCATAAGAAAGTAAAATTTATTTGTGGTAACCAGCTTATTTGGAAATGTGGAAATTAAAGAGATTATACATAGACAAAGGCACAGATAATATCTCAGATATTTTAAACATGGTAGTCTCTTGAATACAGAATTTTTAAAATAGTATAACACTCAGCTGTTTTCATCTTTTAATTCACTGAACAGCGAGCTCGCTTAAAGCTGTTGCAAAAAACTCTTGAGGTTCCCAATATAATTCCTGCCAGGATACTTGAAAATTGACCCATTCTTATGAAAAGACATTTAGAAGATGCTCAGCAGTCTTTGATAACATCTCTATGCAATCTGACCCTTTCTATATTCACTTTTGTCTTTGAATCTTAGCTCCCTCTAATCCAAGGTAGTCTTTTGGTTTATGGTCCACTTGTCATTCTACATCTACCTGATCAAAACCAATTTCAAGGGAGAAAATGATAGGACCTTTGTGTTAGTCCAGCAATAGGCCTCCAGTCTCTCTGCAGGATGTCAGTATTGTATGACCATATTACTTTCTAAATCCTCACAGCAGCAATCTCAAGTCTAACCAATATCTATCTCTTTTTCCTTTAAATCCCAACATATAATCAACCATATTTCTTCACAGAAAAATAGAAGCTATTATGTGGGAAATCCTTCAACTTCCTAATCCTCTCCTGAAAACAAACAGTAACGGACTCTTACATTTATGTCCTCACAGCTTCCAGGGAATATTTCTCCTCCTTTGAACATAATTTTCTTCCCTTATTTCATATATTCCCTGGCTCTACTGAATTCCTGTCACTCTCTCTCTCTCTCTACAGTGGGTATCAAATTAGCTTTAGATTAGAATTGCTTGGAAAATTTAACAAGTGTTTTTTGCTAGGCTTTACATCTTAAGATTCTAATGTAATTGATGTGAGTCATTGCCTGGACATTAGGAGATTTAAAAATAACTCAGGTGACATTAATGTGAATCCAAGATTGAAAGCCATTGCATCTTGAGTTCATTTTGCAAGAAATCAAAGCATTCAAAATTATTTCTACATGTATAATTTAAGAAAAATTTACATCCAAACCCATGACATTTTAAGTATTAAATAGTGATATAACTGTTTACAACAATATAAATAAAATGGCAACTTGTGGGTTTCCATATTGAGAAATAGAAGAGAGGAAGAGAGAGAGAGAGAGAGAGAGAGAGAGAGAGAGAGAGAGAGAGAGAGAGAGAGAGAGAGAGAGATAAGGCACAAAGAGTGGAAGGAAAAGAGAAAGAAAGGAGAATGATAGACGAAAGATTAAGCTTTCAAATGGTAGACTGATTGCTAACAAATGAGGAAGGAATATGGGAACTAGAAAACCACCATTCAAGAAATAAATTATCTGAGAAATAAATTTCAATGTATGTTAAAACAAGTGGGTTAAAGCAAAATGAAAGACAGAATTTTACATACACTTTCTTTCCACAGAATGTTTAGTTAATTAAACATGAGCCAGAAGTAAAAAGTGATTTTACAGATAAAAAAATCAAATGATCTTCATTAAAATAACCAGTAAGGGAACAAACCAATATCATACATCACTCAGTAGAAGATGACTGTGCCACTCTGTTTTACTCCAGCCAGAGGAGCTTTGCCTGAGTCAAGCCATGAAGCAACAGAAGCAAACCAACTTACTCCTCTGTGATTTTCAAAAGCATCAAAGTGATAAAATTCAAAGAAAGATGGATGAATTGTTTTATATTGAAGCCTGACATTAAAAGACAACTAGGTATTATATGAGATGCTGAATTGAATTGCATTCAAATATGGGGAAACAGTCAATGAAGAATTCAGATATCAACAAATTGTATCAGGAAGTTTCAATTAATAAGATGATGGCACAAGTTATCTTGAGAGAGAGAGCCACAGAGAAAGGAGCTAGGGGTTACATTCGGCCAGTGGGTCTGAGAAGGTCTTTTGGAGAAGGTTCTGTTTGGACTGGAAAATGTCATGGGAACGTCCAGCAGAAGGCATTCCTGGGATGAGCATGGGCATTGATAAGCTTGAAAAAGAGGAAAGGAAAATAATATGAAGAAGCAGAGTGGTCAAGGAGCAGCACTGTGGACATGAGATCACATAAAGAATTTGTATTTTATGCCAATTATAATGAAAAGCTATTAAAGTGTTCTGGTATAGCCAGCAGGGATTTCTGATTCACACATAAAATTTCAAACTCATGCTTTCTTTTCTCCATGTTCTTTTAGAAGATGTGTCTAACACCATGAGTAATTTAGTGTTTGCTTGTCCTTATTTTAATTATTGGTATTTCCTATGCATAGAGCCTCTATTGTTTTTGATCTATTGTTTGTTTAGATCTTCTTTGATAATTCTCTACCTGATTTTATTTAACACTTATATGTATGATTGGCTCCCAGAGTTTTTACTGAGTTCTGGCCCATTGTTCAGCAGTCAGTGTATATTTATGTAAACCCAGCTCACCATCTTCTCCTTTAGACCAGATATAACTCCTACATTCCCTGACTTATTGAAAGACACTACCATTCATCCACTCAGAAACCCTGCATATATCCTTAGTTATTCTAGATACTTAATAAACATCTCAAATAAAATTTTCTCATTAGTATAATTTTATATATCTCTTTCATATCATCCCACTAAAATACTGATTTTGTTATTTTTTTCTCATCTCTTAAATGATACACTTCAAATATCACTAATTTTCCTGTCTCAAGTCCTGGCCTAGCCAAATACAAACCATTTTCCTTGCTGATGGCCAACTGAACTTTAAAAAGAATACATTTGCTCAAGAGGGATTCATGCTTCTTAAGATACATGTGATCAGAGCAACTTCCTTTGGTGTGGTGTGACTCTATTGCCCAGATGATTAATACAGTAATAGGAATAGAAGAGATTTTGTTACTGACAATCATGATCATGATCATGATTTACCAGTGTTATTATAGAACAGACCCTAATCTCCCTCAAATGTGGTGTGTGTGTGTGTGTGTGTGTGTGTGTGTGTGTGTGTGTGTGTGTGTGTGTGTTACTGGCATTCTATGTTACTGGAAATTGAACTCAGGGGCATTCTATATCTCTGGCCCTATTTCATTTTTTATTTTAAAACAGGCTTTCACTACGTTGTAGAGAACCTCATTAAATAGCTACGGCTGGCTGCAAACCTGAAATACTCCTGTCTCAGCCTTTCAAGTACTGGGATGACAGGTACATGCTATTCTGCCCAGCTAAAAGGTACTTTTATAACCCATAATATCCTCATATTTGCCAAGGGGAGGAAATGGGGTGGGAATTGGGTAGGCATTAAATCAGTGATGTGTGCATGTCTCTACACACGTTTTTTACCCCAATATGATGTATGAATATAATGCACCAATTTAAAAAAAGTTGGATCCCATTATCATTTCTATTTTACAAGTAAGATAACAGGTACATAGAGAGGTAGAATAATTTGACAAAAGGTACATACAGTAAGTGATAGGGGTAAGACCTAACAATCTGATTCCAGAGTCAGATCTGACTGAATTAAAACTTAATACAACATTATACATACTGCAGGGTTTGCCCTTTGGAAACTTGTCCAGCTATAGTTTCTCACTCATCTCCACTACGTTATACTGTTAGGATAATTATTGAATATATTTCAGGTCTCAGGACAACCTCGTGCTCTCTTCTTTCATGCCTTTTCAAGAGGTTGCTCTGGCAGGAGTGTCTTTCTCCTCCTGAATTACCTAGTTAGAACCCAATTGTCTTTTAGTACTGCCAAATCTATTTTGTCTACATCTAGAAAATCTCCCGTTGATGTTAGGATCTTAGTAGTTCGTTAGCAATCTGTTCTTTCCTCTCTCATAGTAATAAATAGCATCCACACTATCACATGGTTTCTTGATTATATTTCTCTTAACATTAAGAATTCTTGATGGAGAATATTTCATTTCTATACTCCAGTGCCTTGTATAGTGATTAGTACATAATATATTTTTAAATAAATGAATGAATTTATGCCACACTATTCACTGCTATCTCTTTTTTCACAACAAATTTTTAATTGTTTTATGATGGTATTGTGAACTATTTTCTTATTTTAATACTTTTATTGGTGGATTATATTTACACAGTATAGTAAAGTTCAAAGTGATCTTAGTATCATGGTTTTCTAGTAGAAAAAATGGTATATAGGCATATAGAAGAAGAATTTTAGGAAAAGAGAGGAGAGAGGAGAGAGAGAGAGAGAGAGAGAGAGAGAGAGAGAGAGAGAGAGAGAGAGAGAGAGAGAGAGAAAATTAGAACATCCCTGAGCATAGGAAGCACACCCAGTTTTTTTATAGAGAGGTAACAGCAATTCTTAGACAACTAAAGGGTAATATTAGAATGCTGGATGCTGGGGTAGAAGGATGAATTTCAGGATGCTATGGAGAATAAAAGGGATACAGGAAAAAATTGAAACCTGAAAGATGATTTGCTTCTGCAAATTTCAATTTTATCTGATAGGATAAAATAGACTCAACTTTCTAAGAACAACTGTCTTATGTTGTTGTAAAAATAACTATTCTGGTAATAAAACCAACTAGACACAGCCATCTAACTTCACTAAACTGTTATTTTTGTTCCACTAGCCTGTAGGTATTCAGTTATAATTAGAAAAAAATGTCTACAATGTTTTTTTCCAAACTGAAATGTTGAATTAAACTACTGAATTTTTTTTCATTTAAATATATTGACTAAGGAGCTAGAAAGCTAGATAAAGAGGACCAGTGTGCATCTTTGGAATAAAACATGTAAAAAAAGAGAGAGAGAGCATACATGCTAGGACAGAAGGCACAAGGACCTGAAAATCCAGCCAAAATGGAAGTTTAAACATTTAGAGAAGGTGGGTACTTGGAAAGCTCTTCACTAGTCCAAGTGCCAGCCTGAAAAGGTAGGAAATAAAATGCTATTTACAAGTTTTTGCTGGTTTGTTATATAAAATGTGTTGTGCATGTGATATCTAAATTTAAAGTAACATGATTTAAACTGCAGTATGTGATGAAGAGTCCTCTGAGGTCACTAAAGCTTTGATTTTCCAGTTAGCTTATTTTATAGCTAGTGCTTTGGAAGCCATCAAGTCCATAACGAGATAGATCAATCAGTTTGTTTTTATTGGTCTACCGCGTACCATACACTATACACAGCAGTATTCATTGAATCAGACTGTTTGGGAGCAGCAGCTTTAACCTTGAGACTTGAGCAGAGAAAATAACGGCTTCAAAATTAAATCTCCATGAATTATATATATTCTTATATAAAATTGAATTTTTAAACAGTGTCAATTGAAATCCATTGGTAATGAACCAAGTGCAGTTATTTCAAAGAGAAATCATGGTCAAAAAATCCCATGTTTACTGACTTAAAGCAGCTTACTAAACTCTATACTCAAACATCAGACTCTGTAATGATTCAAAGAAGCAATATTTTTAAAAATGGCTTTGGTAATATTCTAGAGAGGAGAGAAGGAAGAATACATGACTTGCAAAAGTTGCTGCTAGTGTCTGTGATATTTTTATTTATTGTTTTGCATTTGTTTATCTGCCTTTCAGGAAAAAAAATCTGAGGTAAATAAAAAAGATAATACAAGACAATCATCCCGAATGGTAAATGGAATGCTCACAATGCTTAATAAATGTTAATCATTTCACCCAGACTTTTGTAATGTCTCAAAGATTGATATAAAAGTCTATAAATTGCCTGATGTACTAATGTCCTATATCCAAGTCCTCGATGTTAAGTGCTCAGATTCATCCACAAAAATTTGAGGTCATGCTGGTTTTTGGTGATAGGAATTACAACATAAAACCATGTTTTATCAAGAACATAAATAGGGGTTCACATTATAATATCCAATTAAGTAAAATACACACCAGGGTTAGACTGCATATCTAAAGCATTTAATCTGTGAATGGAGCATAACAGGAGAGTCTTTATAAAGTAAAGATACAGATTTACAGGTGAATGTGACTTTTTCTGATTTTAGAGTTCTTCTAAGTTGAAGCATTTGTACACCCCAAATTGGTCATCTACAAAATAAATTAAATTCCATAAATTAGCCGGTAAGAACATGGCTGGTGGTGAAGTGAGCAAAGTTCATGCTGTTGCTCCCGCTTTTGCAGGTAACTGGATGCACATTCAGAACTAGGAAACAAGTATTAGACTCCAAGAATCCCACTGGTTACCAAAAATTCATTTGATAATCAGATTACCAAATAAATATGATGTAAAAAATGGTATGTAAACCGGGCGTAGTGGCGCACACTTGTAATCCCAGCATTCTAGAGGCTAAGACAGGAGGACCGCAGTTTGCAGATAGCCTCAGCTACTTAGTGAGGCCCTCTGCAACTTAGTGAGACCCTGTTTCAAAATAAAGAATAAAAAATATGGCAGGGGATATAGCTCAGAGGTCAAATGCCCCTGAGTTCCATCCCCAGACCCCCCCCCAACACACACATACACACA
Source organism: Muscardinus avellanarius (assembly GCF_963383645.1). Lineage (NCBI taxonomy): Eukaryota > Metazoa > Chordata > Mammalia > Rodentia > Gliridae > Muscardinus > Muscardinus avellanarius. Next base: position 34,296,624 of record NC_137798.1, read on the forward strand.
CACACAAAAAAAATGGTATGTGAAGTTTCATATATAGTACAGATTAGTTTTGCATTGACCTTTAGCACTGGCAGTGTAAGATTTTATAATAAAAGTTCTGAATACCTATAACTGAACAAATGTGACCAGATCTCCCATTAAGATCCCAAGAGCACCTAAATTCTGGTAGGCCCCCATCCCATCTGACTCCACAGAGTGGCATTACCTCCAGGGCTAATCATTTTTTATGATGACTTTCAGACTCCCCCAAGTCAAACCTCTCAGCATCTACTAGGGAAAATTAAACTAAGAAATCTCTTGTAATATTTCAGTCTTAAATTTAAAACACTACTTCTAAATTTTTGATGAATATTCTTTAAAAGGAGTAAAAAATGATATCCAATTTACAGGTGAAATAAAATTTCTTTCCTTTATCTTGTTTTTCTTCCTTCTCTGATGCTGTAATAAAAATTCCATAAGTGCAAAGCCAAGTCTACAAGATCCACCTTTATATACCCATCACTTACGCAGTGCTCTTCCAATATTTATGGAATGGGAAATGCGTGAAGGAACAGATAAATGTTGCTACTGCAGAAGTTATTTTTTAAAAGAAACTCTGCTCTTATTATCTTGAATTTTTCAGTATAGTACTTTGACTCTTTTTCTATATCAATTTCTTAGAATGTCCTGTATAACTTGACACCAACTTGTCTTTCAGTGTTATTCTTACACCAATATTTTATTTTACTTTACTTGTTGGCATTCACAAAAAAATCTCATACTTATATAGCAATAAATAAATATTTGTTGAGAAATTTTATGCATGCTATCTGTGATACAAAATGAAATATCAAATCAGACTTTTCAGCCTCCCTTTCTACTGTGATTTTGTTAGACCAGGAATAGGGTCTTAAATTAATCCATGACTTTCTCAAAGCCTAATTCGGCATCTTCTATACAGGGGATATTCAAAAAATATTTGTGGACTAATGAAATGATTAAAAGAACTGATGTCATCAGATATTAGTGTAGTACAATCATAGTAATAATTTCACCAAATGTAAATCTATGGTCTTATTCCACAGAGCTATTGACTTAGACATACAGAGACTTTTGTATCTTAAAAAGAATCAAACAGCTGGAGGTAGAACATCCAGTCAAAGTCATAGAATCACAGCATCCAAGGATCACCACCATTTGCCATTTTCTTCAAAATTCTCTAAACCTGTGGCAGTGTATCAATGAGAATGCTGGACATATTAATAGAGCTACAGCTTTTAAGGAAGTAAATGTGACAACTTCAATTCAAACCTGCCATGGGACAAAATGTAAGGACAAAAGAGAGGTACGACACAAAATGCTTCATATTTAAGAAAAAGTTCCAAAAATTGCACAAAATGCACTATAGGATATAATAAAGTTTGTAGCAGACATTTCACAAAATTTGATGTAGAGTATAGAATGGAAGAAAATGGTCCATAGATTTGCTGTGCATCAGGCATCACTCCTCTCTGCCCTCTTCGTCCTCATCCATGAGGTCATACACTTTGTGACAGACAATGCAGCTCAAAAAGAGCTACTGCTCATCAGAGCAAGACGCCCTAATGGGGAGAGTGTCCTCCATTGTGTTCACTGTTTGGAAAGGTGCTGTGATGGAATGACTCACCGAACTGATGTGTCAGTGACTACTAAATTGAAACAGTTCAGGAAACATTTCTTGCTCATCTGCCATACTGAGCAGCTCTGAAAATACTAACATTGGCATTTGAAATTTTGTAGTTTCAGATTTGGCTTTAATTCATGCTCCAAAAACTTACCTGCTACATGAGATCTGCTAATAACAATAATAACAACAACAAAAACAATAATAACAATAATTAGAGTAAAATATTTATTGAGGGATTACCAGTTGCTGGACACTGTGATAAAGGCTATGCCGTTTTTATCTTCACAATAGAATACTGGTGTAAATGCCATGATTATGATCCTTTTGCACAAATGAGGAAACTAGAGGGTAAATATCTAATTTGCTCAAAGTGACACAATCATTTCACTAACAAAGCTAAGGTATCTATTCTGGCAGTCTGACTCCAGAGTTGAGATTTGATGAACATCCTACACTATCTCTCAATTCATTTAAAATTTCTGATACTAAGCCGGGCGTGGTGGTGCAAGCTTGTAATCCCAGTACTTAAGAGGTTGAGACAGGAAGATCATGGTTTGCGGATAGCCTCAGCTACTTACCAAGGTTCTCCGGAACTTAGTGAGACCTTCTTTCAAGATAAAAAATAAAAAATAGGTTTGGGGGCATAGCTCGGAGGTAGAATGCCTCTGAGTATCATCCACAGTACTGCAAAATAAAATAAAAAAATCTGATACTGTTTCCTCATCTGAAACGAACAGAAAGGACTTCCCTCTTTTGAATTACTCTAAGAATTAAAAATAGTGCGGTTTGGCCGGGCGTGGTGGCACACGCTTGTAATCCCCGCGCTTGGGAGGCAATGACAGGAGGATCACGCAGGTTCGAAGCCAACGGCGCGCGCTGGTTTAGGAGACCCTGTTTCCAAATAAAAATGTAAAAATAGGTCTGGGAGTGTAGCCCGGGAGTAGAAGGGCTTCCAGAAACCCCAGTACCACCAAAAAAAAAAAAAAAAAAAAAAAAATAGTGCGGTTTTAATGACAAGAATAAAAAGAACAAGAATACGGAAAGTGCCTATTATAATGAACATTCGATTATATCCATTCTAATCCAATATTATTATATTTGTCATTGATTTCCCTTCCTTAAAATCTTATGGTTTAAACTATACTACTTAAAATCTAGTCATATACTATTTTGTCAACTGTTTTCTACACACCATAGCCTCCTTTCCCTAAATAGCTAATTGATACATTTAATAGTAAAGCCTATAACTCATATCCCACTTAATTTAGCTTCTCAAAATTGAACTTACCTTCAATTTGGTAAGATATCTAAATTCCTTCTGATTTGCTGAGAACCCATTTCCTCTACTCTGCCAAGAAACTATTATACCTGATTTCAGCATCCTCTTTATAGCTACTTTTACATATAGTGAAATGAAAATACAAGTGTACCAAGTTTGCAGATATTTCTCAAAATATATATATTTCTAATCTATGTGGAGATATGTGTGTTAGCTATCACTGAATAAAGTGTTTTGTTGTTGTTGTTGTTTTGTTGTTGTTGTTGTTGTTGTTGTTTTGTGGTACTGGGGGTGGAACCCAGAGGCTTTCTACCTCCAGGTTATACTCCTAGACCTTTTTTATATTTTATTTGGAAACAGGGTCTCACTAAGTAGCTGAAAGCCTCACTAAATAGCTGAGGCTGGCTTCGAACCCTTGCGATCCTCCTGTTTCAGCCTCCCAAGAGCGGGGATTACAAGGGTGCGCCACCGCGCCCGGCATAAAGTGGTTTTTAGAACTACATAATGCCTAATCATCGGTTAAGAGACAACTATTATCTAATTTGTCTTTAGGAATTGGCTAAGTAAAGTTCTGATTCCCAAAAAGGATGAGGCTTGAATAAAAGACAATTTAAAATTTCAGAAGAGATGTACAAATCGAGAACATAAGGTAAAGTTTTATGGTATTCTAAGTGTTGTCTTAAATGCCCAACAAACACTGTAAATGTAAGTCTCTGGGATAGACTATGTCCTTATTGCCTTCTAAAATCCATGCTGATTTTAACTGTTGAATACATCATACACTAAGAAAATAGATTTTTTTTCCTAGAGTACATGCTTATCTCCAATTTTGAGAGGAAAATTTTTAATTGGAATTTCCCCAGAGTATATTGGCAGCTTCTTTTGTTCCAGAATTTACACCATTAGAACAGAGGTTCTAGTAGGATATGGTGGTGCACATTTGTAATCCCAGTACTCGGGAGGTTAAGACAGGAGGATGGCACATGTTCAAAGCCAGCCTCAGGTATTTAGTGAGGCTCTCAGCAACTTACTGAGACCCTGTTTTTAGGTCTGGAAATATAGCCCGGAGGTAGAAAGCCTCTGAGCTCCATCCGCAGTACCACACACTCACACAGAAAAAGAAGGCTCTAGGTCCTGATTGGAGGGTGATATAACTTGTCTTTGTTTTCCACTGGAGAGGATAATAAATGTTAAGACTGACAGTTTCATCTTTTTTTCCCCACACCAGAAAAGTGTGGGTGTTGGGTAAATGTGACTGCTCTATATATTCAAAATTTTCACTTGAATGGCAGTTTGGAGGTCTAAATTGGTTGTACAGGCAGGACTAGAAAACTGATTAGGTCCTCATGCTTAAATTCTGTTCCCTTGAAACAGTTTAAGTAGTGAAAATATATTTGGTCTTTATGTGCCTGACTCCTTCTTGTGTCTGTTGGTTTTAAATTCCAGATGGACATAAAGGGGGACGGATACTCAATCTGTAACCACCACCATGCAAAATTAATATCTAACAAAAATTCTTATACCTATACTGTGGCTTTAAAACTCTATTTTAAGTGCTACTATTTCTACCTTATAATTGCCATATATTATAGATATAATTGAGTCTTTCTGTTGCTAATTTAGAAATCTTGTGTCTCTGTTACTAAAAATAAGTGAAAACATTTCTTAAAGTTTCTCCTGATACATGACTGGGGTTTTATGAGTCTAATTTAGTTTTTCACTTTCGATACAAGGCACATAGTTTTAGTTCAGAAGAAAAAAGTTCTGTTTAAGATAGGTGGTTATCACTATGGAAATCCATATGGAGGTTGCTCAAAAGAGTAGGAATGGAAGCAAAATATGACCCAGATAAACACTTCTTGATATTAATACAAAAGAATTAAGGTCAGCATTCTATAGTGAAACATGGACATCCATGCTTATAGTATCACAATTCACAATATCCATGTTATGAAATCACACTAGGTGTTCATAAACAAATGAATACAAAATGTGGTGATAGATGATAGTTGAATAAATAGATAGATAGATAGAGTTTTAATTATAAAGAACAAGGTTATATAGAACACAGAAAAATGGATGGGACTACAGAACATCATGCTACGTGTAATAAGCCAGACTCAGAAAGTCAATAGTTATGATTGTTCTCATATGTGGAAGCTAGAGACAAAAAGGGGAGAAAGGAGCCTCTCATGAAAATAGAAGGGAGAAGCATAAAGAACGAGTATTTGTAAGAGGAAGGGAGAGAGGGAAAATAGAGTAAGGTAGGATTAAATAAACCAACTTATGCTATGGGCACGTATGAGTCTATCAAAATGAAGCCTACTATTGTGTATAATTATAACTCACCAATAAGATATTTAAAACATTTTAAATTAAAAAATAAAGAAGGAGTTACGAATGTAGCTTGGTGGTAGTGCACTTTCCTTGAACATGTAAGGCCCTGGATTTTAGCCCCAATACCACTAAATTAATTAATTAATTAATTAATTAATTAATGTTTTTTAAAGAGCTGGTTTGGGGTGGGGATGTAGCTCAGTTGCAAAGTGCTTGTTTTGCATCACTCTGGGTTCCATCCCCAGTTCCAAAAAAGACAAAAATAAAAAAGATCCACTGGAAAAAAAATAAGCTAAGAAATGGCTGCTTAATCAAGTTTTGCTTTATTAGATAACATTTTTGTTTTGTTCTCATAATGCCTTTCCGATGTGGAATGCTTTGTAGTCAATGACATGATTTTTAACCAAGAGTTCTTTTGTATAAATCATTGTTAATTTCCAGGTATAGTTGTAAAAAGCTCAACAAGAAGGTCTTCTAAGAAGCTGTCACTCGCTGTCCTTGAACCCCAGATACACATTGTCCTTTGCCAGCTTTCACCCTAGGTTTCTTCTAGTTTGAATTTCTGTAGTTCCGGAATGAGAAAGTGTAGAACTATAATTCTGAGACCCCCTGAAGCTTAGCTTCTGGATCCTAATTTTGTCTCACCAATTAGCCAAGCCCGAGTCTGAAGGTAGAAATAGTTGAGAGCTAATTTTCTGCCACTTTGTCTATTGCTGCTCTCAAAACATTCCCTGTAGCTTTTGAAAGACATTGATGGAAAATAAATGTATTAACATTCACTCGATGTTATTAACACTGAATACATAAATTGTAGATGTGTGTTTCTGTTGCAGTGTTTCAGCCTTCGGCTTCATGGATAATGAAAGGCACTTATAGCAGGGAGAATGACAGAAGTCAGCCTCCTAATGCACAGAACTCAGATGTCAGGAAAGAGCAGCCACAGGGGTGAGACTGGCTTCCTAATAGCTAAACTGGGTCTGCAGTAGTGTGTTACCAAAATGATCAGTATTGCCAGTGGCCTCAGATTCCACCTTCCTATGATGGAATCTCTCAGTATTATTAGGAGGTTGATCTAGGGGATCTGCCTCCTGCACTCATTTTATAGTCATTGGACTCTTTTTTATTATTTTTCTTTTTATATAGGGGTTTGAATCCAAGTTCATTCAACCTCTAAAATACTCCCCCACTTTCTGTGGAGTTTTATTTTTTGTTTTGAAACAGGGTCTCACTAGGTTGCTGAAAGTCTTGTTAAGTTGCTGACACTGTCCTCAAACTTGGAATGCTCCTGTCTCAGCCTCTCAAGAAGTGGGATTATAGGCATGTGCCACCACACCCAACTTTAAATCTTTATATTAATGTCTTCATGTTTAAACCGGAGCAATGCTTTCCATTTCCTGAAATGATTCCTCATAGCTGCAAGGCTTCACTAGTTTAATGCTTGTGGTCGTACTTATTTCACAAAATTAAAATTAAAAAACTGTTTTCTAAAGCACTTCCATTTACAATATACTTTAGCTTTGTTCAAAAAAATGTGAAAGAAGTATTTTAATTCAGTCGTTAGATCTGAAAGTGAAGTGTCATGCATGGGTCATGATAGCATGAAATGACCTTAAAATCTTCTATACCAATCATCACAGGTGTCATAGAATTCAAAGTCAGGCATTATTGATGCATATGTTATCTATGAATAACTTAATAGACACTAAGTATAAAATAGCAAATATTGGCAAGTTTTAAACAATAATTTATAATATTTTAAATGTTGGAAACATTAAATAATTTCTAATAAATGTACATTCTATCAATATTTTTCAGTGGTTACAAGAACTTGACAAATTCTATTTTCATCAGTAAAAGAACTTTATTAAAAAAAGGGACTAGTGGAAAGGTTAGTTAGCTTTGGAAAGGATCAGTACCTAACCTTTACAAAAGAGAGAGAATGCTCCTATATTTTTTTCTAACAGCTACGTTTTCTGGTACATTTCCAGATATACACACAGCACCAGATGTCAGCTGCAAGAAAACCAAGCCAAAACAATAGAATTTTTAAAAGTCAGAGCAAAAAGCAAAACAAGTAATAGATAATAAAACGTATCTATTCAACTAGACAATATTCACTAAATGTATGTGTGGAAGGTAGGGATAAAACTCAATGAAACATGAAACAAGTCTTTTAACATAAATTTGGGTTAAGACTTTATCATTTTGGTTAAATTTGAATAATATTAAAATAGTAGGAGGAATGCAGAATATGTTGTTAACATGGTCAGATGTATATGTCAACCAATAACCCACAGAAGAAAAGGCAGATACCATGAAAACAAGATGTGCCTGTGATTTTCAGGATTAAGGGAGTTTATTCATCATGCTTTTTACAATCACTGTACTGAATTTGCTTGTGATAGAATGGCTAAGAGGTGTTCAACTTGTTTTATATTAATTGGTTCCTTTTTATATTTCATTACAACAAAGTGTGAGAAAATAGATTTCCAACATTTTATATTGCTGGGTAAATTGCAAGCTGCCACAAACATGAGATTTTTGTAATACAAATTTTGAAATTCTGCAAATGTAGAGACTGTATTTAGGATTATTTTAGAAACAAGATTGCAAAGGCTAGGCAGGCTAAAATGGGGTTCTAATGGATGAAAAATTTGGACCTGTGGTAGCCAATCACCTTGTCATTCTTCCAAGACATTTCTCCACTTAATGGCTTTTAGTGCCCAAGATAGTATTTAGTTTTCAACCATGGGCTTCAGTAAAGAATTAGAATTGATGGGAGCCATATGGGAGATGAAAAAGACAAGATAATGGGTTATTTGTACTGCTGGCTTGGACCATTGATTTAACTGTGTTTTTATGAAATATAGACTCTTCAACCTCAGCTCTATGTTATTTAGCTCTCTAAAATACTTAAAAGTTATAATATACCTTGAGTTGAACTTTGTCACTTTGAAATGTTGAAACTAAAGTAAGAGAAGAAAAACTAAGCATGCCTGATAAAAATGGGAATGGCCAGATTGCATGTGGAGTGTTTAATTATTTAATTCCAGAGTTCTCATGAAGGATTCCCATCCTCAGGATAAACAGCATTGGAGCAAAAGCTCAGCACATCATGGGATGCACCAGCATGCCTTGTTATAGCTTTACATCCACTCCATCACGCAATGCCTTTCCATCTTTTCTACAAAGGACAAACTGCCTGCATAGCTTTATATTTTCAATCAAACTCAAGGCGTTTTCTTTCATCAGGGATCCTAAATAAATGTCATATATATCTCATCCATGGGAAAAAAATATGCCTTTTTACTGTCAGCAAAATCACTGCAAGAATATCCAGTTCAAGAACAGTTATGTTGAAGACAAAGTGTCAAGGTACTTGAAAAGTGCTAAGTCCTGGCATACCATAATACATGTCATTTGAGTGATATTTATAATAAAAGTTGAGGCCATATTTGTATTATCCATGTGTATCTATGTTCATAGCTGCACAATTCAACATAGCCAAACTATGGAACCAGCCAAGATGTCCATCAACAGTTGAATGAATTACAAAACTGTGGGATATGTACACAATGGAATTTTACTCAGCCATAAAAAAACACAATTACATCATTTTCAGGGAAATAGATGGAACTGGAGGACATTAGGCTAAGCGAGATTAGTCATTTGCAAAAAGTAAGAAATCAGATGCTTTCCCTAATATGTGAAAGCTAACGTGAAATGGGTCATAGGTGGATCTCCAGGTGATAAAGGAGATCCTATAGAGGAGCAAACAAGCAACCTAATTGAGGGGATGAGAGGGAGAAAGAAGGAACTCTCTAAAGCACACAATGTACTTAAACAAACATATCGATGTCAACCACCAACCAAGCATGGGAGGGAATGGGGTAGTGATGGGGTAGGGTCTAACTGGGAGATGTGTGCATGTATGTCTACACAAGTTTTTTATCCCATTATGATGTATGAATACAATGCACTGATAAAAAAAATTTAAAGCAAAAAATAAATATTTTTTATTTAAATGTGTGTGTGTGTGTGTGTGTGTCGCGTCCCTCGACCAGCGATTAAGACGCAACACGAAGCTCTTCTTGCAAGCCGTTTATTCAGGATACAAGTAGAAGAAAATGGCGGAATGGCAGAAATCTGCCTTGCGCAGGGCATTATAAACATTAACTCTCCCAAACACTTCCTGCCACGTCTCACTCACTCATTGGCTCATGCTCGTCAGGCCACCACCACGTAATGCGTTACATAACTTTAGCCTCCAAATATGGAGTTGCTTCCTGCACAGCCATGTGTCAATCAAGCTCAGGAACAGGAAGCCGGCGCCATCTTCTAGTTCAGAGGCAGGAAGCCGGCGCCATCTTCTAATGGTGGCTCGCCACGTGTGTGTGTGTGTGTGTGTGTGTGTGTGTGTGTGTGTGTGTTACTGTGGGTTGAATTTAGGAGTATTCTACCTCTAAGCTACAAGTTCAGCCCCACCCCCATTTTATTTTGTTTGGTTTTCAAACAGGGTCTCACTAGGTTGATCAGAGACTCACTAAGTTGCTGAGGCTGGCCTCGAACCTGCAATCCTCCTGTATCGGGCCTGGCTACAAATTTTATTTTCAAATGATGAAATGAAATTTACATACATACATTTTCATTTGTCAATACAAAGAAAAGTAACATCTGATAGGTTTTGGGGCTTTCATGGGCAGCAAGTTATGAAAATACCTTGATGAATATTTGCTTGACGGTCAGCTTATTACCCTGCTTAAAAATATTTTTCTCCATAAGGAGTATGGTAAGAAATAATTAGCAATTATTTTAGTAATTATTGGGCCATGCTAAAATAAGATGGTATCTTTGAACTATCTTTGCCCTAGCTATGGTTTAATAAACTCATAAAACCTTATAGCTAATTTTAACTGTGCTGTGTGATATTTAAACAGTATCTATTGTACTCTTTCTCCTTCATACTACCTCAGGATACTTGAGCTCTGTTTTGGTTTTTGTTACTCAGTAAACATTTATCTTTTTTTTTTTTTTGGTGGTACTGGGGGTGAAACCCAGAGGCTTTCTACCTCCAGGCTATACTCCCAGACCTTTTTTATATTTTATTTGGAAACAGGGTCTCACTAAGTTGCTGAGAGCCTCACTAAATAGTTGAGGCTGGCTCCGAACCAGCGCGATCCTCCTGTCTCAGCCTCCCAAGCGCGGGGATTACAAGTGTGCGCCACCACGCCCAGCCTCAGTAAACATTTAAATAATCAGCAGCATTTTCTAAAATGAACAAGTCATCTTACAAATGTAAATACAGGCATGAAATGTCTTTTTAAATTTTGGCTTTCCTAACTTAAATATACTGTATGTTTTAATTTTAAATCTACCTTTTTTCTCATTTTAAACTCATATTAATTTGTTTTATACTTCTTATTTTTAGTGTACTGTTTCAATTCCTTTCACCATGTGTGTGTGTACGTGTGTGGTGTGTGTGTGTGCGTGTGTGTGTGCGTGCTCACACAATACCGAGGAGCCTGAGACAGGAGGATAGCAGAGATTGTACAAAATAATGAATACCAGGGCATTCTACCTTCAATCTATACTACCAGCCCTATTTTTTAAATTTGAAACAGGGTCCTCTAGGTTGCTGAGAGTCTAGTTAAGTTGTTGAGTTTGACCTCATATCTGCTATCCTCCTTTCTCAGCCTTCCATACTAGGATTACAGGTATGTGTCACCATGGCCAGTTTACATGGTTTGTAAATGTGAAAAATGTTCAGTTTTAAGTAAGAAAAACATTATAAAGCATGCAAATTAAAAATAATAGTGCTGGTGATATACCTGAAAGCTAGAACGTCCTGGGTTCACTCACTAATACCACATAAATGAAACAGATACGAGATTTTTGGCTGTCAGTTGTTCCCCCTCCTCAGGGTTTGTTTTTGTTGCTTGCTCTAGATAGTAAGTCTGCTTACTTACTGACTTCTATAAAGTCCATATTTGTTATTTTGCATGGTCTGTGAAGTTTCAGTTCCTTTAGATTGTGGCCAGCTAGTATTTTGACAGATTTTCTTGACTGCAAGAAGACAAGAGTAAAATTGAAAAATTAAAAACAATGAGAAAAAAAGAGAAATATAACAAAATATCATTGGTCTTCACAGATTGTCTCTTTCGGGAGCAGTCTTTAATACCAGCCGGGTCATTTCTGGTCTCCCTCAGCCTTCACTTCCTACTCATGCGGAGTCCACACACGAGCCAGTGAGGAAGTCTGAAGTGTATACTTACTGTATTGCCATAGTTGCTCTTTTGATTTTTCTTACGCTTTTGACATCTTTTTCATCTTTATATGAATTGTCCTTTATATTTCCACTCTTTTTTAAAAAAAATCATTATTTAATTTTTTAAGAGATCTCTTTTGTTCTACATATCTTTTTTTTACTTCTTTATGAATTAAATATTTTCTCTTAATTCTATAATGATTTCATTTACTGTTTCTTTAAGGTGTCACTCTTTCCCTGCCCCCCACACTTTCTCTCTCTCTATTTCTATGTTTTTGGCTTACAGATTTAGACCTCTTCAAGTTGTAAGCTTTCTTCAAATGTCTGCATATCCATATTTTCTGTTGTGGGAATTTTATGGCCTCAAGGATTATTTTACACTCGTAAGAGACTACTAGAGACAATATTTCATCTTTTAAAAATTAATGTTCAATTTATCAATGCTATAATTTTAATTTCTTTAAGATTTTGATGTAGTTGGTGTAACAATTCTAAATTTAGGAGTCATTGCATAACATATGTTTGCTTTCAAATTAGATCAATTGTAAACTTTAAATTTCATTTGCACACGTAACATTTTCAATTACTTTCTAAATTACTTTAATTGTCTGATTCAAATAAAACCTTCCTGTGTATTTAAATGATTCATAACTCTAATAAAGTAAACTTATGAATATGATTAATCTAAAGTTTTCTTGGAGTCTAATATTGAATAGAAGCTTAACTAGATTTCATCTTTAAATTTAAAAACTAAGTACGTTATGTAATAGTTATTGGAAAACTGTCTTCTAATACACCAAAACTCAAGCAGAGTGGAGTGGTGACTTGTAACCTGTAACCTGTAATCCCAGTACTTGAAAGGCTGAGACAGGAAGATCACAGGTTCGAGGCCAGCATTTGGTAATTTAGCAAGACCCTGCATGTATGTCACTGTCAACATGATTTACATTATGATGTGCGATATAATGCACCAATAAAATCATATTAAAATTTTAAAAATTAAAAATAAAAAGGGACTAAGGGTATAGCTCAGTGATAGAATGCCCCAGAGGTCAATCCCCAGAATCAAATAATAATAATAATAATAATAATAATAATAATAATAAGCCAAAATCTCCTAAGAATGATGAGTTCATAAAGTGCTGTAAAGGTATACAGATGCAAATCCAGATGTCCCCAAAGTCTCATTACTTTTACCTTCTCTGTATCTTGTCAGCAGCACAATAGAAGAGCCTGTCTCATAATCCAGATTTTTTTCTTTGATGGCAACAGTTTTCTTTGCTATAAATCTGAGTGAAATTTCTGGAAGAAGCAGACTTCAAATATATACGATCCTCCATTCTTAAGAATTAGCTCGTTAAAATTATTTGGATTGAGAAAATAGTATATATATATATATATATATATATATATATATATATATATATATACACACACACACACACACACACACACACACACACAAAAGTCTGTGTGTATATACCATTTTAAGCATAATTACATTGTGGCTATATTTAAGAGTTTTCAAAATAAAGCTCAATTATAATTTATAAGGATCATATTATAAGCATCATACCTGGTTTTGGTACTCTGCATTGAACCAGGGGCATTCTACCTCCAAGTTACACCCCTGGCCTTTTTTACTTGAAACAGGGTCTTCCCAAGTTGCTGAATGTCTCACTAAGTTACTGAGGCTGGACTCGAACCTGCAATCCTCTTGTCTTAGCCTCCCAAGTACTGGAATTACAAGCATGTGCTACTACATTCATCTCATATATTGTTTAAAGAAAATATTCTTACTTAGCTCAGCAAATGAAATAAAAATGGATTGTTCTCTTAAAATATAAAAATTATGAAAGGAAGGTCAGAAAGATTTAATGAGCAGAACATGAATTATAATTTGTTCCAATGTTAATATAACGGTGATCTTATTTAGTATATATCTAGAGAATATATCATTAGAATGATGATATATTTTAGAAATGATAATTTTTAGAGATGAGACTTTTCTTTGAATACATGCCATTAGCTACCCTTAAACTAGAAGGTATAACATATTGTGAAATGTATGGGTCATATTTTAGCTATTCTAAATTGACTTTCTCATCCTAGTGGGAAGCAATTTAAATGAGACTAATTTGAAAATAAAATTCTTATTTTCTCTTATGTGACACATGTACTATTTTTAACCAGTCAACCAATAAGTATATTTATCATTATATATATATATATGTTATAATGGACTGAGTTCTTAAATTCAGATAACTCACATTCTTATTCACTCACAGCATAAATAGAAACAACATTAATATCTTACACAAGTTTTAAAAGACATGAAACTTGAACAAGGGCTTTTGCACAGTGTTTTCAAAGGGTAGAAAATCTATTCATGCCATGGACTTTATTTGAAAGAAGATAGATGTTTAATGAGCCTATGAGCTTCTAAAGAGAAGAGTCTATGATGAAATTTTACAACAGTTTTTAATACATAACTTGAAATATGGCTCAGGATCTGTGGTTAAGATACTTTTGTAAAAATTGTGAAAAACATTCTTGTCATTAAAAAAATCATGGCCAAGTAAAATACATGCAAAGTGGTCATGCCTTCTAGGGAGAAGGATGTAGTCAGAGAAAGTGTGAGAAATAACATTAGATCGTTCAATATTTTAGGTAATCCTCAAAAAGAAGGAGGGATAAGGACATTCAAAATGGTGAAAATACCAGACAGTAAAATTAGTAAGTAGAAATATGCTTGTGAACACTTTAAAACTATGTTTTAAAACATTGTAATTTTTTCATATGGGAAATTTATAAAATTTAGAATAATAGTTTAGTATAGCAAATACTTCTGTATTAATAGTAATTAACCATCTGTAGCTTTCCTATCAGAAGCAGAAACTCATGATAATTTCTGTTCACTAAGGCATGTAAAACCTATTATTTACATATTAGCACATTAGTTTATTATTGTTCCTTTAATTAGCAAATTCTGAGATATAAAGTCTCAGAAGCTTTCTTTGAAACTATAGAATATATATTTGCTCAGGGACTGATTATTTTTAAATTTTATGTTCTAGAAATAAGTAAATCTTTGGAGACCACCAGACCATTCAAGTTTTCCCGTTAAGAGAAAATCGATTTACCACAAATTACTGGGTGACATCACACACTTCCAAAGACAATAAATATATATTTATTTTATATCTACAATGTCTGGCACAGATCTTTCTGAAAGGCAGAAAGCATGTAAAATCTAAAAACTCTTGAAAAAGTGCTAAATGCTGTAATCCAACCTGTCATAACTGTATTGCTGTTTAAAGATATTGCCTGAAAAGAACATTTAGAAAACTCTTGGGTTAGTAAATCAAAAGACTTCACTTTTCTCCATGGGCAATCAAAGCAATGCAATTTGAGCCCTAAGTATAGTTCTGTGTGTATTGAGGTAGAGGTGCGAGAGCTAAATTTTTCCAATTTTTTTATTTAGCCTCTGTTCTTCCCTTGGGAGAAAAAAATATTGCTTTCCTTTATGGGAGAGAGAGAAAGAAAGAGAAAGAGAGAGAGAGAGAGAGAGAGAGAGAGAGAGAGAGAGAGAGAGAGGGGGGGGGGGGAGAATGAATCTGTGGTTAATATACTTTTGTAAAAATTGTGAAAAACATTCTTGTCATTAAAAAATGACAAGAATTCTTTGAGAGAGAGAGAGAGAGAGAGAATTTGAAGATCTCAGCCAGCTCATTTAATCATAAAAGTCATATGTATTTTCATACAGATACAATTATACAGTTTTCAGGGAAAGTACCAAATAAAACTGTGAGATGTCTCAATCAAAAGTTATTAAAATTTTAAGGTAGCATTAATCTAGTTCAGAGTGTTACTAATCAAAGCTTTGGGTCACATGTGACAATGCAGGTCACCTGCCATGTGGTATAAACAGTATTTACTGATTATGTGGATTATTTTTATATATTTATGCTCAGAGAAGTTAACTGACTTGCCTGTGGCTACAGGAACTATACAGGTATGGACTATCCTAGGTTCCTGCTTTCAAAATAAATTCATTACTGCTTTTTCTTAGAATGTACTTGATGATATCTCACAAGCTAAACAAATTTTATGAACAGAATGAGAAGGGCTTTAAAAGGTTGTTAATAATAAATGAAACATATAGGCAGGGCGTGGTGGCACACGCTTGTAATCCCTGCTCTTGGGAGACAGAGACAGGAGGATGGTGCAGGTTCGAAGCCAGCCTCACTGGCTTGAGAACTTGTTTCCAAATAAAAAATATAAAATAGGTCTGGGAGTGTACCCCGGAGGAAGAAGAGTTTCATC
The DNA here is from genome assembly GCF_963383645.1 of Muscardinus avellanarius. Taxonomy (NCBI): domain Eukaryota; kingdom Metazoa; phylum Chordata; class Mammalia; order Rodentia; family Gliridae; genus Muscardinus; species Muscardinus avellanarius. Next base: position 34,312,476 of record NC_137798.1, read on the forward strand.
CCCAGTACCACCAAATAAATAAATAAATAAATAAATAAATAAATAAATAAAACATATAATAGTTACTAATTATTTGCCTAGTAGACAATGGCGATGGTGGCACATCAAGAGTTTACACGATGCCAATAAATTGTATACACTTAAAATGTAAAGTTGTTATCTATCTCTACATATATATTTATATCTGCATATATATATATACAAATATATATATATATATATATATATATATATATATATTTTGTATTGGAGACTGAACACATGACATTCTATATCTGAGCTATATTCCCCAATCCTGTTTTAGTTTTTTTTTTATTTTGAAACATATCTCACTGAGTTGCTGAGGGCTTCCCTAGGTTGCTGAGGCTGGCCTCAAATCTGTGCATCCTTATATCTCAGCCTCTCAAGTACTGGAAATACAGGACTGTGCCACCATAACAGCTATGTTATCTATATTATATATTTTATCACAGTAAAAATATCTGTCGAAGATCTCCCTATATATATAAATTGATAATGTCAACTTTTTAGACCACTTAACCCTTATCTTGTCTTATAAGACTTATCATATCCCCATATCTCTTTTTAATGGTCATAACAAGAAACTTCCCTGGAATTATATCCTAAGTTTTTTTTTTTTTTTAATCTCAAAACCTTTCTTGAATCTGTTATCAGAACAAAATATTCTCCTTTCCTACCTGATACAGGAATCCAATTCGGCCCCTATTCATAAACATGTACATTATCATTTCTAGCTCTTAAAATTCAACTTATTCTTCTAAATAAAAGAAAATGTCATATCTAAAAAGTATTTCTTATGTTCCACAAGAATTATCAAGTATTTTATTTTGGTGACCACAATTCAGTTGTTTTTCTTTTATGGTGAGTATCACATTCTGCAATGGATTATAATGAATTGTGTACAAACCTATCTTGTTACCTCAAATTGTCTCGAGGTCAGAAAACTCAGCAAATATATGTATTAGTATTTGTCTTTGACTTACAATAATAAGCAAGATTTCAAAAAGCATTTTGACCTTCCCTTGCCTTCTGCTTCTTGAAACAATAAACTCTTTAATATCTCATGTGGATAAATTATTTATTTCCTACAAATTATTTATTTCTTTAGTATTTGAAAACAGAAAAAAATATTTGTTTTTCAAAGTTACAGAATGTGTGAAGACAAAGCATTAAGTCTTTTTTTTTTAATAGCCATGATGACATCCTGCAAATTCCACTGTTCCCTATGGATGTTAGGCCGTCTAGCAGCATTCTTGTTATTCAAAAGCTAGAACAAACTTAATATTTTCTTTAATCAGTTCTTCAACTGAGCATTAGCAGTTCTGATTTTTCTATGAACTTGAGCACACCATTAAGAGAGGCAGTGTTCCAATGCATTGTTTTGCAAGCAGATGCTATTTTCCATTTACAATCCCAGCACACAAATGAGCATTGCATTCCTATAACATTCCACCTTGGTCTTTTCGCTTAATTCTTTCTGAAAATTGGCTATGTTCTATTAAATCTCAAGAAAAAAATTTATAGCTCCCCCTGAGCTAATCCTTCCTAATAAAATGTCCCCTCAATTACATTCCAATTGAGATCTATTTCACTCAAACTATAAATATTAGGCCTGAAAGACCAACTGAAAATAGTTTTCCCACTTAAAAAGATATAATATTGACTGATTAAAGCAAGAAAACTTGAACTCAAGGCCAGCTTGTCCTTCACAGATGAATTTTTTAAAGAATATAGTTACTCTGTTTTAAATGACAACTTATTTCTTAATTTTAGAATGAATAAGAATTAATTGACTTTCACAAAGTCCTTCAGAAGTGTTAATTTAGTATAGTACAATTTCAAACTAATCTTGTAGAGGCAAAATGCATCTCATTTTTAATTTCTATTTTTTCTTATAACTAAAATAAGTTTTTTTCTGGATATAAAACATTTGCTTTGGTTTACTAAACCATGACACAGTTTAAAATAATATATAAAACAGCAGTCATTTATTTATTTCCACAGAAAATAAGTATTTTCTTTCACAGGAAGAAATATTGTGTCACTATAATCCAAGATTCCATATGAAAAATAATTTATAATTAGAAATTCTTTTTGTATGTGGGCATATTATGTCATATTTGATTAGTTTTATTTTATGCTGATTGTAAATATAAGTGCATTTCATGTAAAAATGGAGGGGAAATAACAAAATATACTCTAACATACAAAAAACAATCAAATTTAAATTTTTTTAAATTTAAATTTAGTGAAATTTTTTATATAATTTGTGGTTGCATACTGAAATTTTGTTGTTTTGTTTTTGTGGTACTGGGGATGGAACCCAGGTGCATTCTACCTCTGAGCTACACTCCTAGCCCTATTTTTTTAAATTATTCTTTATTTTGAAAAAAGGTCTCACTAAGTCTCTGAGGAGGATCTCACTAAGTAGCGAAGTCTAGCTGCAGACCTGTGATCCTCCTGTCTCAGCCTCGCAAGTACTGGTATTACAAGTGTGTGCCATCATACCTGGCTTGTACTGGAAATTTTAAGGACTAAGAGTATATTAAAACAAATCTACCATGGTTGGAAATTAATTCACCTGCTGTTATAATCTTAAGTTTGAGTTATAACTGGATAACTTAATTTTATGTACTAAATTTATAGCTAATATGTCTTTAGTGTAATAAAATTGAGTACTAGTTTATATCATAATCAACAAATTCCAATTCTGTGTGTTAGATATTAACTTTTCATAAACAATTTTGTGACTACCAGATTGTTATTTAAAAAATGGTTTAATCCACACAATATATACTGAGATAAAATCTACACAGATGTAAAAATATAATATGTATCCTAATAAAACCATAGATGTAGCAAAACAGAGATAAATTATTATATAAGGATAAGGTCTTCCTAACTAGGCCTCTAAATCCAGAAACCACTAAGACAAATATATTGATATATAAAAGTACATATGACTAACTTGTAAATAACATTGACAGTTTATATCTCACCCCAATTTAAAAGGAGTACAGTAGATTACACTAATAGAAAAATGGACATTTGACGTGCCCCAAAATTCATTGAAATACAGATAGATTTAAACATAGAAAAGGTTGCTCAATCTTAGTCATGATAAAAGAAAAACAAATGAAAACCACTAAGATTTCTTACCTATTCAGAGGCAAAATTAAAACATATAAAAATCCTTAAGTAAAAAAGAATTATCCAAAATTGATAAAGTCAACCATGCAGCAAATTAGAAACTAAACCAGAGAATGTATTCCGTACAAATGAGGCATACTTTAATTTTGTGTATCTTTAATAAGATATACTCTGAGGACAAAAAGAACACTTCAAAAAGTTTTAAATGTTATTGTGCATATTTAATTTTTAGTTTGTTGGTATGTGGGAATTAATATGCTTTGTGCATTGTAGGAGAAAGTAAATAAGTTAATACTTTCAATCAACATTTTCAGGGGAAAAAACAACCAAGTTATAAAACAAATTATATGATCAGATTGAACAGAATATATTAAAGCTTATCATTTCTAAATATACATATTTTCATGCTCTAAACATTGTTGCAGTCATACCACAAAGCAACACAAAAAAGAAATAAGTCATATTTGAAGGTGATCGATATTCTATTATGTTGATTGTAGTATTGGTATCACAAGCATACACATGTTTTCAAACTCACCAAATCTCCTGCCTTAACTAAGTGTAGCTTTTCATGTACCTCAGTGCATTTGGGAAAGAAATAAAGCAAACTACTGGAAACCAAAACACATAACAGGAATTTTGAGGCAATCAATCAACTTTCCAGTAAGCATTGGTGCTAGTTCTCTTTAAAGGGATTTGTCTGTTATAATTAAATTTCAAATGTATTGCCAGAGAAAAGAAAGTAAAGAACATGTAATTATATATATATATGCAATTACATAATTATAATCTATATATAGTGTATAATATGACTCATAAAGTTTGCATAAATTTTATTTTTATTTTATACTTTTTAAATTTTTAAATTTTTATTTTTTATTCGGGCACTATAGTGTCACGTCATAATGTGGATCATGCTGACAATGGCATGTATTCACACAGTACTTGGTACCCTCCCCACCCCACTCCTCTCTTCCCCTTTTCCCTTCCTCCCACTACTGTGTCCAGGTTAACAATGTTATATTCACATGGATACACATATTCGATGTAGCTTTTCAATTAATTAACCTCAACCTTCTTCCTCTCCTATGCTTCCTTTCTAGCTTTGCTGAGGTTTCCCCTCCATTATCTGGAGTCTTCTGGTATTCCTAATACTACCTAGCTTGAGCGTATTAGGGAAAGCATATGTCCCTCTTTCTGTGCTTGGCTAATCTCATTTAACCTAATGTTCTCCAGGTCTTTCCATCTTCTTGGGAATGACATGATTTTGTTCTTCTTTATTGCTGAGTAGAATTCTATTGTGTGTATTTCCCATAATTTTGCAATACATTCATCTGTTGATGGAGAACTAGGTTGGTTCCTTATTTTGGCTACTGCGAATTGTGCTGCTATGAACATGGGTATGCATATCACTTCTCGGCCTTTTGGTTAAGATAAAGTGTAGTATCTATTCTTATTTTATACTTTTATTGTTGCATTATGTCTCACAGCATAATGTTGTTTAGAGTAATAATGACACACATGCACAAAGCACCTGCTTCGATTTCCCCCGACTCCCTCACCACTCTTCCTCCCCATACAGGATATTGAGATTGACATCAGTATTCTCATATATGCATATAATGTCCATGGAAATGACTCCACATAATTCATCCATAAAAAGGAAAATTTTGTCATAGGCCACAACAAAACTAAACCTTAAAGCATTACATTAAATGACAAGTACTATATTGTTCTACTTATATGAGAAATCTAAGGTTGTCAAATTCATAGAAATAGTAAAAAAGTAATTGTTGTCAGATGCTGGGACAGGATTTTAACAGGGCTAGATATCTGCTTTATAACTTGAGCTTTATAGTTAATATACCATAATGCATTCTTACAAGTTTAAGTGGAGTATTCTCTGGTAATTTATCACTTATTGAAGCAAAAGGAGCTGAGCAAAAATAAATTTTAGTGATAAGTTATTTTTTTCATTTTCTCCTATTTATTTGCAGTCCAAAATTGCATGCCTATATTGTTTTTGCAATTCTATAAATTTTTAATTTTATATAATAATTCAAATGCAGAGATAATGTTGTAACTAGGGTAGTTTCCAAGAAATAATAGAGCAGGTTCACATTATTAATTTTAGGAAGTTGGAATCTTTTATCTGTTCCAATGAAAATACTAAAAATCTTATTTATCTGATCAGATGATGGAAGGCTTCCTCAAAAGTGGAGCTTATGTTTTTTCAAAGCCATAATATAATATTAAAGAAAATGAAGCAAAATGAACATATGCAAAAGCCTGCAGATATTTGAAGTACTATGATCTGATCTTTTAGTATATCATACCTATACAATTCTTAAATGCAATTTTTATTTTCAGCACTTATTTTGAAAACATGGGTAACTATTTTGATTCTTTTGTAGATTTTTACATAAGTTTTAGATAAATGTTTACAGCAGGGCATGGTGGCATACGCTTGTAATCCCGAGCTTGGGAGGCAGAGACAGGAGGATCGCCCAGGTTCGAAGCCAGCCGCGCTGGCTTAGGAGACCCTGTTTCCAAATAAAAATATGAAATAGGTCTGGGAGTGTAGCCCAGAGGTATAAGGGCTTCCAGGAATCCCAGTATTACCAAAAATAATAAATAAATAAATAGTTTACAGAAAAGCTTGCCTATCTTCTACCTATTCTATTGAAAATAAACATCTTTATTAGACAGATTCAAGAGGAAGAAGTTGTTATATATTTTCACATTGTTTTTCAGTATCTAGAACTGTTTCTAGAAAACAATAGGTGTTCAATAAATGCTTGTAAAATAAAATATTAAATATAAAACAAGGTAATTTGAAAAGAATAATTTCTGTAAAAACATATTTAGTAAATTTTTATCAACATTTTTTGCTTTTATTGGTTCATTATAGTCTCATATCATACTGTAAGTCATGTTGATGATGGCATATATGCACACAGTACTTGGTACCCCCTACCTACCAATTTCCCTCCCTTCTAATGCCAAGTGCCCAGACTGACAATGGTATATTCACATGTATACACATAGTCAAAGGTAGTATTTCCATTCCTGAACCTCTGTCTTCCTCTTCCCCTACCCTTTCTCTCTGACTCCACTGAGGTTCTCCTCCATTATCTGAAGTTCCCATGGTATCCCAGATACTACCTAGCTCACACATGTTAGGGGAAAATATGTCCCTTCTCTATCTGTGCCTGGCTAATCTCACTTAACATAATGTTCTCCTGGTACTTCCATTAAAAATGATGTAATTACAAATGACATGATTTTGTTCTTCTTTATTGACGAGTATAATTTCATTGTATTTCCCATAATTTTGCAATCCATTCATCTGTTGATAAAGACCTAGGTTGGTTCCATAGTTTGGCTATTTTGCATTATGCTGCTATGAACATGGGTATGCATATGTTACTGTAGTTCTCTGATTTCAGCCTCTTTGGAAAGATACTCCACTCAGTAGTGGTATAGCTGCATCATATAGTAGATCTATTTCCAGTTTTCTGAGGAATCTTCACATTGATCTCAATAGCAGTTGAACTAGTCTGCACGCCCACCAACAGTGTATTTCCCCACATCTTTGCCAACATTATTTATTTGACTTCTTTATGCTTGTGAATTTGACTGAAGTTAGACAAAATCTCAGTGTAGTTTTGATTTGCATCTCCCTACGCTTGTGTTGTTATTCTTCTACACATTTGTGATTATATCTTCTATTTTTTAAAACATTTCAGTTGAAGAAATGTTAATTTTTGATCCCTGTAATGTAAATATCTGAAGTCCTTCATAATGGATTTGCATTATTTTTTGAGTTGACTTATGAGGGTATGTTTTCTTGCACATACAAGGATTTTTTTTTTTTTGAGAGCTCATGTTTGCCTGTTTTTAGTTTGTGAGAATCTTGGGTACCTCTATGCAACCATAATGTGTTATGAGTACTCAGTTTCTCTAATAAGAGTAGATTGTATGTATTTTTTCTCCTCTTGGAAACCAAGATTTTTCACCATGCCAATCCTGTCTTCCTTTATTAAATAAGCATGCATTATTCAGGAGGGATTTATTAATTTGGGATCACTTTGAATTTTATATTTTTACTTTTTTATTTATTTTTTATTTTTTTTCTTTTTGGTGGTACTGGGGTTCCTGGAAGCCCTTCTATCTCTGGCTACACTCCCACGGGCTACACCCCAGACCTATTTTTATACTTCTTTCTTTTTTTCTTTTCTTTTTTTTTTTTTTAATGTGGAAACAGGGTCTCTTAAGCCAGCATGGCTGGCTTCGAACCTGCGCGATCCTCCTGTCTCTGCCTACCAAGTGCAGGGATTACAAGCGTGCACCACCATGCCCGGCTCACTTTGAATTTTATATAGACTTATATTCTATAAGATTCTAAGTTTCAGGTCCCCTTCTTTGAAGTTAGGTAAAGACAGTTTCCTGATGGCAGGGATAAAATCGGCCTGAAACAACTTAAACTTCTTTAGAACCAGAGTCTCTGGCTAATGCAGAAGCCTCAGATCCAGCAGAAGCCAAAATCCAGGATTTTGTTCTTTTTTGCTGAGTAGAATTTTGTTGTATATATTTCCCATAATTTTGCAATCCATTTATTTGTTGATGGACACCTAGGTTGGCTACATATTTTGATTATAAAGTATGCTGTTATAAACACGGGTATGCATATGTTACTGTAGTTCTTCGATTTCAACCCCTTTGGAAAGATATCCAGTAGTGGTATAGCCAGATCATATGGTGGATCCATTTCCAGTTTTCTTTTTGTGTGTGTGTGTGTATGGTGGTACTGGGGTTCCTGGAAGCCCTTCTACCTCCTGGCTACACTCCCAGACCCATTTTGTATCTTTTATTTGGAAACAGGGTCTTTTAAGCCAACGCGGCTAACTTCGAACCTGCTCAATCTTCCTGTCTCCGCCTCCCAAGCGCGGGGATTACAAGTGTGTGCCACCACGCCTGGCATCCATTTCCAGTTTTCTAAGGAATCTCCACACTGATCTCCATAGCAGCTGAACTAGTTTACACTCCCACCAACAATGTAGAAGGGTTTCTATTTTCCCACATTCTTGCCAGCACTTGTTGTTATTTGACTTCTTTATGCTTGCCACGCTGATTGAGGTTACATGGAATGTCAATGTGGTTTTGATTTGCATCTCTCTGATTGCTAATGATGCTGAATATGTTTGCATGTATCTATTGGTTATTTGTATCTCTTCTTTTGTGAAGTGTCTATTCAGTTCAGTTTCCCATTTCTTGATTGGGTTATTTGTTTTGCTAGTATAAAATCTTTTGAACTTTTTTTTAATATTAGCCCTCTATCAGAGGGTTAGCTGGTAAAGATCTTCTAGGCAGGCTTTCTCCTTAGATGCTTGATAACTTCCTTTAACAAACAAGAAACTTTCTAGTTTGATGCCATCCCAATTATTAATTCTTGTCTTAATTTCCTGCACTTTGGAGGTCGTGTTGAAAAAGTTACTATCTATGCCTATATGTTGGAGTGTTGAACCTATGTGCTCCTCTGATAGCTTCACAGTCTGTTGTCTCATTTCCAGCTCTTTGATCCTTCTCAAGTTGATTCCTGTACAGAGTGAGAGGTAAGAATTTAGTTCCATTTTCCTACAAATGAATAGCTAGTTCTCCCAGAACCATTTGTTGAAAAAGCTGTTTTTTGTCCAGCAAATGAACTTGGACCCTTTGTCAAATATCAATTGCCTGTAAGTGTGAGGGTTTGTTTCTATATCTTCTATTCTGTTCCATTGGTCTGTGTGCCTGTTTTTATGCTAATACATGCTGTCTTGATTACTATACCTCTGTCATATAATTTGAAGTCAGTAATTGTGATACCTCCTGCATGGTTCTTATTGCTGAGAGTTGCTTTGGCTACTCTGTCCCAGAGAGCAAAATATCTGTTCCTCCATATGGAATTTATGACTGATTTTTTTAGGACTGTGATGAATGTAATTGGTATTTTGATAGGGATTGCATTGATTCTATAAATTACTTTGGCAGAATGACCATTTTAATTATATTTATTCTGCCTCTCCATGAGCAAGAAAATATTTCTATATTACAATGTCTTCTACAATTTCTTTTTTCAGTGTTTTATAATCTTTATGGTAGAGATTGTCTACCTCTTAGGTTAGATTTATTCCTAAATATTTTATTGGTTTTGAGTTTATTATAAATAGAATTGTTTTCTGTACTTTTTTCTATGTGGATTCATGGTTGGCAAATAGAAAAGTTACTAATTTCTTTAGGTTGCATTTGAATCCCACTACTTTGCTGAATTGGTTAATCAACTCCAGTTCCAGTAGTATTTTTGGATGAGTTTGTGTGTGTGTGTGTGTGTGTGTGTGTGTGTGTGTGTGTGTGTGTTTTGTCTTCTAGATATAGGATCATGCCATCTGCAAACAAGGATAGTTTTAATTATTCTCTTTCTATTTGAATTCCTTTGATATCCTTCTCTTGTCTTATTGCTTTAGCAATAAGATTATAATTTTTCTCTTAACAAAGTGTACCACAGATTTTGGTAAGTCGTGTCTCTATTTTCATTTAATTCCAGAAATCTTTTTATTTCTCCCCTTATTTCTGATCTGATCCACTCCTCATTCAAGTGTGTATCATTCAGTCTCCATGTATTCATGTAATTTCCTTTGGTCTTCCTGTTGTTCATTTCTACTTTAATTTTATTGTGATCTGACAAGATGCAGGGAATTATAGTACATCTTTTAAATTTGCTGGTACTTGCTTTGTGGTTCAGGATGTAGATATTTTGGAGGAAGTTTCATGGGCAGCTGAGAATAATGTGAATTCAGTTGTTCCTGGCTGAAATATCCTGTATATGTCTATTAGGTCCATTTGGTTTATAGTGTTATTTAGATTTAAAGTCTTTACTCATCTTTTAACTTAATGATCTATCTAGTGGTATGAGTGGTATGTTAAAATCTCCCAATATTGGTCGTGCAGGGCATGCCAGAACCCCGGAAGAACCGGGGACCAGGCTGCAGTGTTACCGAGTGCCTGATCCCACAATCTCCTCAAACCACACTGTCTTCTCTTATTAAAAAAAAAAAAAGGAAAAGAAAGAAAAAAGAAAAGAAAAATATCGGAGAGGGATCAAGATTGCCACAATAGCTGCCAGGATACTGGAGATGCATACAAAACTTATCCAACTGAACTGGAACTTTTGGAAAAAGAATCCTGGACATTACCTGTAAGGAGAGAGTTTAGCAGAGACCTAGGAGGAAGGCGGTGTTGGAAGCGATCTCCGTGATGGCGGTGGAGACTTGTATTCGGGAGAGGCAGAAATCTGATCCTACCAACCTTATCTTCTGGAGAAATTACCCCAAACGTCAATGCTACTATCCGCATGCTTAGGAACACTGGACAACATGCAGAGTGGAAAAAGAGCTTGGGAAAGATTTGAAATGGTGGAGGCAGTGGCAATGGCAGCGGCCAGTACTCAGGGGAGGCAGAGATCTGATGCATTACACCTGGAACTTTTGAAGAAATAACCCCAGAGGCAGAATGCTACCACCACGCACCCTCGGGAACGTGGGACAACCTGCTGGGTGAAGAGGGTGCTCGGATCGGAGCCTGCTGAGGGGTGAGTCAGGTGACAGGGACAGCAAAGCCGGGATTGAAGCCTGCTATGAGGCAGGACTGGTACTGGGGCCTCCCGAGGCCGGGATCAGAGCCTGCTGAGGGATTAGGCCGGTGTCAGGGCCAGCGAGGCTGGAATCAGAGCCTGCCGTGAGGCAAGGCCGCTACTGAGGCCTCCGAGGCCAGTATCGGAGCCTGCCGAGGGGTTAGGCCGGTTCCAGGGACAGCGAGGCTGGGATGAGAGCCTGCCGTGGCACATATAGATATGTGCCACAATTTCCAGCTAAATGTAGATTTCCTTAGTAATAAAAGTTAATAAAAGAGCTTAAATAAAAGCTGTCTCTATTTAAAAAATTTTAGAAGGTGATGGTTTTTTATCAGATTATCTGATAAATTCTGGACCACCCATGTTAAACACAGAAATTCAAACTTCAGAGTAAACACAGGATTTAAATGTTGATAAAGGAGAGAAGTTGGTTACTGTGGGAGGCAGCACATGTCACTTGCTGTAACAAACAATATGGTGAATGAGAAGGCAGCTCCTTGACAAGAAAAACAAAGCAGCAAAGATGCATGCAAATAAAAACACAGAAGAGGGAACCATGGTGGAGTAAAATTCAATAGACAGAGCAGGAGATAGCAAAGAATGCATGTGTATACCTGACATAGTAAATGCCAGGGCTGTGGAGGGCCACACCATCTTGGCCTACCCGCTTGAGCTGGGTATGTTGGCACTGTAGCCTCAAGAGATCCCTGGCAAGGAAGCCAAGACCTTGTTGAGTTGTGGAAATTTATTGTTTCCTCACTGTTCCTTGTTCTCATATTTTCAGTGTTCTCAGGTTTGTGTTTCTGTTGTGTTGGCATCTTCCTCTTTGTGAGTCATTGTTGATAGGTGCTACTCCAGATTGCTCCTGGAAGAGATGGTTCCAGCTTCCACTCACACTTTGGTATTAACCCAGAAGGCTGTCTACTATCACCCCACTGTTGTTCTACCTGTGAATCATCAATACTGAGTTGCCCTGACATTCCTTCTACCTGCTACTATTAGGTGGTATTGATGGGTTTAAAGTGTTAAGATCAGGTATTCTGACTGTCATCAGCTTTATAGAAAGTTGGTTCAGAGGTGTGAGCAGAATAGTTTGTGACCTATGTATTTTTTAAACATCAATATATAGGCTGTTGAGCATTTCTTTCTATTAGCTGTGGTTATTTTATCTTTAGCGTCTGGCTACCCTTTCCTGTGCTCACCTCTCTGGTCCAGTCTTAGATCAGGTATATACTAGGGTTAGTAGTGTTGTTTTCAATGGTGAGGGCTAGATGAGGGGAGAGGGGCTGAAGTGATACGTGCAGGAATAGGGTAAAGTAGAGGATATGAGCAAGTAAAATAAGTTTAAGTATAGTAAGAAAGAGATAAGAGATAGTGAATATATAGTAGAATTCTTGTACTCAGTGTAGGATTCTTATAGTCAATGTAGAGTAGTTATAGTGATTGAAATGGATTGAATACAAGACAAAAGAAAAATGTTCTTTTTTTTTTGGTGGTACTGGGGTTCCTGGAATCCCTTCTACTCCCGGGCTACACTCCCAGGCCTTTTTTTTATATATATTTTTGAAACAGGGTCTCTTAAGCCAGTGCGGCTGGCTTCAAACCTGCGCGATCCTCCTGTCTTCGCCTCCCAAGCGCGGGGATTACAAGCATGCACCACCACGCCTGGCTGAAAAGAAAAATGCTTGAAGGTAAGAGAGTAGATAGGAAAAATGAAGGAAGCTTGTAAAAGAAATTGGGAAGAGAGCAAGCAAACACAAAAATAACAAAACAACCAACCAAATATGCAACAATAACTCAAAAACAAAATATAAAAAAGCAAAACAAAACAATTCTGCAACTATACAAGCACAAAGCCATGATCTCCGCAGTTCTCCTGGGTCTCTGTGAATACTTTTGACCATTTACTGTCTACTTGCCATAGTAGGTTCTCGAGCATGTACCAAGATCTCTCATTTGCTCAGTAACTTAAAATAGTGATGTCAGTTTGCAGCCCACTTTTGGGTCTCCTACGATGTTTGGGACCTTGTGCTGGTATATTTCCATCAGAGCCAGCGCCAAGGTGTCTACATCCTGCTGGTGTCTCTCACTGCTCTTCACTTGAGTTTCAGGGCAGTGGCTATCACTGTAAGTGGGTTCCATGTAAGCACAAGGGTTCTGCAATTTCTGGCCCTGAGCCAATGCCTCTCTACCCCTTCTCATTCACCATATTGTTTGTTACAGCAAGTGACATGTGCTGCCTCCCACAGTAACCATCTTCTCTCCTTTATCAACATTTAAATCCTGTGTTTACTCTGAAGTTTGAATTTCTGTGTTTAACATGGGTGGTCCAGAATTTATCAGATAATCTGATAAAAAACCATCACCTTCTAAAATTTTTTAAATAGAGACAGCTTTTCTTTAGGCTCTTTTATTAACTTTTATTACTAAAGAAATCTACATTTAGCTGGAAATTGTGGCACATATCTATAATCTTTTTTTGGGAGACTCAGACAAAAAGATCACAGGTTCAAGATCAGCCTCAGCAACTTGGCAACTTAGTGGGACCCTATTTTACAATAAAAAAAAAATAAGCTCAGAGGTAAAAAAAAAATTAAAAAAAAAAACTCTCTGGGTTTAATTCCCAGTACCAAAAGAAAGAAGGAAGGAAAGAAGGAAGGAAGGAAGGAAGGAAGGAAGGAAGGAAGGAAGGAAGGAAGGAAGATTAAACACTTATGGTTCTCTTAAAGTCTTAAAGTTTATGATTTTAAGATGAGTGTGGTGGATGCTGTGACTGGAGCATTGTAGTTTTAAAGACAGCCTCAGCTATTTAGCAAGCCCCTCAGCAATTTAACAAGACTGTTTCAAAATGAAAAAATAGTGCCGCAGTGTCGCTCTGTTAAAATGCCCCTGGGTTCATTGTCCAGTTCCAAAAATAATTCAACATTCTAAGACACTAAATACTTAAATATAAATATGAAGCAAAACAAGTCATTCAAAATGCACATCAATTATGATAAAATTGTAAATGTACCCAAGTATGTGTGTGTTTGTGTTTGTGTGTCTGTGTGTATTCTTACCCACAGATACATGCACACATGAAATAAGAACATAATTGTTTGAACATATTAGTAATAATGTAGTTTCTTTTTTTTAAATCTGGGGTGGAAGATATATGTTTATGACACCCAAAATATCACAAGAAAAGAAGTTTACAAGGAAGTCTTCATCAGTCCTGAGAAGGTCTTTGTGAGAATCACATGACAAGTAGTTTAAAAGCTATGTTTCAACTATAATAATAGATAACAGATAGCTCCATTTCGAAATAAGTATCTCTGATGATGATTTTCACTTACCTTTACCAATTCATTAGGCAATATATGATGTTGAGCCATACTGAAAATATATAATAATTTCTTTTAACTTGCTAATAATCTAGAAGTAATAGTATCTGGATGGAATGGCATCTTTAATTGTCCTTATTATAAACAAGTTAAGATAATTATATGGATAATTTTGCTGGCATCTGTCAATAAGATTTGTAATTAGGTTCAGGATTATCCAGCTATAACATATATATGCTGTATCAGTGTGTATGTAAAATTATACATTTTATCTGTGCTTTGGAAAATCTACTAGAAATTTTTTATCGAATACATATATTATTCTTCAACATTTAATTCAATTAATAATATATACAAAGCTTACCTGATTTCTTTGGCTGGCTTCACCTCTCCTCACACTTTATATAATTTTGTATCTTTATCTCTTTTCCTTGTTAGAACCCTCTGTAGCTAGACTATATGCTTCTTTAAATTTGTGTTGATTGTTTTTGTTTGTTTGTTTGTAATTTATCAGTGTTTGGCATATGGTACCTTTTCCAGTACTGGTATTTGAACCTAGCAAAACTCTACCACTGAACTGGGCTATAACCCAACCTTTTTAATTCAGGACAGAGTCCCCATAAGTTGCCCTGGATAGCCTCAAACTTAATTTCCTTATGCCACAGTCTCCAGTGTCCCTGGGATTAGAGGCATGTGCCATCATGCCCCATTCACTTGGTCACTTCTTAATAAATGTTTGGTTTTTTTTCAAAAAATATAATAATAAACTTTCCAAATGTCAATATTGAAATATGTTAAATGGAAGTAAGATAAAAGATTGAGACGGCCGGGCGTGGTGGCGCACGCTTGTAATCCTCGCGCTTGGGAGGCAGAGACAGGAGGATCGCGCAGGTTCGAAGCCAGCCGCGCGCGCTGGTTTAGGAGACCCTGTTTCCAAATATAAAATGTAAAAAGAGGTCTGGGAGTGTAGCCCGGAGGTAGAAGGGCTTCCAGGAATCCCAGTACCACCAAAAAAAAAAAAAAAAAGAAAAAAAAAAGATTGAGAATCAGCCTCATAGTTAAATCATTAGCACACATTTTAGGAAACAAGATTTTATTACCTTTAGGCATGTTTTTATACTGAATCAAGAACAAAAGCCTTATAAAAGCTCTATCCATTTCATGAAATAAACAGACAAAACTACTTAAGATTTTAACATTCTTTGCTTTAGTATTTCCATAAAAATTGTCAAAGATGTCCTATCTACCGCATCCAGTAAGTTGCCATTATCAAGAGCCCAGCCAAATTGTTTCTTTAAGGAAGAGGATATCACTGGTGTCCAGGTTTCTAGTTGTGTTTTGTTTTGTTATTGGGCATCGAAGTCAAGGGCATTTTACCTTCAAGCTACATGCAAGGTTTCTGAGATTCTTGTTACATTGCTGAGGCATCTTGGATCCTTGGATCCTCCTGTCTCAGCCTTTCAAATACTGGGATTACAGGCATGTGTGCCACCATGCCCAACTAGTATCTCCTGCGACTAAGAGGATAACATTTTCTGTTTTTGAGTGAATCATTAGCCTTCATTTATTTTTTTTAAGTTCATCAAAATCTTTTCAACAGTGAAAAGATCCAGAAACTAGTTCATACAAATATCTTTCCTTTCCTAGCACTGCAAGATTTTTCTCTTGCAACACCTCAATCATATCAGTATGTCATCCTCAACCACTAGGAGTTCATGAAAATGCAAAGGCTTAAATCATTAGGCTCTAAATCATAATGCAATATGGCCTTGTCAGTCTTTTCAAAGAAATTTATATTCTTTGGGAATTTTGAGCAGAGTTTGCAGAGTTTCCAAAAGGATTAATGGTGACTGGCACTGTGAAAGGTTTGCAAGAAGGCTGAAGATACTGAATGAGGCTGATAATTGGGCTTAATGTCAGAGTGTTCTACTTCAGGCAGTAAACACCTTACTTACCTCAGCCTTTGAGCTTCCTCCAGCATTTGATTGAGCCACAGGGAACAGCATATCATGTTCTCACTGCTGAACTGCTGTTCTCAATGTCTCTTTCACTTTCAAATACCACTGAAGCCCCCAAAGCTTTTCATGTCTTGCAAATGAGTTTTGCGTTGTATGCTTCACAAATGTTTTGATAGGGATGAAATCTAAATATTTTGTAGAACCCCATATCTGGTTCCTTGACTCTAAATGTAACAAAGTCAGTAATAATGCTTTAAGAATATAAACTCAGTGGACACTATGGTTCCATAGCTAATGGTTTCATTATAGAGTTCTTTATACTTGGTTTATTTAAAAAAAATTTTAAAGGTACATCATGTTTATCATGTGGAATTCAGGACTGCATTTGACCTAAATTAAGATATTTTTATTAAATTGTTGAGTCCATGTTGGTGATACAAAATCTCCCATTTTCTATTATATTTGATAAACTCATATTTATATGAGAAAGATATAAATGTTCAATCTAAAAGTCTAAGGATTTTATGCTATATAGAGAATTAGGGAGAATTTGTATTTTATGTAATTTTGGAATGCAATTTACTTTTCAGAATATATCCCTTACCTCCCCTCATAGCTTAGAAATTTCTTTCATTTCACATATGCCTCCTACACATATTATGTGTTCAATGCATACTTTTTGTATTCCCCCATAAACAAAAATCCTTGAAAAAAGATTTCCAATGCAAATGATTGGCATGATTATTAATAATAAAGTATTATCAATAAGCTATCACCTAAATAAAGTGGAATCTTTATCCATCCATATGAAAATACAGGTATTATTATAATTCACATATATTATACTGAATAATATAAATGTTCTGACAAAACTATAGTTACATTTATCAAAAAGATTTATGAACAATTATGCTTTTTTTGTGGTCCTGAGGATGAAATCCAGGGTCCTCTACCTCCAGGCTACACTCCTGACCTATTTTATATTTTATTTTGAAACAGGGTCTCACTAAGTTGCTGACAACCTCACCAAGTAACTGAGGGTGGTTTTGAACCTGCGCAATACTTCTTTCTCAGCCTTCCAAGTACTGGAATTGCAAGCATGTGCCACCACGCCCAGCAAACAATTATGCTTTTATAAGTGATATATAACTGGTACAAATCTCTTGTGTGATTTTTATTTTATAAGAATAAAACGATATAAAGATATTCACTTTTATATGAAAATTAAATATAATTAATTCTTTGTAAATTACCCTCACCCAATGTTCCACTAGGTCTACTAGTTGTATTGAAGCTTGGTATGGTATATATGTGTACATGTGTATGTAGCTTATGTTTGTATTTATGCTCTATATGTATACATATACTCATGTGAAGTTTATATTTTGAATTTGCATTTATATTCCTTTTTCCTATGCCAAGATTTTTTATTAAGTCATCTTTCAATTCAATAGTTCAACTAGCTCACAACTTTTAATGTTAAAAGTTGACAGGGTCATTATTCATGTTGCTATATTAACAGAAGCTTCAATCTGAAACCTGTCATAATAATCATATATTGTTCAGTACTAAAGGGGAAAAAAACAAGATTTATTGTCATGCATCAAGATAAAACTGAGAAAATTTTGAAAATAACATAAAATAATTGTACTCTTCATTGGAATGTAAAGAATCAGGAAGATAATTACAAATAACCAAAAAATTAATTTACAATCTGGCAAGGAAGTGAAATAATAAGTATTTAATAGGTACCAATACTTTTAACTTCTCTGTGAATGACTCATAAAATTTTAAATCTGGTTGAGTCACCAATTGTAATATAAAATTATCCCAAGATTACTCTTGTTTTATTGTAATTTTCATTATGAAAATGAAAATTCAAAAGATACATTGATAAATATGGGTTGGAATTTTCAAGAAATATTATGAATCATGTGGAATCAAGTTCTGAGCCTTTGTAGATGGATCCTTTGAGATCCTCTGAGAGACTATTGAGGCTGGAGAGAAAGCCTGAATAAAAGGCACTAGGAAACATTATATGTGATGACCAATATGACAACTGGTGACTTAATAAAGAGACATAAAAATCTTTCTTTGACCCATGAATTCAAAATTTCAAATATAAATGTTAAAAAATTTATTTGGTTATAATTCAGACTTTGGGGAATTTAATTTCTCTTAATAATGAAAGCAATTGAAGAATATAAAAATATAAACTAGTTCCTACAAACACATTTCTCTTTAAAATCAGTTATATACAATCTAATGTCATAGTATCATAACATATACGTATAGAATTTAATATCACAACATACACTTAAAGTAAGAACATAATTTTAAGTTATATTTTATTTAAGAAGCTCCCAATAAGTATTTATTGAAGATAAAAATTAACTGGATTCTATTTTTTCAGTAACATAGTCAAACATACTGGGAATCATTAACTTAATTTTTTTAGTTTTTATTTATTTATTTATTTATTTATTTATTATTTATTTTGGAGGGTGGTACTGGGGGTGAAACCCAGAGGCTTTTCTACCTCCGGGCTATACTCCCAGACCTATTTTATACTTTATTTGGAAACAGGGTCTAAGTTGCTGAGAGCCTCACTATGTAGCTGAGGCTGGCTTTGAACCTGTGTGATCCTCCTGTCTCAGCCTCGCAAGCACTGAGACTACAAGCTTGCGCCACTATGTCCGGCTATCATCAGCACTTTTAAGAACACATTTAACACGTTAAAGAGTTGTAATCATGAAATTCACAAATATTTTGTATAAGAAACTTTTTGTTTTCATTTCTCTGAATCAATTATCTGTTCTCCCAAGAATTAAGAATATCCATTGGATATAGAACCAGCCATGCATTATCTTTTTGATAATTGTTTTCTGAATAACAAAAAACTAAATGTAGACAATTATTTGCACAGTATATGCATCAAACATGGAATTATTTATTTATTAAACTATTTTTCCATACTTGTTTATAAGATCTTTGAGGGAGAAAAATAGTGTAACTTACTGTTTGTTACTTTTTTGTTTGTTTCTTATTTTTTGTCAGAATGCAAGTAGAAAAGTTTATTCTAAGCTGGGAAAGAGTGGAAGTGTAAGACCCTATTGGACTGGGGTGAATATCTAGTGCCAGTGGAGTCATTTAGCACTTCCCACTATCTGGAAAATATCCCAGAAAAATTGCCAGAAATTGCACACCACTAGTCTTCAATTCTCAACACACACACAGGAGAGAGAACAGCAAAGATTCCATGCAGGGAAGGAGTCCCAGAAAATGGGTAGCCTTTGTTTGTTGTTTTTGATAAAATGAACTTGGTAAAGATCAATGCCTGTGCCCACCTGTCATCCCAGTATTTGGAAAGCTGAGACAAGAAGATAGCAGATTCTAGACTAGCCTCAGCAACTTATCAAAAGCCTGTTTTAAAATTTAATAAAATAGGGATGTGGATGTGGCTCAGAGGTAGAAAGCCCCTGGGTTTAATCCCATCTACCACAAAAAACAGAAGAAAGAAAATAATGATGAATAGATAACATCAAACTCCATTATGGATAAATATTCACAACTTCACTAGGTTATCTTATCTTTTCAAGAACTGATTTTCTAAAGAGAAAAAAATCACACATAAAAAACATATTATTTTAGCCTCTTAGATGCCAGATAGTAAATATCACCTACCTCAGGTGATGATGACCTTGAGTGAAATGAACGCTTGAATTCACCAGTATCCTGTGCATGTACCTACTCTTTGTTTATTCCAGGCTTCATGCAATTGGGCAAATATACTTTGTTATGACACAATTGCATTTTGATCTATCAAAAATATTTTCAATTTCTTTTTTACTTTTTGGAAATTAAAGTATCTGCTTTTGTAGGAATTTGGATAAGTTCTTAATATCTATGTAGAAACTCTCCCTTTAGGTTGTTATAATTTGTTTGTTTAAAATACAGAGATGATGAAATAAAATCAGAGTGTAGTGTGGACATGGCTGCCTGGAGTAACAAGCTTTATTAGAATATTGGAAGAAACATAGGAAGGAAGAAATGGAGTATAAGATTGGCAATCTACACTTGACTTAACTTTCCTCTGTGGAAATTTAATCAAATTATTTAAGCCACTTAAATTTTTATTTAAAATCAATTAATATATATGGTACTATTAATGTTGGTATATGTTTATAATTTGATTAATAAGCCTGAGTGTTCAATCACCAATTTCTTTTACTTTTTGAAAATTAAAGTACCTGCTTTTGTAGGAATTCAGATAAGTTCTTAATATATAATATATATAATAATTATTATTATACATAATAAACTGGTTGGGGTTATAGCTAAGAGATATAATATCTCTAGGGTCAATCCCTAGCACCACACAAAAAAAATTTAGGCAAAACAAAGAAAATAATATCATCCTTAATTATAATTATGCAGTTTGAAGAAACTCTGGTTCTGATACACAAAAAGAACTTCAACATAACCTACATGTTGGTGACTGAATTCTGCAAACACATCTGCTCAAAAGTCACTTATTCTGTCCTTCCTTCTTAACTTATACTCTGTGAATTGTGGAATAAAGAAAGGCAAGAGTACGATTCACTTTAAAATCCTCATGTGAGCTGGGTGTGGTAGTATGCGCCTATAATCCCAGTACTTGAGAGGCTAAGATAGGAGCTTTGCAGGTTCAAAGCCAGCCTCAGCAACTTAAGCCCTATGCAACTTAGTGAGACCCTGTTTCCAAATTTAAAAAAAACTGGTTGGGGTTGTAGCTCAGAGATATAATGTCTCTGGGGTCAATCCCTAGCACCACACACAAAAAATTAATTTTAGGAAAAACAAAGAAAATAATATCATCCTTAGTTATAATTATACAGTTTGCAGAAACTCTGGTTCTGATACACAAAAAGAATTTCAACATAACTTACATGTTCAAAACCAAAAAGGATCTACTCTCTGAGTTCCTCCATATACAAGAGGCTCTTACTAGCATTCATAGAAATACTCCAACTAGATATTTATTTGGTGAATATTGCAAGAAAATGTCTTCTCCAAACCATTCTTTACTCCTGTATCTTAACAAACATAGAAAATTGAATTTGACACACAGGAGTTCATTAGCTGCCTTATAACATACATTTTCACAGCCACTTAACTAAAATTTTGTGAATGTTATGCCAATTGTTTGTATATTTATGCTTTTTCATAGTAAATTTCCTAAAAATTATTAGCACTTATGCAGGCCAAATAAAAAATAACAAGGGAAAACTTTTCTCCAGGGTAAATTAGATTTTTATTGCTACTATGTGTTCATTTTTCAT
Organism: Muscardinus avellanarius; assembly: GCF_963383645.1. Lineage (NCBI taxonomy): Eukaryota > Metazoa > Chordata > Mammalia > Rodentia > Gliridae > Muscardinus > Muscardinus avellanarius. The sequence continues at coordinate 34,333,918 of NC_137798.1, forward strand.
TATGATCTATTTTTAGGAGATTTTTTTTTTTAGTTTCTGCACTCATTTTACTGTCAAATAAAAGTTAGATTGCCCAAATTTTTTTCAGAATGATAAATTCACAATATTATCCAGATAAACTTCTGACAAATTAGTTTTGCTTCTTAAATTTTTTTTGTTAAAAAGTAATAAAGCATCAGCCTAACCTGCACAAGGCCCTGAGCTCAATTCCCAACATAGAAGGGGGAAGATGAGGATGATGATGATGATGAGGAGGAGGAGGAGGAGGAGGAGGAGGGGGAGGGGGGAAGGGGGAGGGGAAGAGAGAGAAGGAGATTATAAACAAAATGAAATAAATAAGAATGATACCTTGCATAATACTCATGTATAGCCCATTTCCGGGGCTCTTCATTCTTTATATAAGTCCTTATTTCTAACTAGAATCATTTTTTGTTTGTTTGTTTGTTTGTTTGTTTTACCTGTGAAAAACTTTCTTTTAATATATCTAATGATATATAGTCTGAACAATGAATTTTTAGATTTTTTAATGTCTAAAATTTTTATTAAAATCTTTATTTTTCTCTTCAAATTTTAAAGTTCTTTTCTAAGTAAAAACTCTAAATTGGAAGTTCTTTTATTTCTAAGATATTCTTTATCCCACTCTTTCAGTAAGAAATCTGCTGATATCATTGTTCCTTTGTATAAAACTTGCATTTTTCTCTATCTATTGTTAAGAATTTTTATTTATTACATTTTATGGGCATATTGAGTAGAATGTCACTTAACCTCATTTTTTCATTTTTCTTCTAATCAGAATTCTTTAGAATTTTTAGAAATAGGAGCATAATTTTGATCAAAATTGAAGGCACTCCAGCCATTATTTCTTCAAGTATTTATCACCTCCTCTATTTTTTTCTGCATTTTTGGTGCTAATTTTATATATAGTAGATTGTTTGATGTTGCCCCTTAGCTCAACTTCTTCAGTATTCTTTTTTCAGTTAGTTTCTTTTCTCAGAATTGTCTCTTGGTGTTTCTGCTTGGCTTGCTTCTATTGCTGTATCAATTTCACTAATATTTTCATCTGCCCTACCTAATCTTCTGCTCTTTATCCTTTCTATTTTTATCCTGGACTTTGAAGTTTTTATATATAAAACAAAGCCTTTGTGCTTTCCTACTTTGGGTACATAGAGAATATAGCTGTGATAAACCTGTTTATAACATTTTGTTCTAATTCTAAAATCTTTCTCAGTTCTGAGTCATTTTGATGTGTTGGCCTTTCCTCTTTAGCCCTGTTGGGAGAATCTTTTTTCCTAAACCCAATAGTCCCATCACATGTGCTAATTAGTACCTATTTGAGGAGGCACAGCATATGTTAAGTGTTTGAGAAGAAAATGTAGAAGGTGTACAAAGTCTTTCACCTCTGGAACTCTTCCTTGATAGTGCTAAATATTCTAGTCCTCCTGGAACTCTAGTCCATCTTCTGGAAACTCTAGTCCATCTTCCCGGTGAAGGGAGTAAACAAGACTACCCTGTGTTAGCCTCCTGGGTGAAATGCTGTAAACTCTTACAGTGCAGTAAACTGACTCTAGAATAGCTGTCTTTTATTGCCTCTGTCCAATGTCCTCAAACCATTGTTTCATGTTCATTTTTTGTTCTTTAGGGCCAACTGGTATACCTACATCCTGTTGCTCCATCCTAACCAGAATCAAAATCAACAGGAGGCATTTTTATATTGGACTATATACAAGAAAGAAAAAAGTATTTTAATATATTTTGAAGTAAAAATTTATAAACATATGGCTATATATAATTTAAAAGGTAGAAAAGATAAATATAAGAAAGAAATATGCTACAATGTGACATCAGTGTTTAAGTAGCAGGTTTACATAATTTTATCACTTATTTTGTTTTCCAGCTTTTCTCTGAGAAGGATGAATAACTAATTTTTATATATACAATGAACTTCTGTTTTGAATAAAGTAATTGGATTTGCCCAGTAGGAAGCATTAAACTTCACCTACTGAAAAGGTTCTTGAGTAGGGAAATATGATACTTGTAAAGCAAAAGCCCCTTTTCAGTTCTCATCATAACCAAAGCATGTTCCTTCTAGTAAATTTTTACCCCCAATCTTCATCATTTTGGCTTCTATAATCCTATAAATGTTCCTATATATCATTTCTGTTTGTTATGTTTTGCAAATACAAAATAAGATATAAATGGCTATTCCTAATTCTTTTTTTTGTTGTTACTTTATTAAGAGAGTAAAGATTGCCTATGGAAATAATTATTTTTTTCATAGTTTCAGCTGTGATTGTTCAAACCCATCTCTGTTTATCCCTTCTCTGTCTTTCCAGTGTGCTGGCCATATATACGGTAAATGTATATTTTAGTTGTAAAATCTCTCCAAGATTTTGAAGTTATAAATATTAAATAAAAGTAGCTTTAGCTCTAGATTAAAAATACCAGGTTTCTTTTAAATCATAAAATACAGTGTTAGTGGGGGGAAATTTCAAAATGTTAGATACTCCTGGGAAATAACTCCAGTCTTTGAGTAAATCAGAAGTTATTGTATTTGGAAAAGAGTTAGTGCTTTATAAACTATATATTCTGAAAATTACATGTCTACATATGAAGTCTGGAGTGGATATAGTTAGCTTAACCACATATTCTTTCTTTTTTTATTTCTCTGCCCACTTATTAAATAAGTGGGTTAATTTACCCACTTTCTTCTTTCTTTAAAACAGCTATCTATTCAGATTCTACTTTGTACCTAAATACTTGGAGAACACTGATGGATAGATCTAAAAATCTAGTGTATGTTAATGAAGGACTCTGACTGCACAGCTTATGGTTGAAGAGGTAGAGATAGCTATGCCAATAATTATTTATTTTGTTTCTTCTGTTTTAAATTATAAATATAAATATGAATTCTAGATTGAGAAAAAAGAAATAAAACATAATGGTCACCTTAGGGACTAGATAATAATTTGTAAGAGCCATGACAAAGAAAATTCAAAAATAAATTGGGGCCAGGTCACGAATAATTATATGTTAAGACTTAGAGATTAAGTTTTTCCCATAGTTAATTGGCTTAATCAGAGATTTGACAAGATCTTATTTATGTTCTAAAAATGTAACTCTTGAAATTGTATATGATAATTGTTATTATAACAGATTTATATAATATATTAAGGGCAGAACTTGATAAGTAAATTCACAAATTCATTTGTATCATTACATAGTAGTTCTCTAGAAAACACATACTACCTATATTCTGTATGCTTTTGTTTTGTTTTGTCAGGCACCAACATGAGAACTCTTAAATAGCTCCTGGCAGAGTTTCCAAATATCACTAACAAAAGCCAAGCATCCAGAAAATGCATGTCTTTTTTGATTTCCCTAAGTCTCAGATAGGTGGTAATCTCATATTACTTCTCAGAAAAACCCGCTCGCTCAAAGTGTTTATGAATTTGCCATATGGTATTTAAAATCTCAAGTCAAAGTAGTGTTAGAAATTGTATAGACACAACCAGAGCACGCTGGTTAATGCTGTTCCCCATTCAGCAACCATGAGACTTCTTTGCATGCCAAAAACTAAAGCCAAAGCATCTGAATATTTAACTTTTACTCTATTTTTTAATCAACTGCACAAACCACAAATTGTATTAAGAGCCTAAAGGGCTTAATGTTCTACCTTAGATAAAAGTTAAATATGAAAATGTAATTTTTCCACATCTATTCCATACTAGAATGCTTCCAAACTAATTTATGTAGAGCAATGTCTATTCATGTGTTCATTATCTTCACTGATTATTTGCAGGTGTCAATGAATGAGAAGCCAGGGAACTAGGACATTGGTTTACAATAAATATTGAAATGACTTATAAAATGTATCATGAATGTGCCACATGACTAAGAACAGGAAAATATAAATATGTATAAATGTGTGTGTGATTCTCCTCAAATGTCTTTCTACCACAGAGATTAAAAAGGCAAAAAAATACAGAACCTATTCTGATCACTGGATAAAAGAAATCTGTACTGGAAGATGGGCTGAGATTATGGGGACTCACTTTTTTCCCTCATGAATAGGAAATACATTTACATTATATCATGTGAAATTATTGAACAGCTGCTTGGAAAGAGAGAAAAACAAGAACACCAGCCTGCCAAGGGGAAGCAGTGGCAATGTGAGATCAGATGCACAGAGTAAATAGAAATGGCATTCAAGAAAGGTGATAAGCAATCAAGTAAAGACCAAAGTGAGATGCTCTGACCTTATATTTAGCATCCATGCCAAATTAGCATAGCTGTGCAGTGTACTAGAAAATTAAGTGGAAAAAAAGGACAAAGTAAGTGTAAAATCAAAGCAGAATTTGTACATGTTTGGAATATATAAAACAATTATGCTCTATTTCATATCCAGAGGGCTACACTGTGGTCAGCTCATTTTTTTTTTTATGAGGAGCCACAAGTTCAAAAGAAAATACTATGAGCTTGACCTGTACTAATTAAACAGAAGCAGTTTACTCTCTCTGGGTCTTGGCCTAGATGAGTCTGAGTGGTCTCAGGGTAAAGAGGTGACTTGGAGAGAGGAACAAAGAACCTTAGCTTCATTCATTATGCTTCTCTCATTTTCTTCCTGCTCAGCCACAGTTCATTAACTTGGCAAATTTTCTGCCCACATACCACAAGAGACCAGTGTACCCAGTTCAACATACAGGGACCCTTGTGATTTATCAGAGTTGCAGAGATTAAAAAAAAAACAAAACAGTGTGGTACATCACTCCTTGGTGTTCTACTACTCCACTAGGATGCTAATCATTTCTTGAGAGTATGTAAATGAATTTACTGCATGCCCTAAAGCTTCCTTAAGTCAGTTATTTGAGCAGAGGTAATTGATTCCAAGAGAGAAAAGGAGCAAGATTCATTCGATTTGTCTTTTAGTCTCAACATTAAATCAAAGCTATTCAGACAGGAAAAAGAAAATCAAGATCCTGTTCTATTCGAGTAGCGGACATCAAGTTCATAGCTGATCACAGACCACAGGCTCTGCACAGAATGTCTTGAGCCAGCAGCTATCTTTCCAACAAATTCAGATAAGATGTGGTAGAAATCCCTTAGCAGATGGCCACCTGTTCTCTTGCAGCTGGATCCTACGGGGGGAAAAAAAAATCCATAATGAGCATAATCAGTTCTCTTTCCCAGAGCCCTAAATACAATGGTGTCTACAGGCCACATACAAGACAGCATAAACATATTCTCTGTACCTTTATTTTTAAGAAAGGAATCAGCTAATCACAGCCAATTTTTCTCAGCAGGAATCATAGCAATGATTTACATTCACAAAGAAAAAGTTACTAACATCCTGGAGCCAAACTTGCAAGGGATCCACATTTGGAGGTCCTGCTAGGCACAGGCACCCTCCAGCACCACAGTCCCTTATAGGCTTTTATTGTTAGTGCTTCCTTGTGTGAATTTTGAGTCCAAAAGTAAAAGGGAGTGCAGTAAAATCCACATTCTGTTTCTATGTTTCAACCTTCTTTATTTTGCAAATAGAGAGTCTTGTAATTTTCATGACTAGAAAATAGTATAAAATTCAATACTCTTTGCTTACCTAACCCCATTCTAAAATGTTGATATCTCTTTTCACACCTGCACCTCTTTTTTTAAAAAATTTTTTATTGGTGCACTGTATTCATACATCATAGTGGGATACAAAAAAACTTTTGTAGACATACATGCACACATCGCCCAGTCAGCCCCCACCCGATCCCCACCCCATTCCCTCCCCATCCCTCCCTCCCATGCTTGGCTTAGTGGTTGACATCTAGTATTATAGCAATTTATCCAAAATTAAAAATGATAATCTCACATAACAGTTTCATTTGTCTGATACCAAGCTTTTGATAACTTAAAGATAACATTTCAATATTTCTTTTTGCTTTCTTTCTTACCAGAGAATATTTTTTTCTTTTTTTTTAGGTGAAACTATCATATATTTATTTATTTTTCAGAATAAAAATCTATCCTAATATAGAATATGGACTCTATATACCCAAAACGATCCCGAAAAAGAACAAAGTTAGAAGATGTATATTTTCTGATTTCAAACCATATAAAGCTACAATAATTGAAACACCTCTTATTAATTAGACAAGGAACCTTACTGTTTGCTTTTCTTTCTCCCTCGGATTTTAGGAAGACTTCTGGATGTGTCTGTCACAAGGGCCTCATTGTCTAGCATCCCTGCTGGAATGTCACTTCTGTCTGGGTGATCACCTACATACTGCTCTGGAGTGGCCTCAAGGAAGTAAGGTTCTCTTCAGGCACCTGGTGATAATCACTCTCTTGGATTTGGACTGAAGAAAACAAAGAAAGGTGGATGAATGGTAGTGAGGAAATGAATCAAGATAGAAGAAAATGACAGAATAGGCCCTGAAAAAGTAACCAGAAGATATAAAGCAGGAACAAGATTGTAAAAGCAGTGTATGCGGCTGCCTTGAATTTCCATCTCTCTTGTTCTAATTTAGACAACCAATAAAACCAAAATAAACTCCAGTTTTTAATAAAGATAACTGGTATGATTCTCTTTTCTCTTTCAAACAAAAGAATTTACACAGAAACCTATTCATGGTGCCTAAAAAACAGCAATTAAAAATAATGATACTTCATTTTGCATAATCCTGCTACTACTATAATTCTTTTTCTATAAACAGCTCTGACTGAGGCCTTTAGGACAGTGGTTTGAAAGTATGGCTCCTGGACCAACCACCTTAGTATCACCTGGAAACAGGTTAGAAAGGCAGATTTTCAAGCTCAACCTCATACCCACTGTCTAAGTCAACATTCTCAAAGCTACAACTCAAAACAATTGATTACACAACTCAGGAAGAAAAATTTATTTGCTCAGTGTTTTGGAGCTTTGGAGGCTCAGTCTATGTCAGACCAAGTCTGCAGAGCTCAGGGCATGGTGACAGAAAGCATAGAAAAGGAGAAAGTAAGGGCTCTCCTCTCATATCATGGAGGCAAGAATCAAAAAAGCACAAGCAAGCAAAGGGATTCAAAGATAAAAGCATAGTCCTTTAGAGACCCACCTGGGCTACCACCCAGTAAATCCATTATTTATCTACTGATGAGATTTCAATCCTCATGACTTAATATGTCAACTCTGGACATTAATACATGAACTCTTCAGGGAACAGTCTGTATCTAGCCATAATATCCACTGAATGAACTGAATCAGAAATTATGTGTACGGATCCCAGCAATTTGCCTAAATTTTAAAGTACTGAAGCCAGGTGTGCTGGCGCACACTTGTAATCCCAGCATTTGGGAGGCAGAGACTGGAGGATTGTGGTTTGTGGATAACCTCAGCTACTTAGCCAGGCCATTCGCAACTCAGTGAGACACTGTTTCAAAAAATAAAAAAGACTAAAAAATAGTGCTGGGGTATAGCTCAGAGATACAATGCTCCTGGATTCCATCCTCCGTACCAATAAATAAATAAATAAATAAATAAATAAATAAATAAAACAAAATAAAAATACTGTATTCTAACTACACCAAGAATTAGCTTATCCAGTCAAAAACTTATTTAACAACATAATTCAAGGCTGTGGATTAGGGTCAAGAAATTATAAAAATGAATAAGATGATATTTATAGACAGATGGAAGAGAAACACATATCAAGAAATAGCTATAATACAAAAATATATTTAAAAATAGAGGTATGTATAAAAAGTTAGTACCTGCTACAGAAGTCATTTTGATGTAAAAGAGATAGAATCTAAGTAGAAAACAAAGATACTGTCACATACCTCAGAAGTTTTTCAATAATACATCACTTGGCAGCTAATATTTTTCTAGCATACAATACAATAATCTGTACAGCATTCTCTTTCTTATGGTATACAGTTGCAGAATCAATGGCATATCCTCTCATTTTTAACCAAACACTTTGTGTTTCAAATCAGAAGTCTAAAGTGATATTGAGCCAGGTATGGTGGTGTACACCTGTTATCACAATACTTGGACGGCTGAGACAGAAAGAACACGGGTACAAGACCAGTTTTAGCAATTTAGCAAGACTTTGAGAAACCTAACAAGACCCTGTTTCAGCCTCAGTAAGGTAGCATAACCCTCAGCAACCTAGCAAGACCCAATTTCAAAACTAAAAATAAATACAAAATAAAAGGGCTGAGGATGTAGCTCAGAGGTAGAATGTCCCTGGTTCAATCCCCAGTACCACACATACATACATTAGCATCATCTATGACTCTGTGGCCATTGAAAATCACAAACATTTCATATTATGCTATAATTTCTATAGATCTCTGACATTATTTGTGCTTAGCATATACATTGTGGATACATGGCACAAAGGCAAGTCGTTTGCTACTTAAAAAAGTGAGCCACCATATTTATGCTTTCATCAAGATGTCTTTTTTATTATTCTATTTTATAGTTATATGTTCACATAAAGTCGAGATTAAAAACAAAAATAAATAAATAAATTTTTTAAAAGGCTGGAGCTATAGTTCAGAAGTAGAATGCTTCTGGATTCAAACCTCAGTACTACAAAAACAATACAAAACAAATCAATATTGAGATCTAACAAAACATCTAACTGTAAAATGACATAGCCAGGCATGGTGGTGTACACTTGTAATCCCAGCATTTGAGAGGCTGAGACTGGAAGATCCTGGTTCGCAGACAGCCTCAGCTATTTAGTGAGGCCCTCTGCAACTTAGTGAAACCCTGTTTCAAAATAAAGAATAAAAAATAGGGCAGGGGGTGTAGTTCAGAGGTCAAATGCCCCTGGGTTCCATCCCTAGACCCACACACAAAAATAAAAATAAAATACTATTTTCTTTCTTTCTTTCTTTCTTTCTTTCTTTCTTTCTTTCTTTCTCTCTTTCTTCCTTCCTTTCTTTCTTTCTTTCTTTCTTTCTTTCTTTCTTTCTTTCTTTCTTTCTTTCTTTCTTTCCTTCTTTCTTTTATTCAGTACTAGGGATGGAACCCAGAGGCATTCTACCTCTGAGCTACACTCCCAGCCCTATTTTTTTTTAATTATTCTTTATTTTGAAATAAGGTCTCACTGAGTTTCACAGGGCCTCACTAAGTAGCTGAGGCTGTCCACAAACCATGATCTTCCTGTCTCAGCCTCCCAAATGCTGGGATTACAAGTATGTGCCACCATACTTGGCCACTATATAATTTTTAATCCCACAAAATCTCGTGATTTCTTTTACAACTCTTGAATATGAGGATAACAATGGTTAAAGTTACTATCTTTAGAGCAAGCTCCCTAGGTTTAGAATCTGGATTTGACTATTTTCAAATATAACTGTAGGCAAGTTATCTTTATTCCTTATGCCCCTGTTTCTTCATCTGTGACTCAGGTGGTAATAATATCTGCCTTTTATGGTTGTTGTGGGTATTAAATGACTGAATCCATTAAAAAATCCTTAGAGTAATGCCTGTATATGATAGAATTATGTCAAAATTAGCAGTTCTGGAATACAAAAATCTACCTCAAATAAGCATGATAGTAACTGGGCATGCTGGGGAATAGCTGAAATCCCAGTACTTGGGAGGCTAAAATAGAAAGATCCAAAGTTTGAGGCCAGCCTCAGCAATTTAGTGAGACCCTGTTTCAAACTCAAATATAAACCAAGGCCGGATGTGTGTCTCAGAGGTAGAATGCCCCTGGGCTCAGGATCTACTACAACAACAAAACATAAATGAATAAATAAATAATAGATAAATAGACGAGCAAGATAGTGTTTTGATTAAGAGATTGCTCTCTGAAATTTTAACTGGGTTTAGAATCCTGTCTCTACCACTTCCCTTATTTGTGACTTTAACAAATATCAGTTTCTTTGTCTGCTAAGTGAAGATAAAAATAATCTCCATTTTATAGTAAACTGGGTGCACATACTAACCAGTAAATATGGTAGCTACCATTATTATTTTGCGGGGCCTACATAAGTCTGCTTTTGCTCGTCTGTGAATTTAGGCATGCTATCATGGATCCTGTTGGAAATATTTCATAAAGTTTTTATAGAGATTAAATGAGCTAGTAGATAAGAAAAAATTTGCAAACTTTAAAATACTACATTAACTTTAAGAAATTAAGAATTTAAGACAAGAATATAGCAGGTCACAAAAAACAGAGGCTTTTCCTGTTTGACTAAATCTCTGACATTCTCAAATGTAAGATGTCATCATATACCGTTATTGTTTTACTATTATGACGCTTCCTATAGAATTTTTAAGGAGATTTTATCAAAATAAGTCCCATGTTATTTTTTTTTTTTTGGCTACACTCCCAGACCTTACATGTATGTGTGTAATATATATATATATATATATATATATATATATATATATATATATATATATATTTTTTTTTTTTTTTAAATTTGGAAACAGATGATTCTCTTAAGCCAACCTGAACCATCCTCCTGTCACCGCCTCCCCCCAAGGGCAGGGATTACAACCATGCGCCACCATGCCCGGCCTAGTTCCTTATTATTTCTGTTGTGAAGTTTTTTCTTACCAATACTGTGAGGAAATATTATCAAATATTTTTTCTGCATTTGCTAAAATATTATGGCATCTCTTATTGTTGTTGAGTGATTAATACACATAGATTGTGTTCCTTAAATATTAAGCAAACTTTGTTTAACCAGGTACATTTTTATTATTCTTTCCAATACTAACATCAACCTTTATACCTTACCTTAATAATTTTTATAAAATCTTCAATAATTCATTTATTTTATAAACACTTATGTTTCATCTTTTTCTTTTTCAGTGGTGGTGGGATTAAATTTGCTATTCACTATCTTCTAAAAATAAATGGACATTTTTAGGCTCTCTTATTTCCTAATATATTAAATTATAAACTTTTATCTAAGACCTATATACCCGCATCCATCAAATTTATATGTAATATTTTAATAATTATTTATTTAAAATATTTTTAACTTTTATTTTCATTTGTTCTGTTTGAAACAAGAAGTTGTATTCTCGGTAGATGCATACTAGGTATATTATTAAACATTTAAGGATAGTCTTATAATTTAGTTACTATATAACAATTCCTCTATGATGAGAGTATTTGTTTCATATTTCAATTTCTGTAATGTTGAGACTTACACTATCATCTTATTTATGGCCTGATCTTGTAAATATTTCTAGTACACTTAGAAAAAAACATGTTCTAAGACTGAATTTAGATACCTTCTGCAGGACCCAGGTTTATTTTTGTGTTTTGGGATTCTTCTATTTGTTTGTTTGTTTGTTTGTTTTTTGTTTGTTTTTTTCTGGGGATTGAACCCAGAGGCATTCTACCTTCAAGCCGCAGCCCAATTTTATTTCCATATTTGGAAACAGGGTCTCACTAGGTTTCTGAAAGCCTTCCTAAATTGTGCAGGCTGGCTTTGAACTTGCAATCCTTCTGTCTCAGCCTCTCAAGTACTGGGATTACAAGTGTGCACCCCCCCCCCAGTTCCCAGGTTTTAATTCACTGTATTAATGTTGAAAGCATTTAAAATATTATGTAAGTTGAATTTGTTGGGCAAATTATTCCATAATATGTCAAATATATTAATTATTTAGTTCAAATGTTCTTATTGCTACTGATTTTTACATTATAAATTTCTGAGAAAGGAGTTTCAGATCTCCCATTGTAATTTGCATATTTTCTTTGCATTTCTATAAAAATTTACAAGTGTTACATATTTCTGATGAAATAATCCTTTTATCTTTGGGACATTTCTCTTTTTGGTGCTGTTTTTGTCTTGTCTACTTTCTTAAATATTACTATAGCTGTTTCAATATTTTCTCACTGGGATGTTTCTCATTAATTTTACTTTCAACCTGCTACATTTTTATATTATAAATGCATCTTTGGAAAGCAGTATACAATAACTTATTTATTTCAAATATGATTTATTAATTTTTATTTATTTTATTAGTTTTGCTAGGGTGAATGGGAATTGAACCCAGGGGCATTTTACCTTCTAGTAGAATTCTACCCCAAACCTTCTTTCATTTTTACTTTTTTGTTTTATTTATTTATTTTTGCACTACTGGGGATGGAACCCAGAGGCATTTGACCTCTGAGCTATACCCCCTGCCCAATTTTTTATTATTTATTTTGAAACAGGGTCTCACTGAGTTACGGAGGGCCTCACTAAGTAGCTGAGGCTGTCCGCAAACCGCGATCCTCCAGTCTCAGCCTCCCAGATGCTGGGATTACAAGTGTGCGCCACCACACCCGGCCATTTTTACTTTGTTAAAACAGTGTCTTACTAAGTTGCTGAGATGCTTCAAACTTGTCTCAGACTCTCAAGTACTAGGACTATAGGCATAAATGGCCACACCTGGCTCAAATAGGACTTATTATCTTCAGCTTTGCCTTTAATCATTTAAGCCACTTACAGGTAAGCAAACGTCTTTAATTTCTGTTATCCTACTTGATGTTTCTGTTTATGTTGGTATAAACATACAAATCGTATATTACCTTAATTCAGTATGTTCCTCCGCTTATATGTTGTTATATTTTAACTTCCAATGTGTTTATATATATCATTGTACATTATCACCTCTGAATATCAGTTTGTCTTTAGATTTTCCCACATATTCGCAATTTCTTTTATATTTTATTTTCTGAATCTACATATATCTTTTTGTAGAAATTATTTTTCTTCTCCTGAAGGTAGCACTTTTCAACATTATGTTAGTGCGTGTTTCCTGGTTATTAATTCTCAAATTTTGATGGGTGAAAAATGTGTTGGTTTTATCTTAAAGCAATATTTTTTGAAATATCTAATATTTTTTTTCCTGGACATAGAGTCCGAGTTTCTAGTCATTCCATTGTCAGTTGGGTCCTCTTGCTTCAGTTGCAAGATCAACTATCTCATTCATGTGTGCTTCTTTGAAAATAATTTGTTTTGGTTTTCTCTGATTTTAATGTTTGCCTTTGACAGCTTACTGGAGTTTTTTATGTTTTAATTGGCATGTTGTAATTATACATCATACTGAGGTACAGATTGATATAAATAAGCATACACTCACTTGGTGAATTTCCCTTCGGATCCAACTCCCTTTCTCCCCTTCTCACATGTGCCATTGAGATTGGCATTGGTAATTCCATATACATACATAATATTATTTAAACTGTTACTCTTATTCCTCTAACCCCCCTCCTGTTTCCCCTAAACTCCTCCATCGCTCCATTGTAGTCTGCTTCTCTGGGCCACTTTGTCTCCTAATTTCTCTCTAGCTTCCACATATGAGATAGAACATACAAATATTCACTTTCGGAGACTGGCTGATCTCACTTAATGTCGGAGCCTGCTCGGCTGGTCCGAGGTGGGTCAGCAGCTCTAAGATGGCGCCATGGCAAGGTGCCAGATCACGCGCCTCTCTGTTTGCTGGCGATAGCCGCATGCGCAGTGCGACTGATCGTGTGTCAGGTGCGTGATCAGTGCCTGCGTTCATCATGTCCATCAGTGGAGTAGCCAATGGGAAACTGTATTGTAAGGTCAGGGGGGAGGGCCTTGGGAGTTGTATATATGCAGGTGGTTGCGTGAATAGAGGAGGATTCTTGTTCCAGCTGAAGAGGTGCCCGTGTCGTTCTCTGAGTCCCTGCGGGTCGGAGTCTTGGGGAACGATAAGTGGTGCCGAAACCTGGGAATGACAGATTAGTTCAGTAAATTCGCAGGTAAGCGACAAAGGGCAGCGCTGATAAGGTTTGCCAGGCAGGGCGACGAATATTAAGGATCATGGGAAGCGACGTAGCAATGGGGTCAAAAGTCTCTTCTTTGAGAGTAAAGGAAGCCTTGAATAAAATTCTGTGTAAAGGAGGAGTAGAAGTGAAAGCAGCTACTATTGAAAATTTCCTCTGCACTGTAAAGGATAGAGCACCATGGTTTTTGGAAGAGGGCTTTGTTAACATCCCTCAGTGGGAGCATTTAGGGAGGGATCTACAAAGAGCAGATGCCGAGGAGCCCCTGCCCTCTGGTACATTAGCCATTTGGACGCTAGTTAAATCTTGCCTTGCAGATAAAACTGGGAGGTATCGGCAGGTCTTAGCAGAGGGGGCAGGCGTTTTGGAGGAAGTTAAGGAAGAAATGTCTAAAGGTAGTCAAAAAGAATGTCAGGATCAAAAGAGGGGAAAAGAAATGTCTGATAGTGAGACATCTGATGAGGAAATAGGAGGGTGGTCTAGGAAAAAGGAGGATGAGGAAGAAAAAGCCCTGATCGCAGAATGGCGGCGTTTCTGAATCATGCATCACCGCAAAGAGAAACCTCCCAAGCCTTCAGCTTCTAGTCCTCCTCCAATAGTGCCGCCGCCATATAATCCTGCTAAAGAAAAAATTTATAAGCAACATATGACTAAGCAAGAGAGCGATCCATGGGCTGAAGTTTTGCCCTCTCTGGGGGCTTTCCCAGTCTTTTTAAACCAAAACCAGCAAAGGTATCATGAGCCATTAGATTGGAAGATTGTACAAAGATTAAAAGAAGCTGTATCCACATATGGAGTGCAGGCCTCGTTTACCTTGTCACTGGTAGAATCCTTTGAAAGGTACTCCGTGACTCCAAATGATTGGATGAATTTGTGCAGGGCTGTACTGTCTGGTGGAGCCTATCTTAATTGGAAGTCAGCCTATATATAATATTGCTCTGATCTTGGCTTAAATTTATATTGGTGCACCCAGTGGTTTTTTCCACGACTTACTAAAAATGTTCCAATTCCAGGAGCACCCAATATATTCACAGATGGCTCTAAAGGGGGAGTGGGGACCTTGATTGTGGAAGGTCATGAGCCTCAAATTTTTCTTTTCCGATATGTTTCTGCCCAAGTAGTGGAAATTTTGATTGTTATTCAAGCATTTGTATTATACAAGTCTCTTCCTTTTAATTTGATTTCTGATAGTAAATATGTTAATACTAGCTGTTAATTCTCTTGAGTGTGTAGATCAGATTAAAGGACAGTCCACAATATGATCTTTGTTAGCTACACTTCAGCAATGTATTTGGGATCAAAAATGTCCATTTTATGCCATGCATATAAGGGCTCATTCTGGACTTCCTGGTCCCCTAGACACCGGGAATTCTGAAGCTGATCGATATACCCGATCGGTATTTATCTTCATGGGACAGAATAATTTGCAACAAGCTCGAGATTTTCACACTAAATTTCATGTGAATGCTCAGACATTATGATGGAAGTTTAAAATTACTAAGGAACAGGCCAGAAACATCATTTTGCAATGTAAAAATTGTGTTACTTTATTACCACAGCCCTCGCGAGGAATCAATCCTCGTGGATTGCAACCCCTTCACCTATGGCAAGTGGATGTTACTCATATCCCTGAATTTGGTTCTCTGAAATATGTGCATGTTTCTGTGGATACATGTTCTAGTGTTATTTTTGCATCAGCTCATACTGGTGAGAAAGCTCAGCATGTTATTTCCCACTGTCTGCAAGCTTTCGCAGCTTGGGGAAAACCTAAACAATTTAAAACTGATAATGGCCCTGCTTATACATCTCAAAGATTTTCCCATTTTTGTACTCAATTGCAAATCCAGTTCTGTCATGGGTTGCCATATAACCCTCAAGGACAAGGAATTGTGGAACGAGCCCATTCTACTCTCAAACGTACCTTGATGAAACAAAAAGGGGGAATAGGAGTACAATGGAAAGCACCTAAAGATCAACTCAATCTCGCTTTATTTATTTTAAATTTTTTTAACACTGGATGTGGATGGACGTTCTGCGGCGGAACAGCACTATTCACCTTGCTTGCGAAGGGCAGGCCGAGCCATGTGGAAGGATGTGTTGACAGGGAGATGGAATGGTCCAGATCCAGTACTAACATGGGCTCGAGGCTCTGTGTGTGTTTTTCCGCAGGACAAAGAAACGCCTATTTGGGTCCCAGAAAGATTGATTCGCCATGTTTGAGATCAGGAGGAGGAGCCAAAGCATCAGGTTGTTGATCCTGCAATTATTGGTGATGATGCATCTGGGGAAGGATGAGAGAAAATTGTGGGGGATTGTTCCAGCATTCCCACTTCCTCTGCCCATCACCACAGGGATAATGGTAGTTGTACAGATATAACATCTATGTCTATGTTGTTAGGGGGAGCTGTAAGAAATTGTAGTTATATTCAAAATTTTTCACTTTCTTTTGAGGATAGCGTACAGGTAAATTGCTCTAGTTGACAGTCCTTAGTATTTAAGCCAACCCCTGTCTGTTTGGCTCCACTGTTCTGTTAGATTGTTTTTAGTGGATCTGAAATTAATGACAGTTTATCTTGTTTTAATGATACCTGCTTTTTGACCCCCTGCTGGAATGCTAGTGTCGATGGGTTTATGCATCACATCTGTTCAGTATCATAATCTAACTCGTGTAGCTAATTTGTCCCGCAGAATGAGCAATATGCTTTTAGGAAATTGGAATCAGGAATTTGAACGAACCATGGCCGATCTGCGTGCGTCGATTGTGACCGTGAATGCTTCTCACGTAGAAATCGCCTCGATTCAGCAATGGATGGATATGATCCATGGAACTGTGGGATTTCTTAAGGATTGGGAGGAGTCACTTTTTGGGCGTTCTTGCTGGTGGTTATGGGTGGTATGATTGTTGGGTACATACGTCAAATTAAGCGGCAAGCAGCAAAACAATAATGTGTCCTTGTCCAAGCCATGGCTGCCTTAGAGGCTGGGACGTCTCCTCAAATATGGCTTAATATGCTGGACCGGTAGTCAATGACGGGTAAGATCGAGTGCAGAGTTATATTAACCTAAGACAGGAAAACAACCATGATGTTGTTTATCCCATGACGAGTAAGAATATTTGCTGCATTTGACAACCTAAGCCAGGCACGGTCCCTGAGCGCACCCAGAGTGCATTTTGTTTCTTTGATAAAACAAAAAGGGGGAGATGTCGGAGCCCGCTCAGCTGGTCCGAGGTGGGTCAGCAGCTCTAAGATGGCACCATGGCAAGGCGCCAGATCACGCGCCTCTCTGTTTGCTGGCGATAGCCGCATGCGCAGTGCGACTGATCATGTGTCAGGTGCGTGATCAGTGCCTGCGTTCATCATGTCCATCAGTGGAGTAGCCAATGGGAAACTGTATTGTAAGGTCAGGGGGGAAGGCCTTCGGAGTCGTATATATGCAGGTGGTTGCGTGAATAGAGGAGGATTCTTGTTCCAGCTGAAGAGGTTCCCGTGTCGTTCTCTGAGTCCCCATGGGTCAGAGTCTTGGGGAATGATAACTTAAATAATATTCTCAAGTTCCATCCATTTTTATGAAAAATGACATAATTTTGTTCTTATGGCAGAGTAAAATTCAATTGTGTACATGCCACAGTTTTGTGATGCATTCACCTGTTAATGAATACCTAGGCTGGTTCCAGAATTTAGCTTCTGAGAATTCTGCTGTTCTAAGCATGGATATGCTAGTGATATACTAATATTCTAGCTTCAATTCCTTTGAAAAGATGAACAGGAAAGGTGTAGCTGGGTCATATGGTGGTTCCATTCCTAGTATTTTACTTTTCTGTTTTAAGTGAGTATGTTTTTTCTTTAATATATCCTGTTTAGGATTATTAGTGCTTTTTAATCTATGACTTGATGTTACTCATCGGTTTGGAAAGAGTCTGCAATTATATCTTGCTTTTGCTTCACTTTCCTTTTCATTCTCTTCTGAGATAACAATTACTTGATTGCTAGAGATTCTCATAAAATTCTGTGTAGCTTTTAACCTGTCCTCTATATTTATTTTCATCATTTATTGCCTCCATGCTTATTCTAAAAAAATTTCCTCTAACCCACATTCACACTCATTAATTCTCCACTTAGCTTTGCCTAATTCACTATAAATCTATCCACTGAGCCATTTGTTTCACTAGTAGTATATTTTAGTGCTAATTTTCCATTTTAATATATTCTAGCTATTTCACAGATTTATCAATTTTTTCTTTTATTGTTAAATATTTCTGCAGGGTGTGGTAGCACATGTCTATAATCTCACTATTTGGGAGCAGCATAGGTTTTAAGCCAGCCTCAGCAATTTGGTGAGACCCTGTTTCAAAAAAATAAAATAAAATAAAATAGGGCTATAACTGCAGGTCAAAATGCCCCTGTGTTCAGTCCTCAACACCACAGAATAAATAAATATAACTAAATAATTTGAACAACTTTATTTTTCTGGATACTCTGTCATTTTTAAATTATCTTTTTTGTTTCACATTTATCAGAAATTTTATGCTAGCTAAGTTGATTGATTTTATTAAGTAATAGACATTGTGTTTGAAAATAACTAAGGTCCGGTAGGATATTCTTTTTCTCTAGAGAATTAAAATTGCCTTCAACCGGCAGACCGGACAATAGCAGTGTGGCACAGCTTCTATCTAATCATATAGATTAAGGTTCTCTCAAACACAGCTTCCCTCCCTGCGAAATCACTTGTTTGCTGATTGGCTTTCATTCACAGTTTCGTTCTTTAGAATATTCTGGAAATAGGTTTATTTACCTAAATTTCCCCCTGTTTGTAGATCTTGATATGGACTCCAGTTCTTTCTTAATTTTTTTCCCCACCATCCCATAAATCCAGTGAAGCCAAAGGCAGCACTGCTTAACCTCTCAGACTCTCAGTCACACACTCACTATTCTTGCAAAATTTAAAGGGAAAAAGCTGCCCAAAGAGATAAGACTTACTATTCTAGATTTCCTCTTGCTTCTTGGATCTTATTAGCTTGTGAGCTTCCAATGTCATCAAATTGTAGTTTATGTCTAGTTACTATTGTCAAGAGGATTGAACCACATTACCTAGTCTTCCACTGATGCAAATGGAAATCCCAAATTACTTTTAAATCAAGATAAATTGCTGTTTTTCACACGATAATGGATTCTTTGATATGAAGAGCATTGATGAGTCTATATTTCTCAAGAGCATTCTGCTTTTAGCTAAAAAACCATTACCCTGCATGTAGACTAGTGATTACTAGCTGTTTGTAAGGGGAGAAAGGAGGAGGCTGAGTTTGATTAGTACACATGGTATGCATGTCTTGAAATATCACAAGAGCTCCATTAATGTGTGCAATTTGTTTACATCAATCAAAAAATATAAAAATACATTCCACTCTTGTTTTTCTTTCAAATATCTTATATTCAGCCTGTAAGTTTTGATTTCAGAGTTTCTAATTTTAATAATCTGTTTTTTTTTCTTTTGAAATATCTCTTTGTTTTTAAACAGCTTCTACTCAAACTCTACAAAACACGATAAATTGACATATGATGTGATAACAACAGATTTATGCCATACATGAATTAGACACCAGCTTTTGGTGTCTTTGACATTTCCTTCAATTTCTTATAGGGATTTGGCATTTTTTTCTACCTTCAACTGGCACAACATATGTAATTGTGTCAACTCACATTAATGTGATGAACAAGTAACTCCAACCAGATTTACATGTGAATAGAAAAGAGCAAGTGTGTCTTGATTGCTACTTAAACTGTAATTAGAAAGAATCCTGATGTTAGATAAGTTACATTGTGAAAAACACACTGTAGACTCTGAAATACATCATTTTTCATGGTATACTCTGTGAAATTTAGTCTGATCATTCATTTGATTATTCATTCTCTTTAAAAATTATTTGTTCTGAGCTAAGGAGAAGCATAGATTGAGGAATATAGATTGTGGGGACGTAGGAAACAGCTACTTTCTCCAACTAGTCTGTGAATATTGACATTTTATATCATTTTAATATTAGTACTATTAGGTTTAATAATAAAATATTGAGAGAAATAAAAACATGAGTTACAAAGGAATTAATCAGGCAGTATTATTTACCTGTATTTGGTACAGATGAGCCCCATCCACATACTTAGCTATGAGGACTTGATATGTACTATATGAACAGTGCATGATGTAATATGTCTGCAGGAGAACCCATCACCTTTGTCATGATCTACTTTTTAAACATACAAGATTATGAGATGAGCCTGATAAATGTAGTCAAAACTTTTTGTGTTTTTATTCTATCAGGTTAAAAAGTACTACCTGGATTTTAGACCTACATTTTAATTCTGACCATATAGTTTATTTATAAACAAAATGTACTCATATGATTTACTCTTAGCTGCAGATTTTGTTACAAACCTAATGTATGAGGTCCACAAAACATTTATAGATGTTTAAATTTCTGATGAATTTTAAATGTGTTATTTACAATATTAGAATTTTCAATTCATCTGAAGATTTAAAAGTAATTATTTATATAAATATATATATCATATGTATATTAAATGATTTATTAATTTGGGAAAATGAAGATTTAAAATCAGATCGAACACCTTTATCATAAATCTGATGTACAACCCTAGTCAAAAATTTGCTAGAATAGTCAGTGGGTTTAGATAAAACATTTAGAAATAATGTTAATAAATAGCTCTTGAGTTTATGGGAATTGTTTTTCAAATGATAGCAGATTCAGGAAATCATAAGATAGCGAGGAGCAATAGGTTGGAAAGTTGTTGTGCCGTTAATCTCAAAGAGAAGTGACACTCTGGCCTAATTTTGGTTTCATCTGCATGGCTAGAGCGCAGCAAAGCCTGGAGGACCATCTCCATGCTTGCTATACTCCACCTAATCCTCTTATGTTACCCTCTGGGCACTGAATAAATTACAGCTAATCTACAAACAACAGGAGGATCTATGCAATTTCAGCTTTCCAAAGCAAAGGCAAAATTTTTCCCCCCTAGGAGGATAACGAGAAAGGAATAATGAACACCAGTCCACAATAGCTGTTTTCTGAATAAAGACTAAACTATATGTTCAGTCTATAGGAAACATATTTCTGGAGGAGGAGACATAGAGAAACACAATTTACTTTGGTCACTAGTAAAGACACCGTATTCTGTTACTTAAAATGCTGAAGAAAGAAAGCGCATTTTAGGGAACCGAGCTTCATTGGCTTGAAGTGGTTATCACTGAGGGGGCAGTAGCAGAATCTTTCCCAGAATGGCAAGAAATTTTCTGCATCAAGAAAGATAACTAGTTACATTACATTTAGGAGACTGGTCAAATTAAATTGAAAAAATGGCATAAAATCTTTTTTCCAAATCCAGGAAAGAAATGGCACCTGCTCCTGGTTCAGGGATTACTGCAATAGCTGCGCGGACATAGTCATAAGATCTAAGTCAAATACTTCACCAGAACCTAAAGACTTTTTGTCAATTTTTTCAAATATGCCCATTTTCAAATGTATTTTATTCACCCCTACTTTTTTCTTGCTTTCTCAGTTGCCATTTTCGCGCACACTTCCTAGGGAGAAATTTAGCTTTTTAATTGCTTGTCATATTAACTCTCTTTATATTCTCAGGATGTTAAATAGATGCTTGACATGAAATTGCAAATGATTTTCTTTCATTTACTTTTAGCCTTTCAATAATGCTTATTACATTTTTGCTCATAATACAATTTATTAAGTTGTATTTTTATACAGTCACACCAATTTATCTCTTTCTTTACAACCTCTGCTTTTGATATCTGATATAAATGTTCTGTAACCACTGCGCTTATATAAATGTTATCTATTTTTTTCTAGAGACAAATATTAATCTCAATTCTTTCAGAATGTTTTCCCAACTTGGTTATTTACAATTAACCTTTAAACCTATTTCAATTTTTTGAATGAAATAAGGTTTCAAGTTTAATTTTAAGGATATACACTTACCAATTATACATAATTCTCTCATCTATGATTTACAATGTAATAAATCACAGTATTCTAAATGTATTTTTCTGTACCCTTCTATTTTATTATCTCTCCTCATGAGTATACTAAATTGTTTTAAATTACTTCAATATTTAATGCTTGATGATAAATACTAAAATCTACTTTTAGTTGTTTTTACCTGTCTTATTATGATTCACTTATTTAAAATGCATAATTTGATAAGCTATATAAAAGAAAAATTATCAGCTGAATGACAATGAGTGCAGCTAACACAAAAGTTCCCACATATCCTTTTGTAATCCTACTGGTTGGACAAACCAGCCTCCACCCTATTCCTATGCAACCATTGGTCTACATTCTCTTCTGGCAAAACAGATAGCTTTGAGTTTTCTGTGATGAATAACATTTGCTATGCTTTGGGTAAAACAATTAATGACTGACTCTTGAGAAATGGTTTCTCTTATGAAAATATCTTATGTAATATACAAATGATACATCATTCCTTTGTTTTAAAAAATGTTTTCACATCATGTTTTTCTTGTGTCTACCATACTTATAATTTGTAATGTTTTATAGTATTTTATAATCTATAGACCAATAGCATCTTAAGTTGAAAAAGTAGCTTTCAATTTTTAGAAAGAATTACTTTTTGCACAAATAATTTGAAGAAAAGACATATAGCAACCTCTAATTTTAACCTTTCCTCACTAAGGAATGAACAATGTATTAGATTTTTTTTATTGTGCATAGGATTTAAATGTAGTTACAATGATATGCTACATCAAATTTTATACCTCAACTCTCTAAGATTTCTATTTTCCCATCATATTTTAATATAATCATTTTTCACTAGGCATACTTTCTTTAAAAATTTTAATGAATCTTTATGGACAATACACTGAATGTACATGGTTATACAATCAATTTGAAATTTTTATACATTTAGTAATTATTTCCAATTTTTAACATTAATAATAATAATGAGAGGAGAACTAGTAACTTTTTACATTAAGGACTATTTCCTTGGAATAAAATAGCCACAGAGTATATGAACTTATTTAAGGTTTTTGATATATATTAAAAAATGTTTTCAAAAGGATTGTATTAATTTACAGCTCTGCCAGTAATATATGAGATTTCCCATTTTTGCTCATTCTCTATTACACTGAGTATTAACTTCATTTAATCCCCTAGTTTAACAGATAAAATGATGAATGCAACTTTTTAAATAAGTCTGAATATTTTACTGTTGTTGTATTAAGTGATTATTTTCATGTTATTTTCTTTACTTCCTTTCTTCTTTATCAATTGTCTTTGAAGTCATTCCTTAATTGTATTTTGTTGTTTTTCTTTTATTGCTGCATTATAATTATTTATCACACTGAAGTATAGAGTGATAAGAATATACATGCACATACCTCATGGAGCATTTCTCTCTGAATCCTACCTCCCTCTCTTCCCTTCTTCGTACATGTCTTTGAGATTGGCTTCAATATTTTAATATATGTATATAGCATTATTTCCACTGTTACCTTATTTAGGTCTCTCCTTAATTGTATTTTCAAGGCATGTAATAGCACAAAATTCTAATATTTAACTATTTTAATGTGGATATATGATTCACCTTGCATATAGAAATATTTGTAATATAATAGGCACAATAAGCAGGTGGAGCTTATAATATGCAATCAGAACACAAGTTTAATCTCCAAACTCACTTTCTAACATATTATTTTAAAACTTCTGGTAAGGTAAGTATTACCTGCCATTTAAGTGAAACTGTAAACATATGCTATTGATATTTCTGGTCATTCTTCATAGATAACAAGTTCTAGAATTCATAGTAGTAAAAATAACCTTGCATAAATAATTAAGATGTATAATTATATTATAATTTTTATATTTATAATCATAAGAGTCAAAACTCTGAATTCCTATTTAAGGTTAGTACTTCTCTGCTCTAGCTATGCCCTACTTCACATGAGAGGCTTTCAGAACAGAAGGGATATAGATCCATCTGCTTTGTCAGGGTTGGAGTTCAGATCGGCATTACAAATAAAAATGGGTACTTCTAGCTGGGTACTGACTTAAGCCAGATCATCTGGGAGGAATCTCAGATCTATCATTTATTAACTCTGTGACCTTGGGACAATCGTTACTCAGATTGTCCTCTGGGTTAGTGAGTTCATAAATGTAAGGATGGAGCGCTTAGAAGAATGCCTAGAACATAATAAATGTTTTTGATGGGAACACTGACTTCCTAGCCTTTGCCCGGGTAGACACCACATCCTTGCTAGCAAGCCATGATGCTCACCTGCTTCAGGGTGGGAGTTGGGCTCAAGGAGAAGAAAAAAGTACTAGGATAGAAAGTATCTGTAATGCAAAGCAACTTGGTGTTAGTTTTCCCTGTCTGCGGTAGATGTGTGAAGCTGATTTTCACTCTCGGAGGTCCTTTTGTATTTTCCAGGGAGTATGTAACTAAGAGCCTCCCATTGGGCCATCTTTGATACATCTTGTCATCACAGTCCTCACTTGACTTCTAGAAACTCACCATTAATACCAAACTTTCTTATGTGGTCTCCTTGCCCTTCTTTTTTTTTTTATCCTTTTGTGGAGTAATTACAATGACCTGAGGTTGAAATACCTGCTTGCTTGGTCCATATTTAGTCACCACAAGCAAATATATTTGATCTGTTCATCTTGGAAACACAGTAACTTCCCTGCCTAAGACCAGGTCTGGCCACTCAGGGCTTCTCTAAGGTGGGTGAGGAGTCAGCAACTTGAGGGAATGTGAGACAGCCTTTTTTGGAGACAAAATTCTGCCATTCAGAATTGATGCTTTATTTTTATATGTTTTTACAAGGAAATATTTGGTATTAACAACTTTTGGCAAAACATCCTCAATACACCTGAATACAAACAACTTTTGGCAAAACATATTTTCAGTACACCTGGGTACATTTTGCACTTTATCTGAAACAATTCAACCTGCCCCGATGAGTTCATATCCCAATACCGTGGTTGAAAAAGCACCCAAAATTATCCAAATTAACGTCATACAATTCGTTCTGGTTACCTAGCCACAAAAGTCAATTCTATTCTAATTATTAACCTAACTAACAATGGAACTCTGCAAAGCACATTCAAACCTGAAGCTAAGTCAAAAATACAGAAAACAAGGGGCTTTTCCATTAGAAGGAACACAAAGATTATAAAACATCTTTAAAGGGCACAAAGACTTTTACTTATTTCATATTTTAAAATACAAAGTATATAATTTATTTTATTGAATTCTTACGAACTTTGGTCAGAAAACAGCAAAAAGGGGAGTCCCACCTGGCCAATCTCTCCATCATTCTTAAAATACATTAACTAAACTTATCCTTAACTACTCAGTGCTAAACTTACTGTTTCTACTTCTAAAATTAACTGCTAATTTTATCTGCTATTTTTGACCACTAGGTATTCTATTAACTTATTCTGACCCAACCACCAAACGCATACTGAACTTACTCTATTTCTCTAACATATAATGTTTATACCTATTTTTCTATAATACCTATTATATTATTAACTAAAACAATTCTTTTATGCTTTAGTAAGCAGGCACCAAGGAGGTCCCTGCCTACCCAGTCTTTCCATAAATCTATTTATATGACAAAACCCATTTTCCCTTAAACTTTGCTATTCATACTTCACCCTACATTATTCCTATAAAGGGTGCGGGGGCTTTATATTGATTAGCTTTGGCCCCTTGAAATGGTAACCATGGATACTCTCTGATCATATAAACTGACCCAAATAATTTTCCAGATATCACATCAGGCTTTTCCTCAAAAGACTCAGCATCTATAAACAACTGTAATTGTTTCAGTTTCTATTAGCCAAATTCTTATTGTTTGGGACTTTATGAATTTCTGAGCAATTCCCAGATTTCTTAATACCTTTTTCTCTATACCATCTTCATATGCAAATAACAACATGTCTCATTGAGACCATCCAGATCATTTGGCTTGATTAATAATCCATTTAGAACACAGAACACAAAACAGGGTAAATATGAGTGTAGTCATCCTCCTGCCTTGCAGTAGTCCTCCTCTCACTGGGAACTTGTTAAACAGCTCCAGGGACCTGGGCCTCACCATTTCCCCCCCCCCTTTTTTTTAATTTAAAGGCTTTAGTTCCAGGTGGCACTTACCAGATACAAACCTGCTTTTATGTGGCAGACCTCTTTAATTAGCTTCTCACCTGAAGATATTTTGTCCATGTGTCATTAACTGATGCAATTGTTGTCCTCAAACCACAGAGACTTTAGCGGCTAGTCACATTGAAGTCCGTCTCCTTTGATTTGAACTAAGCAGAAATCAGTCCCTAGTGCTTTACTATGGCATGGATGGAATGAGATGTGGGAAATCTACAGCAGAAAATCTTTCAATAAGAATTCTCTACTCTATAGCTTTTCCCTCCATCTCTTGAATGCTAGAGGTGCATGCTCAGCTGAAAAAATAGCTTTGGAGAAACTCTTCTGTGGCTCCTACTTATATGATCTATTTGAAATATAGAGATAGTAGTATTCATTTCTGTGGAGCCACAGCAAAGAGATATAGAAGTACCATGTAACATATTCTTATATATAGAAGCAAATTTATATTTCAGAAATGGTAAATTAATTGAAATTATAATCATATTTTTGAATAAATTATTTGTTTATCCAATATTCATTGACTAACTTCTATTTTATATGCCCAATTTATAGGTAAAATGCAGTTCTTATGAAGCATAATTGTGCCTTAAATGTAAAAATCTGCTGTAGTTTCGATCTTAAGAGTCTCTCAAAATCTTGCTTCTCAGAGTGGCACTTTGGGAGAAGATAAGACATAGTGGGAGATCTTCACATAATTTGGGGTACTATCATGAAGGGAATTTGGGGTTCCTTCTTCTGTCTCTCCTTTTATATAATTATTTTTTGTCGTTGTTTTCTGGCCATGAAGTAACTAGTTCTGTTCTACTACCTACTTCCACCATGATGTATTACCTTGACCCAGGTCTAAAACCAATAAGTATGACAAATAATGAACTAGAACTTTCAAAATTGTGAGCTAAGAGAAATACTTTTCATTTATAAATTAAGTAGCTTAGGAATTTTGTTATAGTAATTAAAAGCTGATTGACATAGAGGCTATATTTGTTCTAAAGAGCACTATAACTCTGCGCTTCCACTGACCAGGCATTCTTATGTTACTTAGGCTGAAATACTGGTCCAGGGCTAACAGCACTAAGAGTCGTCAGTACTACTTCTCCACACAATCTCATGATGATATCTTCACGTTTGATATGAACAAACAAGGTTAGGTACAAGTTTATTCAAAGATAACCATAAGAATATAGATGTTACTTGTGGCTCTTGTCATTTGGACTGATTATATGTGTTCTACTCAGCATGGTAGAAAACAATAGAAATGGGAGCATATAGCTCCTTTGTTGAAATAGAAAATACATGGCTGTAGTTTTGTTTAGTGCAATAGGCTTTTGTAGCCCCTCCAGATGAAAACTGTGGTGAGCAGTATGACTAGAGAAAAAGAAACAGAGTCAAAATGCACACTTACACTTAAACACCATCTTACAAGAGAATATTTATAGTTATTTGAGTAAAATACATAATATATGGAAGCTAGACATCTGTGTTGTGTACACACACCTCCATTGACTCCTGCTTCTAAGTATTTATGTCATTTAGATGTTAATTCATCTTTCAACCTCAAACTAAACCAAAGTCAAGAATTCAAACAAAATAAATGGTTATTTCATCAAAAATGGGTCAGTACTGGCATGTCTAAAACAAAGTTAATCCTTTATAATTATTAACTACTCAAGAAATTAACAAATTAAATTTATCCAATGTTCTCCCCCCTGCCTATAGAAAAGTACTTGGTGTTCTTTGAAAAAGCTTGACTGTGTCTCCTGAATTTTCTGATTTTTACATTATTTTATTCAAAAAAATTTAGCAATACATTCAAAATAAATTAAAACCTAAGGAAGTACCAACCACTCACGTTTCACGTTGTTTGTCCCAATTAACAATTGAAATTCACACTATGATCCTCTCTTTTGCCGTTCTCAACCATTTTTCTGAGGAATAGGTAGCTACCTCAATTTTAAGATTACTGCCTACATGCACAAGAAGTAAATTCTGGATTCAGAACAAATAATAACTGACCTTTTTTCACCAAGAGAAACCTGTATCCACTTCTGAATTTTTATAAGCAGAGCGATATGGAGAACAAACTTGCAGAATAGAAAAGCCACAGAGAGGATGAAAATAACATTTATGAAGAAATAAAAAAAAATAATGAATAGAACTAGAATTTTACCTAAGTAAAGGAAATGTTGAAGAGTCATGTAATCATGTGTGGTTTAAAATGCTAAAGTCTTTTCTGAAAGAACAATGAAAACAAATTTTAAATCTCTATTGGAAACTAAATTTTAATCATGAAATAATTCATAATTTGTAGAAGTTACTGATATTGGGAACTGGAATTATTGATGCAGCAGGGTATGAGAATTTATTGTTTAGGACAAAAATTCATTATTCTGAAATAGATGTGCTTCTATCGATACAAAGGAAGCTGGAATATAAGATAACTCAAGTTCAATTTTTTTCTTCTGTGCAATTTGCACCGTGAATTTATGTATATTTTACCTTTAAATAAGAGCCACATTTCTGCTTTTTCTCTTCAAAATTCTTCTGATGTTTTTAAAGAATCTAATTTGACATTCAGAACTAAAATATTCATTCTATTTATATAAGAAAATATACTATTATTGCAGTATTTAATTAATTCCCTATACAAAGAAGTATCTAAGTTGCTTATAGGCATAATATTTAAATATATATATATATATATATATATACTATTTTATTAGCCTACATTTTTCTCAGCAAATGTCATAAGAATTGTAAAATATCTTATTAAATATATAACATACCATTATTATTTAAATGACTAATGATCCATTTTAATGAAATTCTAGGAAGTACATTTTGTTACATCATTTAAAATGAAATAGTTTTCTTAACAGTTTGATTTCAATTATTATTATATTAATTTTTACTAACCTAAATCTTGTATGGCTTTCCAAAATTCATCAATGTAATAACTTTTTTATTTTGGCTACACTAATATCTTTATTAATTAGCATTGATAAAGATCATTCAAGTAGAATGAAATTTACTCTTGCATTTAAAATGTATTTTGAAGTGTTAAAAAGGAAGTCATTTTTTAAATTTAAGACACTTAAAAATATTTTCAAAAAGTTTGTGAATACCTCAATTAGAATTCAAATAAATATAATGCCAGCTTTTGTTTACAATATTTTCAAAAAAGAGGAAAATGATTATAAGATAAATTTAAAGTCAAACAAATAATTTGAACCATATAAGATTTGGTTAATATTAGAACATATCACATACATCTCAGTCTACAGTATAATTATAGTTGATGTTTAAATTGAAAGCCTGAATGCCCTGCAATGTCCTCAAAATTTAAAAATGTGCATATCATCTTCACTTTTTACTCTTATTAAGAGAGAAGTTAGATTAATAAAACTTTGGAACATTTAAAACATGAAGTGTTTTCAACTTACTGAAAAATGAAATTGAAAAGCACATTTTATCCCTTGAGAAGTCTGATTAACTAAGTCTACGTCAGAATCAGAGTTAAGCTTTAAAAAAAATCACGTTTTGAATAAAGCCTTATAACTTGTGTTATAAGAATTTTGAGTGTCAATTGTTCTTTTCTTTCCCATTTATACTTTGTAAATATTTTAGATTCTGAGTTACCTCCATCAAAGTCTGAGAAAAAAAGGCCACCAAATAACCCCTTTAGATAGTTAAGAGCAAGAGGAAAGATCATTAGACAATGGCATGTTAAAAAAAAATACATCTGGAATGATGCAGACTAGGTCACTTAGTTGGTCCATCAACCTCTATCCTCTCTTGTCATCCTTGCCAGAGTCTCTGGTAAAAGAAGAAGAACCAGTAGCCTTTCTTCTAATCTTTTCTTCAATCCATATTTCTAATTGGTCAATCTACTTTGCACTGAAAGCCGAATAATTGGTCTTCAAACTCCATCTTAAATAGATTCATCATGACAATTTTATGATATTTCAAAACTCATGAAGTAAGAACCAAATTCATGAGCTTTGCAATGGTGTGTTTCTTGGCTACTCAAGCATATTGTTTCCTATTAGTTTCATTGTTTCATGAATTTTTTGTATTTTAAAATACTGACATCTGAAACAAAGTTGTTACTGTTTATGCTGCTTGTTGGTAAACCAGCCAATTTTATAGAGTTCCTATGAGTCGCTTTCTAATTGAAAGTAATAACCTTCAAATTGATATGTTATTTACTCTTAAATTGCTTACTGCCAATAAGTCTAGGGATGATAAATTCAAAGAATATTCTGGATCATGTTTTTAAATGGAAAGAAAAGAGTACAAAAAATATATATAGTCATTAGAACTGAAGATGGGATATAGGATGAAAACAACCCATGATACCACTGGATGAAAAAATGGCCCCAAATTAGGATGGTGTTCATTTTTATTAAATTCAAGCTATTCAGGCTCTCAAAGTTGAAACCTATGCCACATGGCAAAGATATGACCAATTTGAGCAGGCAACGGGCCAGCCCAGCAGATGGATATGAGAGGATCCAGCCAAAGATACACTTGTTCCACACCAAGCATCTGTGAGGTGTGTGTTATCATTAGTCCCTGATGAGAAACCCAACACATCTGTCTATTTGTGGCTGCTATTTCCCAGCTGGGAGCTTGTAACAACTGCTAAAGTAACTGATACTTGAGTAGCTTCCTAGATTATCCAATATAATATTTTATTGTTGAAGGTTGAAGTGGAGATTTTTAATATTATTTTGTACATATTTTTCCTAAGGCTTTCTAAAGCTAATGCTGAGTGCAACTTATACTTTATTTGGTTTTTCATTAATATAATACCATACTTATACTGACATAATGAACAAATGCATTTAGCTATCAAAACCCATTATTGTTAGAAATAAACACATTGAGTGGAAGGCGGAGGGAAAGAAACTCTCTAAAGCACATGATGTACTTAAACAAACATATAGATATCAACCACTAAACCAAGCATGAGAAGGAGGGTTGGGGAGGAAATGGGGTGGGGATTGGGCGGAGGTTGACTGGGTGATGTGTGCATGCATGTCTACACAAGTTTTTTTTTTAATCCCATTATGATGTATAAACACAATGCACCAATAAAAAAAGAAAATAGAGAATCTTTTGAGATTATAAAAAATAAATAAATACATTGATAACCTGATACAAATAATAGATAACCAGATGGTGTACCTTGTCCAGGCTAAGTGAGGTTGCCAATGCATTAGATACCCCCTGTGGAGAGCCTAATCAATTCTTTAGCTTTTTATACTACTCTGTCTGGCTTATATCACTTAGCATACTGTCCTATGGGCTCCTGCCAAATATCCAGGTAAGCAGAACTGTCTCTTAGACCATGGTGGAGAAGGGTTGAAGTCAGGTCATACAGCTGCTTCAGGGTACGCATTAGAGTCTGCCAAAAGAATTCTATTAGCAGGAGCACAGCCGAGTTTGGCTTGCACTGACTTTTTGAGCCAACTGCTACTGGAACTCACTGGCCAGGTAGGACTAAGAGCAGGGTTGGACACAGATCGTGGCTCTTTCTGAGTCCCTTCATGGATGGACTAATTGCAGGACCACAGCCAAACAGGATGGACCTGAGTCTATAAGAAGAGAGACCTTTATTCAAGCTTCTAAACTCTACCATTGTCAGCAAATATGCCCTTGTGGCATGGACCTACCTTCTCAAAATATTATTACTTGGTCTTGGGCTCTACCAGGGTTTGTAATTTTCTACTTGGATCTTAAAGCTCTCACAATGGAACTTTTGTTCATAAATGGCAGCTAAATTGTTGATGATATAGAAGAAACAGCTATCTTGCTGACATCAACTAAAGCCAATCTTTATAGTTTAGTGTTATGTTTAAGTGTTATAAAATCCTATTATAGGTTTTATTTTTGTGTGTGTGTGGTACTAGGGTTCCTGGAAAGCCTTCTACCTCCAGGATACACTCCCAATCCTATTATATATAAGAGACCCTATTATATATAAGAGACCCTGGAAACAGGGTCTCTTAAGCCAGTGAAACTGGCTTTGAACCAGTGCGATCCTCCTGTCTCCACCTCCCAAGCATAGGGATTACAAGTGTTCACCACCACACCCGGCGTATTATAGGTTTTAACTTAGTGGTCTTGACTCTACATTTCATTTTAGACTTGAGACCATGTGAACTCACAGCAACTAATTTCTTCCAATTATTTTGCAAATAATTTGGTGAGAAATAGTACAAAGTAAAAAAGGATATTCCTACCAAGTTTAGCAGCTTCCTAGAACTGTTGTCTGTACCATCCCATTTTTCTTTAATAATGCTGTTGCTATACTTCTGTTGTTATGGATTTGCAATAGAAACTAAGACAAGCATAAAGTCAAGGTATGCTGTTTAATTTATTGCAAAGTACAAATCCCTATTCTATCAGGGGCATCAGCCAGGGACTCTCACCAATCACTGGAGTGCAGGTCAATGTCAAGATTAATAGACAGGTCAAGCTGGTTCCCTGGAAAGACCTTCTGCCTTAGGACAAAGCCCCAGCCCTGCCCCCACACTTAGTTTGGCGTGCATCCCTCTCCTCCTGTTACCACGCACACCATTCCTGCTGCCTAATGATTTCAAAGGTCTACTTGCCCCCAGTTGGACCTATGGCAATCTGCCACCCCAACCTCTGGCCAGACTGACCTATGACAACCCACCAACTCAGCCCCAAATCATATATAATCCCGCTCCCCACGGCCATTCTCTCTCTTTCTGTCTGCTTCTCCTTCCAACCCTGCTGCCTGAATAAACCTCTTGGCTATATAGTTGTCTCCAGCAGTTTTTGCCCTACATCAGTGCTGTGACTCATCCAGATACCCCCACTTTTGGTGGGATGCCGCTTTGAGCTGAGTAGGCAAGACTCTCTGGGGCACCGCAGCCTTCACCCATTATTTTGATCGCCTGCCTCGCATCCACCACCAGGCATTTGGTGAGTCTCCCCTAATCCTGAAGGCTCCTAAACCTCTTTGGTCTCTCACTGGGTGCTGGCTGTTGAGGTATCTGGGAACCCCAAGCATTGTCCTATATGGGGAGGAACGCACCCCATTCAGATCTTCATGATTGTGGTAGACCTCATGGAGGCTGGCCCTTAGATTCTAGCCTCTACTGGGATTTTATGAGCATTCTCCCTTTCCCAGCCCTCACGGCTTCTGAGCCTGACCGGTCCTTCACTGGGTGCTGACCGTTGAAGTGTCTGGGAGCCCCAGGCACTAGCCAGGACTGGAGGAACGCACCCCACTTAGATCCTCACAATCATGGTGGCTCTCTCGGAGTCTTATTTCTCAATTCTAGCCCTTATGGAAACCTTGTGAGCTTTCCCCTTTTGTGGTAAGACTTGAGTTAAGAAGCTGCTGTTAGGCTGGCCTGTGGCACTGGGCTTTCACTTCCCATTATTCACGTCAGTTGCAGATGAATCTTCATGTTATAGATTAAACCCCTAGGCTACAGCTGTTGTTAGGCTCCAGTTCTTAGGCTAAACTTCTTTATCTCATGTTCCTTCCCCCCTGTCTTGGCCAAAAGCATGGAGCATTCCCTCCCTGGATGTGGGTCTTCCCTTTCTGTAGGTATAGAATTTGGGTAAAATCCAGCTCTTTCTATCTTCAGAAATGTTTTCGTCCCAAGAAAGGCAGGATTACAGTTACTTTTTGAACAGGTTGAGTTGGTGTACTATATCCTTGGTTATTGAAAATACTCTTGTAACTTTGAGATTTTTGAGTTGAATATTGATGTGTGGAAAAGCATGATACATACTACGATCTTGATCACCACACAAATGGCATGTCGTGTACGTGTACACAGGAGTGGAAGGCCACAGCCAAACCAGCTGCTCGTGACTAGATGACTCTGTTCTTTGCTTCTTGTGTATTTGTTTCCTGTAGTGCATATACAAACTTTAAAAAAATAAAGGTTACTTTATGAACCTTAAAAAAATCCAAGCACTTGGTGATCCACTGTCCATGGGCCCCTGGCAGGGACGCTCACCCATCAGGACTCTGGTGACGACTGGGCCATTGGGTTGAGATCTGGTGTCTGGTTCTGGGGGTACGCCCCCATGAACACATATTATACGCCAGGCATATATATAATACTTACCATGGGATTCTCCTCCTCCTCCTCCCGGCTGACTCCCCTCTAAAATGCCTTCTCAGCAACCTTAACATTCGATATAAACCTAAATGTCTCATTAAATTTTGTACTTGAGATGGGCCCACTTATCCCTTAGATAACCAAAATAAATGGCCCAACTATGGGTCTCTCAATCCCGCTCTTCTCGGGGACTTATATAATTTTTATGAGGGATCAAAAAAATGGGCAGAGATTCATTATGTTCAGGCATTTTCTTCTTTACTAGTTTACCCCACTCTTTGCATCTCTTGCTCCCCAAAGACCGTTCTTCTAGCTTGTCAGTCAAACTTCCCCTGTTCACTCTCTGACTTTGATCCTGCTAATGTACCCTCCCCCGTGCTATCAACAACCACCTCAGTCTGACTAGCCATCCACTCCACAGCCTTCCCCTCCCTCAGCCCGCCAGCCACCTGCGCTCGCACTTTACCCCCAACCCAGCCACCGCCCCATACTATAGCTTCTCTCTGAGAGGTTGCTGGGGCCAAGGGTATTGTTCAAGTGCATGTCCCCTTTTCACCAGATCAGGCTTTTCTTGAAAAATGTTTGGGCTCATATACCAAAAATCCCATGTCTTATATTCAGGAATTTCAGTGGATACTACAATCCTATAATCTTACTCTCCATGATATCTATATGGTCCTTGCCAATACTCTCCTTTCTGAGGAGAGGAGGCAAGTCTGGGAGCAGGCCAGGGCACATGCAGATGAGGTATGCAGGACAACCCCCAATATTCTGGTCACCCGGAGGCTGTCCCTGTAACAGACCCTGATTAGGACTACAACGCCCTACGCCCTGGTGGACTTGGCCTTAAGGAACCATTTATCTACCTGAATCGAGGCAGGTTTAAAAAAATCCACTGAAAAGGCAGTATATTTTGAAAAACTACATGAAATTATCCAGGAAAAGGAAGAAACTCATTCCAAATTTCTCAACCACCTTACAAAGGCTCTTCAACAATATAGCAATCCTGAATCCAGAATCCCCTGGTGGGTGGCAGGTTCTTATGACTTGTTTTTTGTTTTTTTTGTTTTTTTTTTTTTTCCTAACAGCTACCCGGACATAAGGGCTAAGTTTAAAAAGTTAGAGCAGTGTCCCACAACCCCCTAGACCGAGGTTATGGCAACCACGTTTAAGGCTTTTCATAACAGGGAGGAAGATACTGAGTGCCACAAATCCCAATGACATAATAAAGCAGAACATGGTCAGTATGAAATGCTTTCCCAAGCCTTTTGAGGCTTTTGGAGGCCCATCAGGGCCTTTTGAGGCTTTGGAGGCCCATCAGGGGTTCCCTGGAACAGGCTATCTACCCAAAAGAGTGGACACTTGTCTGGACCATGGGGCTCCTCAAGACCTTGCTCCAGATGCAGCAAGGAAGGCTACTGGGCTAGAACATGCCCAAACCCGAGGCCCCCATCCCGGCCATGTCCCAGATGTGACCCTAAGGGACATTGGGCATCAGAATGCCCATACCATCTGCCACCCTCACTGCACAAATGCAGGGCAGATGATTGTCCCAATCCCCAGAGGTGGGGCTGGCCATCTCCGCCCTTGCTAGGCCTGGCGGCAGAGGACTGACAGGGCCCAGGGTCTTCTGCTCTGGCCATCAACATTGTTCCACAGGACCCCTGTCACTTTATAAGTGGACGGCCACCCCATTGAGTTTTTGTTAGATACTGGTGCCATGTTCTTGGTCTTAAAGGAGTACTGGAGACCTACCATCTTCTCCTCATCCACCTTACAAGGAATAGATGGAAAAATCTTCCACCTGTGCAAGACCCCCATTTTATACTGCCACCTACACCACCATTTGTTTGCCCACCAATTTTTTATTTTACACCACTGTCCCATCCCATTACTTGGGAGAGACATTCTGGCCAAACTTTGGGCCTCCGTTGTCATGCTTCCTGGACCCTCCTCCCCCATTCTTTTTCCTAAGACTATCCTCCTCCTTCCAGTTTCAGAAAATAAGCAGCAAGGGGGGCATAATCTATTACTCCCAGTTCCTGAACATTTGGCCCCTCCAGAGGCCTGGGACACTCAGACTCCTTCCCTAGCACAATGCACTCCTGTCAAAATTCACTTAAGGGATGTCTATAGCCTTCTTAATATGACCCAATACTCCTTTCCAGTGACTAGCCTGAGGGGCCTCCAGCCTCTCATTTCAGACCTCCCATGAAAGGACTTTCTTAGACCTGCCCATTCTCCATATAACATACCAATACTGGCTGTAAAAATCCTAATGGCTCCTTTCGGATATTTCAGGACCTCCATTTCATCAATGCGGTAGTCAAATCTATCTAAACCTGGTCCCTAACCCTTATGCTATCTTCTCCCTCATATCATTAATGACCACCCATTTCAGTTGTCAGTTGTCGACTTGAAGGATGTCTTTTATACAATTTCTTTAGAGCCAAGCTCCCAAGACCTATTTACCTTTACATGGACAGACCCAGACACTCAGCAGTCCCAACAGCTGACCTGGACTATCCTCCCTCAGGGATTTAGAGACAGCCCACATATCTTAGGCCAGACTCTAACAAAAGACCTTCAGTACCTAAAGTTCCCATCCTCCACTCTCCTCCAATATATAGATGATCTCCTTCTGTGCAGCCCCTCCCTCCTGGTGTCACAATCAGATAGTTACATTTTCCTAAATTTTCTTGCCTCCTGGATGTACAGGGTTTCTCCACAAAAGGTGCAGTTAGCTCAGAGTCAGGTCCTCTATTTGGGAGTCCAAATTTCCCATCAATCAAAAGTCATCACACTAGATCGAAAGCTGTAATTAGCTCTCTCCTGTGTCTCAAAACCAGAGATGAAATTTTCTGCTTTGTGGGACTGGCCAGATATTTTGGGGCGTGGATCTCCAATTTTTCTCTTTTAGCAAAACCCCTATATGAGGCTGCAAAGGGGTCCGTACATGGTCCCCCTGATAACATACGCACATCCTGTAAAACCTCACAACAAGCATTAACCCAAACCCTGGCTCTTCATCTTCCTAACCTAAAACAACCATTCACATTATATGACCATGAGAACTCAGGCCTAGCACTAGGAGCCTTGGGACAGTTCAAGGCTTCTGTCTTTGCTCCTGTCGCATACCTTCCTAAACAACTAGACCCAACTGTCCAGGGTTGAGCACTTCAGGTCCTTGCAGCAGCTTATGTGCCCCTGCAAGAGGCAAAAAAGTTAATTTTTGGTGCACATATTTCTGTCGCATCACCACATCACTTAAAGGACTTACTGACCTATAATGCCCTTCAAACCCTTCCCTCTTGTCATGTACGCTTCCTGTTTGTATCCTTCCATCACAATTCTTCTTTTTTTTTTTTTTTTGGTGGTACTGGGGTTCCTGGAAGCCCTTCTACCTCCGGGCTACACTCCCAGACCTATTTTTGCATTTTTATTTGGAAACAGGGTCTCCTAAGCCAGCACGCGGGGCTAGCTTCGAACCTGCGCGATCCTCCTGTCTCCGCCTCCCAAGCGCGGGGATTACAAGCGTGCGCCACCACGACCGGCTCATTACAATTCTTCTGTATCCTTTTAACCTTGTTCGGCCTTACATCCAGCCACTCTGCTTCTGATTTCTGTGGACCCCCCTTCTCACAATTGCATAGAGACTTTGGAGGCTATTATTCCACACCACTCACACATTCATGAAGGACCCCTTCTCAATTCCTCCCTAGCATAGTTTACTGATGGATGCTCCTTTGTTAGGGATGGCCAACGCTTCGCTGGCTATGCTGTAGTTTCCCTATCAGAAGCAATAGAAGCACAGTCTCTCCCACCCAATACAACCAACAAACAAGCAGAGCTTTTTGCAATGACTCGTGCCTTTGAATTGGCTGCCAACCACTCCCTTTCTTTATATAGGGATTCCAAATATGTTTATCATATTTTGTTGTCTCATTCAGCAATATGGAAAGAATAGGGACTTTTAACTACCATGGGCTTGGCAGTCACAAATTCAAAGTGGATTCACAAACTCTTCAAGGCTTCTTTCCTTCCCAAACAGGTATTTCACACTGTCTATCACATCAGACAGATGATTCACTTATAACCCAGGGAAATACTAGGGCGGACAAGGCAGCCAAGAAGATAGCTCTTTCTCTGCTGGCTCCTCCCCTTTTGGCCTTAGTCTGCTCTGATCCTCAGGCAGTAATAGGGAAGCCTTCCATTGATTCAGTCCTTACATATTTACATTCTGTCTTCCATTTTAACCCACAGGCAAAGACGTTTGCAAAGACTCCTAGGTCTGACTCCGGAAAACATACAACATTTACATCAACTCACCTCTACTTGTAGGGCCTGCCAATGCACCAACCCACATACTTCACTTAAATCTGACACATTTCCTTCTCGCCAAGCTCAGGATACCTTCCGGCCTCAGATTGGCAGCTTGATTTTACTAATATGTCCACTGTTCGCAAAATGCAATATTTATTGGTTCTGGTTGATACTTTCTCTGGGTGGGTAGAAGCCTTTCCAACCTCCAATAAAAGGGTCAGCACTGTTGCCTCCATCCTTATGTCTGATATTATAACAAGGTTTGGGGTACCTACCTCCTTTCAGTCAGACAATGGGCCAGAGTTTATCTCACAGGTCACCCAACATTTAACATCTGCCCTAAACGTTCCCTGGCACTTCCATATCCCTTATCTTCCTAAATCCTCAGGAAAGGTTGAGAGGACTAAGAGGACCAAAAAGGAGGGCCTAACAAAACTGTCCTTAGAGCTTCATTTAAATTGGACCAAGCTACTTCCTCTAGCCCTGTTTAGGTTCAGGATTCTTTATTAAAAAAAAAAAAAATTCTCTCTTCTCTCTCCTTTTGAAATCATGTTTGGGCACCCAGCTCTCCCACCTGGTCTCTCCTCTAATGCTGGGCCCCTACCAAAAGGCTTATTCTACCCGCTTCTCTTCTTTACTAGACAGGAACTCTGGAAACATCAAGATTACCTCCTTCCAAGCCCAGATAAGTCTTTTTTGACATTTCCACTAAAACCCAATACTTGGGTCTATTTTTCTCACCCTTAGGACTCAGAAGTTCAATCCCTCACACCTAAGTGGATAGGCTCCCTTCAGGTCATGCTGTGTACACCCTCAGCAGCCAAAATTCATGAGGCTTCCAGAAAACTAACTCATTGGATTCATGTCTCCAGACTGAAACAAGCTGTCTGCCTGAAAATTAATTCCTCCCACAATCCCTTTTTTATTTCCATCCCTTCACCCACTGACCCCCTCAAACTCCGACTTTGTCATCACCCAAAGTCTTTGTCTGCCCAACAAATATGATTCTTTTTCTTATATTTCTGTTCCATACACTTCATACTACCTCCTTTACCTCCTCCCCTTCATTTATCTACTATCTATTTACTGGTACAAAGGAAGTTAAATGGGGCAGTCAAACATATAACACTGTCATAGGACAAACAGAATGCCCCTTAAACACCTCAGTAGTCCAAATTCCTATTAAATTACCTGCTAATTATGTTATATGTTTTAAATACCAACAAACTAACCCACAATGCAAGGATAAATGGCCTCAAGATTACAGCTGTCCATGGAGGTCTTGCGTTTAAAATAGATTATCAACTCATAAATTGGTGAGAACTTTCATCTAAGTCAAAGAGGAGAACTTATGGGATGCCAGGTAATTTGCATAACAGACCCCTCCAACCCTAGATGGAGTCAGTCAGTTACTGGAGGATACTATAAAGACATCATGGAACAATACCCTAGCTCAGTTATATCTAGAAAAACAAAAACAAGACTCTCAACAGTCTTTGTAAAACATTATTACCAAATTTACCCAGGAAGAACAGGTTCTCCACTCACAGCTCAATATGGCACCGATCCTCATTTGGTTTTTTTCTTAAATCAAGGCCTTCATCTCCAAAATGCCTCTTATATCCCTTACACCAATTGCTTTCTTTGCACCATTATGGGACAACCTCCTTTGATTGCAGTTCCCCTCCCTTCCTTACCAACAGAATCAAATCAAACATCACCTCCATCAGAGTTACAAACCACATTTTCAATTCCTGATGCCCCACTGTCCTCAGCTAATATCTTTCCCCTCTGTTATGCACCCTTGGCGACTTACTCTAATATTTGCAATCAAACGCACCTACCACCTTACCCACACCTTCCGGATGGCACCTTCTATTGGTGCAATGTTACTCTCTATAAAAATATTGTTAACTCCTCTCCTATACCTCGTATACCCACGACCTTGGTTCCACAACTCACTCTATTCTCTTTTTCAAAAGGACAACAGGCATACATGGTCCAGCAAAACCCCCTTCATAATACGCCCCTCAAACAAAAAAGGGAGATTTTTCCTTCCTGTAATAGCTGGAGTGTCACTTACGATATCTCTCTTAGGCACGGGAATAGGCACAATCTCCCTGGGCTGTAGCATAATGCAGCTACGGTCTTTTCAATTAGAAATGGAGACCGTAATTGAAGAAACTGCCCAATCCCTAACTTCCCTCCAGCAACAAATAACCTCCCAAAATCAAAGGGCCCTTGACTTACTGACAGCCAAAAAAGGAGGGACTTGCATTTTCCTTCAGGAAGAATGTTGCTACTATATCAATGTCTCAAATGGTAAAAAACATCAAAAACCTCTATCAGATAAAAAAGGAGACTCCTTTAAGCCTCCTCGAGTTCCAACTCTAGCTTCTGGGATTCTTTCAGTCATCCCCTGCTGGCCTGGCTATTACCAATTTTGGGTTCTCTAGTTGGACTATTTCTCACTTGTATATTCCTCCCCTGCCTTCTAAAATTTATACAAACCCAAATAATTAAAATGGCTAATCGGGTGTTTAACCACCTTCTTCACAGGGAATACCAGCTGCTGCCAAAAACGGACACATGTTCGGCCGGGTACCCATCTACTTAACCACTGGCCCAGGACACTAGTACCTGCCTGTCAGTAAAACACCTGGATCACCCCGTTCTATTCAAACAAGACATCCATGGGCTCTGTCTTGGTATCAACTTAT
Source organism: Muscardinus avellanarius (assembly GCF_963383645.1). Lineage (NCBI taxonomy): Eukaryota > Metazoa > Chordata > Mammalia > Rodentia > Gliridae > Muscardinus > Muscardinus avellanarius. The sequence goes on from NC_137798.1 coordinate 34,375,026, forward strand.
TCTGTGCCATTCTCTAGCCCTTGGATTCTAGGCCTCTACCTCATTCTGATTCTCCTTTTCTCTGTCAGATTAAGTGCTGCCAGTCCACATGACTGGAAAACACAGAGAGCTTTCTCCTGTCAGTGCTATATCCTCGTTTGTTCCCTCTTCCTTTGTATTTCTTACTGGATATAATAGTGGCTTTTTATGTCCTCAGTAATAATAATGCCTGTCAACAGAATGCTACACAAACTATGGTGCTTATTCATGGACGTGCTGAGTTGGGACAGCTGGCTTATTCCACCCATCACTGCAGCTGCAGAGTGGGCAACCACACTGATGGACCTGTGGCTACAAGCACCTTGATGGGCTTCACTCTGGCTGAAATCTACACATTTGGCGCCGCATTCCTGGGAATTCTTCTCTCCCTAAAGCTGGACCTGCCTATCTTTCCTCCTTCCCCCTATAATCCTGCGTCTTCTATGACAGCAGGAAGGAGCTGGAAATGACTCAGCATCGGAGTCCCTCACAATATCAAAAAAGAAGGAATGATGGTCAGGTCAGGCTGGTTCCTGGGAAGGGCTTCTGCCTTAGGACAAAGCCCCAGCCCTGCCCCCACACTTAGTTTCGGATTGTGCCCTCCTCCCCCTTTTACCACACACGCCATTCCTGCTGGCCAATGATTTCAAAGGTCTACTTGCCCCAAATGGGACACTAACTCTGGCCCGAGATGACCTATGGCAATCTGCCAGCCCAACTTCTGGCCTGACAGACCTATGACAACCCACCAACTCAGCCCAATGACATATATAATCCCACGCCCCACAGCCATTCTCTCTCTTTCTGACTGCTTCTCCTTCCGACCCCGCTGCCTGAAAAAATCTCTTGGCTATACGGTTATCTCCAGTGCAGTTTTTGCCCTACACAGAGGTCGTTCGCCGAGGGCAGCAGCAGTATCTTATATCATAGTGGCACAGGCTTCTGTCACTCACTGATAGGAGAACTCTGTCTATGAGCATCGGACCATCATCTTTAGGAATTGCATCAGCCTGTATCTCACAACATGTTCACTCAAAGGGGGAAAGGTATCAGAGAAAGGGACATTTTCAAACATGTTCACTCAAAAAGGAAAGGTATCAGAACATAATGCATATTATTCCTAACAATCATCATACTTGTGCCAATGTATATTATTCCTAATAACTTTTTAGATACAATGAAGTCCTTCATGGAAAATTCACCTCTAGTCTTTATCACTGATGCTCAAAATGTTCCAGGATCCAGTACAATGTTTTTTTTCAGGCTCCAAATTCTAATGACTGAGTAGCAATATTAAGATGGTACATAATAAGAAAAGAAGCCGGGTGTGGTGGCGCACGCTTGTAATCCCAGCATTCGGGAGGCTGAGACCTGGAGGACCACGGTTCGCGGACAGCCTCAGCTACTTAGTGAGGCCCTCTGAAACTCAGTGAGACCCGGTTTCAAAATAAGAATAAAAAAATAGGGCAGGGAGTGTAGCACACAGGTCAAATGCCCCTGGGTTCCACCCCCAGACCCACAAAAAAAATAAAAATAAAAATAAAAAAAGGAAGTAAAAAGGAAAAAAAATTAAAAATACTGAATCCCCTTTTCTCTTCTGGCTATATCTATACCCTGTGGCAACGAAACAGTGTATAAGATGGAAGGTCAGTATTTACTCTGATAGCTTCACAGCTGTTAATTGAAAGCTTGAAAAAGTCAAGCTCTTGCAAGATGAGTACTTTAGGGCTCAAGATCTAATCTTTATGGAACATTGGAGTCTGATCAGTAAGACAGAGTAGGCCAAGGTTTACTGTACTGAGGTAGGTTGCCATAGCCTAAGCAGTGCCTCCATTTCAAAATGGAAGAGTAAGAATTCCAGGGCAGATAACAAACCCTCAATGGAAGCTGCCAAATGACCTTGAGAGGAACAAAGGTGAGATTCACATAAGATTTAGGCAAGCAGGATTGTGAAAATCTACCAACAAATAGCAAAGCTACTACAGGATAACAGTTGTTTTAGAGGTGGGTGATTTGAAGCCTAATTTGCAATACTGAACAACAACTACCTGCCTTCTTCAAGATTTACACTCAGAAATTAGCTGGACATTTTGAACTTTAGGTGGGAGACTAAGGGATTGTGACAGAAATCTGCTGAGGCATAGATGACTGGTAACCTTAATTCGGGTCCAAATTATATTGGGACTGAGGGAATTACCTCAGGATAGATTCAGCCATAATTCTACTACTTACTGGTGAAAAGGAGAGGTAGCTAATTTTAAAAAGGCATTCTGAAATTAGACACATGGGGAGGTCAAACTCTGAAGCAACAAAATTCATCAGAATCTAAAGTCCATTGGCCAGTCAGGCACAACATAGTTCTAGAACTAACACAACACATTGCTTTTGGGACTGAAAAAAAACTCCCAAAAAACTTGAAGGGAATCTGATGAAATGTCATAGAACATTTAAGAAAATAATCCTATTTAGAGATTCAAAAATGTACTAGGTAGACATAATATATTGGCTCAGTAAATGACAATGGTCTAGTTGCTAGGATGAGGTTCAAAAAAATCTGTTCCTTACACAGCAACCCCAAGGAACAACATAAGACTCCAATTCTTAGAGCATTGGATTGACTTTCAGTTAGAATGAAAACAAATACAGCAGCAGTAAATGCCCCCTCCCAACCACAATTCAAGACGGAGATCAGAGGGCCAAGTAGATGATCATAGTATTCCAAGCCTAATCCCACATAGTTGAGCTCTTGGTAAACCATTTAACACTAATGATTTTGGAACTTAGTGGAGTAATATTGGAAAGCAAAACAAGTTCACAGTTATTATAAGAAGCAAATCATAAAGTCTTTTGGCAGGGTCTAATATTGAAGGTCATCATTACAATTAATATAAACAATTGCAGTTATAGGTGTTTTTCATAAAACTTTCCCTACCAATGCAGTTCAAAAGCTGTCACCAAGTGTTTTCTATAGTAAATACATTGTGCTAAAAATCTTGTGGGCACCACAATACTGCTTGAGTTTGTCAGACATATTATAATTAGAAAACTCAGTAGAGTTTGGAAGAAAATTAGTAAAGATATGATATAACAGGACTTCTGAAGTACTAAGTTTTTAATGATTATATGAACTTTTAGATATAAGAAAATTTTAAGGTGTGAAAACTCACCTTGCAGAAAGATTTCTCTATTTTGAAAATACAACTTTATGGTTCATCTTTATTAAGACATCAATTTCCATCCTTCTTAAGAATATGCAAATTGTACACTGTGAGGTGCTTTTGATTTTACACTTGGGTTACAAAATCCAGTCTTTAAAAATCTAGTATTCAAGCTATGTTTCAAAGAAAATCTCAGTGGAATTCCGGGAAGATGGCGGTGATGAGGGCCGTATTGGCAACTACCACCCCAGCAACAATAGCTGGCAGCAGCCAAATAGGACAGATATTCCTCTGAGAAACCCTGAACATCAGATTTTGGTTTAATATCTGATTGGGACAATATATAGAGACATTTATAGCCATGACTTCCTAACTAAAATATAAGAAAGAAGAGACAGACCAAGATGGTGGAGATGGTGGCAGCAGCAGCAGCCAGTATTGAGCAGAGGTAGATAAAACCAATCCACCCTACATTAAACTGTTGGAGAAATCTCCCCCCAAAAAGACTGCTTCTGCCCCACATGATCAGGAACTCTGGACAACATACTATGTAAGAAAAATGTTTGGGGTGCCTCAGATGGAGCTCTGCATAATCCAATCAGCCTGAGCTATGTGTCCCAAGAACCAAGGGCACTCCTGGCCACAGTGCTCCTCTGCACAGCACTGGGGCTGGGTGCACTCAGAGCAGCAGAAACTGCTCCTCATGGTAAAGCTGTGGGCCTCTGCTTTTGGCAGGGAGACAAAACACATTTTTACTAAGTACCGGACCCCAAACTCCTACAAAAGACAGGTAATGTTTTCTTTTATTAAAAAATATTGAGGGAGCCAAGCGTGGTGGCGCACACTTGTAATCCCTGTGCTTGGGAGGCAGAGACAGGAGGTTCAAACCCAGCCATGCTGGCTTAAGAGACACTTTTTCCAAACATAAAAAAATATAAAATAGGTCTGGGAGTATAACCCAGAGGTAGAAGGTCTTCCATGAACCCCAGTACCACCAAAAATATATATAAAAATATTGAAGGATTGGCCAAGATGGCGGTGGCTACGGTCACCACTGAAACCATGACAATAGTTGGCAGTGGCCAAATAGGACATTTATTCCTCTGAAAAACCCTGGACATCAGATTTTGGTTTAATATCTGATTAGGACAACATATACATTTATAGCCATGGCTTCCTACCTAAAATATAAGAGAGAAGAGACGAACCAAGATAGCAGAGACGGCGGTGGTGGTGGCGGCCAGTATTCTGGAGAGGTAGATAAATCCAATCCAGCCCACCTTGAACTGTTGGAGAAATCTCCCCCAAAAAAGACTGCTTCTGCCCCACATGCTCAGGAATTCTGGACAACATACTATGTAAGAAAAATGCTCGGGAGGAGGGCCAAGAGAGTGACTGCAGCAGTGGCTAGTATCAGGGAGAGGCAGGTAGATTCATTCTAATCTACCCTGACATTTTGAGGAAATTTCCCCAACAGTAGACTGCACCTGCCACACATACTCAGGAACTCTGGACAATATACTATGAGAGAGAGTGGAAAATGGTGGAATTAGAGGCAAGACTGCATGCAGTGTGGCACCCGCCACTGCAAAAGTGATTTTTGGAGGGATATCCCAGAAGAGATCAGAAAGCAGACTCTTCTTGCCACCATGCACAGGAATACTTAACAACAACATACTCTAGGAGAGAACAAGAAGGCGACAGCGGCAGCCAGTATTCAGGAGAGGCAGACAGATCCACCCAAATCCACCTTGAATATTTGAAGAAATATCTCCAAAAGTAGACTGTTCCTGCCCCACATGCTCAGGAACTCTGAACAACATACTATGTAAGAAAAAGTTTTGCAGAGATGGACCAAAATGGCAGTAGCGGCGGTGGCCAGTATTTGGGAGAGGCAGACAGATCCAATTCAATCCACTTTGAATTTTTGAAAATATCTCCCCAAAAGTAGACTGCTCTTGTCACACATGTGCAGGAATTCTGGACAACATACTATGTAATAAATATGTCCAGGGCAAGTCAGAGGGAGCCCCACCCATATTGCTGGGCCAATTCACTGTGCCGGAAGTTCCAGGAGACCTCAGCTCATGGCCTCTGCGCTCCTCTGTGCTGCACTGGGGGTCAGGGTGTTCTTGGAGTAGCAGATCCCACTCTCCATGGTGAGGCTGTGAGCCTCCACTTTCAGTGGGGAGATAAAATCCATTGCTGCTAGGAAATTGGGCTCTCAGCTTCTGCAAATGACACATGCTATTTTCTCCTAGCGATAGATAGATAGATAGATAGATAGATAGATAGATAGATAGATAGATAGATAGGAAAAGAGGAAAAGAGGAAAAGAGGAACCTCTGTAAACGTCATGCCCACAGTGACAATAACCAGAGCCTGCCGGGTGGCAAGGCCAGGTCTGGAGACAGTGGGCAGGCCTGGAGCCTGCCATGGGGCAAGGCTGAATCTGGAGCCAGCGAGGCTGGGCCCCGAGCCTGTTACGTGGCAGGCCTGGAACTGGGACCTGCTTCACAGCAAAGGGCCAGCTGGCTTCTTCAACTGTGTGGCCAGGAAGCAATAGAAGCTGCCGCTGCCTCACCTAATCTTTCAGCAGATTTCCAGACCCAAGTGACCTCTATTAAAAAAAAAAATTGGTTGTGTGTGGATCATCCTGTCAAAGTTACTCATCTTCTAGCTTCCAGGTTTTCAGTAAGTGGGAATAAGTGTGGAGAAATAGAAGCTCTAATACATTGTTGGTGGGATTGCAAGTTGGTGCGACCACTTTGGAGGACAGTATAGAAGATCCTCAGGAGAAGGAAAACAAACTTACCATATGATCCAGCAATACCACTTCTGGGTGTCTACCAAAAAGAATGAAAACCGAAATACCAAACTAATGCATGAACAACCATGTTCATAGCTGCACAGTTCATCATTGCCAAACTGTGGAACCAGCCAATATGTCCTTCAATGGATGAGTGGATTTCAAAACTATGGGATATGCACACAATAGAAATTTGCTCAGCCATATGGGAGAACAAAATTATGGCATTTACAATGAAATGTCACAAAAAATAAGAAATCAGATGCTTTTCTTAATGTGCAAAATATTAGGGAGAAATGGGTAACAAGAGGAACTCTAGATGAAGAAGGGACCCTATAGAGGAGCAATGAAGGTGACATATCCGAGGGGATAAGAGGGAGGATAAGGGAAACTCTTTAAAGCACATGATGTACTTAAACATATCAAAGTCAATCAGGAAGCCAAGCATAGGTAGGAGGGAGCAGGAGGGAAGGGGTTAGAGATTGGGTAGGGGCTGATTTGGTGGTGTGTGCATGTATATCTCCACAAGTCTTTTTTTCCCCATTAAGATGTATGACTACAATGCACTATAAACTAATAAATTTTTTTTTAAAAAAAGAAAGAAAATCTCTAGTTTATATGATTTTCTACAATTAAAGGGATTTAATTTAAAGGGACAGACTTACTACTTTGATACTGTTGAATAGATGTTTCTCTGAACATCGCAGGTTGGAGAAATTCAGAATATTACTATCGCAACTGTAATTAGGTCAATTCTGAAAATACAGTGAGTTTTTCCACAGTATTATCTACTGTATGGAAAATGTAATTTCCTGCTAATACAGAAATAATTCTGCTATAGGCACATATGTATATATGTACCCATAAGTTATAATAGTTATACATTTAATGTATATTTTATATACTTGAATGACATGTATAAATGTCACTTAGTAATGATTATATTTCTACAAAGTGAATCAGAATGTTTTGTTTAAATTCAATGACATTATAATTTTTAATAAGCATATTCACTATTTGCCCATTTTTTATAAGCCTCCCTATAGAAAAATGACTTTGTCATCACCAATATAAACAAGCCAGTACATTTCTTCAAATAGAATTCCTTGTATCTGTCAATGACAAAATGTGTAGAAAATGTGTTTCATAGCTCAGAGAATCTCTGTGTCATCTTGACTTTTATATCTCCAGACTCGTTTTTATTCTGCTTTTCAGATCGCTTTGCTTATTCCTGTAAGCTCATTCCAGCTCAGTAAATGAATTCAGTTTCTCAGTTAGGCTCAGGAGATCTATTCTCATAACCTTTCTCATGTTATCTTAATTCCGTAGGGGTTGGCTACACTTATTCATTGGTAAGATATTATCAGGGGATTTTCACCTTTTCCAGGGTATATCAAGATATGCATTTTATGAGATGTCGACAATACTAATGGGAATAACTGTTATTTTATTACTCCACAGCTTGCACGGAGATTACATTGTATTTCTAATTATTATTCTGAGTGTAACCTTTGATTCAACTATTTCCTTTTTATTTCACAATGTTCTTTTAGATATATAAATTGGGTTAATATCCAGCTCTACAGTTTTATCCATGTAATCAAGCTTCAATTAGCTATGACGATATAACATACCTTCTTTTTTTCTCATCTAGTGTCTTTCCTTTTGTTGGCTTCCTATACTTTGGTGTCTTCAGAAGGTGAGCAAGATAAGGATTAAGACTGCTGCTTATCTCATGTAATTCATTGGAAACGCTGATAAAATTTTGGTGAGTGTGGAAATCATTGTCTGTGGAAAAGTACATTTCAAAGTTATCAAATATAATTCCATTGATTGCTCAAGCCTTTTTGTCTCTCATTCCCATTGACATTTTATCTTCATAATAGTAACAATTTAAACATACCTTAAATTTAGAAGTTCTTTTCTTTTCATTATTACTTTAATGTCAACTATTATTTGGGTACTTACCATTGCCAATTGCATGAACCTTAACACTTGATAGTTTTATAGAATTTATAACTATATTCATAAATAAAATTTAAATATATTTTACAAGTTATATTTATTTTTAAAATTAATGCTTGGATACATAGATTAATATAACAAATAATTTAGTGACTCTTTAAAAATATAATTACACTTACTACATAATTTTAAAAAGCAAGCCGGGCGTGGTGGCGCACGCTTGTAATTCCCGTACTTGGGAGGCAGAGACAGGAGGATCGCGCAGGTTCGAAGCCAGCCATGCGCGCTGGCTTAGGAGACTCTGTTTCCAAATAAAAATGTAAAAATAGGTCTGGGAGTGTAGCCCGGAGGTAGAAGGGCTTCCAGGAACCCCAGTACCACCAAAAATAAATAAATAAATAAAAAGCATTGTAAAGTACATATTCATGAAGGAACTGAGTATGCAGACACACTGGAAGAAAATACTTATAAAAGATACTTCTGATGAAGGATTATTATACAAGATATTAAAAATTCTTAAATCTCAAAATAAAAAAGCAATCCAATCTGAAAATGAACAATACTTGAGCAGATATCTTGCCAAAGAAGAAAAATACATGCCAAATAAGCATATGAAAATATGTTTGACATCATATATCATCAGTAAAATAGCAAATTAAAACAATGAGATACTGTTACATGCACCTTACAATGATAAAAATCCAAAATACTGACCCTACAAACAACTGCTGGAGAGGATGTGAAGCATTATAAATTCTCATTCTTTACTAATTGAAATAAAAAGTAGTACACTTTGAAAGACAATTAGAGATTCTAATAAAATTAAATATATTCTTTTTTTGTGTGTGTGGTACTGGTTGTAGAACCCAGAGGCTTTCTACCTCCAGGCTATACTCCCAGACCCATTTTATATTTTATTTGGAAACAGGGTCTCACTAAGTTGCTGAGAGCCTCACTAAGTAGCTGAGGCTGGCTTCGAACCTGCACGATCCTCCTGTCTCAGCCTCCCAAGCGCGGGGATTACAAGCATGCGCCACAACGCCCAGCTAAAATTAAATATATTCTTACTATATGATCTAGCACTCTCACTCATTTTTATTTACCAAAAAAATTAAATTCATGCAAAAATTGCACATATATTTTATGGAAACTTTATTTATGATTGTCAAAACATGAAAGCAACTAAGATGTTCTTCACAGATGCATGAAAGAAAAAAGTGTGCTAAATCCAGGAAAGGAGTGTTATCAGCACTATAAAGGAATTAGTTATCAAGTGATGAAAAAACATTGAGAAAACTTAAATGTGTATTAGTAGATTAAAGAAGCAAATCTGAAAACAGCCCATACTATATAATTCCAAGTATATTGAATTTTGAAAAGGCAAAACTCTAAAAATAGTAAAAAATAAAAAGATCAGTATTTCCAGAAATGAGGTGAGAGGAGTTAGGCTGAGAAAAAAAAATCACAGGGCATTCTTTATAATTATATAATGATGAATACAAGTCATTATGCTGTTTTTAAGGCCCATGGAATGTATAACACCAAGAATGAACCATAACATAAACTATGGGCTTTGGGTGATAATTATGTGTTAATGCAGGTGCATTGATCGGAACAAATGTACCACACTGACTCAGGATCAAAATGTTAATAGTGGGAGAATCTATGGGTATGTGACAATTATGAACCTACAAAGTTATGGGTATATGGCAACTATAAACTTTCTGTTCAATTTTAATGTTAAGCTACTGCTACTGTAGAAAATAAGGTTTGTTAATTAAAAAGAAGAACATACAATTATCGTTCACATGTCTTATCATCATTACATAGGAATTTTCATAAAGTACTAAAAAAATAACTGTCTTAAAATTAGACAAATAATACCAATTCATTTTAAGAGATGAATTTCTTCCAACTCCTTCTATATAGTGATATAACCTTAGTACCAAAACTGAATAAAGATACCTCAAAAATATAATTACTGACCAATATCCTCGATAAATAGATGCAAAGCTCTAAACAAAATACTAGAAATACACATTCAAAACCTTACAAACTCATTTAATATGAAAAAGTTAAACATCATTTTATATTAATTCATCAGCTTAACTATTACCATTCCCAGAAATATTTTTTGAGTTCTGTTGTAGCCTAGACTGTTCCTCCCATCCACAAAATGAATGAATGAATGAATGAATGAATGAATGAATGATATGTTGAAATATGAACCCTCAATATCTCATATTGTGACATTATTTTGAAATAGGACCATTGCAGACATAATTCAGATGCGTTCATAGTTGAACAAAGTAGGCTTCTACATAAATTTTGCTTTTATCCTTACAAGAAAACAATCAAATGAAAAGAGACACATGCATGGAAAACCATCATGTTACAACAAAGGCTGAGGTAAGGGCCATGCATCTATAAGCCAGCAAACAGCAAAGATTTTCAGCAAAAAAGAAGAAGCTAGGAAGAAGCAAGAAAGGATTCTTTTATAGGTTAGGCAAAACACATGGCCTTGCCAACACCTTGCTTTTGGGTATCTATCCTCCAAAAACTGTAAGACAGTTCATTTTTTGTTTGAAGCCAACCAGTTTCTGATTCTTGGTTACGGCTGCCTAGGCAACTAGTAGATGCTTCCCAGGCAATTAGTCGTTTCTAATGTCAAGGTTATAAGGTCTTGTGGATCACATCTCTATGACTTAGCTGCTTGCTGTTTAACTAACTCTAGTATGCTATTTGAATTTGTTATAGTAGAAGACAAAAAACACATTCCAGACAATTTTGTAGGTATTTTCTCATGCACTGAATGAATGACTAGCATAAAAATAGAAAAGAGGCAAAAAATCCTCGATATTCATATAAGTAATAACTAAGACCGGGTTTAAGGTCTTATTGTAAACAAACTATACTTCTAGAACTTTCCTTCTATTATCTCAATCTTCAGAAATTGATACAAAATAAAGAGATCATTATGACTCAAATCCCATTTTATAGATTAGAAAACAAAAGAATGATTAAATGCCTTGCAATGATAGGTCCATTGGGACTGTAGACCCAGGGCTCTTCTTCAGTGTCCCACAAGAGTAATGCTCACCTTTCCTTTCTCTATAATTTAAGCCCTGGAATGTTTGTTCCATGAAGGCAGAAATATTTCTCTCCTTTACTTACTGCCTCACACTCACAGACTATATCAGTGCTGTGCACATGGTAGATGCTCAATACTTTGCTCAATAAAAGAACCAATGAGCCGGGCATGGTGGAGCACCCTTGTAATCCCCGTGCTTGGGAGGCGGAGACAGAAGGTTTGCGTAGGTCTGAAGCCAGCCACGCTGGCTTAAGAGACCCTGTTTCCAAATTAAAAAAAAAAAGTATAAAATAGGTGTCTGGGAGTGTAGCCCAGAGGTAGAAGGGTTTCCAGGAACCCCAGTACCACCAAAAAATAAAAAATAAAAACAAGGTGCTATGGCTCACACCAAAATCCCAGTGCAGAGCCAGCCTCAGCAACTCAGCGAAGTTCACATCAACTTAGACCATGTTTCCAAATAAAAGTAAAACAGGGCTGGAAGTGTAGCTCACAGGTAGAATCCCCAACACATCCACACAGAAAAAAAAAATGGCTCTAAATAAATAGTGTGTTTCTAGGATGAATCATTATAAGTAATATCTTAGAGCTAGAAAATTTTTCCAAAGTATCATAAATCTCTAGGATCCACTATTTTACATATTGTTCAAGATAACTCTGGTTGAAAGATTTGTATTTAAGACCTGTATCAGTTGTTACTATCTATGTGACCTTCAAAAGTTCTTAAATTTTCTGATTCTTACTTTTTTTTTTTTTTTTGTGGATGTGAGGATGGAACCCAGGGCCATTCGACCTCCGAGCTACACCCACTGCCCTATTTTTTATTCTTTATTTTGAAACCGGGTCTCACTGAGTTGCAGAGGGCCTCACTAAGTAGCTGAGGCTGTCTACAAACCACGATCCTCTGATCTCAGCCTCCCCAATGCTGGGATTACAAGCGTGCGCCACCATGCTTGGCTATGATTCTTACATTTTTTTAATCTCTGTAATTAGAATATGTATTTCCTGTGGTTAAGGGAGTTAAATAAAATAATTATATGTGCATGCATTTGTAAATTATAAAATATATGGTGCATTACTACTCAATATGTTTGAAGCATTTATTTCTACTCATTTCATGAACTATAGAATTTCCTTAGTTTCCTTCCATGATATATTCCTGATATGTGGCATTCCTTCCTTTGTAGAAATATCTTGTTCTTGTATTTTCAAGATGACATTATGATAACTGGTCAACTGAAATGTAACTTATTTAAAAAACTCTATCTCTGAGTGCAATTCTATATTTACATAGAAGAATATCAGAAAATAAGTAGAAGTCACTCTTTAGGGGATTCTTTAGTAACCACTTTTTGTGTTATGCAACAATCGAACCCAGATTTATCCTTTTTCTTTCCTAACTAAAGTTAAGTTCTCATTAAGAAATGGCTGACAGCCGGGCGTGGTGGCGCACGCTTGTAATCCCCGCACTAGGGAGGCGGAGACAGGAGGATCGCGCAGGTTCGAAGCCAGCCATCCAGGCACTGGCTTAAGAGACCCTGTTTCAAATAAAAATATAAGAATAGGTCTGGGAGTGTAGCCCGGAGGTAGAAGGGTTTCCAGGAACCCCAGTACCACCAATAAATAAATAAATAAATAAATAAATAAATAAATAAATAAATAGCTGGTCGTCTGTGTGCATGTATGTTTGTATCACATTGAGCCTCATTACAATGTACAATTAGAATGTACTAATAAAAATATCTTTAAAAAAGAAATAGCTGGTTATAAGCATTCTATGAACTTTAAGTATTAGCTGCTATTTTATAGATTGTATAATCTATAAAACCAAATAAATAATTTTATTTTACAGAATTACTCTAATTTTTTTAGGTGGTACTGGGGATGGAACACTTCTACCTCCGGGCTACACTCCCAGACCTATTTTATATTATTTTTATTTTTGGAAACAGGGTCTCTTAAACCAGCAAGGCTAGCTTCGAACCTGCACGATCCTCCTGTCTCCACCTACCAAGCGCGGGGATTACAAGTGTGTGCCACCACGCCCAGCCAGAATTATTATTTTAAAGAATTTAATATAACCAAGTAAAGTATACTTATCTAGATTATGTAACTATTAGAATATAAATATTGCTAATTATACCCAAATGTATTCAGTATTACAGAAAGGCTTTGGTTTCAAATCTTGACTATCTGATCTTAGGAAATTCTTTAGTTTAAATCCTGGCTGTAAAACCTTAGGCAACTTAACTGACATATTTAATACTTAGTATCCAAATATTCTTAAGTATAAACATAATAAGACCTAATTTTCAGGGATTTTATAAAGATGAAAGATAAAAGTCTATGTAAATGTATTTATAGTCACTATCTGCTATAGTATAAATATTAACCTCTCTAGTATAAATCCCAACATTCTCTGTGGTAAAGGCCTGGTCTTCAGCTTGCTGGTACTGGAAGGGGGTGGAACCTCTAAGAGCTAGGGCCTAGTAGAACATCTTCAGGTCACTTGAAGAGGATTCTGGGGCCTCAGCCCTTCCTCTTTCTTCTTTGCTCCCTGATTCCCCATGAAGTGAGCAATTTTTCTCCACCATCTGCTCCCAATATGCTATATCTCCCCAGACCCCAAAGTAACATGGCCAATCAATCATGAATTGAAATCTCCAAAACTGTGATCCACAGTCAACATTTCTTTTTTATAAGCTGATTGTCTCAGGTAATTGTTTTATGGTGACAGCGGCCACCTAACAACACTATCCTATGGAATGCATTCAGGTATATTCCTTTCCTCTTTCCCTGTATATCTAATGCCTTGGACCTTATATGTTAAACAGTGATTGTGAATGGTAGATTAGTTTTTAAATATGTAGGTAAACATTGTTTTAAAATGAAGAAAGGATGAAACAAAATGAGTTTACTTTTCTTTCATTAATCTTGGCTACCACTCCACCGTGTGTGTGTGTGTGTGTGTGTGTGTGTGTGTGTGTGTGTGTGTGTGTGTGTGTGGTGTGTATGTGTGTGGGTGGTGGTGGCGGTGGTGGTGTGTGTGTGTGTGTTCCTGGAATTGAACCTGGGGGAGGGGTTCTACCACATCCCCAGCTCTTTTTAATTTTTATTTTGAGACAAGATTTTGCTAAGTTTCTGAGGCTGACTTCAAAATTGTGATCTTCCCACTTCACCTTCCCAAGTACTGGGATCGCAGACATCCACTTATTTTAATGAAATTATTTTCAGGGAAAAAAAATTTTTACAAGTATTTTCACACATAATTAACTCGTTTAATTCTCACAATACCACGGAATATATATTCAAATTGTAGAGATGAAGAAATATAAAAATTTAAGAAGAGAAACTGGCAGTGAATAGGAGAAAGAGCTGATGAGCATAGAGTGCTATTTCAGTAAAGACATGATACTTTTTAAAAGAGATAAAAGAGCACCCGCTAGCTTATCTTTCCATTCCACACCTCAGGTCTATTAAACATGTGAAATAAATTCTAGGAATTTAGATCATAAATAGCAAATAGCAAAGGCTTTAACAAGATAAACGTTCAATTTTCTTTGTTCTAAAACAAAAAGTAGACAGTGCTGTGTTGGCATGGTGACAACATGGGTCACCAGGAATTTAGCCTCTCACTGTCTTTATGCTGTGTACTCTTAGCCTGGGAAGTTTGTACTCTATCATTGCATTGTAGTCCTCATTACTGTTGATTTCCAGAAAGCTTTTTTGAATTTCGAGCATGGGTGGGAAGAGAGGATGTATAAATAATACTTGTGCAAATTGTGTGGCATCCCCTTTAATGCACTTTCCTTAGCATCCTCAATAATCCTACTTCTACTTTACTGTCTTGAAATAAAATCAGACAGAGAATAGTCATGTAACTAGGCACATCGCTCTCCAGAATAAAGTTGGAACTGTATTATTAACAGAGTTGGTGGAGTGGATCTTAGTGAAGCAACAAGTAGACTTTGCCTGAAGGAACCAGTTTTAATTTAGTTGAATCTTGAGGTAATGAAGGACTTGAAGTAGTGACATGAGAAACTTCTACCAAGTAGCATTAAGGGAAAGTGTGCAGTCAACAGCTGCCACTCCAATCAGCAAAGTTAGGTACATTATAGTTCATTGGTTCAGACATCTCTGCATTGCTGTGATTTATTATTCTCCATTGCTTAAGCTTCTTTAATGACATTGGCAGGAAAACTTCATTAACTTTCGTTTAATTAACCTTATCTGATAATTAATAAAATGTTTCTCCCTCAATTTATAATTTAATTACAGAGTTAGATAATAAAGCTTACTCTGATTTTCATTATTCCATACCAACAAAATTTAGCTTATTTAAAATAATATATATTTGAAATTAAGCTATAATTTTCAATATTTCTAGAATTTTAATTAACAGTGTAAAATTGGTTTCCTTGTTTGATCATGATTACATTATTCACTGATTGGCAATCTTATTTGAGCAATATATTTACCTCATTTTATGGACTAAATGTGTACTCTGAATTTATGTTAGATACGTAATCCCCTATACAATAGTGTTGGAAAGTGGAGCTCAATAAAAGGATTGCATCACAAGAGTAGAGGACTAAGAAAAAAAAATCTTAAGAAAGTAATGAAGAAAAAACAAAATTCAAGATTCAGCATTTATGTGTGTTGAAGAAAAGAAACATTGAGACAAGTAGATATTAAACTTTGCCAGAGGCTGTCCTTGTATATTGAGTTCCTATAAAATGAACTGCCACCAAAATTAGTATGTAAATAGTCAAAAACAAAATTAGTAGTGTATGTTCCTCAAAAAAATTATATCTCAGTCAATCACAGGCAGCTGACTGATAAAAATATGTACAAATAGAGCATAACTGGTAAGAATATGTGCAAATAGAACATAACTGATAAGAATATGTCAAAAATAGAGTAAATGCCCAATGATAAGTATTCCAACTGTCTCTGTACTTAACTCCCTTGCTCTGTCTATAGGGGTTCACTTACCCACTTTGGATAAAGGAGCTCTTTGAATGTCTTCTGTTTCATAATTCATAAATCTTTATATGCTCAGATATACTCTATTAAAGAACTTAGAATATAGAAATATCTCAGAAAGGCAGAATAAATATTATCAAAATGGCCATTCTGCCAAAAGTGATATTTGCCAAGTCAATGCAATCCCTATCAAATTGTCAATGTTATTTTTCATAGACCTAGAAAAATCAGCCATAAATTTTATATAGAGAAGCAAAAGACCCAGAAAGCAATACTCTGTGGTAAGAACTATGGAGTAAGCATCACAATTTCTAATTTTGACTTATACTACAGAGCAATAGTAATAAAAACAGCATGGTATTGGCTCAAAAACAGACACATGAAGCAATGGAACAGAAGTGAAGATACAGAAACAAACCCACACTTAGAGCCATTTGGTATTTGACAAAGGTATGAAAAGACAGCCTTTTAAACAAATGGTGTTAAGAAAACTGCTTATCTATTGGTAGAAAAATGGAATTAGATCTCTACCTCTTACCCTACACAAGAATGAACTAAAGATGTATCAAAACCTGAAAATTAGGCGAGATACTTTGAAGTTACAAGAGGACATGGGTTCAACGCTCCAACATATAGGCACAAGGAGAAACTTCCCCAAGGAGACACACAAAACTTAGGAAAGTGAAACAAGAAATAGTAAATGGGATGGCAATAAAATAAAAAGTTTCTGTTCATCCGAAGAAACCATCAAGAGTCTAAAAAGAAAGCCTATAGAATGGCAGATATTTGCCTGCTATTCCTCCATACTAATAAATAAATAAATATATATGCATACATATATATGAAATGTACACATATGTGAAATACATATGTATTTCACATATATATTTATATATTTATATATATACATATATATTTATATATACATATATATATTTATATGTATATACATATATATAAATACATATATATGTATGTATTTATATATATATAAAACCCTGCTACAGTTATTTTGTCTACAGTTTGAATAAAGGCAAGCCAAGAGTGGGTGTCTATTTTAAGGATAAAGACATAAATCTGGTTTTAAATGTACCAAATTTTAAGTAATGGAAAGAAAGCAAGTAGAAAAGCCTAGCTAATTTCAGCAGTGTGGTACTCTCTCTCCTAAAGGAAACAAGGCTGTAGATGTAGGTAACCAGAGAGGGATGATCGAAGCTATGTTAGTTAATAAAATCCCCAAAGGAGATAGAGAAATGATCAGATAACAAAGGCAGCATTTCTAAACATTTCTTTTAGAATGGCTCTTTCTTTTCCATTGCTTTATATGTGTTCATAAATATATGTGTTTATACATATCAAAGAGCAAATAAGATATTCACCTGGCAAAAATTCACCATTTTTTAATGTTTCTAATTGTTGTTTACACTATTAACTATCACCAGGTTCACACTGTTTACAAAGAAGGACAAGACAAGGTACACAAGCAGATCTTGGTTATTTTAAGAGAGGCAAGTTGTGTCTCAGATTCTTTTATTCATGCATTTCTATATTCAGCACATCTTGTTCAAGCTCCATTTTTCTATGATAGCAACAGGCAAAGTAAGAACCAAATTGGTGTACATTATCAGATAGCTAACTATTTCTAATTTTCTCAAAATTGGACGAGTTGGGCCTTTTCCTTTTTCCGTTTGTCATATCATATGGAATTTAAATATGTACTTTTTTTTACAGCACTGTTAATTGAACCCAGAAACTTGCATATGCTAGACAAAAACTCTACCATCAAGCTCACATCCAATCTAAAATATATACTCTTTGTTGGAATAAATTCTATAATTTTACATTAGTATATCTACTCCAACTACTTTAGAAAAATTAACATCTCTTCAGTTTTATGGTTTTTAGTAATACTATGCCTGGATTACTTAAGAATGATGGCACTGTATGGAATCAATAGAGATAATCTGTTCCATACTCTATCCTCTCAGCTGAAATCTCACAGATAATAAGCATTTACTGTGTGAAGATTGAATTTCAAAGTACAGGGGATTCAAGGGGATTCATGTATCCCATGAACCCCAGTTCATTAAAAATGAGTTTATTTGTTAATTACAGAGGGCCTGGTATTGTATTTAGTGATTAACTAATATATATAAGAAATTTTGTTTACTTACTCCTTTTCTGCTAAGATTTTCTGCTTAAGTGACCAGAACAGATTTAGTTTAAAGGCCTTCACTGAGAACTTTTTTATTTCCAAGTAAACTGTAAACCTCCATCACGATATACTTGTTAATGACAGAAACAAAATTGGCTTCACCTTAATAATATTACTCAATATAAGTGTGTGTGTGTGTCTGTGTGTATGTGTGTGTGTGTGTGTGTGTGTGTGTGTGTGTGTGTGTACTGAGAAGTGAACTCAGGGGCTTTCACCTTTGAACTATACCCCATAATTCCTATTTTATTTATTTTTTTTTATTTTGAAGCAAGCTCTCAATAAAATTTTAAGGGCCTTGCTCAGTTGATGGGGTAGACTTCCAACCTGTGATCCTTCTGTCTCAGCCCACCCCCACAAGTACTGAGATTACAGATGTGCACCAGCTCTAATTTTTTTCCTTTATGTGACCCATCTTCTCAGTTATTTATTTAGTTTTTTTTTTAATTTTCCACTTTCACAATTACCAGGATGCTGCATGATTCTCATGGAAGTAATTTAACCCCTACAATACTACTTTTCATAAATAATTATGTGTCCAGTATTATATTTTAACATTACAAATATGGCAATCCACTCAGCTAGTTAGTTTTAAGCGAATATTATTACTTAAATATGTTGTTTGTTTTCTAGAATTAGTATATCACATACAGATTATTGATTAACAACAATCTTTTATATTCAATATTCTTAAGGTGCATTACCAAAGATTTAGGACTTGGTAAGATTTTAGGTCTTCCATAGCTTTAAAATATACAATAATTACATGAGTGGGTTGGAAAGAGAGAAGAATATCCATCTCCTTGAAGACTTTTGCTTAAGGCTTTTTAAAATTCTTTTTAGAAGTCTATTCTTTCAAAATCATACCTCTCACAATGAAAATCAAATTGAAATCGTCTCTGGCAGCTCTCTGAAGTTGTTAAGCAACTACGTGAGGAGAAGTGTGATTTTGGAGAGTCAGAGAAAGTTGTATTTGACATAACCTAAATTCATTTAGAGATACTCTGAGTGGATAGTAAAAATTAACTGGCATTTTAAATTGGAAAAAAAGAGATATTGACTTTGAACTAAGTTATTGAAAAATCTAATTTGCACCTTCTCTTCACAGGGCACAAATTTCACCCCAAATTGAAGCATGCCTGCAAATTTCTAGTATATGTGAATGATACACTGAAGTGTAGACAACATATCAGTTGTGCTTGACTTCTTTCAGAGCACCTGATTTGCATCCTAAAGGCCAGAATTACAGGTGTGCCCAATATTGTTGTTAGAAACAATTCGCATGGGCCTAAATTCAATTCAGAGATTTTGAATATTTATATAAAAATCTTCTCTTGTGGTTACTGCTTATTTTGCTTCTAGAAGCTTTTCTTAATGTTTATAAGAAAAAATACTTCAAAGAATTTATGGGCAAAGAAGAAAATGGAGCTGCTCATGTATTACATGTTATTTTAAATGTATTAGTCCAAATTACCATGGTAGTATACAGTCAAGCAAAACAGAGTTATTGCAGAAAATTTTAAATATATCTATGAATACTTATGGCACTCTACTGATATTTTCTTTTTTTAAAAATTTTTATCTATTTTGAGTTAATATTTGTATATGTGTTAGGTAAGGGTCCAATTTTATTCTTTTTCATCTACTGATATTTTCTAAGCATTTTTTTCTGTGATAATGCAGTGAGAACCCACTCACTTTATCCATGAAACTTAATTAGAATGCTATTTCAGGTGTAATTACAGGACACCTAAGATAATCTGTAATGGTGAACCATAAATATATATTATATAGAAGTAACATGCTATTTAGGAACCTTATACTTTCATGTATCTATAAAATGTTAAGAGGTAAATAAATAATATAAAGAAATTATTCACCTTCAGGTACAATATAAAATAATTTTTTAACATTTAAAATTATTGGTCTGATTACTAAACCCTATTAAAATACATGTTTATATATGATCCTGGACCTACTTAAAAATCTGAGAAGTGAATTTAATATATAAAATTATTGGACTAATTTTTTAGCATAAAGATAATAATTTTCACTATGAAAAATAAGGTTTTTCCTGATGATGTATTTTGAGTCTACTTCATTGACTTAGAATATTTGTGTGCAAGCCTCTTCCGATTTGCTGTCATAAACCTACGTAAATCTCTAGACTGACAAGCTGGCTCTTGTTCATAAGGTACTGCCTTGCAGCTATGCACTCTAATTACTCAAGGTCATTTAAATACATTTTGCATGAAGCACCTAAAGCTCAATGTGCCATTTTGTGTATTTATCAAATTACTAATCAACATGCTACACCACTGTTACCACCAGGCTTTCAGCTACCAGGGAATGCCACATGAATTAAAATTGCACAAGCTGTCATCTGCATAAACTAAATTAGTGCACGCCATTATTTTTCATGGTACAGAGCAATGGAATGTGCTCTAAATAGAAAGAATCACCATTAGTTTTTACTTAAGCTGAAAATGCTTTCTTTTAAACTTTAACAAACCTCGTATTATACTGGCTTCGATTTCACTTTCCTTCTCCAACATATTACCTCTACTCTATTGGTAAAGTAATTTATTCCATCCTCTGTGGAGAGCTGGGATCTTATTTGCCAGCATATTTATCTTCCCTGCCACTGCTCTGTCATTCATCTGCAATCTCCACAGAGGACCAGACCTGTGCAGAATTGCAATTAGGATTGATTCAACTAAATCCAGGCCACAGAACTGATGCTGACAGGGTGACCTCAAGAGAATTTAAGATGCGAGGTTAGAAAACACACACGCATAGAAAAAGAGAATGTTTGAATCCACAATTCATTAGGTTCTCCGTGTACTTATTATAATTTGGACCAGAAGAGATGTTTTTGTTCATTTTTAGTACTACAATGGAAAGTAGTACTGAACAGCTTTTGAGAAATTCTGGAAACCCAAAAAAGAAATTCCATGCAAATCTTTATGTTGAGGTTTAAATGGCAATTTGTAATGAACAGAAATCCTCTTTCTGCTGAGGCTGTATACCCTACACTTTCTTTTCCATCTGTGTGGAAAGGAAATAGAACACAGAGCAATGCAGATAAAGTCGCCTTGCCTTCACATTCGTGTTATGACAGGTCCTCAGCCATCCCATCGTAATCTCCCAAACAGCAACACCTGCGTGTCAGTTAAATGGTGTAATAGCCTTTCCTAAATAATTCTTGGTTCCATGGGACAGTTTTGTGGTTTTAAAAGGCAGTAGCTGCCAGCACAGGCAATAACCTGAGAGTTTTCCTGACCTGTCATATGTAGCATGTCATATCAATCCTGAGTTTCTGCTCTGCATTAGGAGTCATCTATTATAGATGACCTGTCCTCATCCTTGTTACACAGGGAAAGGGAGAAAAGTTTGCCATTGGGGAATGAGTCAAACTTACTCTGTAAAGTAAAAAGGAAATTGGAAACGGATAATAACAGTAGCAGAGTAATCTTCTCTAAGTAGATTTTCTTTACGTTTTTCTCTCGGGAAACAGAATTTTGCTCTCCCAAAGGGATAATGTTAGATGGGTAAGAACAATTTGATTTAATCTAATAAGGGAAATGAGAACATCACAGAAAGCAAATTCAATAAAGGAAATCAAACTGAGCAAAGAGGAGGATTATGTAGTTTGATGAATAGAATAGAGGATGAGGTGTCAAAACTCCCTTCTATTTTTTTCTGCTTAACCAAGTCACTTTATGAAAAAGAATAGAAAAAGGGATCTCCTTCTCCCCATAATAAAGTGAAAGTCTGTCAAAAAGTGTCATAATGAACATTAACATTCAAAAAATTTTTAAAGTACACTGCAATTAAGTTTGCCAAAGAAAGAATTAAGAGACCTATTCTCCCCTCATAAAGACTATAGTGTTCCTTATAGTGGAAAAAACTATAATAAACAGTCCATCCTACCTTCCCATCATAGGTCAAGCAAACCCTAAAATGGCAGCTGACGCTCTATATGAATTTTCAGAATTGCTCACAAAAATTCAAAATTAAGGAAGTAAGATTTCACCCAGTATCCCAATATCATTTAAAGTCTTTCAACGTGAATTAGACGGATCTTAAGTTTCAGAGCATTGAAAGCAAACCCTGCAATATGTCCTTTCCATATTTACAACAATATCACACATATCACACTCCCTCGAGAATAATGAATGAGTTTATTTTTAGAAGTATTACTACCAACCATATTAAATGATAAGCATAATATTATTTGTCAGCAAATTGCCTTCCATATTTTCTCACCATCAATCATAAAAATTACTACTAAATATGTAACAAACTTTGTTCATATAACTGATCCCTTCACATTTGAAGTAGCAAGAGAAGGAAAATATAAAGTATTGGTAAGTGTTCTAAAAATTCATAAAGGCAGTTGAAGCAGTAATTATGGCCCTACTTATAGAAAGAAATGATTTCCTGTTTCTATTTACAAGTATTAAACAGCTCTTGTAAAAGTATTCAGAAGTTCCACTAGAGACGAAATTATAGCATACTTATGACACTCAGGTAGTTAAAATGATTAGCAAGGCAGAAGAATTGCTCCATGAAGTGTGTGGCAGTGGGGTCACTACACAATTAAAGTTTGAGTCTCAGCTATACAGTATAGAAGCTATTGTGCAACCATGGGGCAACTTGCAGTCTAAGTCACAGGAACCAAATACTGATTTATGCTCTTATATTCTTCCTTTTAAAAATGGGAATATATAGGCAAAGGGTGTAGCTCAATGATAAATCATTTGCCTACTATGCCTGAGACCCTGGGTTCAATTCTCAGAATAAAAAAAAAAAACTGACTATGGTGTGTGTGTGTGTGTGTGTGTGTGTGTGTGTGTGTGTGTGTAATGCATCTATTTGTTTTTCACAACTCTATCATTTTGACTCTGTATTAGTGCATTGTAAACATGCATCTTGATGAAGTTCAGGGTGATAAAGGCATACATGCACACAAGTTTTTTTGGGATCTCCCCCATTTTCCACCCCACTTCTTCTCCTTCCCCACCTTCTCATGCTCAGTACATTGAAGAGCTTTGATGAGTTTGTATATGTTCATTATGACCATCAAGGTGTTTCTTCAAATCCTTCTCCTCCCATCTCCCTCAGCTAGGTCCCCTCTTTCACTCCATTAAGTTTCTCCTCCTTTGTCTGGATTCCTTCCTATGTCCCAATTTCTCTCTGGTTTTCACATGTGAGGTACAACATCTAATCCTTTACTTTGGGGACTAATCTCAGCATAATATTTATCAGTTCCACCCATTTCCCTGCAAATAACATAATTTTGTTCTTCTTTATACCTGAGTAAAATTCCATTGTGCAAATATGGCATAATTTTGTAATCTATTCATCTCTTGATGGACACCTTGGCTGACTCCATAGTTTGGCAATTATGAATTGTGCAGCTATAAACATAGGTTTGCATACTTAAGATACCTTAAAAAGCTGGAATAAAAATTATAGTTATAGGTATGTAAATTCAGAGAAAGTGTAGCATACTAATTTTGCTTGCTATTTTATCTTATCTTGGCAAAATATAAAACAAATTTAATAGTAGTGTTGATCAATTAGTACAGTTGAATAAGCCCTAAAAATTTATGCTTCAACTATTACTTTTTACAAACATTTTAAGTCTTATGAAATATGTGATCATAATATAATCCAAATCATCATTATTACTTTATGACTTTTATGATTCAAAGCTTTTCCTAGCCGGGTGTGGTGGTGCACACTTTTAATCCCAGCGCTTGGGAGGCTGAGACAGGAGGATCACACAGGTTCGAAGTCAGCCTCAGCTACTTAGTGAGCCTCTCAGCAACTTAGTGAGACCCTGTTTCCAAATAAAGTATAAAAAGGGTATAGGAGTATAGCCCAGAGGTAGAAAAGCCCCTGGTACAAAAAAAAAAAAAAAAAACTTTTCCTAGATGTTTAATCTTCTCTTTATATGAAGTGTTTTCACTTTTAATTTCTGATATACTTTTTTAAATTATGGGGTACTGGGCCAAGTAAAACCCACAGACCATGTACACTGATGAGTACAAGTATAATCTCTGTGGAAAGAAAAGATACAAAACATATAAAACTTCATAATAATATTTTTATTTATTTTTTATTTTTGTTTATTTATTTATTTTTTATTTATTGGGGATACTGGGGATGTAACTCAGGGGCAGTCTACCTCAAAGCTACACCCCTAGCCCTATTTTTTTATTCTTTATTTTGAAACAAGGTCTCACAGACAGCCTCATTAAGTAGCTGAGGCTGTCTGTGAACCACAATCCTCCTGTCTTAGCCTCCCAAATGCTGGGATTGCAAGCGTGTGCCACCAAACCCGGCTTAGTTTTTTAATTTTTTATTAGTGCATTGTAGTCATACATCTTGATAGGGTACAAGATTGTAGAGACATATATGCTCACATCACTTATTTAACCCTTTCCCAATCCCCACCCCATTTCCTCCCCCTTCCCTTCTTCTCATGTTTGGCTTACTGACTGACTTTGATACATTTATGAATGTATGTATGTACATTAGGAAATCTCCGTCTTCCCTCCTCCCATCTCCTCAGTTAAATCACCTTATTTACTCATCTGTTGTTTCTCCTTCTTCATCTAGAGTTACTCTTATGACTCATTTTCTCCCTAGCTTCCACATACTAGGGAGAGCATCCAATTGTTTACTTTCTGTGACTGACTAATCTCACTTAGTATAATGGTCTTTAGTTCCATTCATTTTCCTGTAAATGACATAGCTTTTTTCCTTATGATTGAGTAAAATTTTATTGTGTACCTATCCCCCATAGTTCTGTAATTCATTCATCTGTTGATGTCCATCAACAGATGTTGCTGGTTCTATAGCTTGGCAATGGTGAATTGTGCAGCTATGAACATAGATATGCATGCATTAGTTTGATAGTTTGATTCCCATTCTTTTGGGTATATACCCAGAAGTGGTATTGCTGAGTCATATGGTAGGTTCATTCTCATTCTTCTGAGGATCCTCCATACAGTTTTCCAAAGTTGTTGCACTGATTTGCAATTCCACTAACAATGTATTAGAGTTCTCACTTCTCTACATCCTTGCCAGCATTTATTGTTTGTGTTTTTAATGATTGCCATTGTAATTGAAATTAGGTGAAATCTCAGGATAGTTTTGATTTGCATTTCTCTGATTGCTAATGATGAACATTTTTTCATACATTTATTGGCCATTTGAATTTCTTCTTTTGTGAAGTGTCTATTTAATTCACTTGCCCATTTTTTGATTGAGTTATTTGTTTTCTTAGCAGAGGGTTCTCTGTATATAAAGGAGATATTAATACTCTATTGGAGGAATAGTTGGCAAATTTTTTTTCCATTCTGTTGGCTCTTTGTTGAGGTTCTTGATAGTTTTTCTTGCTGTACAGAAGCTCTTTAGTTTAATTCAATCCCACATATTGATCCTCCTTTTAATTTATTGTGCAAAAACAGCGTGGAATTGGCAAAGCGCGTGCGCACACACACACACACACACACACACACACGCACACACATCAAACAAAGGCGTAGAATAGAGGACTCAGAAACAAAGCCACACACTTACAGCCAATTGATTTTTAACAAAAGGGCAAAAAACAAACACTGGAAAAAAAAAGATATCCTCTTCAACAAAGGGTGTTGGCAAACTGGTTAACAATATCCAGAAAAATTAAAATAAACTCCATTTTCTCACCCTGCACAAGAGTTAATTCAAGATGGATCAAAGACTTGGAAATCAAAACAAAGACATTGCAGCTCCTTGAAGACAGCATAGGTCCAACACTTCAACCCATAGGTACAGGTAAAAACTTTCTCAACAAGACCACAAAGGCATAGTAATATTCTTATGGATCAATAATTTTAAATAACATTCATTATTTTATTTTTGACTATAAAAGAAAACCATGTTATTTAAGTTGAGATATTTTTAACTGTAGATTACAGAGCCCAACTTAGATTGATTTATATAATGAGTTTTTATTATTTTATGAACTGTAGATATATCCAGAACAAGTACCATGCAAGAACTGGCAAATTTTCTAGCTCAATGACATCATCAAGAAACTGTGTATTCACAGCCTTGCAACTAAACCAACCTCAAAACATAAAGTGAAAATTCTGCATCATAGTGGTAAGAGTGACAGCCATGCTTCGACCACACATAAAACAATACTCAGCCATCAAAAGAATCTATTCCTTTTGTGTATTATTTTACAGGAGCAAGAATATTTCCCCTGAAACTTCCTTCTCCTAGTCTTCACATATCTATGATTAGTATTATATGCCATGCCCTCTCAAACAAACAGTAGTAAAGAAAAGGAAGTTTTAGAGTGTTTAGATAGAATAAAAATTTCTAAATTTTAATATGTATCACAATCACCTAGAGGAATTCCAAAAACACAAATCATGGATTCACCAGCCAAATGTACTTTCAGTATGCTCTTAGAGGTAAAATAATTTACATTTTTATAAGTTCACAGGTGATGTTAATGCTGTTGCTCCTAGAATCACACCTTCAGAACACTGATTTGGTGTACACAGTGCTCAGTCCTCTTGTACAATCAGGGAGTACTTTTTGTATCAGAAAAATCAAATTCAGTGACATTAGAATATGTGCACAAAAATTTCAAGTTAAGGGAAAGAAACTTAATAACACATTTGACCCAAAATTCATACTTATGAGAGATTACTTATGAGAGATTATGGCAATCCATCAAACATATACATTAAGAAAACACATTGGAGGGAGGGGAAGATGGTGAACGAGTAAAGCATCTTCTATGAGTACTGCTGACACTTGATCTCCAGAAAGTCAAAAATAACACCTTATAGAGCCAGAAAATACTATCAATAGAGAAATAAAAGCTATAAATACAAGAGACAGAAAAAAAGAAGACTAGAACAACCAGAGAAGCAGAAAAGATGCAATCATTGAAGTAAAGGCATCAATTCAAACTATAAACAATTGATTAGACCACATGGAGAATAGAATCTTGCTCCTAGAAGATGATCACTCCAAAAATGAATGAATAGTTAGCCAGGCGTGGTGGTGAACACTTGTAATCCCCGTGCTTGGGAGGCAGAGACAGGAGGATTGCGCAAATTTGAAACCAGCCACGCGTGCTGGCTTAGGAGACCCTGTTTCCAAATAAAAATGTAAAAATAGGTCTGGGAGTGTAGCCCGGAGGTAGAAGGGCTTCCAGAAACCCCAGTACCACAAAAAAAGAACAAAAATTAACAAATAGTTTATAACATAGAAAAAACAATTTGTCAACAGGAATTGGACATTGAAGAAATATGGGCCTATCTTAAGAGAGCTAACCTAAGAATTATCGGCATAGAGGAGGGAAAAGAAGGGGAAACCAAAGGGATCAACAATCTCTTCAAAGAAGCAATAGCAGAAAAGTTTCCAAACATAGAGCAAGAGGTCAATACACAGGATCAGGAAACGTATAGAACTCCCTTTAGACAATATCTGAGAAGCCGGGTGTGGTGGCGCATCCTTGTATTCTCGCGCTTCAGAGGCTGAGACAAACGATTGCACAGGTTCAAAGCCAGCCTCAGCTGGCTTAAGAGACCCTGTTTCCAAATAAAATATAAAATAGGTCTGAGAGTGTATCCCGGAGGTAGAAGGTCCCTGGGATCCATCCCCAGTACCGCCAAAACAAACAAACAAACAAACAAAAAATCCGAAAAAACGTTTCTCACATCACATAATAGGCAAAATGACCAACATAGAAGCCAAGGAGAGAATCTTAAAGGCAACAAAAACAAAAGGCCAAGTGACATTCAGAGGCAAACCAATCAGAAGCACTCCAGACTTCCCAAACCAAGTCATGAAAGCCAGAAGGTACTGGAATAACATATTCCAAACTCTGAAAGAAAACAACTTCCAGTCAAAAATTTTCTACCCAGCAAACCTATCTGTCAAATTAGATGGGGAGCCGGGCGTGGTGGCACACGCTTGTAATCCCCACGCTTGGGAGGTGGAAACAGGAGGATCGCGCAGGTTTGAAGCCAGCAGCGCTGGTTTAAGAGACCCTGTTTCCAAATAAAAATATAAAAAATAGGTCTGGGAGTGTAGCCCAGAGGTAGAAGGGCTTCCAGGAACCCCAGTACCACCAAAAAAAAAAAAAATTAGATGGGGAAATAAGAAGCATCAATGACAAATAGAAGCTGAAGGAATTTATGTCTTCAAAATCAGCACTACAGAAAATACTCAGCCGGGTGTGGTGGTGCACGCTTGTTATCCCATCATTCAGGAGGCTGAGACCGGAGTGAGGCCCTCTGCAACTTAGTGAGACCCTGTTTCAAAATAAAGAATAAAAAGTAGGGCAGGGGGTGTAGCTCGGAGGTCAAACGCCTCTGGGTTCCATCTCTAGACCCGCAAAAAAAGAAAAGAAAAGACTCAAAGAGATTAACTAAAAAGAAGAAATAAGTAACACACACCAGAACCAGAGAAACAGAACTTCCATCCAGCAGACAACTGAGCAAACTAGAACAAACAGTATTTCAAACTGAAATGAAATCTTAACATGTTTGGAATTGAAAATCATCTCTCAATAATCACACTGAATGTAAATGGCTTCAATTCCCCAATAAAAGACATAAAGTAGCAAAACAGATTAAAAAACAGGACCCATCTATCTGCTGCTTGCAAGAAACACAAGATAGTAAACTTATGGTAAAGGGCTGGAGCAAGGCAATCCATGCCAATGAACTCAAAAACAAGTAGGAGTAGCAACTATGATATCAGATAAGTTAGACTTCAAGCCCAGGCTTAATAGAAGAGAAAAAGAAGGTCATTTTTTACTGGAAAAAGGAACAATCCAATAAGAGGAAATAGCAATAATCAACATTTATGCCCCAAACATAGGTGCAGCTACTTTCATAAACTCTCTGTGACATTAAAACACACGTAAATCCCAATACAATAATACTGGGGGACTTCAACACCCCTCTCTCACCATTAGACCGATCTTTTAGACACAAGGTCAGTAAAGATGCCTCAGAACTAAAGAACACCATTAATCAAATGGACCTGTTGGACACATATAGAATATTTCACCCAAATACAGCAGAATTCACATTTTTCTCAACTGCTCATGGAACCTTCTCCAAAATCGATCACATCAAATGGGCAATAAATGCATGGAAAAATGCTCATCATCATTGGCAATCAGAGAGATACAAATCAAATCTACCCTGAGATTTCACCTTACCCCAAGTAGAATGGCAACCATTCAAAACACAAACAACAACAAATGCTGGTGAGGATGTGGAGAAGTAGGGACTCTAAAACATTGTTGGTGGAGTTGCAAATTAGGGCAACCACTTTGGAAAACAGTATGGGGAATCCTTAGAAAAATGGGAACAAATTTACTATTCGATCCAGCAATACTACTTCTGGGTATCTACCCAAAAGAAAGGAAACCAAACTACCAAACTAATGCTTGTCCATCTATGTTCATAGCTGCACAATTCACCATAGCTAAACTGTGGAACCAGCAAAGATGTCCATCAAAAGATGAATGGATTGCAAAACTGTGGGATACGTACACAATGGAATTTTACTCAGCCATTAAAAAAAAAACCACAATTGCAGCATTTACAGTGAAATGGATGGATCTTGAGGACATTATGCTAAGTAAGATTAGGCAGTCACAAAAAGTAAGGAACCAGATGCTTTCCCTAATATGTAAAAATATAAGGTGAAAGGGGTCATAGGAGTAATTACAGGTGAAAAAGGAGATCCTATAGAGGAGCAAATAAAGCAAACTAACTGTGGAGATGGGAAGGGGGAGAAGAAACTCTTTAAAGTACATGATGTACTTATTCATATCATAGTCAACCACTAAGCCAAGCATGAGAGGGAGGGGTGGGGAGGGTGTGGGGTGGGACTGGGAGGGGGCTGGCTGGGTGACGTGTGCATTTATGTCTACACAAGTTTTTTACTTCATTATTATGTATAAATACAATGCACCAATACAAAATTTTTAAAAAACATTGTATTTAGAACAAGTGCTCAGGCTCAATCTTGGACCTTTCAAAATCTAGAAAAGAGAAGAATCTTAGCAGACCAACAGTTGATCTGGAGGAACAATCTTAACAGACCATAAATAGAATTTGAAATGCAAATGAAATAAGAATAAACAAAATTGAAGAACTTGGGGTTCTATAACATAAATAAGGTACTCAGATATCCTCCAGGGTCCATAACACCTATAGACTGGCAGAGCTTTTAACAGATCTGCCACACAGTACATCTCAAACTTTAATGTGTTTGGGAAGCAGCTAGAGATGTTGACAAAATGTAGCTTATGACTTAGGTTGTAAGCTTTGAGAATCCATATCTCTGACAAGAGTTTATTTGAATAGTGGTTACACAATCTGATTCAAACAAAAGTCTAGGTTGACCTTGCTACAATTGGCTGCATAAGAATTACCAAGGAAATTTGTCCAATAGCAATGAGAAACATGAATTGCTATAAGAAATAAACTGAAGAATGAATTAAGAAGATGACGATTGGCAGTATGAAGAGGAGTAAAAAGAATGTCTCAATAGTCCATAAAAAAGCTAATGAATTTCTGAACAAACTCACCATGAAGTTGAAGAGATATTGATATTTTAAGTGATATTTATGGAGCAGAATAAATAGAAACATATACATATAATTTATTGTGTATGTGATTGTGTATCTATATGTGTATGTGCACATATGTGTGTGCCCAAGAGAAATCCAAACAAAGCTTTGACTAGAAATAACTGGGCTGATAAATTGGCATCCACCAAGATAAGATACAAAGAGGAAAAAAATTGAAAAAGAAAGATAGTAAGTTTGGCTCCAAATTTGCTATATATTTGAAGCTTTTAAAGTACTTTTACTTAGAAAAGAATTGCATGGCTGGGTCTGGAGCCAGGATGAAATTAACATTTTGTGCCAGTGTATAACCAATATTTGAAATTATTGTAAGATTTTCCAAATGAAAATAAAGAAATAAAATTTTTAAATTATGATTATATAATTTTATACACTTAAAGGACCTATTGAAAAAATAATCTGACAAAAAAGGAATAAGAAAAGGAGATCAGAGAAGTGGGGAGTATGAAAATGCCAATGTGATGATTATTTCAAGAAAATTTGGAATTCAAAAATAATAAATGAATATAACTAACTATATCGTTGTTCTTAGGAAATGACCAGTCACCTTGACCAGTGACCTAAAGAAGGGGAGTTAAATAAAGGATAAATAAATCCAGCTTTTTAAACTAAAGGGATAATGATGTGAATATAAAAGCATTTGTGGGGATCATATATACAAGGTATTATGGCATTCACAGAGAAAAGTAATCTGTGGATGGGAACCAAGTGGGTGAACTCAAGGGAAATATTTAGCCTAGT
Source organism: Muscardinus avellanarius (assembly GCF_963383645.1). Lineage (NCBI taxonomy): Eukaryota > Metazoa > Chordata > Mammalia > Rodentia > Gliridae > Muscardinus > Muscardinus avellanarius. The sequence continues at coordinate 34,406,697 of NC_137798.1, forward strand.
TTTAATTCCCAAGAGCAAGGAATTTTGCTAATGGTTCCACATTACCAGAACCCTTGGATTTACATTTTAAAGTGTAAAACTGCTAAGAATATTTTTAACAATTTTATTAAGTTAAGACTTTGCATGAATAAGTCTGAAACATGCAGCAAAAGCAGAGGACATAGTGCTTAAAAGGTTATTGTGAACTATTAGTAACCTCAGGAAAGTGGTAGATGGGGGTTGAGAGAAAGGGAAGCTCCACTTTGGAAAGAAAACAATGGGGCCAAGTTTGCAAAATGGTTTTGATTAAAAGTGGAAAAAAATTTTAACTGATGTAAGGGTCAGCTGAGCACTTGCTGTAAATATGGTCCAACAACTCCAAAGGCTGTAGTGTATAATTAGCAAGAGTTCCAAGTGCTCGGAATACTAACAAAAGTAATTCCATTCCATTATGAAGTAATTCCATTATCAGGGGTAAAACAAGCAAGGATACAATTATACCAGTTGTCCAAAAATGATAGGAAAAAGAGACAAACAGCAAACAGGAACAAGAGACAAACAGAACCAAATCTAAGATCCCAAATTAATACAGAGAATGGAAAATCTGGACATTTAACATCAACTCAGCAAAATAGAGGTAAATGGAAACAGGACAGTAACAACAAAGAAAAGAAGACATCAGTAAAAAAGGAAAAAACAAAAATAGAGCTACCACAGAAAATAATGCTGGGATTCAGAGGCGAGAGCAATAGAAAACTGAAATTAGTGGAGAATAGCCCAAGGCAGAGCGCGGGCTTGTGTGAGAAAATATAATTGCACATTATGTTTATAAAGAATAGTTTTTATTTGGGGAAAACATCTAAGGAAATTAATGAGAGAGAAGAAAAACAGAGAATTATACATTCCTAGGAAGTTTTGCACAAATAAAAAGTAATGGAAGTAGAAAATTGCTGAGCAGTAGTGCAGTAGAAACAAAGGTGTTAAACAATGTAAAGTATCTCCAAAATTCTATAGAGTATAAACCAAAAGTAGGAAAAAGCAAAATAGGTTAAATATAAAGAAGGCTAGGAAACTACCTATTTAATTAAAAGAAGAGCTGAAGAAATAGGAAGAAAAGGATGGAATTAAGTCTATTATTGTCGTGAACCACTGTAATATGATTGAATGCACAGGTAAATTTGTTTACTTGCACAAAGTCAGTCTTAAGAAAAATTGCAAATGAATTACATAAAAATAGCATCTTTACTTTTAAAAGTATTCTGGTGAAAATCAAGACATAATACAAGGGAACATATTTTGATGAATTTAAGTGCTCTGCATAGAAGATATTATATTTACCTTATATTTCCAGCACTGATTTCCACTTCTTATGAATTTGCTTATACCAAAGCCATTTTAATTCATTCCATGGCTAAAATGTCATTATCTTGTATCTAATGCTTTACTAAATTTATTATCTGTATTTCATCAAAGAGTATAACTTCTGTCAACTCATTTACAATGTTATCAAGAAAATCTATCAATTTTCCAGCATAGCTTATTTTTGATTAAAAGAAAACTAATTTTCTATATACTCTTTTTTAAACATGTTTATTTCTAATATTTGTATTATTATCTCAACAAGAAAAAGGAGAGGCTGCACACCAAAGTCATTATTTTAATAGGTTTTAAAAACAAGTAATATAAATACTCTTCATTTTTAACTCTTTGTTATAAATTCCTGTTAAAATATAACCCTATATCTAACTTATTATATGTTATAATTACTTCACAAAAATACAAGAAAATAAAAGAGAATACATAGTTTTTTTCTTTCCTTAGAAATTCATTTAGAAAATTATAAGGTCATGCACACTGAAAAAATACTATGGCTGAATCACATAAAATTGCTAGTATTTCACTATGTTTTCACCTAAAAAAATATCAAATTTTCATCATTAAATCTATATCCAATATCACTTATTCAGCATTTTGGAAAAGCCCATAATAGAGGACTGAATGCTGTGTGACACCTCTTTCATAAAGGCTAGAAACTCATTCATGAAAGAGGAATCCTCAGGATCCCTCTTCTCTCTGCCTAAAAGGCCTTACCTTGGATACACCAGAGTAGGGATTCAGTTTCAGCATGAAGTTTCAGGGGACAGTGTCTTTCCAACCATAACATTGCTCAACTAGCCTCACAATAGTAGTGTCCATCTTACATACAAAATGAATTTATTCCATCTCGGTAGCTACGAACATCTTATCTTGTTCTAGCATCAACTTTAAAGGGCAACATCCCATTAAAATATCTAAACCAGAAACAAATGAGAGTTAAAGCATGATTCATCCAGAAGCAAATCCCTCTCCATCCAGGATCCTGTGAAATCAAAAAGGTATGTGTTTACAATGTATAATAACAAGACAGTCATAGGACAAGCATTCCTATTCCAAAATTAAGAACTGGGAAAGAAAAAAGAAGAAAGGATGGCAGGCCACCGTCTCATCCAAAACCCAGTAGAAAAAAACATCAAATCCTCAGTCTTAAGAATACATCTTGACTTCATATCCTGCCTCTCAGATACACTGCAGTAGGAGCTGAGCCCAACACTCCAAGAAAGTGTTCTCTTATGGCTTTGCTGGACTCAGCCCACACAGCCTGCACCTGGGCCTGCTTGAATCACAAATGAGGCAGCCAAGAATGACTGCACTGTTAACATGTCCATCACCTAATGTAGTTAAATTGTGCTATAGTTTGGGTCTTGAGTGTTTCCCCAAAAGAAATGTTAAATGCTTGGTCCATGCCAAGCATGGAAGCGAATGAACCTTTAAGAGACATGGCCTAGTGAGAGGTCTTTAGTTTACTGGAGATGTGCTAGAATTTTAAAAAATAAAAAAAGAATGACTGCACTGGAATTCAGGGAGAAGGGACTTGAGGCATCCCTGGAGGGTGAGCTTTAAGGTCCTACAGGTACCCTCAGAACCTCCTGGAAATTATACATGGCCTTGAAATTGTACTCTGGGGCTCTGATGGGAGTGGTAATCTTGAAGATTTGTGAAATGCCTTTTGGTTAATTTGCCATTTTCTTGATAAATAACATCTAACTTCCTTCTCTCTATATTAATCTCTTTTTCAAAGAATTTCTTGAATATAACCTTTTTATTTTCTCCTGATGCTGTTAGACCTGGTCGGGTGAGAATTTTTCAGATCTTTAGATTTTGCTTCTTCGTGATCATAAATTCTGATTTTACCTTGTTTCTTCTTTTTTTTCTCACATTTACAATCAGTAGTTTCCTCTTCCAAATAGTATAGTCCATATCTCTTTGCTCTGTCTTCTACAAAAGCAATAAGACACCTATACAATTCTGCTAAGTTGTTTGCCTCGTCATCACAAGGATGGCCTTTCCTACTATTTCCTGTCAGAAGTTCTTAGTTTTATTCTAAGGTTCCATCAGAAAATCTTTGGGCTTGTACTAAGTTATATCACCTGATTTTAGTTTTGCCAATCTCTATTTCTACCAATATTCTGATCGCAACTATTTAGAAAATCTCCAAGAAGATTGAGGCTAACAGTGCCCCTTTTCTGAGGCCTCACCAGAATTGCCCTTAATTTAATCTAGGCTTTTTCTATCATGCTCATACAAACTCTTCCATTCTCTCCTCACTACCTACTTTCACAGACTTTTCTACATTTTTAGGTATGTGTAATAGCAACATTCTACTACTTGTTACCAATTTATGTCACAGTTCATTTGTGCTGCTATAACAGAATGCATAAGAATGAGTAATTTATATGGAACATAAATTCCTTTCTCTTGTTTGAGAGACTGGGAAGTTTAAGGTCAAGGTATCAGCAGTGTTAGCATCTGGGGAGGTCGGCTCTCTGAGTCAAGATGGCACTTCTTGCAGCATGGCCGGCAGGAAATAAATCCCTTTCAAATGGAAGGAGCCCTAAAAACAAATCACCTCCTAAAAGGTTCCACCTCTTAATACCACCACAATGGGGACTAAGTTCCAAGATGAATTTGTAGGAAACACCATCGTGTAAGCCACAGCACTTCATATTCAAGATGAATAGAACCTTGAGATTTTTTAATTTTTTTAAATATGATGGAGACATTCTGTTAATTTTTTAAAATAACTTCTTGAAGGAAAACCCCAGTGGAGTGGGAGAGGTGGCCTAGGGGATGAGGGGAGGAGAATTTACAAGGGCAATACATTCCTAGATGCTTTATGTACCTATGTGAGAATACTAAAGCCAATCTCAGTATCTTATAAGAAGAAGGATCATTCTACTTGAAGATGATTTAATCATCTTAAAAGAAAATTCCAAGCTTTTTCCCTAGGAAAACCTCCTAGACCTAACAAGTGAGTTCAGCAAGGTCACAGGATTAACAAAGAAAAACCAGCTGTGTTTCTGTGTCCAAACAACAAAACTGGGTTAAAATGGTTATATATGTACAATCACTTCAAGAAACTGAATTCTTAATAATCTGTTTTAGTGATGATTCTCCAGAGAAAACAGAACCAATAAGAAAAGAAGAATAAAAGGAGGGAGGGAGGGAAAGAGAGAGAAAATCAGGTGCTATAATTCAGTTCAAATCCAAAGGGCTATAAGCCAAGAGAAGCGATGGTATAGTTTCAGTTTAAGACCAGAGGCCTGAATAAATAATAGGGGTGCTAGTCTAAATCCCAGAATTAAAGGCCAGACAACCAGAAACTCTGTTGGACTGCAGAAAATGAATGCCCCAGTTCAAGTCAAGAATACAAAATTTCCTTTCCTCTACCTCTTGTTCTATTTGATACCTCGACAGTTTGGACAATGTCCATTCCCATTAGTGAGGGAAAATAATCTTTTTATTCAGTCTACTGACTTGAATGCTAATCTCTTCTTAAAACACCCTCAAAGATTGACCCAGATCGACAGGTAAAATTAACCACCACGGTAAACCTTTAACAAAATATGTAAAGCATCTATGCATTGAAAATTATAAAATGCTGATGGAAGAAATCAAAGATATATAAATAAATAAATAGAGAAACATAAAATGTCTATAAATTAGAAGATTCAACAAAAGTCACTTCTCCCTTAATTGATGTTAGTCTTAAATAAATTCTACCAAAATCCCAGCACCTTTTTTGTAGACACAGATAAGTTCATTACAAAATTTATGTTAAAAGGCACAGGCCCTAGTCTCACTAAAATATCTTAAGAAAAAAAGGAATAATCACTTTATATTTGAGGCCTAATATGTATCCAAAGTAATTCAAATACTGTGGAGACAGAGGGCTGAACAATGGGGCAGAATAGAGTCCAGAAAGAGACACACTTGAATATGCCCAACTGATTTGTAACAAAGTTGCAAAAGCAACTGAATGGAGAAAAGACATCATTTTCAACAAGTGATAAAGGAGAAATTCACTGGCAAAACATTGGCCTCAACAAAATATACAAAATTATCTCAAAATGATCTGAGACTTAAATTTAAAATGGAGAGCTATTTTTAAAAAGTTTTAAAAATAGGACAATACTTTTGGGTGTATGGTTATCCAATAATTCATAGTCATAACACTGAAAGCATGATTGACTAAAGAAAAATTATTAACTTGGATCTCATCAAAATTTAAAACACTTTAAAAGCCGAGCATGGTGGTGCACGCTTGTAATCCCTGCGCTTGGGCCGCGGATCGTGAAGCCAGCCACGCTGACATAAGAGACCATTTCAAAAATATATTAAAAAAAAAAATATATATATATATATATATGTATGTATGTATGTATATGTCTGGGAGTGTAGCCCGGAGGTAGAAGGGCTTTCAGGAACCCCAGTACCACCAAAAATAAATAAATAAATAAATCACTTTAAAATACCATGTGAAGAAAATGAAAAAAATCAAGCTAATGAATGGAAGAAAGTATTTGCAAATCACATACAATTGGATATCATCTACAAGATATCAAAGATTTTAAAATTCAACAGAAACAATTGATAGCAAAATAGGTAAAAATTACATAAAAGACAGTTTACAGAAGATATCCAGATGGCAAATAAGTATACAAAAAGATATTCAACATTCAAAAAAATGCAACTAAAAATCACAATGGCAAATCACTACACACCTGTCAGAACAACTAACGTGAAAAATAGTGAAAACACCAGATGTTGGCAAGGATTCAAAACAACTGGAATATTCATACATTGCTGAAAATAAAAAGTTTTACAGCTTCTTATAACAATAGTTATCCAATACTGTGTATCAATTGAACTACTAGAGAATAAAAACTTATGTTCTATCACAGAGAATAAAAACTTATGTTCATCCCCAAATTTGTAAAATTCATAATGGTGAAAACCTCTATAGCCGATACAGGAAAAAAATCACAGATACCCTCCTCCATTCAACATGAGCATATGTTGTGTGTGTGTGTGTGTGTGTGTGTGTGTGTGTGTGTGTGCGCGCGCGCGCGCTACTGGGGATTGAACCCCGGGGCATTCTACCTCCCAGCTACACCCTCAGCCCTATTTTACTTTTATTTTGAAATAAGGTATCACTAGGTTGATGAGAGTCTCACTACTTTCTGAGGCTGTCCTCAAACATGTGATCTTTCTGACTCAGTCTTTTCAAGTACTGGGATTTAAAAGCAAGTGCCACCACACCCAGCTTCAACAAGTGAACATGTGAACAACGTAGTGAATGGTTAAATGTTGTGTGTATAATATGCAGCAACCAAAAAGAGCAACCTGTTGATGCATACGGCAACAAGATTCAGTCTTAAAACATTACATGGTACGCAATTCCATTTCTTTTCTTTTCTTTTTTTTTTTCGGGGGGGGGGGCAGGTCTGGGAATGGAACCCAGGAGCATTCTACTTCTGAGCTACACCCCCTTCCCTATATTTTTTATTCTTTATTTTGAAAACAGGGTCTAAGTTGTGGAGGAACTCACTAAGTAGCTGAGGCACAATTCCATTTCCATATGGTCTTGGGAAAATAAAATTTCATATTCAGAAAACAGAGTAGTGATTGTCTAGGAGGAGAGGACACAGGAAGAGGTGCCCTGTAGCAGAGACACAGGGGTTTGATAATGGGAGCTGAGTGGTGTGAGAGAGTTCCTCACGGTGGTGAAATTTTCATCATCTCAACTGTAATTGTAGATGCATAATCTACATGAAAAATCACACAGAACTAAATGCATGTAAGCACACCCACATGTGAATACAGAAAAAAAAACTGGAGAAATCTGAAGAAGATCAATAGATTGTATCATTGCGAATATCTTGGCGTGATGAACTAAAGCTCTGCAAAATGATACCATTATAGGACACTGGGTTAAGGGAATGAAAGAATATTTCCATTTGACATGTGGATTTACAATTATCTTGATTTTTTTTCAGTTAAAAAGAACAATTAAAAGAAAAAAATACATGTGAGACAAAAATTTCAATATATTTCTCAGTCATATTACTATGTTGCTTACATTTTTTCCACAAAACATTTTTGTGCCTCAATTAACAAAATAATTAACATTTTTGTAAAAAATAATTATGTACAGGTACATAGAAAGCCACTGTGTTGAGTAAAACTTTGAATAATAATCACAATCATGTTAACATGATCTATAACACTAAAAATAAATCCAATTCCAATCAGCAATCACTAAAACTTATGTATGTAGTTTTACCTATTTGGTCCAAAGTTAGCATTTTACATAAGCATTTTAGAGCATTTTGCCTAGGAAATCTTTCCTACAAGACCACGTAGTAAAGTCTGACTGTGAGCTGGTATGTCAAGCCAGAGATTCTGACAAGTGAAAGTGCTGAGCACTGTGGTAAGGGTATAAATGAGCTGGAGCTCTGGTTGAAGGCGACACAATCAATCTCACTTTGAAATGAATGGGCTATCTTGATGATCATTTTGTTTGTGCGTTTGGTACTCAACTGAATCTGTTTGGATAAGTAAAGCTTGGAAGTAGATATTGAATCTCTTAGACATACAAACAAACAATCACACTGATTTTCACAACTGAGTTTAATTTATTTAATCTATCGGTCTCAAACTTATAGCTCATAGCAAAGAGGGAAAAAAAGCAATGACTGCTCACTTAATTTCAGTGAATATTGAAATACATGAAGGCAGAGCACCAACAGGGTCGGCTATGCAGGCATAAATTAGACTATATTTATCTCTAAAATTGTTCCTTCCTCTCCTCCTGGACATTTTAAGATGCTATCTTGTGTTAGTTTAAAGGAGTCATCTACAACTTTTAATTATCTGTGCCCCTGCTGTACCTTCATCCCTACTCCAGAAAGTGGGGAAATCTTGAATCTTCATGAAGGATGTGGTCTCTATCTCTGGGAGTAAGGTGGGTATAAAAAACAGCAGGCCAATTAACTGATCGGAGAGAAAGTTTTAGTCACAATTTAGGCAGTCTTAGCTAACCTTTCTACAAATTCACAACAACCACATGCACAGATTTGTTTTGGTGCTAAAAACTTGAACAAAGAGTTTAAATGAATATTAATAGCTTCAAACTAGCTCAAGGAACATAACACATCATTTGAAAATAGAAAATATTTTTAATTAGCTAATGCAGAAGAACTAGAATACTAAGAAATAAAGCCATACTATGAGTGGCTTAACATTTCATGGGAAGATTTTTTATTTTTTCCACTTTGGCTAATTGGATCATTTCCACATGAATGAAAATACATGCTAAATTATTTACAGATAATTACATGACTGTGCTGTTGCTAAAATATTAAGACACAGTTGTCCCACAGGAAATATTTCAACAGACACAGGCACATCAAGAAATGAATAGCTGAGGGGTAATGAAGAGAAGATATTATAAAAGCCTACAGAACTAAAGATATTTTTATTAAAAATTAACTTATTTTTCCAAGTACTATAGCTACTGTAAATTTTGTTTTAATCCTTCCATTTTTTCAAAAGTAATGACTCAAATATCAGTTCTTTTGCTTGCTCTGAAAATTAATATCAGACATTATAGAAAAAATATATTTTAATTAGATTTATAAGCTGTATTCCACCCCCAATGAGCATGCTTGTCAACCATGACTATGGAAAGGAGGGATGTCATTATCTATAGTAGCACTGAAGTGAGCCAGCTTTTGTGTGATTATGACATTATTAATATCTAAACAAAGTGATTCAGATCACATTAGTGGACGTTGAAATAGAGCTCTCATCTAGACTAATCCTAAATGGTAATTTTAAGTACTATATTCTTGACATGCTCAGAATGCTAATTAAATTTTCACAACATTCTTTTGTTAACAGTTTACTTGATTATTTTTTTCTTGGTTTTTTTTTAATATACTGAGAATTGAAGCTAGGGACAGTCTACCTCTGAGATACTCTCCCAGCCCTGTTTTATTTTTTAATTTTAAATAGGGTCTCACTAAATTATCAAGCACTAACCTCCAACCTGAAATCCTCCAGACTCAGATTATATATTACTGAGATTATAAGTACTGGGATTACAGGCATACACCACCAGCCAGGACTCTTCATCATTATATAATTACCTTTTTCTCAAAACAGATTTTGATTTAAAATCTGTTTATAACATACACATATAGCTACTCTGGCTCTCTTTTGGTTGTCATTTGCATGCAATTCCTTTTTCTATAATTTTATTCTCAGACTATGTGTGTTCTTAATTTTATAGTGAGTTTCTTGAAGATATGCAGTTGGATATTTTTATTTACTTTAATCTATTAAGCCATACTGGGTTTTTTATTGGTGAGATTAATTCATTTATATTTAAGGTAATCACTGATGAAGAGAGATTTACTATTGCCCTTTTGTTAAGTGTTGTCTGTCCTGTGTTTTTTCTTTTCCTTGTCCTTTTTCTCTATTGCTATTGCCATTTGTGCTTTAAATATATGTTTAGGCTTTAATCCTTTTGTTCTTTTATGCAATTTCTATATGTATTTTCTTACTGTTAACTAAAGGCTAACAGAAAATACTATTTTAAGCAGGTAACATACACTCCATTATATGAAAGAACTCTTTTACCTTTTTTTTTTTTATCTCTTCCTCCCCTACATTATGCGTTATTTGTATAACTTGACCTGGAACATGGAATGTCCTCAAGAGGCTTATGAGTTAAATGCCTGGTCCCCATTGTAGCAGTGTTGAGAGGTGCGGCCTTTGGGAAGGCAATGGGATCATGAGGTCTCTAATCTCAGCAGTGGATTAATCCATTGGTGCGTTTCTAAATGGACTATTTGAAGGCTGTGGCGCCTACAGGAGGTGGGACCTAGTTAAAGGGAGTGGGTGGTTGAGGGTGAGCCCTTGGGGACTATATCTTGTCCCTTGCCCATCTACTGCTCTCTGTCTGCTTCTGGACCACCATGAGGTAAGCAGCCTTGCCCTTCACCATGATGTTCTATCTCACCTCAGGCCTAGAGCAAGTGAACCAGCCAATCTTGGGCTAAAAGCTCTGAAACCATGAGCCAAATAAACCTTTTCTCCTTTAATTTGGCTTTCTCAGGTGTTTTGGCACAGCAATAAAAAGTTGAAACACACTGTATTGATGTCATGTCTTTCAGATATTTATATCATGCATTCATTAAAATAATGCAATAATGGTTGTCAGTACTTTTGCCTTTGAATTTTTATAGTAGGCTTACAATCACTTTACCCACCCACCATTGCAGCATTTAACACTCCCTATAGCCTATGCATTTACCTCTGTCAGTGAGTTTTATGCTTTCTTTTGTTTTCTATCAATGTTTAGAGTTCAACAAGAATCTAGTATTTTTGTTAGGGTGATAAACTCCTTCCCTTTACCTTTTGTATAAAAATAAACACTTATTGGTGCATATTAGTGGGATTCATTGTGGCATAATGATATATGAGCATTACATAATTTGATCAATTTCATACCCTAGTACCTCTCTTGCCTTCTCCTCCCCCATTCCCTTCCAGTCCCCCTTCTATTTTAATAAAATCTCTCTTTTCCTTTTTTTCCTCTCTACCTTCCACATATGAGAGAAAACATGACACTTGACTACCTTCCAAATCTGGCTTATTTCACTTAACATGATGCGCTCAAGTTCCATTCATTTTCCTACAGATCACATAATTTTATTTTTCTTTATTGTTGAGTCAAACTTCATTTCACATAGAGAGCAGGTTTGATTTATTTATTTATCTGATAACAGACACTTTGGCTGATTACATAATTTGGTTATGTGTTTGGCTGTATTTTTAAAGGTAGTTTTATTAAATATAGCAGTTTTGGTTGGATGTATTTTTCTTTAAGACTGAATATATCATCCCAGTCACTGCTGCAAGGCAGTTATGCTTAAAACTGCTGAAAAAAAGTGTGCTGATTTTATTACGGAAGCTGCTTTGTACATAGTCACTTTTCTTTTTCTTACCAAATTTCCTCTTTTTTACTTTTGGCCATTTGATTGACTTTTGACTTTTGGTCATGGTGTCGATATCTTTGGACCCATTTTATTTGATATCCTTTCAGGTTCTTATATCTGTATTTCTATTTTGTTTCCCAGGCTTAGGAAATTTTCATCTATTATGTTTTAAATAAGTTTTCTGATTTTTCTCATATTGTTTTATATCTTGTAGAGATAAAGAAATAAAGAAAAAATATATTTAATTCTAATATTTTTTCATTTGGTATGTCCAATGTGTTTCTTAACATATCTTTACATTATTTTTGTTTTGTTTTGTTCCTCAGATTTTATAACTTCCAATGGCCTGTTTTGAGTTTGCTGATTCTTTCTTTTGCTTGATCTAATCTGCTGTTGAACCCTTCCTTCACATCAATTTTTCAATTTTATTAATGTATTCACTAGCTATCTGATTTATGTTTAATCATTTTAATATTTTATGTCTCTTTTTTAAAGTCTGTTCATGCATATTTCCCCTAAACTCAGTGAGCACTTCTGTAATCATTATTTTTAATTCCTTGTCAAGTAAATCATATATCTCCATTTCATTAGAATTGGTTTCAGGAGCTTCATCTTGTTATTTTATTTGGAGTTTATTTCCATGTTTCTTCATTTTCCTTGACACTTTATGTTGATTTCTGTGTCTTACATAAAACAATCATCTCTCCAAGTCTTATCAGTCTGGCTTTATATAGGAGATAAGCTTCATCAATCAACCTGGCCAGATAATCTGAGTCCTTCAAACCTTTGTGCTGGTTCAAATAGCCATCTCATCCTTAGTAGTACCCACAGGATTAGAGTGTGCCAAGACAAATGAGATAAAAATCATGCCCTTGAGATGCAGCTGGAAAATATGTGCTTCTAAATGTAAGTTTTTGTCCCTTCAGTCTTTATGGAGAAGCTGAAAGCTATAGTTCCTCCTTCACTCACTTTGCACTGAACTGAAGAGAGGACTGTGGCAAGAACCTAAATTCTCATTCATATTGCACACACTGAGCCTTGTGAAACAGCCACTTGAAGTATACCCACTTAAATACCATCGTAGATGTTCTCTGTGTTCTAGGGCAACTCGGGAATACAGTCCATCTTACTTCCCAGAACTCGCACACCCTCAGGTGGAAACTGCAAACATTGGGACAATTGATAAATGCACAGATTCCTTCCAGAAGAACCTGAAAAATTGGATTTATCTTGGGAGTGAGCTGAGGAAAAAGGGCCTTACTCTTATCCAGGTTTTAGGAGACAAATAGTTTATTTGTCCTGTCAACTCTAAGATTCAGGCTAGTTAGAAGCCCAAATATCTCACAGCATCTGGAAAAGTATTCAAGTAAGTATTTGAATAAAAATAAAAAATAAATAAAATAAAAAGTATTCAAATAAGCCCTCTCTGAGAATAAACTGCATGCTTAGCACTTTAGCCTGTTCTCTCTGCACTGTTTCCGGGGGATACAACTGCTGAAGGGCTCACATGCTCCTCAGAAACACCTTTTTGTTTTCTGCAATCTAAGAGAACTTAAAAATGCTGAGTTCCTTCTGCTCCTAAAACAAGGCTAAGAGGGAAATGCTCTGAGGGAACTATAAAAGTTGGGAGGTGCCCGGCGTGGTGGAGCACGCTTGTAATCCCCGCGCTTGAGAGGCAGAGACAGGAGGATCACGCAGGTTCGAAGCCAGCCGCGCGTGCTGGCTTAGGAGACCCTGTTTCCAAATAAAAATGTAAAAATAGGTCTGAGAGTGTAGCCCGGAGGTAGAAGGGCTTCCAGGAACCCCAGTACCACCAAAAAATAAATAAATAAAAATAAAAATAAAAATAAATTGGGAGTTGAGCTAGGTGTGGTGGCGCACGCTTGTAATCCTAGCGCTTGGGAGGCTGAGACAGGAGGATCGCATGAGTGCGAAGCCAGCCTCAGCTACTTAGTGAGGCTCTCAGCAACTTGGTGAGACCCTGTTTCCAAATAAAGTATTAAAATAGGTCTGGGAGTATAGCCAGGAGGTAAAAAAAAAAAAAAAAGTTGAGGGACTAAATGTAAAGTCTAGAGCCCTCAGTTCTCAGAGAGAAGCTGGGACATGAAATTTCTTCCTAATTTTAAGGCATAGTTCCTAGAGAGTTCCTAGAGTAGGGCTTTCCCATTCATTTTGATGTACAGATTTTCTCAGTAGTCTAGTGCACAGGAGTCTCTCTCGACTATTTTCTGGACTTTTTTTCAGATAGAATTTATCTAAGTAAAGATGCTTATTCCATGTCTCTATGAAAGGAGGAACATTTAGGAGCCTTCTATTCTACCATCTGGCTGATGTCTATGAGAAGCCAATTCTACTCCTGTATGTTTTTTATTTTTAATTGTGAAAGCATACATCTTCCTCCTATCCTACTTTCATTTTTTCTTTAAATTTAAACTTGTAAAAAAATTTTTTGAAAGGTCACATCACTGAACTTCATAAAACATTCCCTATTTTTATCAAAATGAGATTGCTGAATTAGTATGTTCCATAGCTATCTGTATGTTTTTGTATTTATTAATAGCATAGGTTTAAACCTTGAATTACAACTCCTCTCTTAACTGCCACTGAGTTAAACTAGGCAGGAAGATATAGGCCAACACATAAGGATGGAGAATTATAAAGATAAAAAGAACCTGAACTCCTCAAGGCATTGTTGAACTGCCTTTTTGACTTCTCAACTATCTGCCTCCCAACTTCTTATTGCAAAACAAATACATGACCATTTTTTCAGGCCTCTAATATACCAGGGAATCACAATGACTGCCCCATTGGAAATAGACCAAGAATCAGAATCATACTTCTGCCATAAATACCAAAACACAACGATGCAAATATCATTTTTCCTTTCTGATGATGCTAATATCATTTTTTTCTCCCCCTTACTGTTTCACTTTCGAATCTTCAAATGCATATGTTAACTAGGACAGAGAAAATGGAGTTAGGAGGGAAAAGAGGCTTAATCTAGCCTTTAAAGGAAACAAGGCTGCAGCAGGCCTTGACTAAGAAAGAAGAGGAAAATATATCTGGTTGTCAGAATTTTTGGTCTCATAACATACAAGCTACTGTTATATTGTACTGGACCAAACATTTATTATCTCAAAGTAGACTCTATTCTAGAAATAGCCACAAGATTGATCTCATTCAGTAGTCTTTAATCCCTCCATGATTTTAAATAGTGAGAAATTGATTCTCTAGTCCCTAATATTTGGCATGTATAACATTCTCCGGAGTTCTTATAAAATTATCAGCAACTCTATAGCAAAGTTGCCTGAAGGATCCCCATGTTGTAGGCTGTGAACTTGATGACAATAAATTACTACTTCATCTAACAAGTGCTTTAACTCTATTTGACCAATATTTTGTTCTTTCTTGTTAATCTCCATGAGAGAAAACAGAGAAAGTAAATAAAAGTGTTATCTCCAGCATCCATTGGTACTTTTTATAAGCCCTAAATCCCTTGCCTCTCTTGCTCTGAATTTAGATTTTATTTTATTGTTTGTTTGTTTGTTTGTTTTTTACATACTGAGGGTGGAACTCAGGGGCTACCTCTGAGCTACATCCCTCTAGTCCTATTTTTTTAATCATTATTTTGAAACGGTCTCACTGAGTTGCAAAGGGGCTTACTAAGTAGGCTGGTCACAAAACGCAATCCTCCTGTCTCAGCCTCCCAAATGCTGGGATTACAAACATGCACCACCACGCCCTGCTCTAGATTTCAAATTTAATGGGTTTTTCCTAAAGTAACTCTGATGGACATGCTTTTCCTTTAACTTTTAGCCTTCCTGAAGTTATTTATATTTTTTTGTTTGTTTGGTTTGTTTTTTTGGGGGGTGGTAATGGGGTTCCTAGAAGCCCTTCTACCTCTGGGCTACACTACCAGACCTATTTTATATTTTGAAATGGGGTCTCTTAAGCCAGCGCGGCTGGGTTCGAACCTGAGTGATCCTCCTGTCTCCACCTCCCAAGCACAGGGATTACAAGCATGTGCCACCACGCCCAGCACTATTTATATTGTTTTATATCAACAACCTTGACTATATTCTTTCATTCTGTCCTGTCTCTGTCTCTCCCACTTCTCTTTATTTTTATCTTCCCTAAATGCCTTTTGTAAAATAAGCTTTTTAGCCAGATATAGATGCCAGCCCTGCCAATTGTTCATCCAGCTAATTTTAGAAGCTATCCAAAAAGTGCAGTAGTTTAATCAGATAGTCAAACACATTGAAGTGAACTGCTTAATGTACAGTATTAAAGAACTGCCAAATGAAGAAATAAATAAAAAACTGCAAGTACAGGGTATGGGTTAACAATTCTGAAACTGTTTTACTTGTATAATGGAGTAGAAGAATTAAGTACATGAATACTGGGTGACGCATTCCAAATTTCTTACTTTCAGATAGGAAAGTTACAGAAAAGAAAGGCTAAAAAGAACTGTTTGGCAATAGACTAAATTTAAAAACATTAATATTAACTTATGTTCAATTTAATAACTATGCAGATAGAAAGAGAAACAGATATGTCTATAGAATACAAAGTATATAATTTACATAGCCATATCACATAGTTGTGTCCTCTGGAAGATAAAAGAAGCAATGGCATGTCAGGTGTGGTGGCACACACTTGTGATCCCAGCATTCAGGAAGCTGAGACAGGAGGGTTGCAGGTCACAGCCAGCCTCAGCTACTTAGTGAGGCCCTTTGCAATTCAGTGAGATCCTGTTTCAAAATAAAGATTAAAACATAGGGCTGGGGATTTAACTCAAAGGTAGAATGTCCCTGGGTTTTCTCCACAGTACTGCAAAAAAATAAAATAAACAAAAAAAGCAATAGCATTCAGTAGCAATTAATACACCCAGTGCCCAGGTCATAGTTTCTAATACCATTCTTCAGTAAAAACAATCAACACTTTTAGAAACTTGGCTTATTCTAGGGCAAGACCAGTTAAAATATGTATTGTCTAAAATATTGGCACAGGCAGTAACTTTCTCAACAAAACCTCTAAAGCTCAGGAAATTAAAGCAAGAATTAACAAGTGGGATAGCATCAAACTAAAAAGTTTCTTCTCAGCAAAGGAAACTATCAATAACCTAAAGAGGAAGCCTACAGAATGGGAAAAGATCTTTACCAGCCACCACTCTGATAGGGAGCTAATATCCAGAATATACAAAGAGCTCAAAAGACTCTACACTAGCAAAACAAACAACCCAATCAAGAAATGGGCAAATGAACTAAATAGACACTTCACAAAAGAAGAGATACAAAGGGCCAGTAGATACATGAAAAGATGTTCTACATCACTGGCCATCAGGGAGATGCAAATCAAAACTACACTGAGATTTCATCTAACCCCAGTCAGAGTGGCAAGCATAAAGAAATCAAATAACAACAAATGGTGTTGAGGATGTGGGGAAAGAGGGACTCTTTTACACTGTTGGTGGGAATGCAAACTAGTTCAACCACTATGGAGATCTGTGTGGAGATTCCTAAGAAAGCTAGGAATAGATCCACCATACAATCCAGCTCTACCACTCCTGGGTATTTTTCCAAAAGGGTTGAATCCAGAGAACTATAGCAACATATGCATACCTATGTTCATAGCAGCACAATTTGTAATAGCCAAAATATGGAACCAACCCAGGTCTCCATCAACAGATGAATGGATTGCAAAACTCTGGGAAATACACACAATGGAAAGAACATAAAGAACAAAATAATATCATTTGCAAGAAGATAGAAAGTCCTTGAAAGCATTATGTTAAGTGAGATTAGCCAAGCACAGAAGGAGAAGGTACATATGTTCCCTCTAATATGCCCAAACTAGGGAACATAGAGGATACCAGTGGTACTCCATGTAATGGAGGGGAAATACCAGCAAAGCTTGAATGGAAAGATAGGGGAGGAGGAAGCCTGAACTTGATTAATGAGGGTCTACATATGAATATGTGTAAAATTATGAATATGGCATGGTTACCCTGGACAATCATTGGTGGGAGGGGGGAAGGGAAAACAGGGGCAGAGGGGGAGAGGGCACCAAGTATAATTTAAATGTATACCATTTATGTTCAATAAAAAATTTTAAAAAATAATAAAATATCCTATAATAAAATAGCCTATAGTGCCAGAAAGTAATATGTTGAAAAATAAAAAGGATGAGTAGTAAAAGGATGAATAGTAAAAAGCATGTGTAGTAATCACCTGAAAATCCCAATGACAAAATTTAGAATTATTTGAATAAAAAACTAAATCATAATATTTAATTTTAATTCACAACATAAAATCTGTATGGACTGGCATAATATTAATATAAATAAGAAATAGAATGAATGGACTATAAATAAATAGAAGGAAAGAGGCAAATCTTTCTCATAAATACATTTCAAAAGTATATTTACCAGGCATGGTGGCACACACTTGTAATCCCAGTGCTTGGAAGGCTGAGACAGGAGAATCTTATGTCTGAAGCCAGCCTTGGAAACTTAAAGGGGCCCTCTGCAACTTATGGAGATCATGTTTTTAAACAAGAAATGAGATCAGGTTGGGGATATAACTTAGAGATAGAAGGCCTCTGGGTTCAATTGCCAGAACCAAAATGAAGTATATTCAGGTAGTCCCCTCTGCAAGCAGTGGATTTAAATTCTGCTCTGCCATGAGTATGGGATGAACTTAGGGACTTCTTATCAATGGAAAAGGGAAAATACTAACTTTATACTATTGGCGAAAACTAGAAGACACTATCACATCTAAGTGATGAAGGTTGAATAATTCTAAGCAGTTACCAGGTGCACCCGGTAGACTAAAGTCACTTCACTTCTGTGGTATTCTTTGCAAAAAGCCATATCCCCAGTCTAGTGCCGAGAACAGTATCAATCAAACCCAACTTGAAGAATGTTCTATAAAATGCCTTACCTGTAATGTTGGTAAGTTCATGACAAGAAGGGAACACCAAAATAGTCATATATCATAGGAGACTAAGAAGACATAATAATTAAATGCAACATGATATCATGAATTGGTGGGTCCTGTAGCAAAGAAATTGTGTAATTGGAAAAGTTAGTGAAATATGAATTAATTCTAGTCTTTAGTTAACAGAAATGTAGTAATGCTTATTTCTTAGTTTTGATAATCCATATGCAAATTAGTATAAATACATATAAATATATAACTAATGAATATGTATAGTGTATTTATTTATTTAAGCCACAAGTACTTGGCTTATGGGTACTTCGATCCTGAAAATACTTTCTGGAATTCTTTATACATAGTGTGTTCAGACTACATCTTGCCTATAATAGTCTAAATTAGCATTGTCCAGTAGTACCTTCTTTTTTTTATTAGTTCATTGTAATCATACATCTTAATGATATACAGAATGGTAGAGGCATTCATGCACATGTCACTCATTTAGCCCTTCTATGGTGATGAAAATGTCCTCTATCCAATGTTCAAGCTACTAGCTGCACATAAGTATTAAGCACATGATATGTTACTAATAAGACTGAAGAACTGGATTTAATTTAATTTCCATGTGACTAGTGACTACTTTATTAGATAGACAACATATTTAGAACACATTAGATGGGCATGTTCCCTCTAAGCAACAAATCATGATTGTAATCCTTATTATATTTTAAATTGTGCTTTTAAACATATTTATATTAAGAAAAAATCGATTATGCTTAAGAAATTAAAATAACAGTTTAACATGTACCGACAGAAAGGGCTCCATAATTCTCTTGAAAGAGAATGATACACAATTATAGTTGTGGGCAAATTGTGCATTCAAAATGCAGGTGAGTGTACACCTATAGATAGGTTATCGTTTTCATCCTGTAATCCTAAATTATTGATGTTTCCTTCCTTCTGTGCTTTTGATGAGACGCTGCTTTGGTCTGGGTTATCTTACGCTCTCTGTTTTCTTGAGACACAACCTGATGTGACCTGATGAAATGTGACATGCTTGTCACTTTTTGTTAAAGGTGAACATAAGTGGGCAAATATCCATGTAACGAGAATGTTTTCCTATTACTGGTTTCTGGCAGGTATTAGTCTAACGACATAGGCCTACGCAGAAAAACAAAAAAGGGCATCAGCATTAAGAAGCAGCTGAAGCCTCAACAAAAAAAGAGAAAGTTAACATTTTTTACCCAATTTAAAAGAAAGACATATTCTGAATTCCTAAGATTTTCTTGCATCTCCATGGCCTCTGAGATATTGAATATTAATTATTTCTAAAGAAAATGATAAGAATATATAAGTGATTTGGGATGAGGAATAAGTATCAAGAACATAAAACTAAATGTCAGTATTCCTTTTTTATGGAAAACATTTAGTGAAAAAGGAGAGAAATAGTGCAGATAGCACATGATATATGACCAGATTTTTTCTTAATAGAAAGCTTTTCTGATTTGTCCAGGAGGCATTATACTTTAAGCCATGTTCTTAGTGATGCAGAAAATTTCTACTTATAATGCCATATGATTTCCACCTTCTACTATTATGAAAATGAGGAGTAACTGAAAAATGCTCCATTTTCTTTCTGTCACTCTCAAAAATTATTAAGTTAAAAATATGAAAAAAGTATTATTTATCTAAATGGATATCTTTTTTAAAAGTCAATGCAAGGCAAAAATAGTCCAATGCAATTTGATTTAATTTATATATGGCTGACAAAAGATAACATATGGTTGGAAGAATGTATTTTAGCAAGTAAGAGCAAAACTAGAAATCATTTCAAGGAGGCAGAATATTCTAGATGTACCTTTAACTGTCACGATAAAAAGGATTAATTAATGAAGTCTGTGCTCAATAGATAAAGGGCTCCATTGGTGCTCTGTTAATTTTCTTGAAAGAGAAAGATAGTCCAGGTCGAATTTTCTCTTTAGCTTGAAATGGATTCCAGATCTTCCTTCCTAATATCAAGAGAAAAAGAAAAGCAGAGTGTCAAAGCTAAAATTTCATTATAAATAGTATAGTCATGGTATCCTTACAAATTTTACATAAATAGATAACATGTATATTTGACATGAATCTCACAATGAATTATCTAGAATATTTTTTAAATCTAAGAACTGAAAGTCTCATATTTGTATGATTTATGATTTCTAAAATACTAGCATCATGCCGGGCGTGGTGGCACACGCTTGTAATCCCCACGCTTGGGAGGCGGAGACAGGAGGATCGTGCTGGTTCAGAGCCAGCCTTGCTGGCTTAAGAGACCCTGTTTCCAAATAAAAATATAAAATAGGTCTGGGAGTGTAGCCCGGAGGAAGAAGGGCTTCCAGGAACCCCAGTACCACCAAAAAAAAAAAAAAAAATACTAGCATCAGTGTTACAGGTATCAAATTTGATTCCATGCATATGATAATGAATATGAACTCACATATTTGTTTATTAAATTTATTTATGAGTAGAAATAATTCAAATCTGCCATACTTTGTCAAACAATTGTTTTTTGTCATTAGGATAGAAAGAACAGTTTATAGCAACTTTTTAAGTTTGGTGTCTTGCTTTTATTCAAATAAAAGAAGAAAAACTACACTGTACCAAAAAATAACAAATATGATGGTATTTTAAAGCACACCCTTTTCTATTTCCCTAGTACTTCTACTTTTTTTTTTGCGTTTCTGGGGATGGAACCCAAGGGCATTCGACCTCCGAGCTACACCCCTTGCCCTAATTTTTATTCTTTTATTTTGAAACCAGGTCTCACTGAGTTGCAGAGGGCCTCACTAAGTAGCTGAGGTTGTCCGCAAACCGCGATCCTCCTGTCTCAGCCTCCTGAATGCTGGGATTACAACCGTGCGCCACCACGCCCGGCTACTTCTACTTTCATATCACTGGATAATTTATTTTAGATTCCACATATGAGAAAAAACAAGCAAGATTGTGTTTCTGAGTCTGGCTTATTTTTATCAGACATGATGATATTCAGTTTCATTCAGAGACAATTACAGTTTAAAGAGTTTTTTTCTCATAATGTGTAGAATATTAGTGTGTGGCAAAAAAAAAATTCTGGTGTCACCTCTACAACTCCTTCTCAAGATTAAGAGAGCTGTTCATTTGTTAAGTTTACACTAGACAGACGCCACAGGGAAATGTCTCAAAGAATTACAATATGAGAAAAAGAACTATATAGTAAATGGGATCTTAAGGTTCCAAAACACGGTAAAAGCATGACTGCAAATACAAGAGACCAGAAACAAAAATAGAAAACCCTTAAAGGTCTGCTTCACTTATAGACTGACCATATAATGTACATTGAAACTTGGACAACTTCAAAATTGAAAAGAGCCATTGCAAATTATTTTGAGTCAACAGACATAAACCATGACATATGATCATCTTAAACATATGCAAGTTTTAAGGGCCCTGGAGAAAGGAGAGCTGAATCACTGATTGCTAGAGGCTAGATTTTTTTCTCAACAATCTAATATGCAGAACCAGATCGGGGAGAGAACTTTCTTTCACTAATCCTTGAGCTCCTTATAATTGATGAACAAAATACAGAAGGAAGTACCCAAGTGTTGCGTGTATATATGTTCATATCACTTTGAAGCTAATTATGATGTATAATTACCATGCACCAATAAAAGTATAAGATAAAAATAAGTATTTAAAATAATTTTGTCTATATTTATAATTTATTCTGCTATGTGTTTTCAGAGAAGAAAAGATAACAGATAACAACATCACTATTATTATCTCTGTTCATACAATACTCCCATGAGGCACCTACCTAAATTCTCATTTAAAGATGTGGGCCTAGGGAGATTGGGCCACCTGCTCAATATTCCACAGGTATTTCTTGGCAGAGAAAAATTCCAATCCAGACTGATACAATCCCTAAGTCTTTGCTTTCCAGAGTTGGACAACCTGAGTGAAGTAAAGGTTTGAATGGTTTCTCGAAGGAACTGTTAAATTGGATTGACTTGGATTGAAGAAGAGGGTATAATCCAAATTGCCAAATTCATGTATCCAGGGGCCAAAATCCTGTCTAATGTGTGGTATATGTTTGGTATCTTTTTTGTGAATGGGTAGATGGACAAGAAACAGCACACATATAGGCATGTGGCTGTATATCAGAATGAGAGCCAGGACCAGGAAAGGCAACTGGAGGAAGTGGGAGGGGAAAGAAAACCAGAGATGAAACTGGAGCACAGAGTTCATTCTGGCCAAGTAGGAGCCAAGGTCACCTACACCAGGGGGAATCGTTTGATGGAGGGCTTAGGATTCTAGAGTGAGGAGTTTAGATTTAGTTCCATTAACTGATATAAAGCTGATTCCTGAAGCTGGATCTGATACGGCCAACACTCTGACTGAGAAGCATTAATCTACGGTTGGTGAGCAGAAGGGGCTAGAGTGGAGGGACCAGAGGATGAGACAGAAGATCAGGTGAGAACCCAGAGGAACATGCTGAGGAGGCCTGAGGGCTCTGACTGGGAGGTAAGGTTCCGCACAGACTTGGATCTTTGTTAAAGAGACAAGATAGTTGGGCACACTGTCATGGCTGAATCATATTCAGCAAGCAGAGGACAGCAAGTTCTGCTGTCATTCTCATGAGACTGCTCAGATGCTCAGATAGTGAGATGCTTTAAAAATATTCAGTTCGGATTCACTGTACAACTAATCTCACTTAAAAGTCTTTGGTCATCAGGCCAAAGGGATCAGCTACTGGTCTGAGGAAGAAGTGCAAGTGCTTTTAATGATCTTCAGTGGTCTGAGAGAACAACAATCAAAACCAAAAACAACAACAAAAAGCCGTCAAATTAGAGTAGTTTCTCTGTCAAACTTTGGTAGATACTTTTTTTATTTCTTTAAATATTTTATTGGTGCATTGTAGTCATACATTTTGATGGAGTACAAGGTGTTAGAGGCATACATCAGTCATTTAGCCCTTACCCCATTTCCAAATACTTGACGGACAGAGCTAAGCTAAAAACAAAACAAAAAATAACTTTGCTACCAAATTTAAATGGTGAAGGAATGGCACAGATAATATGCCATAGCAACAGTGGAATCCACAAAGAAAGCAGGTTTGGGTAGAAAAAACAAAAACTATTTTTTGTGTCAACTACATTCTGAGTCCTCCATTAAGCGATGTACCCCATAATAAAGTTAGATGAAGTAAATTCAGAAACATGAATTATGTTTTGCAAAGTCACATAGGTGGTTTCATCCGATTTGAAACCATGATCTAAGAAGATTTTCTCTGTTTCATGACTCTGTTTCCACAAACCTGAGTGTTCCATTTTACTTTGAACATTATCTGAACTTAATTACTTACTAGAAAGCTATTATTCTTCTAGAGACAAATCAAAATACACATGAGAAATAATGATCCATAGATTGGTACTTAAGTATCAAAATTTAATTTTCTGTACTGTTTCAAATTTTCTCTTCTCATTTGTGCTGTTCTCACTCCAATCGAGACTTCTCCCTCCTCATTCTAATGAATTTTTTACAAAATTCAATGATTTATCATTAATTCATGTCTTATATGACCTATGATTCTAGCAATTCTCAAGTCTACATTTTTATCTTTATACTCACTATTAGACCTCTAGTAGTTATTCATCTTATAACTGAAAGTTTTATCCTTTGACCTATCCTTCCTTTTTTTCTCCATCCCAACTCCCTGGTAACTACCATTCTACTGACTACATTTTGCCTCTTTTATAGTCCATATATAAGTTATTTGTCTTTGTATGTCTGGCTTATTTCACTTACCATTATGTCCTCTCTAAGTTCATTCATGCCACAAATGGCAGTGTTTCATTTTTCAACACCAATTAATATTTAGCATATATTTATATGTTATAGGTTCAAATTCCTTGCAAGAATTTTTTCACATTTTGTTTAGTTTTGCTGCAGTTGTTCTGCTGTAACTGCCATGTCCCAGTTATTGCACCAGGAACAGTAGATTGTAAAAAAATTTCTATCCTTTCTTGGAGACTATTTTTCTAAACTATAATAGATATATTTCACATATTTGTTTTCTCTAAACAATAATATATCACATATTCTTTATCTACTCATCTGTCAATAAACACGTTTCTTCTATATCTTAACTATTGGGAGCAATGCTTTAATTAATATGAGAGTGATAGTAAATTTTAAATATACTGATTTTATTTAGTTTGGATAAATATTCTAAAGTAAAACTTCTCAGAAATATGGTAGTTCCATTTTTTAGTTTTTTGAGGAATCTCCATACAATTTCATATAGGCTCTGTATTAATTTGCATATACATAAATCATATACAAGGGTTCCCTTTTCTCTACATCTTCTTCAATATTTGTTATCTTTGCCTTTAAAAAAAAAACACCATCAAAGATATGGACCAATCTCATTCTAAGACACATTTATTCTCTTAAGGAATACATGATAGATCCTGAGCACTAAATCCTAACCTGAATTTCTGAGCCAAATATTTCTCTTCTCATGAAAACAAATTGACATATAATTTATTGATCATTAGGTGTTTGTATAATTCTTTGGTATAAGTCATTTACATGCAATTAATTCTAGGTACATTTTTTAAAATATTATTTTTGGAACAATAGCTCAACAAATGTGTTGATAGTCTCACTCAAGTCTATAGTAGTCTGATTCAAGCATTGTCAGTAGTGGGTAGACTAAACCAGGGCAATCTTAGTCTCCCTTTCTTCTGTCGTCCTCTCAACTGCTGCATAAGATATGTATTCAATTTACAAATAAAAAATAAAACAGGACTTGAGGTAGATAGCCCCTAGGGTTTAATCCCAAGTTCCACAAAAAGTACATAAATATTTTTAAATAAAGAAACTACAACCACAAGTAGAAAAGAATCGTTAGTTTCGTTCTGAAAACCGGAGAAAGTCCACTTATGAGAAAACATCTGGACTAGACTGGAGTATAATGCCATTTGATAGAAAAAAGGTGTCAGTTTTTTACCCCCAATATGATGTATGAATATAATGCACCAATAAAAAATTAAAAAAATAAAATTTAATAAATTTTGAAAAAAAGGAAAAAAAGGTGTCAATGTCCTCTCCAGATTAGGAAAACACATGAAGAAAAGTAAGAGCTGGAAAACGCCTGATGTTGCAAAACACAGATTGTCTATGGAAGCTATGACTGGATGAGAGGATTGAGCCTATCAATACCCTGCTGGATTTTTTAACGTCATTTAAGATAATTATATAGTGAGTGAGGTGGTCAGTAGTTTCTGGATAAGGCATGACAATACTGAGTGAATAAATTAGATGAGCAAGGGCTTGAGCACAGGATGGACAATTAAGAGAACAGATTAATTCTCTGAAAGTCATTCTGTGAAAGGATGCTTTTTCTGGCAGAAATAGATGCAGTTTACCAAATGACCAGTTCACTTAATGACCAATCCAGCAAATGAGCACTGTACAAAATTGTTTATTCCCTCAATAAAAACCCCTAGATTGACTACTTGCAATATTTACAGTAGTTTGTTGCACTGGAAGTTTTAAACTTCTTGCAAGCATTTTTTCCACAAAGAATTTTGTGTGTGTGCTGCAGTCATTTTGCTAGAACTGTTATGTCCCAGGCATTGCATCAGGAATACTGATAGTAAATGAATTTCTATCTTTTTCTTAAAGACTGTTTTATAAACAATAAAATGGATCTATCCCTTCCAGATATTTTGAGTTTATATACTACCTTTCTACCTTTTCTTTTCTTTCTTTTTTTTTTTTTTTTGTGCAGTTCTGGAAATGGAACCCAGGGCCTTCTACCTCCAGGCTATACTCCCAGACCTAATTCATGTTTTATTTGGAAACAGGGTCTCACTAAGTTGCTGAAAGCTTCACTAAATATCTGAGGCTGGCTTTGAACCTGCAAAATTCTCCTGTCTCAGCCTCCCAAGTACTGGGATTACAAGCATGAGCCACCATGCCTGGCTTCTGCCTTTTCTTAATAAGCAGAATTTTATGTGAATTAATCAAATAAACTCTTCCTCTGTCCCCATTGCAGGAACCCAATACATCATACTGTTAATAGCATATATATACAATTATAGGGTTGTTCTTTAAATCAAACTTAATAGCTATTTTCACTCTATTTGTATGTACATTATCTTCAAAAGCATATGTGCTTGTTTATTTCCCCAATTACCAAAATTCTTTACCCATGGGAATTATTTCTCAAATTATTCACATAGCTCACATAAGCTACTAGAGATATGAATTCCCAAGAATAGAGAAGTCAATAAACCAGGTTCAAGGAACAACCCACACATCTTTACATAAAGTGTAGATCGTTTAAGAAATACTCAGTGTCTAAATTGCAGAACACACAAAAAACTGATTTCCACTGAAGTAAACTCATATAAATTAAGGATAATTAAAGTGAAGTTAGATCATCAGGGCACTGGACTGAAAACACATGGAAATAAAGCAACATACCTTATTGTTTGTCTGCCTCCTATTACTTCTGGTACCTGGCATACATGTCATATCTAACATTTAAATATTAGCCTTTCTTGTTCATAAAAGGAATAAATCCTAAGGAAACTCTATGGATAATTTTCTGCAATGAAGTCGCATAAATAAAATGCAATTTTAGCCGGGCGTGGTGGTGCACGCTTGTAATCCCAGCGCTTTGGAGGCTGAGACAGGAGGATCTCGTACAGTTTCAAGGCCAGCCTCAGCTACTTAGTAAGGCTCTCAGCAACTTAGTGAGACCCTGTTTCCAAATAAAATATAAATTAGGTCTGGGAGTGTAGCCTGGAGGTAGAAAGCCTCTGAGTTCCACCAACATAAAAATAAAAATAAAAAAATAAAACACAATTTTAAAAATAAACCAACAATACTAAAAAACTGTTGTTGAAGCATTCTGTGAAACAAAAGGTAATATGAACTATTTAGATAAATAAAAGATAAACTTGGGATTAATTATAAATTTTTAAATTCATTATTGGTCATTATGTATGTTTCTAATTTAGAGGGTTTTTACATATTACAAGGAAAATATAGTGGGATCCTGAATTGCATCTAAAGTAATTAGAATGGGTTTTCAAAAACTTAAACTTATCAACAGGACCCATCAATATATTTACTTAAGACAATGATTGAAAAACAAGTTATAGTTTTTTATTTCTGAATGACTGAGAAATCAGTCACTTTTATTGATATTTTAGTTCAAAGAAGCTAAAGTACTTTTTGGAAATGATAATGATAAATTAAAAATATGTGGAGTATAATATGATTGAGATGTTTCCCAAACAATGACAAAATCTGGGTCTTAGAAGTGGGGGAAAATCAGTAAAATAATTGACAAAAAAGATTGAAATCAACTAGTATTTATTAGATGTTTACAATATACCATCTACCAAGGCAAACATTTTAAAGAAATGTACTCCCCAGGTGTGGTGATATATGCCTGTAATCCCAGTACTTGGGACACTGAGACAGGATCACAGGACCACAAGATCATAGCATCACAGGCTCAAGGCCAGCCTCAGCTACTTGGTAAGGCCCTCAGGAACTTAGCAAGAAAAACCCTGTTTAAAAATTTTAAACAATAAAATAAATAAAATAGGGGCTGGGGCTATAGCTCAGAGGTAGAACGTCTCTGAGTTCAATCCCCAGTACCACACAAACAAAATAAAATAAAAACATGTACTCATTTAACCTCAGAAACAATCTATAAACTGTGCATGGTGGTACACACTTGTAACCTCAGTAATTGGGAAGCTGAGACAGGAGGAGCTCGGGTTCAAGGGCGGCCTCAGCAACTTAGTGAAGCCCTCAGTAACTTAGCGAGACTTTGTTTCAAAAACTAAAATAGAGTTGGGAGTATTGCTCAGAGGTAGAATGTCCCTGGGTACAGTCCCCAGTACTATGCAAATAAAATAAAATAAAAACATGTAATAATTTAATTCTCAAAAACAACCTATAGAATAATCATTGTTACCTTCAACTTATTAATTAGTAAGCTGGAGCTAAGAAAAAAATATAAGTAGTTTACTAATGTTTTATAATTTTATAGGTTATATCATTGTTCTCAGTTGCATGTTTCTTTCCCCATAATAATATTGTGTAACTTTAGCCCTGACCACGTAAATTCCATACCTCTTTGAAAAAGAAATATTCTTTCCCAAATTAACAACATCACTCTTTCCTATGGTTATGGCTTGAATTCATAATGTTCCCAAAAGGCTCATCTGTTGAAAGCTTTTTCTCCACATAAAATCACTATTAGGAGATGGTGGAAAATTTAGGAGGGGCCCTAGAGGAAGGAAGTTAGGACTGGAGGTGTCACCTTGAAGGTAATATTGTAACCCCAGCCCTTCGCTCTCTTTTCACTTCCTGGCTACCATGATGTGAACAGTTTTGCTTCACCACACATTCCCTGCCATGATGAGGCCTAGTCACAGGCCCGCAGTGATGGAACCAAGTATCCAAAGACTGAAACCATAAGACCAAATAAATATTTCCTCCTCTAAAATTGTTTATCTTGGGTGTTTTGTTATACGGCAAGAGACTAATTAGCATATCTATGTAACTTGGTCCAGACATATATGTATGCTGAACTCCATCAGAAACTTCAAGAACCATCAAATCGATGTAACATGCTTTTTTCCTTCCTCTGGGAAAAGAGGTTTGTTTCTTGAACCTGGACCCAGAACAAAGAGGAAATGTGAATTAAAAGCACATCACAATTGATTTGAAATGTATATACACAAGGAAATAAAATGTTAACTTTTGTAGCCCACTTATTATTTATTATGCAAAATAACTTAGTGATACTCAACTAATACAGTAGAAAATCATGGAGCTCACATTCAAACTAATCTGCCTTTAAAGCCTATGCACTTGTACTGTGTTACTCTGTCCTTCAAGATGTGATAAAAAATAATAATAATAATAAAGCTGTAGGTGGATGATGTAATTATAAACTGAGTGTAAACTTCCAAGGCAAACACTTGGAAAAATCTCTGTTGGAGAAATGCACACATATAAGAAAATGGAAAGAAGAAAAAAATGAAAAATTCATTGGTAGTATAGTCAGGGTGGAGTATAATCTTAATAAGGAGAGAATACACTATCAAAATTGACAAAAAGTGGAAAGTATGAGAAGATTAAGAGATGAAGCGATTAAGAGGTTTGTGGTTTTAGAAATTAGAAAAATCATTCGTCATCTTTCCCAGATTTTTCTGGGCATATTGGAGATTAAGTTCTAAAGATAAGGCAGGGGTTTTAACCTGAATACAAGAACCCCTTAGTGTAAAGTTTGGTATAAATGACATGAATATGAACCATCACATGTGTTGATTTTTCTATTGCCATTTTAAAGAATTACTACAAACTTGACAGTTTACAGAAACACTCATTATTATCTCACAGTTTCTTTGGCTCAGATTTCTGACAGAGGTCTCGCCAGACTAAAATCTTGGTGTCCCAAGGTTGCATCACTTACAGACCTCTCTAACAAAGCAGCCACGTGTAAGCTGTTGGCCAAATAACTTCCCTGTGCTCACTTGAATGAGGATGTCTTTCCCTTGCTGGTGTCTACCAGACACTGTCCTTAGTCTCTAGAAATCTTTAGTGAAGTCACTCTTGGAATACTCCTTGATTTCCCCTTCTTTCAAATCTTTTTCTTTATTCTGCCTCATGGCTCTGATGAATCACCTGCTTTTCTCCTCTGCTGTTCCAGGCTTCTATGATATAACAATTAGCTGGCACTTATGATCTAAATTTTTTATTTTAATTTGAGCAGAATAGTAACTTCAATCTATGCAGCCTCATGCAGTGCTTCAGTTTATGTCTGATTGGCTAGATATGGGACAGGGTGGTTGGGAAAGAAATATGTAAAATTCCAATTACATTTGCTAAAAGTATTAATTCCTGCTTCGGGAAAATGGCGACCGAGGGAAGCAGCACATACCAGTCCTGCTGACACCAGGAACAACATTCTACAAAGCAAGAAAATACTACCAGTAGAGGAGTAACATGATAGGTCAGAAGCTGGAATAAAAGAAAGGTTAGAAGACTGATCAAAGAGCAAAAAAAGAAACCCGCTCACCTTTTGGCAGCAGGTGCCGCAGCAGTGCCATCTTGCTTCACTGCGCCCAATTTCACCCGACTCTAGAGAAAAACAAAAAAACAGCCAAGCCTGAAGTGAGCAGCTGCAGATCATTTGAGTTGTGGGCCATCAGTTCTTCCTGCACAAACACTGGCTACAGGGTCCAGCTGTGGCGGCCCAGCTGGCTGCACCCTCCAGGGATCCCTAGCACCAGAGGGAAAACCTTCCCACCTTGTGGCCACGGACACCACACTGGCACCATTTTGCCTCTCCGTACCCAACTTCCGGGATGAACAGGAGGGCAGCCAGGGACCAGAGTGGGCAGCTGAAGCTCATTGTAATTGTTGATCATTCATTCTTCCTGTGCAAACATCAGCTACAACTTTATTTTCATGCAATCCCATGTATTGATTTGCCTTTTAGTTTGTTGTGCCTTTGGAGGTTTTTGAGAAAGTTTTTCCTGTGCCTATGTGTTGCAATGTTGTACCTATGCCCTTTTCAAGCTTCTGTACAGCAAAGGAAATTATCAAGAACCTCAATCGAGAGCCAACAGAATCGGAGAAGATTTTTGGCAACTACTCCTCTGATAGAGGACTAATATCTAGAATATGCAGAGAATTCAAGAAACTCAACACTAAGAAATAACCCAATCAAAATATGGGCAAGTGAACTAAATAGCCACATTACTATTACTATGGAAGAAATTCAATAAATGCATACAAAATGCTCACCATCATTGGCAATCAGAGAGATGCAAATCAAAACTACCCTGAGATTTCATCTAACTCCAACTAGAATGGCAATCATTCAAAACACAAACAACAATAAATGCTGGTGAGGATGTGGAGAAGTGGAATTCTAAAACATCGTTGGTGGGATTGCAAATTAGTGCAGCCACTTTGGAAAACTGTATTAAGGATCATCAGAAGAATGGGAATGAACTTAGGATATGATCCATTAATACCACTTCTGGGTATCTACCCAAAGGAAAGGAAACCAAATTACCAAACTAATTCATGTGTATCTATGTTTATAGCTGCACAATTCACCATTGCTAATCTGTGGAACCAAACAATATGTCCATCAACAAAAGAATTGATTACAAAACTGTGGGATATGTGCATAATGCAATTTTACTCAGCCATTAAGAAAAACACAATTACATCATTTACAGGTAAATAAATGGAACTAGAGGACATTATGCTAAGTGAGATTAGTCTGTCACAAAACAGAAGAAAACAGGTGCTTTCCCTAATATGTGAAAGCCAGGGAGAAAATGGGTCATAGTAGGAACTCTAAATGAAGAAGGAGAGGCTACAGATGAGCAAATAAGGCAACATAACTAAGGGAATGGGAGGGGGAAAGATGTACTTTAACAAACATTTCAATGTACTAAGCCAAACATAAAAAGGAGAGAGTGGGAGGGAATGGAGTGGTAATTGGGTAAGGGCTAAATGGATGATATGTGCATGTATGTCTCCACCATCTTGTATCCCATTAAGACTTATGAATACAATGCACCAATAAAAAAGTATTAATTCCCAAAGCATTGCCCACAAAGGCCTGTGATTGAAGTAGACATTTGTCTAAATTTCAACAAGATTATTACAGATAATTATTTTCAGAATAAAACTTAAAAACAGCTTCTCTCTGGAGTCTATGGTTAACTTTATCATAGCATTTGGGAATTTTATTAAAAATGTAAGTATATGCGTTTTATACAGTTAAGTCACTTAGGTTTTTAAAGGCTAGAAGAGTTCTGTGACCAAGAATATTTAATTTTAAAAATTAAATTTAAGATAGGGGATATGAAAAGAATCTAAAACAGGAGCTTACATTTGACCATTTGACAAGAAAGTAGAATAAATGAATTGGATTTCAATGTGAGAAAGAAGCCAGTTTGAGAGATTTTATTTAAGTATATGAGAACTGCACATGTGTGAAAATCATTTGTAGATGGGAGCCTTCAAAGGCAGAATTGGGGCAAATAAAGTACAAAATTGCTACAGCAACTTGATGACAAGGAGGGTTAGAAGTTTTCCTTTTGTAACAGACAGAATGTTTTTCATTAGGAGAAAAGATAAAGAGGGTAAGAGAAGAAACAGAGAACTCCTAAGATGAAACCATGGTTTCTGCAATCAGAAATGATTTCTTGCTTCTGTTAGGTTTAGAGGACTTGATCACTGTAGAATGAGTTTAAGAAAAGAGGCAAAAAGAAAGGAGAAAGAGTAAGTATTAGCAAAAGATAAAAATAAAATCCTCAGTGCTTCCAATTAATAAAACATAATGTGGAATTAAACAAAATTATTTTAATAAGATCAAGTTAACTTTATATTTTAGCATTTCTACTCTGTGGTCACATAGTTCAAGTGACCAGAATGTCTATAAGTCAAATATATGCATATCATTTCTGAACTGGCAATTTTTTTTCATGTGTAACATATCAACCTTCTGGGACCCAAGAAACCTTTATTTAAATACCAGATTTATTAAGTTTGTTAAGAAACTTTAGGTGAATCTTTTATCTTGTTCTAGTCTCAACTTTCTCGTTGGTCAAATGAGCATAATACTATTTGCTCCATGTAACCTACAAGGAAACTTTGTGAAGAATGTAAAACAAGAAAATTATAATGTAATTTTGGAAATTCACAGAGAAAAAGACTGTATCTTACAAATTTTAGCTTTATGGTATACCAGAAAATAAAGTATCAGTAAAATATCATAAACATTTTTCACTACCATCCAAAGAAAAGCTAGCCTCTTAAATCTAGCTAAAACTTTTTAAATTGATAAAAGAAATTCTAAATTCTACACCTGAACTTCCATTTCTAGCAAGATGGCAGATTAAATTATTATAAATGTCTTCACTTCATCAAAAATGAAGAAATATAAAAACACTCATTATCTCAAACTCATAAACAGTTTACAATTGGCTGCACTCAAAGAAACATTTTGAATTTTAAAAAAGTAAAGAGTTATAATTTGCTTCACTAAGGAGGAAAGGGATATTATTTAAATGCAAAAATAGAGAAAATCCACAAAACTGACAAAAAGAAACACAGCATTCCCATTAACTATCATTAGATTTATCCATTCAACCAAGAAAATACCCATCACAGAGACTTGGAAACAATAAACAGAAAGAACAGTTAACTAATTGTATTCATTTATCCTAAAATGAAGAAGCATGTGTATACAAATTCTTTTAATTGGCCAAAATTAGACATGAAAGCATTACAATTTAAATTTCTTCTACCCACTCTCCATGTACTGAAAATTACAGACTTCTTTGGTTTATTTCTTTTAAGTCTTCTATGTTTGTTTAGCTTCCTAAAATTCTATAATTCACATAACCCCAATTTTTTCTCTCAGAAAAGTCTGAGCAAAAATTATATATTATTCAAAGACAGAATAACTGAATACATGCATGTGATGAAATATTCCAAATAGTTCCAACATTAAATTCACAGAGTGACCTGTTTTATTCTCAGATGTGGTGATCAGAGATGATATCCTAAAATATCTGTGTTTCGTCACTTAAATTTACCTAGGCAATACCTACTCAGAAGTTTTGATTATGTATCACTTTCCTGATACCACTTTCAAACAACACTCTTTAAAAGATGAACCTTACAGGCTGCAGTATACTATGGATGGGACAGAAGATTTTGTTGCACTGAGCATTGCCTAAGACCGGAGAGGAACTGGGATGTAAATATAGGACTGGAATAATTACCAAGTCCTCCAAAATTTTGTTGGCTAAGGAAAAGAAATCATGTTGGAACTCAATCTGAAACTGAAAAGAATAGAATACCTCCAATGAATTTCCAGCACATAAATGATCATTTTAAATGCAACAAACACATATTTTTACCACTTTACATTGAATTAGTCTTGCTTCTCACTGAATAACTTAGAGTACTGATAAATCAATCTTTCCTCAACATTTGAATGTAGTTTAAGATATAGCCTTTGAGAAGAAGGTCCAAAGTTCATCTGCCACTGTTTCTTAATTGAATGACCTTGAGCTACCTACAAAACAGTTTTTAGACTTTTAATCTGAAATCCAGTGGCCTAGGCAGATAATATTTAGAATTTTTTGCAATTTTAAAATTCTATCCACTTAAATTCAAGCTCCTATTGATTAACAGTTTAGAAAATAAAACTACTCTCTATGACTCCATACTATCTTTAGCTTAGAAATTAACTTAATGTAGATATATGCATACAAGTACTAAACTTATATATCTTTCAACTTATTCCAGAATAACTTAAGTGGTATTCAGACTGATAAGTAACTCCACGTCAAAACATTCTCTATGAAAAGTACAAGAAATTTACTACCAGAACAACAAATGGTTTTACCTAACAATTGCCAACACTTAACAAAATGCTGAATTACTTTGGTAGCCATCTAGAATATAGCCAAGTATCCAATACATATTAGATATAATATTTTATCATATATGGTTTTCCACTTAGGAATAATCTAAAATATAATATGTAACAAGAAATTGACACACACTCCTCTATCCTTGTCACAAATTGGCAAAAGATTAATAAAAATTTACAATTAGAAATTACTCTAATCCATGAGCTCATCAAATTCCCACAAATATGAAGGTAAGTAAAATTTCACTATTTTGTTTTCTTTGTTCTAGTGGACAGACTTTCTACCATTACTGTATCTTCTTATCCATTCTTGAACACTGACTAATCTTTCATTTATCACGATTTTCTTTTATTTCTGTCATTAGGCCTTTGTTTATACATATTTGGTAAGAATTAAACAGAGTTTTCATTTTGATGCCGAAATAAATGGTTGTGTTTTTAATTTATTTTTTCTTTTATTTTTTCAGTGCTAGGGATGAAACCCAGAGGCATTCTACTTCAGAGCTACACCCCAAACATACACACACACACACACACACACACACACACACACACACACACACACATATATACATATTACATATATATATATTTTGGGTCTGGGGATGAAAACCAGGGGCATTCTACTTTCAAACTACACCCCTGCCCTATTTTTTATTCTTTATTTTGAAACCGTGTCTTACTGAGTTACAGAGGGTCTCACTAAGTAGCTGAGGCTCTCCGCAAACCATGATCCTCAGGTCTCAGCCTCCCAAATGCTGGCTGGGATTACAAGCATGCGCCACCATGCCCGGGCATATTTTTTATTCTTTACTTGGAAACCTCTGAGTTGCAAAGGCCCTCTCACTAAGTAGCTGAGACTGTCCTTGAACCTTGATCCTCCTGTCTCAGCCTCCCAAAGGCTGGGATTACACGTGTGCAGCACCACACCCAGTTGTTTTTTTTTTTTTAATTTAAATCTCCAATTATTCATTGAATAATTGCAATTGATTTTTGTATAATGATCTCATATATTATTTTGAAATATTGTATACTATCATGCAACCTAGTATAATGATTAGTTCCAGGACTTTTTATTCTTTCTTTGAGTTTTTCTATATATAAAATTATGTTATTTGCAAAAAGAAAAATGTCATTTTATTTCCTCATTTTCAGATTGTATACTTTTCATTCTTTTTTTTTTTTTTTTTTTTTTTTGGCAGGCCTGGGGATGGAAGGGGCATTTGACCTCCGAGCCACATCCCCTGCCCTATTTTTATTCTTTATTTTGAAACAGGGTCTCACTAAATTGTAGAGGGGGTTCACTAAGTAGCTGAGACTGTCCGCGAACAGCAATCCTCAGGTTTCAGCCTCCCGAATTCCGGGATTACAAATATGCGCCACCACACCTGGCTTTCTTTTTCTATCTTATTGTTTTAGCTAGGACCTCCAGAACGATATTGAATAGAAATAGTGAGAAGGGATATCCTTGACTTGATACCACTGAGTATGTGTAGATATCATTTTTATATTTATAAGAGCTATGCTTTCCCAACTCTCATTTTTATCAATATTTGCTCCTTTTTCTTTATTAAGTAGAGATTATCACATTATTCTTTAATTTGTAAACTTTTCTTAGTGCCTATAATTATTCATTATAGGGAAGTTCAAAGTGATAGGAACTGACATGCACACAGCACTTGGTATAAAACCCTCTGCATCCTACCCTGCTACCCACACCTCCCTCCCCATACTGTTAATGAGATTGGTAGTAACACCTTTATATATGAACATGGCATCACTGAACTGTTTTCTTCCTGAGTTCATATTTTTCCCCTCTCCACTTCCCCCGCCAAATTTTCCACTATTCTGATAGTCTTTTTATTTATCTAAAGCTCCTTATGTTTCCTATTTTCCAGCTTTCACGTATGAGATAAAAACATACAACCCACCACATTTTGAGACTGGATGATCTCATTTAGCATTGTATTCTCTAGTTCCACCTATTTTTCTGCAAATGACATAATTTCATTCCTTTTTGTGTATGAATAAAGTTCCATTGTGTGTATGTACCGCATGATCTTTTTACATTAATTCTTCTACTAATGGACTCCTAGGTTGGTTCCATAATTTGGCTATTGTGAATGTATTCCTATAAGCATAAATATGCATGTATCACCAAAGTATTCTGACTTTAATTTTTGTAAAAAAAAATGCTAAGGAATGGTAGAGCTGGGTCATGTGATGGGTGCATTCCTAGTCTTTTGAGGAACCTCCACACTGTTCTCCACAGTGGTTGCATTAATTTGCAATCCCACCAAAAATATATAACAGTTCTATTGCCTCACAATCTTGGTAGCATTTATTATTATTTGTGTTTTTGATTATTGTGATTCTACTTGGAATTAGATGGAATTTCAGTGTTTTGATTTGTATTTCTCTAATTTCTAATGGTGCTGAGTATATTTTCTTATATTTATTATTTGTATTTCTTCTTTTGAAAAGTGAATATTTAGTTCAATTACCATTTTTACTAAGTCATCACTGTTTTTATTTCTTCTTAGTCTTAAGTTTTTTGAGTTCTTTATATATACTAGGTATTAATCCAATACCAGAGGCGCAACTGACAAAGATTTTCTCTATTCTGTAGCATTTCTCTCCAGAACATTGATTGCCTCCTTTGCTGTGAAGAAGCCTTGTAATTAAATGTCATCCCACTTATTGACAATTTTATTTCCTGAGCTTTGGGGGTCTTGGTCTTGTTGAGAAAGTGCCTATATGTTGGAGAGTCCGTCCCTGTTTTCTTCTAGTAATTGCAAAGGTTCTGGCCTAATTTCTACATTTTGTTTTTGTATCTTCAGTTGACTCTTATGCAGGATGAAAGATAGGTTTCTAATTTAATTTTTTATGTGTGGATACCCCGTTTGGCAGTACCACTTGTTGAAATGGAAATCTTTTTCTCTACCATATATATTTGGCTTCTTTGTAAAAAAAAAAAAAATCAACTGGCTTTAAGTGTGGTGATTTGTCTTTTTGTATCTTCTGTTTCATCCATCAATATGTCTATTTCTGTGCCAATATCATTCTGTTTTATGACTAAAGTTCTTTAGTATAATCAAATATTAATCAAGTATTGTGATGTCTCCATCATGGTTCTTATTTCTTAGGCTTGCTTTGGCTAATCTGAATCATTTGTTCTTTCATGTGAACTTTAGAGCTTCTTTTTTTCTAGCTCCATGAAGAATTTTGTTGGTACTTTGATAGGAATTGCATTGAATCTGTAGATCAAGTTTGGTAGTATGACCATATTGATAATATTTACTCTGCTGGTCCAAATAAAAAGGACTATTTTTTCTTCAATGTTTTCTTCAATTTTCTTATAATTTTCATTGTAGGGCTATCTTACCTCCTTAGTTATTCCTAAGTATTTTTATTACTTTTTAAGACTATTGCAATCCCAGTGTGTGTGTGTGTGTGTGTGTGTGTGTGTGTGTGTGTGTGTGTATTGATATGGAACCCATGGATATTCTACATCCAAGCTACACATCCAAACCTTTTATGTGGAAACAGAGTGTCTTGCTAAGTTGCTGAGAATCTCACTAATTTGCTAAGGCTGGCCAAACCTGTTATTCTCCTGTCTCAACTTCTCAAGTACTGGGATTATAGGCACAGACCACCACACCGAGCTATCACATTATTTTTAAAGAATTGTTTTACTTTTCAAATTGCATTTTGTAATGTATTTAGTTTTCTATTTTTACCAAATAGATTTGTAAAATATACAAATATACTAAGGTGCATAACATACCAAAATCTACAAGTTGGTATATATAGTACTGATGGGCCTCCAATTAAGCTGTTTAGAAATGTTACTGAGATTTTAAAACACAAAGTCATTCTAAATGTTTTAGCCCTCATCCATGTCACAATCCAACCTCGTTACAGGATCCAGTCATATGTGTTGCCCAAACCTAACATGACTTTTAGTTTTGAACAGGTTCGCAAATAGGCTCTTTATGTGCTTTTTATGTCTTCTGAGACTAGAGGCAAGTTTCAGTTTTAGTTTTGGAGTTGTTTTCTTTGTTCCTTTTCTTTCTTTTTATTTTATTTTACTTTATTTGTGTATTATAGTTATACATCTTAATAAGGTTAGGGTAGTAGAGGCATGCATGCACACAACACTCTTTAGCTCTCCCTCAGTTCCCACCCTAATCCCTTCCCTTCTCCCCTTCCCATGCTCAGCATAGTGACTGACTTTGATATGTTTGTGTATGTTCACCATGTCCCTTGTTTTCCTCTTCCCCCCTTCTATCTCCCTTAGTTAGGTCACCTTCTTCACTCATCTAAGGTTTCTCCTTCTCTGTCTGGAGTCCCTCCTATGTTCCATTTTCTACCTAGCTTCCACATACGACCTTTCACTTTTTGTAACTGACTAATCTCACTTAGTTCAATGTTCTCTAGCTTTATCCATTTCCCTGCAAATCACATTATCTTGTTCTTATGACTAGGTAAAATTCCATTGTATACATATCCCATAGGTAAGCCATTATCTGTTGATGGACATCTGAGCTGGTTCCATAGTTTGTTCATTGTGAATTGTGCAGCCATAACCATAGATATGCATGCATTACTCTGGTAGTTACCTAGGTGTTTAGACTTCAGTGTTCACACTACTAATTGTCAAAGGCAGGAAACTGATCATCAAGGGGCAGGAGCTACACTTTAGTATATTAAGAAACTCTGTTTGTTGAAGACATGGCAGGGGTAGTTATAACTAAAGAGGAGGCTGTGTGTAATTAAATGTCAAAACATATTTTAGAAAATGGTTTTAAACTCCTCAAGTCTCCCAACAGGATAAAAAAGACAAACTCTTCAAGAAAGTTGGTTCTGCCTCCCAGGAGCCCACTAAGCCACTGCTCCACAGCAGAGACCTGAGGAGGAAGACATTCCCACTGCTGGCAGAACGGCCTTCTATTTCCAGTCAGAAAATAGCAACTGAATGCAAAAAGGGCTTTCCATGTGTTGAGCACTTGAATATATCTCTTCATGTGGTTTTCTATAAAATGTGATTTACTATCATTACACAGATTAAAAAAAAAAAAAAACTGAGTCAGAGAGATTCAATAGCCCACCATTTTCCTTAACTTTCCTCCTTACCCTGCCTCAGCCAACTGCCAGCTACTTCCCACACATCACCCAGCGGGGTGAGGAAGGTATTGAAAGAGACAAAACTGTGAAGCCTGGCATAGCAGGGGAGGAAGCTTGAACAGTGTTCTCCATACCCTATTGGAGTCGTCATCCTCAACTTCAGAAATGAACCCTTGACTGTATGTTTGAGATCCCGGTAAGAGTTAAATGAAATCCTATGTGTGCATGATTGGCACATAATTAATATTCAAAGATTGATGTTAGGTTCCCATTACTGCCTTACGCTGGTTGATTCTCTGGTTTTTCTTAAGACTGAATGAGAAGCTTCCCATCTCTTTTAGGGGAATGATCTGGATAGGGCCACTGTGTCCATCCCTTGGTAACTGAGACCTGGGCCAAATTAGTTCCCCTATCAAGACCTCTGTGTGGCCAAGATCACAGAGGTGAAAAGCTGAGAGAGCTCATGAGGCCTACATATGGAAAGCTCTTCTCTGGAGATGGTATTTTTCCCTTTGAAGAGAGAGTTGGCCATAGCTCCTTGCCTTCATGAGTCACACAGTGCAAAGCCAGTGACAGTCACAACTCCCTACCATAGCCACTTTGCACACTTGATCACACAAACACACACAATGCACATAGGCATATGTACACAATTTCATGGGCCCCTCCAGAAACCACCCATGACCCTCCTGGAGAATACTTGTTTTGTCTGCTTCTCTCCCTTCCTATCTCCAAGTTCCAACTGCCTTTCCCTTATGGAGGGTGGGAACAGAATGTGTCCCTCTGTGCCTGTGGCTGTGGCTACTGATCCTTATTTTGGGGATATCCTGGGATGCAACAAGGAGGTAGACAGAGCACCCACAGATGTGCACCAAGCCAGCTGCCAAAAAGGAGAAGCTCAAGAGAGTAAGTCCTGTGAGTCCTATCCCACCCTCACAGAGAACTCACCTCAATCTTATCCCAGGACTGGGATTGAGACCTGTAGGTCAAAGGGTGCAAAGTTGCAATATGTAGGATGACTAAGCCTAGAAACCTAACCTGCTGCAAGAAAACTAGATTTAATAATACTGTAATTTAGCTGGGCATGGTGACACACACCTGTATTGCTGTATTGCCAGTTCTTGGGAGGCTAAAATAGGAGAATAACAGTTTTGAGGCCAGCCTCAACAACTTAGCAAGACCTTCAGCAATGGAGAGCCTTTATCAAAAAATAAAAAAATAAAATAGGGCTGGAAGTATAGCTCAGTGGTAGAGTGTCCCTGTTCTGATCCCTAGTGTTGGTCCTATGCCTTCTTAAATTAGCCACAAGGCCTAGAAAATTTAAAGCACTAATAGCAATCAAAGAGATTGAAGTAGTAATAAAAAACCTCATATTAAAGAAATTCCCAGATTCCTATTGTTTCCAAGCCAAATTTTATAAAACATTTATAGAAAAGCTATTCCCAATACTTCTCAATCTATTCTATGAAATAGTAAGAAATGAGGCTCTCCCAAAATACATTTTATGAAGACAACATCACATTAGTACCAAAACCATGCATGTTCAAACCCACATCAAGAAAATTATACACTATGACCAAGTCAGGTTCATCCCAGGGATGCAGGTCTGGATCAACATATAAAAAACAATCCATATAATTCACCACATAAACAGAACTAAAGACAACAATCATGTGATCATTTAAATAGAGGCTGAAAAAGCATTTAATAAAAGCCAACACCCACCATGCTAAAAGAACTACAGAGAATCAGAATAGAAGGAACATACCTCAACATCATAAAGGCAATACATTATAGACCCACAGCCAATATCATATTGAATGGAGAAAACCTACTAGAGTTCCCCTTAAAAACAGGAACAAGACAAAGATATCCACTATCATCACTCCTTTTCAACATAGCATTTGAAACTCTAGCCAGAGAAATAAGGCAAAATGAAGAAATAAGAAATAATGCACATGACATAATATTATGCTTAGAAGACCTAACAAATTCAACCAAGGCTTGTATCACTGATCAACAAATTCAGCAAAATGTCTAGATACAAAATCAATATTCTTTAACAATTTTTTATTGAACACAAATAGTTTACTTTTAAACTATATTTGGTGCCCTCTCCCCCCCACCCCCATTTTCCCTTCCCCCCTCCCACCAATGGTTGTCCAGGTTAACCATGTCATATTCATAATTTTACACATATTCAGATGTAGACCATCATTAATCAAGATAAGCCTTCCTCCTCTCCTATTTTTCCATTCAAACTTTGCTAATCAATATTTAAATATTCAAAAGCTTTACTGCATGCCAACCATAAATCCACTGGAAAAATCCAGAAAACATTTTCACTCATGATATCCCACCAAACAATTAAATATTTAGGAATAAATCTAACCAAGAAGGTAAAAGACTTCTACAAGGAAAATTATAAAACATTGAAAAAAGAAATCAAAGAAGATCTCAGAAGATGAAAGGACCTTTCACACTTTAGGATATGCAGAATAAATATCATTAAAATGGACATTCTTCAAAAAGTGATCTACAAATTCAATGCAATACACATTAAATTACCAAGGTTATTCTTCACAGACAGAAAAAGATTAGTTCTTACATTAATTTATAGCAAGAAAAAAACCATAATCGCCAAAGTAGCTCTCAGCAATAAGACCTATGCAGAAGACATCACAGTATCTGTCTTCAAACTATACTACAAACCCAGAATAATAAAAACAGCATAGTATTGGTACAAAAACAGACACATAAACAAATAGAGCTGAATGGAAGTCTCAAAAACAAACCCACACTCTTACAACCATTTGATTTTTTTACCATGGAGCCAAAAACATATGCTGGAAAAAAGATGGCCTCTTTAATAAATGGTGTTAGCAAAACTGACTATACATATGCAAAAAAATGGAAATAAAACCCACTTTGTCACCATGCACAAGTCATTTTTTTTTTTTTTTTTAGATGAAGTCTCACTATGCTGCCCAGGCTGGTCTCAAACCGAACTCAGGCTCAAGAGATCCTCCAGCCTCAGCATCCCTAGTAGCTAGGTCTACATGTCATCATGCCCAGTTTAGTTATTTTTTAATTTATGTGGCATCTCAGTTACCACCCTTCCCGTGTTCAAATATAATCACAATTTTTTTATGGTTCGTTGCTGATTTTATTGACTATGGAAGAGGGGTAGAATTAAATCTTAAGAACTAAGATAGGCAGGTATGGTCACTCATGCTTGTAATCCCAGCATTTGGGAAGATGAGACAGGACAATCGTGGTTCGAAGACAGCCTCGGCTACTACTTAGTGAAGCCTCTTGCAACTCAAGTGAGACCCTGTTTCAAAATAAAGAATAAAATATCGGGCTGGGGGTATAGCTCGGAGGTAGAATGACCTAGGTTCCATCCCCAGTACCAAAAAAAAAAAAAAAAAAAAGAGCTAAGCTATCTCCTCTTTTGTCAGGTTCTGCTTTCCCTAAAGACCTGAATATCATGTGGAAAGATAATATCAAACATAGAATACAGAGATCAGTATACTTCCTTTTCAGACCCAGAGTCTTGCTCAATCCTCTATTGAGAAATGTTGTGCATTAGCTTTTGGAATAAGTATAAGAT
The DNA here is from genome assembly GCF_963383645.1 of Muscardinus avellanarius. Lineage (NCBI taxonomy): Eukaryota > Metazoa > Chordata > Mammalia > Rodentia > Gliridae > Muscardinus > Muscardinus avellanarius. The sequence continues at coordinate 34,450,263 of NC_137798.1, forward strand.
TGAAGAATAAGGATAAGCAAAATGTTACATGTTGGTCCAATTTCATTTGCTTAAGGAAAAGAACTAAAATAGACCTTTTTCACATTGCAAGTTACCTGTCCTTTTCATGTTATTTTACGACAATATTTTATAAAATATGTTAATAACCATAAAAGAAGACACTTAATTATAGAAGCCACTATGATTGAATAACTCTTAATCTTCCCTGCAGCAACATTAGAAAATCTGCTTTTTACAGGTCTGAGTACAACCTTTGTATTTAAGGCTTATGGGACAAGAGAAGATATAAAAAGTTGTTTAAAAGGGAAAATAAATTTAGTTAAGAGAGCATGGGTCATAATAGGAGAAAATAGAGATTTTATAAATGGAGAACATTTGGTATCATTTTTCTTTATATCTTTTTAAATTTAAATTAAAAGTCTTAATTGATGCATGATACATAAAAATATTCTATATTAATGGGGTAATGTGATGTTTGAACACACATAGTAGCATTTAAGTCAAGCTAAACACAACTAGCTCCCCAAATTTTTTCTTTATGGTGAAAACACTCAAAGTCATTTTTAGCTTTTTGAAATACATAGTGCATCACTGTTATCTGTAGTCTTTCTTTTATGCAATAATACACATAATACACCAGGACTCCTCACTCCTACTTAATTTTAACTAAATAAACATATATATGTGTGTATATATGCTTATATATGCATGCTTTTATTGGTGCACTATAGTCTCACATCAAAATGTAGTAATAGCAATATAATTGTAATTTAATGCACATTGATCAACCTTCTTTCTTTCCTCCTCCTGCCCCTTACTGTCTTCATCTTCTGGTAACTAGGATTCTACTCTCAATTTCTATGAGATTAATTTTCTTCTATTTCCATATGAATGAGATCGTGCCATTTTGGGATATTTTTAATGTCCAGAACAAACCCTGAGCTATTCAACATGCTATAGATTTATCAAAACCCCAAACATAAAAATTTTAAGGAACCAAAGCTATAGAAACTGGGTAAGAATTAGTTGGATCTAAATATATTCTCTACAGTCATTTAAAATTCAGAAGAAATGTCCACACTTTCTTCACTAAAAGCCAGTTTTAAATGTTCCTGAGTTTAAAAACCAAAAATTCCCTCTCCACGATATTTTGCCACAGGATTGCATAGTACCATGATAGTATGGTTTAAATTTTAGTTCTAGAATCTTGCTTACAAAGTCATTTTGTGGTGACATGTTTGCTTCTTCTCAACACTTTTGATGGGATCTCCACTGAAAATATAGATAAGGTAATCTGGGCGTGGTGGCACACACACTTGTAATCCCAGCACTTGGGAGGCGGAGACAAGAGGATTGCACAGGTTCGAAGCCAGCCTCACTGGTTTAAGAGACCCTGTTTCCAATTTAAAAAGTATAAAAATAGGTCTGGAAGTGTAGCCCGGAGGTAGAAGGGTTTCCAGGAACCCCAGTACCACCAAAAGGAAAAAAAGAAAAAAAAAGAAAATATAGATAAGGTAAAATTTCCAAAGATGTATCTTTCCAAGATATACCTTAAACGTACAATGATAGATACATCAACATACTTGAAGCAGTTGATCTTTTTGTTTTTAAGACTGGGAAGATATAATTACAAATTCAATATTTGCAAAGGTAAAGCCCTGCATGAAAACCAAAACTATATGAAGCTATAATGACTGTCTAATCATACTCCACGTGTTCAGGATGATGGGATTTGTGCGTATATATATATTACAGGTTGATATTGCACTAAAGACAAGTGCAGGAGGGAAATGGAACAGCACGTCAGATTGGATTCATGTTTTGTGGCAGAGAAAATATAACTGGACTTGAGTGTATCTAAATGAACACTAATCTCTATTCTATAATAAAAATGAAACATATCTTTGTCTAGCACAGGTAGGAAAGGCTATTTGGCTTTTTTTTTAACAAAGCTGTGATGTTGCTGCTGAAGTTAGTAAGTTCTTAAGGACTGCCAATCGATAGCTTCAAAGCAGTTGCAAACTTATGTATGGCAAACATGTATTCTAAGATTGATCTTTACAGCAGAAATCTATATATCAAGCAGGTTCATTGGAAGCAAATGATAAAATGAATATGGCTCTAGAAAGAGACTACTGAGATGGTGTACTCTCCGCCAAGGTGATATACATTATAAAAGACAACTGAAGTGCAAAGCTATGGATGGATAATCAATTTTTCTGATGGTATACAATGACTCACATGTTTCTTCTTAATGCATTGTCAAATAAGCAATAGGTTGCTTATATATGTTAGTCAGTGATTTTTTTTAACCTATAGCAGTATTACAAGAATTAATAATTGCCTTTCTAAAATGTTTAGGGTATGGAAACCTAACATGAGAAACAATTACTTCTACTACTGAAATTAATCATTAATATAAATAAATAAATATATTATCTTTTTCTGCATGATATGATCTCATTAATTCCCAGATAAAGGAGAATGAATTTAACATGCTGACAATAATCCTAGACACAGAATATTTTTTAATTTTATAATTAGGACAAATCAAAATTTTCCATAAGGCATCAATATCTATGCAACATCTTAAAAATCTGTCATCTTACTCTTAGACAGGATTAGACTTGAAAAGATTAGTCTTAGGCAGAAATAGTTTTCTTGGCTAATACTTAAATTTGTCATAAATAATCCTAGAAAGTTTCAAAATTATAGGTTGTTTTCTATCTTTAAATTACTAATGACAAATACATAAAATCCTTATGGGCAAAGAAGCCAGCATATTGATTTAAGAGCAAAGATTTCTTATCTGTAATTTACTGTTTAAAAGTAGAAATTAGAGCTTGAGTCCAGCACTGAAGAAATATAAGTGCAACTGCAACATTAAATACTCATCATCTCTAAAGCCAGCACTACAAATTCTATATGAAATGTCTATTATTTATTACAGAAGTTCCTAAGCTCTCTGGCTTGTCAATAAGTCAGTGTTATAAAAGTGTTTTTTATCATCTTATGTCCAAGACTGGAAAATCATTAAGGCTATTTTTCCCAGTGTGCTGATTTCTTTCAATTTACAAGAAAAATGTTGTGGTATGTATTTACTACGTCTTTAAGTCATGAGTTAACAGCACACTGGGTTTGGGGTATGTTACTGAAGCAAATACATGTATATTGTAATTATACCAGCTTTGAATATTTTTATAATTTAAATTCAGTTACAAGAGGGAACCATTCTTAGAAATTTTCTTAAACAAAAATTATGTAAAACTTATTCTCCAAATTCAATTCATAACTACAATGGAAAAGTAGCAATGGCTATTTCTCAGGTGAGCCATTGAATTAGGAGACAAGAAGGCCATTATAATTTTATTTTTCTGACACTTTTATTTTTCAAATTTTAATGGTCAAGCCGGACGTGGTGGCACACGCTTGTAATCCCTGCGCTTGGGAGGTGGAGACAGGAGGTTCATGCAGGTTCGAAGCCAGCCGCGCTGGCTTAAGAGACCCTATTTCCAAAATTAAAAAAGTATAAAATAGGTCTGGGAGTGTAGCCTGGAGGTAGTAGGGCTTCCAGGAACCCCAGTACCACCAAAAAAAAAAAAAAAAAAAATTCAATGGTCAAAAGATGAGACCATTTCTTGAGAAAGCTCTTTCGTGTGTTTGAGTTTAACATTAGATTCTGACCAAGTCCTTTGAGTTATAGTTCATTGGAGAACTGAAATATAACCATAATTTCTCCAAATCATTATTTTTTTGATCTTGGTTTTTATTAAAGCACGGCCTTCAAAACTTCATAAATGCAAATCATGCTAGTTAATTATTGCTTTCAGTTGAAAATATTTAAAGTAAATTTATATTGCAGACTTGAGAGAAAATAAGAAACATCATTCAAAGTAAATAAATTTCAGATTGCTGAATTCTCCTTTATTTTCTTAATAATCGTATTATTGGCCTTTGTATTCAAGCATCACAAACAGAAGTAAATTGAAGATTTTATTACCATATTGAAATTTTGTGTTCCTTTCTGTCAATTCATAACTTTCTTTTCAAGCACACTTCTAGAGTCCATCTTACTTATGCATACCCCAGGTTAAAATCTGCAGAAGGTCTCAGCCAATTATGAGAAATAAGGGAGCCAGTACTTATTTTACTTCATCATAAGTGCAATGGTCATTACCAAGGATTCCTGGCCATCTGTTTTTCTAGACTACAAAACACATTACATATTGCAGAAGTGCTCTATTTTTCTTTAGTAAAAAGAAAAAAGTATTTTAAGCTAAAGGCCATTGTAATGTAATGAGCATACCATCATGGGATATTTGCAAAAAGAGGTTATATAGCCATCTGTTAGAACCTCTCTTCTGTTAAATTTTTGTACTCTCCAAAAATCTAAAGAAACTCCAAAAAAAAAAAAAAAAGACTCAAGGATGCTAACGAAAGGGTCATTTTGATTTAATTTAATACTGTAAAAGTAAAACACATGGAAAATTCCTTTAACACAAAAAGTTATGAGCATATAGAATTTTTTAACGAATGGATTTTTAGGCAGCATTCATGACAAACAGTAATTGCTGAGTCACTCGTGAGTTTCCTAAATGCACAAATAGCATATTGTAACATACTTAGGATGTTGTGCTACTAAAACAGACCAAGTGTGAGTTTAAATTACTTGACATTGCACTCAATGGACCCTGTGTCCTGAATAAACAGCTGGCACACGATAAATTGTATATATAAAAAAAGTCATCTGTAGATGGTTAAATCTGAGACATACAATTCCCTATTCCCCCAGGTAGAATGAAGCACCGTCTTCCACTAGGTGATGGAGTGCAACAAACATCTCACCTATAAGACATCTGTTTTCTAGCTGACAATGGCCCAAAACAACATTTCAGACCTGGGAGGAGAAAAATGCCTTCCTTTCAGAGAAAGTCTGACATAAATCCTAATGACCTGATACTTTTAACTACCTACTTTTAACAACCTCTTTTACTATTCTCCAACAGGGTCTTGAAATGAGCTGAGAGTAAAATGCTACCCACACACTTAAATCAGACCCAGGGCTTAATAACAGTTTTTTCTCCGCCACTCTTTTTCTTCTCTGTCTTCCTAATTATTGTCATCAGTGTGCAGTTTTTTTCCTTGAGGGGAAATATTGACATTTTTGGAGTGAAATATTGAAATGGTGCATTTGTTTTATTGATGATTCTACAGCATCTCACATTCCACAGAGCTAAATGTTGCAGAACTTTGTTGAAGAGGACAAAAATTAAAAGCAAATTAAACAGAAGAGTGAAACAAGACCTCCTAATTAATTAGTAGAATTTTCTCTGCATGACAACCAAGTCAGATGAAATAGTTCTAAATATCTGGCAGTGATTAAAGTTCTGTTACCAAATGAAAGAAAAACTGCTTTACTCATAAACATTTAATGTGTTTTTAGAAACTTCTGAAGCTATAAAGAGTCAATTTTTGCATGCAAGAGCAATCTTTTAACAGTGTAACTTCTACCTCTTTGGCCTGATTAATGAGCATGCTTCAGGAAGGAAATGTGATAAGGTAAATATTAAGGGAGATCTAGAAGCACTATTAGCTTTCTGATCTTGAAGACTATATATGTCAAATTTTACACAATGCTCTTTAACATTGTTATGATGGTCTTAAATTTCTAGACTTATTTTTACATAATTCAGGTAAGAACTACTGAACGTAAACTCTTCCATGTGAAAAATAAATCTCACAACTTCCACCTTTCTCAATGTTTAGAATTTTATGAAGATTTATCAGTTTTTAACTGAAGCAAAATTGTCATACTAACTTACTATTTCTGAGCTTGCCTATTCTCATGCCCGGGTGTCTTATGGCATCTTAATCAACTGATGGCAATCATAATACATATTACTTAAAGAAATTAATCGATCATCAAGCATGTTTATAGCAAGAATTCCTACATAGAAATGCTTACCTATAACAAAACAAGTATAATTCTGTTTTCCCAAAAAGAACAATTACACGTTATTTTAACTGCTGGTGCTAGAAATGCCACAGCAGAAATGAAGGTGTCATTCCTAAAAATATATTTTTAAATCATTACTTAACTGAAGTGGTGTTCTTTATCACACACACACACACACACACACACACACACACACACACACACACACACAATGTTTTTAATAAAACCCAACTCCCTCCATGAAAGTCACCTTTGAAATAATAGCCTAAAACAAAGAGCCTGATTCACTGACTTCTCATAGACAGTTCAGAAAATATATCCTCTTAACTTGGTTTCCCTGGAGAAGTGGTCATTTCATCTCAAGATCTCACTGCAATGATGGATATAAGGACTGACATGAGAGAAGTAAAGACCTATAAACACTATTCCCAAATCATCAATGTACTAAATGGCTGCAGTCTCATCTGAACTGCCTTTCAAGTAACTATTCGATTTCATCTCTCTTTTAGGAATTCTTTCGTGGTATGCCCAGTTTTTATGACACCGTGATTAAATTCATTGTATATTTAATCTTAAAATTCAAAATCATAAGATGCAAAACTTCTATTTATGCTGCTGTTTAACAGATTAATCTTCTAAAAGAGGAAGATGTGAAAGGATATTAAACATTAGACATGACAGAAAGCAAGTAGAAAATTTCTCTGAAAAGCCATATGACCTAGCTAGACCACTCCTTGATATTTTTCAGAAAGAATTTCAATCAGAATACTATATGATACATGCATATCCATGTTTATAACAGCACAATTAACTCTACCCAAATTACAGAACCAACCTACATGTGCATCAACAGATGAATGGATAAAGCAAAAGTGGTATATATACACAATAAAATTGTACTCAACCAGAAATTAGAACAAGATTACATCATTTGCAGGAAAATGGATGGAACTAGAGACTATTGTCCTGAGTGAAATCAGCCAGTCACAGAAAGCCCTGGATTATATGTTTTCTCCCAGTGTGAACGCTAGGGAGAAAATCAGAAACAAAAGGCACTTCAGATAAACAAGGAGTTATAATACTAAAAACAAATGGAAAATGATTAGGTCTATAACATGACAAAAAAGTTAAGATTTATGATATAATATTTTTGAAATTGAAATGGGATCAAAACCAAGGGTATTTCACAATAAATAAATGGGCAAATGATACGCTGCAGCCAAACAGAAGAGCAAACTCAAGCAGCCCAAAACAGAAAAAGGCAAGATACTAGAACCTCCCATTGATCAAAAAAGTAGACGCAAACATACCAAAGTCAATCACTAAGCCAAACTTGAGAAGAAGGGAGGAGGGAGGGGATGGAAGAAATTAAAGAAATTAAAGAAATTAAAGTGGTGTGTGCATATACACCTCTGCCTTCTGTACCCCATTAAGATATATGATTGTAATGCAGCAAAAATAAAAATAAAAATAAAGAAATTAGTGGTAAAAAAAGAAAAATTTGCATAGTAGCCTGACTAAAATGTTAAAAACTTATAGTATAGATCGTATAGGGTATAGAGAGAGCATACTTTTCATATATTATTGAAAAAGTATAATTATTATTAACATATCAATTGTAATCTGAATCACCTATTAAAGTTAAAAATTCAAACAACTTTTTGAAATAATAATCTTACTTTTTTTTTTTTTTTTTTGTGGTACCGGGAATAGAACCCAGGGGCATTCTACTTTCAACCTACACCCCCAGGCCTATTTTTTATTCTTTATTTTGAAACAAGTTCTTACTAAGTTGTGGCAGGCCTCACTAAGTAGCTGACGCTGGCTGTGAATCTGTAGTACTCCTGTCTCAGTTTCCCAAGTACTGGGATTACAAGCATGTGCTACCACACCCAGATGCAATCTTTCTTTTGATAGTCTACTTTATACTAATAAATCATTAAAACTTGGGGATAATAAGCTGGGCATGGTGGCACACTTGTAATTCCAGTACTTGGGAGGCTGAGACAGGAGGTTGCAGGTTTGAAGCCAGCCTCAGCAACTTAGCAAAGTCCTTAGTAACTTAGTGACGCCCTGTTTCAAAATTTAAAAAAATAAAAGCCGGCCATGGTGGCACACACTTGTAATCCCAGCATTCTGGAAGCCAGAGGATCTTGGTTCGCGGACAGCCTCAGCTACTTAGTGAGGCCCTCTGCAACTCAGTGAGACCCAGTTTCAAAATAAAGAATAAAAAAAATAGGGCAGGGAGTGTAGCTTGGAGGTCAAATGCCCCTGGGTTCCATCCCCAGATCCGCAAAAAAAAAAAAAAAGAAAAAAATTAAAACATAAAATAAATAGGGCTGCCAATGGAGTTGAGATAATTCAAAAGTTAGAGGAAATTATGCAGCTTTTTTATGGAGAGTGATTACTTGCTACTCATTATAAGTGAATATTAGCCGTCTAGAAGTGACTGAATGAATTGGTTCTTATCCACACCATGGACAATTATGCAGCTATAAATTATTAACTGACTTAGAAAACTTCCATGAGATTTTATTGAGAGAAAACATGTGGCAGAAAACAAAATATTCCATTTTTGTAAAACAATCTACATACAAGTGAATAGGAATAAATTATTAAAAATATACAACATACTTTTAACATAGGTTTCTAAGACTGGAGGTATAGATGAAGGATGTGGTAAGTCACAGCTAAAAGAAAACTAAGATATAAAATTTCTTTAAAAATAAGTTAATCAATGCACTTTTATAAAGTCTTTATATTACTTGATCACATTCAGACATTTGTAAAAATGTTTATTACTTATGTGGATACAAACTAATATCAAACAAGAAAGAAACATGGAGGGTTGAACACATTGTTTCTCTCACGTTAAATTGCACCTTACCTCTAGAAGCAGGGGCCAAATATATCACCCATGACTTGCCTTCCCAACTGGAAAGACAAAGACCATGTATTTGTCATCTCCCCAACTCCAAGGCACTCAAAAGAGTTATTTGTACATAAATCTTGATTCTTGACTGTATATTTTAATCAACTGTATTCTGTGATATTTATTAAATTACTGTTAATTAAGCACGGTTTTATGATCTCAAGATACATAAATTAGTAAAAAAATAATAATATTACTTTCTGATTGGGTTCAAGTTACTATAACATGTTTCCAAAATAGAATAATCAAGTCCTAGACATTGTGCCAAATTCATGGGAGCAGCTCAGTGTTACTCCTGGGGAATAACATTAGTGCAACCACTGTGCGTTGAGGGCATTAAGTAGTTTTAGCACCCAAGTTCTAGAACTATCTGTAAGACTGCAATAGATAAAAGAAGAAACAATAACTATTATTTTTCTTTGGGTTTTTACCTTATTCCCCAGGTATGGCACACTCAGGATTGAATGTGTGCCGTTCCCGTGATTTTTGTAGTAAAAAATGATAACCATAAGAAAAAGAAAAAGTAGACACACACCTTTTGCCTTTCACAAAAAAAAATAATTTTAAATGGATCATGAACCTAACATAAAATGCAAAAATATAAACTTCTGGAAGATAAGTTTGAGAAAAATATAGCCACATGGGGTGTGGTGATGACTTTTAAAATACAAAACCAAAAGCACATTACATGGGGAAAAATGATAAGACTTTTAAAATTATAAAACAAAACAAAAGTAAGACTTCTACTCTACTAAAGACACTGTTAAGAAAAAACAACAAGCCACAAACTGGGAGGAATCTTTAGAATCACATCTGATAAAAGACTGCTATCCAAAATATTTAAAGACTTTCTAATATAAAAATTAAGAAAGCAACTCAAGGAAATACTGTATGTACTATTAAAATAGTATACTGAACCTCACTAGTATATACAATTAGTATATATTAATAAAAATAAAAACTAAAAAATAGGCAAAAGCTTGGAACAGACATCTTAGCAAAATAAATAATAATAATAATAATAATAATAATAATACACAGTTGGCAAATAGACTTGTTTAAGATGTCAACATTTTTTATTCTTAGGAAATTTCAAACTGACATAGCAGTAAGGTATCACTACACACCTAATAAAGTGCCTAAAATTTAAAATTCTGACATTTGCAAATGCTAAAAAGCAGGAAAACAACAGAAACTACTACGTATTTCCATAGGGGATACATAACGGTGCAGCCACATGGAAGATCATCCATCAATCACACCCCTAGGTGTGTGATTTCACCTGAGTTGAAAGCTCCTGTTCACAGAACAACCTCACAAGGATATTTGTAGCAGCTTTATTCATAGTTTCCAAAACTACAAGCTACCAAGATGAGTTTTAATAGGTAAATATATAAACAAACAGTGGCACATTTTCCTTCAGTAGCTACAGAGAACTTGTTCCAGAACTCCTTGCAGATACCCAAGTCTATGACTGTTCAAGATCCTTATAAAATAACATAGCATTTTTACATAGACTATGTGCATCCTCCCATATGTTTTTGTTATTGTTTTAGATTTGTTGGTTTATTTGTGGGTCTTTTTTGTTTGTTACTGTAGTTAAGGCTCTTAGTAAGTTGCTGAGGATGGCCTTGAACCTGTGATTCTCCTGTCTCACCCTCCCAAGTACTCTCATATACTTTGAATGTTCTCTAGATGACTTAGAGTAACTAATACAAAGTAAATGCTATGTAAATAGTTGTTTTATTATATATCTTAGAAAATGATGGCAAAAACTTATACATATGAGCCGGTCATGGTGATGCACACTTGTAATCCCAGCATTCAGGAGGCTGAGACTGGAGGATCATGGTTCATGGACAGCCTCAGCTACTTAGTGAGGCCCTCTGCAACTCAGTAAGACTCGGTTTCAAAATAAAGAATAAAAAATAGGGCAGGGGCTGTAGCTTGGAGGTTGAATGCCCCTGGGTTCCATTCCCAGACCCGCAAAAAAAAACCCAAAATTATACCTATGTGGCAATGATGCATTTTTTTCTGAATGCTTTTGATACAGAGTTGGTTAAATCTGCAGATGTGAAAACCACAGATACAAAGGGCTCACAGCAGCTCCATGCAATTGGTTATTATTCAATAATGCAAATAAATTAGATATCAGGCCACAAATGAACATGGAGGAACCTGTAATGTGTATTTCCAGGTGAAAGAAGCTAGCATAAAAATGCTACATATGGCCAGGTGTGGTGGCGCTCGCTTGTAATCCCCGCGCTTGGGAGGTGGAAACAGGAGGATCACGCAGGTTCGAAGCCAGCCGCGCTGGCTTAAGACACCCTGTTTCGAAATAAAAATGTATAAAATAGGTCTGGAAGTGTAGCCTGGAGGTAGAAGGGCTTCCAGGAACCCCAGTACTACCAAAAAAAAAAAAACCAAAATGCTACATTTGCTATGATTCCAATTATATGATATTCTAGAAAAAGCAAAACTCGGGTAACAGTAAAATGGTAAGTGATTCCAGGAGTCTAGGGAATGAAGGAAGGATGTAGAGGGAAAATATAGGACATTTTTAGGACAGTGAATCTATTATGCATGATACCGTAGGGGTGGATATATAACATGCACTTGTCAAAACCTGCAGAAATCTGCAACAGAAAGTAAACCTTAATATATGCAAATTGAAAAATAAATCATTTAGAAGGCCAGTGCATTCAAAGAGAGAATGTAGACCATGATAAGAGAATCAAACTGTATTATAAGTGTATAAAACAACCTCACTGAAAGGTGTGAGAAGGCAAAATGCTGATCTAATTAACTTGGGTTATGAATGGAACCTGTAAGATTCAAAGTAGAAAGAACTGCATGCAACTTTTCTGTGGTAGTCAGTAAAACCGTTTCCTGCAGGGGGACAAGTTACCAATTCTGATGCTGCTGTGTCTCTATAGTAGAATAGAACAATAAGCAAACATGGCAAATGGTAAAGATGATGCGCTCACTAGTGGAGAGGAAATGTACAAACGAGCAAGGGGAGGAACCCAGAATTATTCACACTTTGATAGGATAGAGTTGAAGACATGAGTAGAAACTCATGTTTACCTTAATATAGATGCAGAGAGTTACATATAACTTATTTACAGATGTATGTATATACATAGGTTAGTATACATATATTTTTTCTATCACCTGAGAAGCCCTAAAGTAAACAATATCCGAGGATCATAAAGAACATCTTATAAATTCAGCATTCTCTCTCTGTGCAGATACCGAGTGCTACCGGCATCTTACCCTCTGTGAGTCTGGTTCTCTGAGTCTTCTCAGTCTATGCAGATGGTCGATATGAATGGGGTTGGATTTAATATTTGAGTGAAGGTCACCCTCCACACTTTCCACAGATTTGGAGTCTAGGTCTCTCCTCAGAAGAATGGGAACAAATTTACCATTCGATCCAGCAATACTACTTCTGTGTATCTACCCAAAAGAAAGGAAACCAAACTACCAAACTAATGCATGTGTCTCTATGTTCATAGCAGCGCAATTCACCATAGCCCAACTATGGAACCAGCCAAGATGTCCATCAACAGATGAATGGATTACAAAACTGTGGGATATGTTCACAATGGAATTTTACTCAGCCATAAAAAAACACAATTACATCATTTTCAGGGAAATAGATGGAACTGGAGGACGTTAGGCTAAGCGAGATTAGGCAGTCACAAAAAGTAAGGAATCGGATGCTTTCCCTAATATGTAAAGCTAAGGTGAAAGGGGTCATAGGAGGAACTCCAGGTGAACAAGGAGATCCTATAGAGGAGCAAATAAGACGACCTAACTGTGGAGCTGGGGGTGGGGAGAGGGAAAGTCTTTAAAGCGCACGATGTACTTATTCATATTGTAGTCAACCATTAAGCCAAGCATGAGAGGAAGGGATGGGGAGGGACTGGGGTGGGGACTTGGTGGGGGCTGGCTGGGTGATGTGTGCATTTATGTCTACACATGTTTTTCACTTCATTATGATGTATAAATACAATGCACCAAAAAAAATTTTTTTGAAAGCACATCTTAGCCAGGCGTGGTGGCGCACGCTTGTAATCCCAGCATTCTGGAGGCTGTCGCGGTTCGCGGACAGCCTCAGCTACTTAATGAGGCCCTCTGCAACTCAGTGAGACCTGGTTTTAAAATAAAGAATAAAAAATAGGGCAGGAGGTGTAGCTCGAAGGTCGAATGCCCCTGGGTTCCATCCCCAGACCCAGACCCACCAAAAAAAAAAAAAAAAAAAAAAAAAAAGCACATCTTAGCCCGGAATTGTGGTCCATTCTTGTAATCCCGGTACTTTGGAGGCTAAGAGAGGAGGATTGCTGGTTTGAGGACAGCCTCAGCAAGTACTGAGACTCTCATCAATCTAGCGAGACCGTGTTTCAAAATAAAAAATAAAAATAAAAATGGGGCTGGAGATGTAACTGGAGGCTGAATGCCCCTTAGTTCAATCCCCATTACAGCTTTAAAAATAGAAATACTAGCCGGGCATGGTGGCGCATGCTTGTAATCCCTGCGCTTGGGAGGCAGAGACAGGAGGATCGCGCAGGTTTGAAGCCAGCCGCACTAGCTTAAGAGACCCTGTTTCCAAATAAAAATATAAAAAATAGGTCTGGGAGTGTAGCCCGGAGGTAGAAGGGCTTCCAGGAACCTCAGTACCACCAAAAAAAAAACCCTAAAAATAAATAATAAATATACATAAACATTAATTCATGAAAGTGTGTCAAAGGGGCTCAGGAGACAACCTACAGAGCCACCAACTAGGGAAGGAACAGAGATGGGTATTCTTATGTTCACAGCTGGTAAGGTGTGTGGTACCTGACATGTTCTCTTTAGCCAGGGAAGTCAGTCACTCTGTCTTGGGAGCCCCATACTTGAGAGGCTCCTAAAATCCATGTGTCCAGCGGAAATCGGCCTCTGCCTAGCCATATTGGTACATTAGTCTAATCCATCCGAAGTAGATATTGCTCCACAAAGTTCCAAAGTTCCCATCAAAGCTGGACCCCAGCAGGTAGAACTTTCCATTTAGAATCCTGCACCAACATTGCCCTGGGTGTATCCATCTAAACTCTTAGGACAAAACTCCAGTAGACAGAACTTCCCATTCCACTCACTTTACACCGGTGAGCAGAGAAGACATTTCAACCATTTTGGGTTCCATACCAGTCCAGCAGGCAACATGGTAAGCAACAGAACATGAGGAAGGGCTTAACAACCCCCAGCCCTCTCTGTCTCCAGATGGTCCAAGAAGAAACTAAAACAAAGACAGTAAGGTGTAGCCTGTGAATAACCATCTTTGTCCATAGTTCTGACCACTCAGCAGAGACAATTATTTCATTTTCAATAATAATTATACTAATTTTGCAAAGTTTGGAACTGGAAATTTCAGTTACTGTTTTTTTTTTCTAATGTATACAGAGGCAGCCATAGTACTTTGTGTGTGTTCTCTTTTATGTGAATTATTATGAGATTGTAACATGTAAATGATTATTCAAAATTTTTGCTTCACCAAGACTAAAAAAAAATAGTTCACTGGTTGGAAGGTGCTTAAGGATACAATATAATAATAATAATAATAATAATAATATTATTATTATTATTATTATTATTACTACTACTACTACTACTACTACTATTATTATTATTTGGTGGTACTAGGGTTCCTGGAAACCCTTCTACCTCCAGGCTACACTCCTAGACCTATTTTATATAATTTTTTGGAAACAGGGTCTCTTAAGCCAGCAAGACTGGCTTCAAACCAGCACAATCCTTCTGTCTCTGCCTCCCAAGTGCGGGAATTACAAGCGTGCGCCACCATACCGGGCAAAAGATCTATTTTTTTAAACCCCAGACTTTTAGCATAGCTGTAACCTAATAACCCTCCCCCCAAAAATCCATCCACAAACCATTAAGGGAAAATAAATAACAAGTATCAAAGTAAGAAACTCTAGAAGAATTTATTGTATACGACTCCATACATATAAGAATAATAAAAAGAATAAAGTGATCTAAAAAAAATTATGTACTCCCTCAGCTCCTCTGAGCTGGCTCCCATGTTTGCATTTCTCCCTCTCTCTCTCTCTCTCTCTCTCTCTCTCTCTCTCTCTCTCTCTCTCTCTCTCCTCTCTCCTCTCTCTCCTCTCTTCTCTCTCTTCTCTCTTTCTCCTCTCTCCTCTCTCTCTCCTCTCTCTTTCCTCTCTCTCTCTTCTCTCTCTCTTCCCCCTCTGTCTCATGCACTTGTACACACACACACACACACACACACACACACACACACACACATGCTTGAAAGATTTTTTTAATGGTATTATATAATACTGTATCTTCTTACAGTCTTGTTGACTGGTCAGCTCCTTGGGATCCTTAAAGACACACCTGAGTCCTAAAGAGACAGAGGTTACCAAATCCCTTGGAATCTTCCATAAAGGGAAAGTAATTGTTTCTAAATTGGTTTTCTCCATTGCTTCAATTTCAACCAAGACTGAGACCCCTTGGCATAAGTCATTTCCATAAAAGCAAAAAAGAAAAAGAAGAAAAAAACCGTGTCAGAAGACCATATGAATATATTTCATCTATTCATTTTTAGAACTTCAGTATTTGAACATCATAAGCCTGTTTTCTCATTAGTAAAATAAAAATAATTGTCTCACCCTCATAAAATGATTATGAAAATTAAATGAGACAGTACATCTAAAGTGCATGGCCCAGAGCTGTTTACTTTACATTCTACTCTTCTTCCAGTCACAGCCTGACTCACACTGCTGTAATTATTAATTTAGTTGTATGAGTAAATGTGTTGGGGTTTCATTGTTGTTTCTGTGTATCCAATTTCTAATCTTCCTTCTTAAATTGCTGCTTCTTGATAGAAACTATATTTCTCTCATTTTCATTTTCTGCTCCTTTGTCCTTAATCAGGGAATAATGTCTACCAAAGACTTAGAGACTGAATCCAGGGGCATTCTACCTCTGAGCTATACCCCTACCCTTATTTTATTTTTTATTTAATTTGGAGGCAGGGCCTCACTCAATTGCTAATAGTCTCACTAAGTTGTTAAGGCTGGCCTCGAACCAAACCTATGATACTCTTGTCTCAGCCTCCCAAGTACTGGGATTACAAGCATGTGCCACTATTCTCAGCTTTGATTTTTTTTTAATAATATGATAATAAGACGATCTTCTACTATGGCCAGCACTGAGAGTCCATGGGTCTAACTCCATAGATAGATAGATAATCTAACTCCAAATATATATGCTGGAAATTGAATAATACAAGGACATTCTTCCTCCCAGCTATACTTATTCATTTATTTATTTTATTTTGAAACAGGGTCTTTTTTTTTGCAGGTGTGGGGATGGAACTCAGAGGCATTTGACCTCCAAGCTACACCCCCTGCCCTATTTTTTATTCTTTATTTTGAAACAGGGTCTCACTGAGTTGCGGAGGGTCTCACTAAGTAGCTGAGGCTGTCCGTGAACCATGATCCTCCATTCACCACCACGCCCAACAAGAAACAGGGTCTTGATAATGAATGAGACTTACCTTTAACCTTTAATCCTCATGTTTTAGCCTCCCAAGTACAGGGGTTGTATACGCACACACCTGATTTGACTCCTTGTATTTTAAGGCTAGTAATGAGAATGGTCTGCCAACTACTTTAAGAAGAATTTCAGATATTTTAAACTTCACAATAATATAGGAATTTATCTAGTCATCATCGCTATCACTTTTCAAATAATAAAGTCAAAATGTTAAGAGTAACACAATCTATCAAGAAGACATAAATAATGAGTAGATGTGTCACTCAGCCCTACACAAAATGTGAAAACAAAGGACATCGCACTGCTCATTCTCAATGAGGAAGTCACAAAAGTTAAGTCTAAAGCTATCTTCTCTTTTCATGAAACTTTTCTGAAGAATGTAGACCAATAACCCTGAGAATTCCAGGATCAATCTAAAAAGTAATGTCTCTCCTCTTACCGAGTGGCTGCTTCCACAACGTACAGCTAATGGTGCCCATTACAGCAGCAGAGGCAGAGACAGCCGGCAGTAAATCTTTCCCTTTTACAGTTAACTCTGGTTTAGGAAGATTTACTTTTATAACAGTTGTGGAGATTTCTACCTTATCAACCTCTACTCCTTTAATATCTTTCTTCCAACCCTTTTTTATAGCCTTTCTCGGTAATGACAGGTCCTAAGGGTCAGAACCAGCAGTACTTTCTTTGTAACTATCAATGCATTTGATTTTGACAAGTTACCTTTATTGCCCTGGTTGTTTTAGAATATCCTTGATTTTACTTTGGAAAGTTTTCATGAAGTGAAATTAAAGCGATTTTTCTTTTGGTTGTGAATCTAATTCTTTTATTGGTTCCTTTGTTTGCATCAATGTGAGTCTCTCTGCTTGTACAGTACGAATTGATGGGTCATACCTCACCCAAAGCACTGATCCAGTCACTAATTCTGATCTAGAACTTAAGCTGTATCTAATTTTTTTCCTAGTTAAATTCCACTCCATGTAGACACACAGGTCCATCAAAAGGGTCCTATCAGATTAAAAGAGGCGCCACAAAGTAGAGAGGTGAGTTAAGAGTTTTAATTTATTACTCCTCCAAGTAATTTTTTGAAGCACAGTCGGAGGATGAAAGTATATAATTGTAAGAAACCAGAGGAGAGGCCCACTTTTTACTCTATGCCAAAGCTTGTCTACTCTAAAATTAGAAGATGTCCTATTAGCATTGGGTCCTGGAAAAAACAACAGAACTATTCTTCTCCAGGGACCTGTGAGATACAGACCTTACGAACAGGGTAGCCTAACCATGTTCAGAGTGAGCAGGGATTTATCACATCAGATGAGGCCAGATAATCAGGGACTGGATATCTACTATAAAAGTAAACCACTACACCTCTCCTAATATGCAATGAAACCCTTTACTACATTCATTATAACAAGCATATCAATATAAATGCCTGCATTAAAATATGTTGGTATATATCTCAAGCCTATAGACTTAAAGTTAGGAAACAGTCTGGTAACTAAACATAAAACAACATAGTGAACATAAATAAACATAAAATACAATCTAAATAAAATTTAGACAACTTTATTTTCTCAGTTTCATTTAATGAAATAATTTAGAAACAAGTTATGTATGCAAAATGCATGCTTAAAATATAGTGGCTTTTTGAAATTAAATGACTGCATATTATTTGATTTTACAAACTTAACTTATAAAAGTTAAAATAAATGCATAACTACTTAATTTCAAAATTGAATTAGTAGATTAATGAATGCCTACAAACCATACTGAAGATTTAATTTGTTTAACGCTTCAGTTGATAATTGCCTATATCTAGGGGGTCAATATCCAATGGGAAATCTTTCATTCTCTTAATTCTAAGAATTAAGGAGCACGAGGAGCTCAGAGAAAACCAACCAACCAAACAAACAAACAAGTCTACAAGTTTCAGGCCAATTAGGTAGATGACATTCATTGTCTGCAGGTCTTCTCAAAAGAAATTCACATAGCCAGAGTTCTGAAATCAAACCACACACGTGTACCTTAGAAGGTACCATCAGTTTCATCCACTGTCTTTCCATCTGTATCATTCACACAAAATTCCCATTGCCTGGGACTCTCCACATGACATCTACTTTCTATGTCTAGTAGATTCCGGCATGTCTATCATAATCTCACCTATACCTTACTTTTATGAGTTTTTCTCAACTTCCTTGGCAGACCTGAGGATTGCTTTCTCCACATCACATTAATACTTTCTACAAAACTATTCTAAGATACTTAAGTAATTATAGTTTTTTTTACTACCTTGTCATAGCATCTACAATTAAAAATAAACATAATTTTGACTTTTGAGGGTAATGTACCATGCCTAGAAAAAAATGCATTAAGCTTGTAGGAATCAGGCGATGCTAAGCACTTTATATTTTTTAACTCTAATTTTCACAACAAGCCCATGATGTTATAATGAAATTATTTTCACATATAGTAATGCTGTTAATATACAAACATCTTGGTAAAATAATTTTCTGGATTTTGATATGTCTTAATCTCTGAAAAGAAATATCTGGTAGGTAATCATTGCATACTGTAAACAAAAAGCATTTTAAAATTTTTAAAGAGCAGTATGTATTCTAAGTAACAATTGTTGAAAAATATTGAAGACTTTTCCTTTAGGTTTTATGAATTCAGGCAAAATTAAGCAGAGACTTTCACAGTTAATCAAATAGTTCATAAATATTGACTAATCATTTTTATATACTAGTTAAAACTTCCCTACTCTCCCTTGCCTTTTCTCAGATTTTAGAAATTTCGCTTGTATATTTAAATATAGTAAATCCATCAAATCTTATATTACTTTCATCTTTACAATTAAAAGTCATTCTCTAATAACCTAAATCATAAAGTAAACCTAGATGTTATAAAAAATGGTTATACAGACCAAACCCAACAAACTGTTAATATCAATTTAAATTCTACATTTATATGGAAAAGCACCTGAAAAGTAAATGAAATTCAATTTATCACGTGACACTTTAAAATATATTTTTTCATTCAGGCATTTCAACATCTACTTTCCCCAATGCTAAACCAAAAAAGAGGTTTTTTTTTTACTAAAATGAAAATGCCAACATACTTCCCTGCTTCTCCATTCTCCTATATAAAATTCATTCTAGTCCACAAGTATAAAGAACTGTGTATTTCCCTTTATATTTCAGATTTGAAAATTGGGTAATGAGTTTTGATATTCATTTTCAGGGGAAGATAATCAAGAAAAGTACTGAGTTTTAAAAATTTCTGTTTCAAAGACAATTATTTTCTAAAGTTAAAATTCTCTCTCACTTTACTATCTTCATCTTTGATTCTTCCTTTTGTTTATGTTAATTCTTTGGCTTAGTACTCTGATTATTTGAACATGTCCCTCAACACTCACTAGTATATGTCCTGAGAATAAGTAGTGAAAGTAAACTCCTCTTAATCCAAAGGAACAATGTAGTCCCATGAGAAAATTGGTTGCCTTTTTACAGTATTGCATGGCTCAACTTGACTGTAGTATTGAGTGAAGTCACACTTTATGGTGTGACCAGGTTATTGACATAAGGAAACAGCCACACTAGAATAATAGACAAGATGACCTGCTAACTCTCTTCTTTGACTAAGCTGTAGGATCCCACAGAATGACACTACAATTACATGGATAGTAATTGTCATATATTTGCCAAGAAATTACATGGTTGACGGTACTCTCCGAAAATTGTTCTACATTTCTAGTGCCAACAGCTATGTTAGCAGAAAATGAAATTAGAAACAACCACAGGAGGTGTTTTCTCCTCATTTAGAAAACTATTTCATTTAAGAAGTAAAATTTAATTTACACGTAAATATTATAAACCTAAAAATAAAATGGAATGACTTAGAAATGTCCCTAAGAGTTATTGTTATTTGGTATAATGTTGGCTTTATGGAATAAACAAAGTCATTTACTACATCTCAAGCTAATTATATATTCTATTTTGCAAGTGCCAGTGTTATAGAGTCATCTTTTCCAGGTTCTTCCTTACAAACAAACAAATGCATCAGATTCCAATAGGCCAAGATAGGAATTACTACAATTTTACAGCTTGCAACTTTTTCAAAATGATATAAAAGCTATCTATGATGAAATTTAAGAGCTAATATTGTAAGATAAGAGACATTTTTACAATTCAAAGCTAGATTCAAATTAGCAGAAGAGTGATTTTTTTTTGCTCATATTATTGTGGCATAAATGTAGAATTCTTAAAAACCAAAATTACCAACTCAGACTAAGGAAGGTGAAAAATGATTATTATGCTAAAAATTGCTAAAACTCCTAGTTGGCAAGAAAACCCTTATTGATCACACAAACTCTGCATAAATAAACTGTTACTGGAACTCACCCTTTACCAAATTTGGCTTGCCTCCTACTAAAGCTTGACACTCAGCTAAAGTATTGTCTATATGTCAACATTTAAAACCCAAACACATTCATTTAAACATGCTTTCAAGAATGCATTTCCTAGTTAAAGAATAAGTTGCCTTCTCTACTCAGTGTATTTAATTAATATAAGTTTGTCATATTACCTACATATAGGCATATTTCATTTGTTGTTAAGTCAAAACATGTAAAATTATAGCAACCAGGGAAGATATTTAACATTAAAGAAATCATCTTCTCTTCTCGTTTTTTACTTTACAGTTCACGAAGGAAATTAGTTTTATTGCAATAAGTAAGATTAATATGCTGCATACTATGGGCGGGCAATGTACCAATTATTATTTATAGTATCTAACATTTGTTAAAGAGAACAGACATAAAGATTATACCTGGAAAATGTCTGAAGGTCACATGGGAAATTAGTAATTCTGATTACATAGGGGAAGAATTGCTGAATGGTTGGGAAGGATAGGTGAAGAAGAAATTTAAAGTTTATGAAGTATGTTTTAGTAATTTTAATTTTATCCTGTGTCCATGAATTAATTTGGGACAGATAAATTTCAAATAGCAAACAAATAAATGTTCCCTTTTTTGAATAAAAACTATAGTACTTAGATCAAAGGTTGAAACTAAAGACGGTAGAATTATGAAATAGAAGAAAATCATTTCTTGCATTACAAGGAAAGTTGGTAGTTTTCATTTTACAGAGTATAATAAGAAAAAGCAAACTTTTAAGGCAATACAGTGTTTTGAATGCTTCTCCCAAAATACATATATTGGACATTTAATCTCCACTGCAGCAATGTTGGAAAGCAAATGTACACAATTATTATTTGTCAAATAAGATGAATTAACAGGAAATAAAAATTTTTAAATGTAAAGTTTTTTTTACCTCACTCTTTGGCCCAGAAGTGTCATATTCTAAAAACTTGTTTATACCTGTGTCTTTGATTTCTTTGAAATAATACTATATGTAGCTAGTGATGGACCAAGCCCAATGTAATCCTAGTACTTGGGAGACTGAGACAGGAGGATCTCAAATTTGAGGCCAGTACATGCTACACAGAAAGACTCCATCTCAAAATAAAATAGGGATGGGTATATAGCTCAGAGTTAGAATGCCTCTGGGTTTAATTTTCAGTGCCATAGACACAAAAAAGAGCTTGTGATGTTTCTCTAGGTCTTCCTCAACCTCCATGAAAGAATTAATCCTCAAGAAATGCACTAATTAACTTTTCCTCATTTGTATCTAGTGTAGAAGTTGATACATAATATTGTTCAGAGAACTGAGAAAGTAGTCACAAGTTTATTTGCTCTTTTCTGTAATGCAGAGGGAAAGAACCCTCCCTTTGAGACTAAGTTACACAAAAGAAGCACATTTTTAATGCCCAAGAGTAAATTCTAAGGTAATTCAATTCTCTATTTTAAGTTCAAACATTTTGCAAAGGGGTGTGGAGACCATGATGGTATTTATTTCAAATCATTCCATCTTCTCCTGATGCTTCTCTTTTACCTCATAGTTGCTTCACATTTCTTTCACCTCAAGCTATTTTGAGAATTTCTTTTTCCTCCACACAATTCCATCTCATTTTCCATTCAAGAAGTGGCTTATGGGATACTCCTTCCCCCTACAAAACAGCACATCAAGAATGCCAAAAGACCGGGCAATGTGTGTCTTCTATAAACATTTTTTTTAAGAACTTGAGAATATAATTTGTTCTTTTCAAAATCTATTTTTCCCTCTCAGTTTTGGTCCTACAACTTCTGAAATGTAAATATAATTTTATTTTCTTAATATTAACTTCATTTCTACCACTAAGAATAAAATGTTGTAAACAACATGCTTTACATACCTACCAAAGGTGTGCCCTAAAAAGAAAATGTCCCAATATTTTCAGTGTTTATCCTTATAATACTATATATTTATACTATATACTTATATTTACCTACATAAACTTTTAAAATTAAATTATTAAAATTCAAGTAAACAAAACACTTAATAAAATTCAAAGACATTAACATTCTATATAAAATAAAAGGATAAAAATCCTCCATCAGAACTTTCCAAAAATTTTCTCTCACTCTGTAGCTGTCTATCATTCTCCTCATATATTTTTCAAATACCAGATTTTTTCCCTAAAGCCCAGTTAAGCACTTTTTCTTTCAATAATTGTACTTCTGACTATGTTGACTCAGAAATCTTTAACTGATACAATGTCACAATTTTTTTCCTAAGATTTCTTTACAAGTTTTATAGCACTTGGATTTTATTTTTAGGTCTATGATATCTTTTGAACTCATTTTTATATAATGCAAAACATACATTAAGTTGTTGGCATATTTATATCCCATTGTTCCCAAACCCTTTATTTACAAAAATTATTTCCCTCATAGAATTATCTTTTGAAATGTTAAGAAACAGTTGTCTTTGTAGATAGATTGGGCAGCATAGCAAGACTCTATTTCTTATCCAAACAAGAAATTATACATGCTCATGTAGATATATTTTTAAATTCCCTATTCTGCTCTACAGATATGTTCTCTACTTCAATGCCAATACTACAGTCATGATCACCAAGCTTTATATAATTATTTAACTCTTGCTATTTGTCATCTCTTTGTCTCACCTATCCCTTGTTTTCTTTATTTTGGTTTTCTTCTGACAATTTTTGAATTATGTATTTTATATTACTCCATTTTAATTCCTTTGTTGGTTAATAAAGTGAGAACTTAACAATAGTGCATTTCCTCCTAGACATTTACTATTTCCTATGGTTGGAATATGCCACCCCCAAAGGTTATGTTTTAGAGGCTTGGTCCCCAGTTTGTTGCTATGAAAAGGTGATGTAGTGAAGAGAAACAGACAGCCAATAGATACATGAAAAGATGTTCAACATCATTAGCCTTTAGGGAGATGCAAATAAAAACTATACCGAGATTTCATCTAACCCCAATCAGAGAGGCAAAGATAAAGAAGTCGAATAACAACAAATGCTGGTGAGGATGTTAGGAAAGAGGAACTCTTTTACGCTATTGGTGGGAGTGCAAACTAGTTCAGCTGCTATAGAGATCAGTGTATAGATTCCACTGGGAATGGATCCACCATATGATCCAGCTCTACCACTCCTGGGTATTTTGCCAAAGGGGTTGAAATCAGAGAACTACAGTAACATATGCATACCCATGTTCATAGGAGCACAATTGGTAATAGCCAAAATATGGAACCAACCTAGGTCTCCATCAACAGATGAACAGATTGCAAAATTATGGGAAATACACACAAAGGAATTCTACTCAGCTATAAAGAAGAACAAAATCATGTCATTCACAAGAAGATGGAAAGACCTGGAGAACATTAGGTTAAATGAGATCAGCCAAACACAGAAGGAGAAGGAACATGTTTTCTCTAATATGGCTGAACTAGGGAGTATAAGGAATATCAGAGGGACTCCAGATAATGGAGGGGAATCCTCAGCAAAACTAGAATGGAAGGGTAGGAGAGGAAGAAGGCTGAGGTTGATTATTGGATGAGCTACATTTGAATATGTGTAAAAGTATGAATCTGCATAACATGGTCTACCTGGACATTCATTGTTGGGAAGGGGAGAAGGAGAAGTGGTATGGGAGGGCACTAAGCGTGCAGCTGAATGTATGCCATTTTCAATATGATCTACATAAAAATTTAAAATTAAAAAAAGAAAAGGTGATATAACTCTTAGGAAGTGAGGCCTCTAAAGTTATATCCTCACAGGAAATGAAGGTAATCCAGTCTCTCTCTTTTTCTTTTCCCTCTACCTCCTTCTCTTCTCTTCTCTTCTCTTCTCTTCTCTTCTCTTCTCTTCTCTTCTCTTCTCTTCTCTTCTCTCTCTCTCTCTCTCTCTCTCTCTCTCTCTCCCCTTCTCTGTCTCTCTGTCTCTCTCTCTCTCTCTCTGTCTCTCTCTCTCTCTCTCTCTCTCTCTCACACACACACACACACACACACGCACACACACACACACACACACACACACACACACACACAGATGCATGAATGTACACACATCACATCATATGAGGTAAATATTCTGCTCCACTATGAGGTCCTGCTATGATGTGCTGCCTCATCATAGGCTCCAGAACAATGGGACCACTAAGCATTAAGTCATGTATTAGAACCTCCAAGGCCAGGAACCCTGAAATAACCTTTTCTCCTTATAAGCTAATTCCCCCAGGCATTTCATAGTAGTAATGGAAGGTTGACTAACACAGTATTGTTTCTATACATTATACTTAAACACATATATTTCTATTGTTTTATTCCTTGAGCAATCATTCTAAGAGCTTGAGATGTAACATTTCATACAACTAAACCATTTAAAATACCCAATTTAATATTTTAAGTATGTTCATAAAAAACAGTGTGTGGTAATAATTTGATAACCAACATCACAATCTTCTTTATTTTTTTTTCTGGGTCAGGAATCAAACCCAACCACCTCCTGCATGGGAGGCAAGAGGTCTACCACCGAGCTGTACTTCCAGCTTTAGTTTCTCCTAAAAGAAACCGCATGCCCATTTTCCTACTGAACCATATTCAATTAATTATGTGTCTATGGATTTGCCTAATCTGGACAATTTTTATATGGAAATAAATGGCCTTTTGTGAGTGAATTCTTCACTCAGCATTATTTTTAATGTTTATTATTGTAGCAAGTATTGGTATTTGGCAATTGCTAAGTAGTATGCAGTTATATAAACATACTACATGTAATATTTGGATATTCAGTAGTTTTCACCCTTCAATTATTATGAATGATGCTGCCATGAACACTCATGTGTATGCTTTTTATGTGGATCCATTTTTATTTCTCTTAGAAATTAAATTGTTGGATAACAAAGTAAATTCACACTTAGTATTTTTATCAAACTGCTTTTCAAAGTGGCTGTACTGTTTTTCTTCTTCACCAGTAATTATGAATCCTAATTTCTCCACATCACTGACAACACTTATTATCTTTCATTTTATCATAGCCATACTAGTGGATATGAAATAGTAACACTTTAAAGTTTTGATTTTTATTTATCTAATGCCTAGTAATTGCTAATGATGGGTGGCATATTTCCATATGCTTATTGGCCATTTTTACCTCTTATGGAAATATCCAATATTTTTTCAATTGAGTGATGTGTCTTTTATTGAATTGTAAGAGTTCTTTACAGCTAGTTGATACAAGTCTCTTATCATATATATGATATGAAAATCTACTTTTTTAAAAGAAGCCAACTGGACTTTTGATAAGATTACACTGAATTTGCAGTTCAATTTAGGAACAGTTGCCATCTTAATGGCATTAATTCCAATCCATTAACACAGGATGTTATTTAGACTGTCAATTACTTTCAGTGAGGTTTTATAGTATTCAGAGCACAGGTTTTCACTGTGTGTATTGTTTATACCTAAGTATTTTATTTTTGATTCTATTGTAATTAATTTCCTATTTTACATTCATGTTCTTTATTGCTAGTGTGTAGAAATGTCATTGATTTCTGTGTATTGATCTTACATCCCGAAGCATTGCTGAACTCACTTATTAGTTGCAACTGTTGTGTGCATATGAGGTATGTGTGACTCTGTGTGTGTGTGTGTGTGTGTGTGTGTTCCTTAGGATACAAGGATCACACAATCTGCAAATAAAAGTGGTTTACTTCTTCCTCCGCAATCTGGATGCCTTTTGTTTCTTTCTCTTGTCTAATTACCTTCCTAGTTCTCCAGTACAATGTTAAATAGAAGTGGCAAGAACAGACATCCTTGTTTTGTTCCTGTCTCAGAAGCAAAGCACTCAGCCAGCCATCATCAAGTCTGAGATTATCTGTGGGTTCTTTGTAGACAGCCTCTATCGGGCTCACAGGAGTCTCGTCCTAGTTTGCTTATTGTTTTTATTATGAAACAACACTACATTTTTCCAAATGTTTTCTACATGTATTGAGATGGTGATATGGGTTTTACTCTTTATTCTGTTCCTATGATGTGATACATTAATTTATTTTCAATGGTTAAGCCAAATCTTATATTCCTGAGATAAATACCACTTAGCTGTGTTACCTCTTTTTATATGTTGCTGGATACAGTTTGATAGTATTTTGTTGAAGAGCTTTTTTATTTGTGTATCCTAATATTCATAAGTATTTTTATTCTGTGGCCTCTTCTTTGATGTTTTTGCCTGTTTTTTTTTTTGCATCAGGGGATAAATGGCATTATAAAATAAATAAGAAACTGGGCATGGTGGCGCACACTTGTAATCCGAGTACTTGGGAGGCTGAGACAGAATCGTAAAGTCTGGAAGTCAGCCTCAGATGCTTAGTGAGGCTCTCAATAACTTAGTGAGACTGTTTCCAGATAATAAAATACGTGTGGAGTTTAGCTCAGAGGTAGAAAGCCCCTGGATTCCATCTCCAGTACCACAAAAATTAATAATAAATAAATAATATAAAGTCCCTTCTTATTTTAGAAATGTATGTAAATGATTGGTAGGAATACTTCTTAGACTCTTTGACAGAACTCACCAGTGAAGCTATCTGGAAAAAGATTTTCTTTGTGGGAAGTTTTTAAATCACTATTTTGATCGTTTTACTTGTTTTAGGTCTCTTGATATTTTTAATCAAGGAAAAGATATATGCAATTGTACTGCCTCTTAACATTACCAAGTAATTATCTTTTAAATAAACTAATTATGTTTTGGGGCAGATTCAAATTAGTGTCTAGAGCCTTTGCTTTCTATCTGATGAACTTCTGTTTGTATTACTATAAGACATGTCTTTCAGCAATAAATTCTGTTTCTCTCTTGTTTTGTTTCAGTTACTATTTTCCTTTCTATGTCCTTATTTCACTTTTGTTTTTGAAAGATAGTTTTCCTGATATGAAATTCTTGGTTTTCTATTTACAGCACTTTGTATTATCTTATTGCCCTCTGGCCTCCTTTGCTTTGATAAATCAACTATTAATCTTACTGTGATTTTTCTTGTGTATATAATGAGTTGTTTTTCTCTTACCTTTAAAAATATTTTTTTCTGCCTTTGACTTTCAACATTTTGGCTACAGTGTGACAAGATCTAGACTTGTGTTCATTCTGCTTGAAGTTAATTTAACTTCTTAGATGTGTAGATTAATAGTTGTCATCACTTTGGGGGAGTTAGTTTTGTTTGGGTTTTGGAGACTAAACTGAGAATCATTCTACCTCCGAGCTACCTCCTCAGCCCTTTTTATTTTTTTACTTTGAAACAGAGTCTTCCTAAGTTGCTGAGGGTCATCCTAAAGTGCGGAGGCTGGCCTCCTGTCTCAGCTGCCCAAGTACTGGGTTACAGCTGTGTACCAACACATCCAGCATATTTGAAGAGTGTTAAATTATTGCTTCTTTGAATATTTTTTTCCCTTTCTCCCTCATTCTCTTTATTACTTATTACACATATGTGAACTCCTAACAGTGAGGCCCAGTCCTAGGCTAACACATTTCTCTGAACAGAGTTAATACTTTTTCATTCTTCTCTCTATAACTCACTTTGCATAATCTCTATTCTTCAACTGAGTCTTTCTTTTGCTATCTCAAATCTATTATTAAGTCCATCATGTGATTTCTTTTTTACTGGTATTATACTTTTCAATTTCAAAACTTTCATTTAATTATTTAATAGATTTTATTTATCAATTATTTGATGATATATTGTCATTGTACTTCAGGGGGAACAGGAAAATGGGACATTGTTGTTTAATGAATATAGCATTTTAGGTTTTCAAGATAAAAAGGCTGGTTGTCCAACAACAT
This sequence comes from Muscardinus avellanarius, assembly GCF_963383645.1. Classification (NCBI taxonomy): domain Eukaryota; kingdom Metazoa; phylum Chordata; class Mammalia; order Rodentia; family Gliridae; genus Muscardinus; species Muscardinus avellanarius. The sequence goes on from NC_137798.1 coordinate 34,478,945, forward strand.
AAATACATCTAACATTACTTAAATATAAGTTTAAAAATGACTTCAGTGAGCTGGGCGTGGTGGCACACACTTGTAATCCTAGTACTTAGGAGGCTGAGACAGGAGGATCACACAGGTTCGAAACCAGACTTAACTACTGAATGAGGCTCTCAGTAACTTAGTGAGACCCTGTTTCCAAATAAAATATAAAATAGGTCTGGGAATCTAGCCCAGAGGTAGAAAAGCCCTTGGATTCCACCCCCAGTACCACAAAAAAAATGACTACAATGGTAAATTTTATGTTTTTATATATTTGCTATGATTAATATTTGATATGACCTCATCTATCTTACTTCTCTAGTTTTACTTCAAACCATGTGGAACCTGTCCCTGAACCTCATGTTCCAGCAAAACTCAGCTTTTTACCATTTATCAAACTCTTCATGTTCTCTGACATCTCTACATTTAGATAAATGCTGTCATCTTCGCCTTTGAAAGCCAACTTGTTTTTTAAAACAACTTTATTAGTCCCAATATATTTCCCATACAATACAACTCAACAATATAAACTATATAATTAAATATATTCATTAATGAATTTCACTTTTTCTACAATTAATTTTTAGCACATTTGCATCTCCACTGAGTAACACTGTGCCCTTTAGCTCTCACCCACCAATCTTCTCATTCTCTCCCCAACTCAGTTCCAGGAATCACTCATCTTCGCCAGACCTGCAGTTTGGAGATTTTGTATCTGTATACCTGTTGAATGCATGCTCTTCATGGCCACACTATGGAATGTTATTCGACCATAGAAGGAATGAAATACTGATATATAATACTACACATTTTAATCTTGATAGTTAATTTATGTTTCATTCCAAAGGTTTACAGTTTCTTTCCTTCAAAAAGCAAACCCCCTAGATTTGGTTAAGTGATCCTTTCAGAAACCGTATTAACCTCTATTTAAGTTCTTAATTAGTCAATATGCCTTCAGTAGATTTCAAACTTATTGACAATTATACAAGGTTATATCATATTTATGAAGATGGTATTTTACTTACTATTTTTCTCATAAGAAAAGATGACTAAAATTGGGCAAACTTAGAACAAATCAATATTAGTGTTTCTTTACCCTGACTTCACAATTCATGACCTGAAGAGGTCATTAAAAATTCCATATCTGAGTTGAGCAGGGTGGTGCCACCTTGTAATCCCAGTATTGGGGAGGAGGGAAAAGAAGACCACAAGTTCTAGACCAGTCTTGGAACTTAGTGAGGCTCTGTTGCCAAATAAAAAATAAAATAGGGCTGGATGTGTAATTCAGAGGTAAAATGCCCTTGGGTTCAATTCCCAGTGCCACATACACTCCAAATAATTTCAATTTTTGGGTCTACCTCGAGTCAATTATATCATAATTCCAGAGAAGTTTAGTAAGGAACCAAGATATTATATTTAAAAGCTCCCCAGCTAATGTATAGAAAAAATAAAAACTAAAGGTTAAAACCTAAAATAAAATTCTTAGTCTTAGAAATTTTCCACTATAGTATGTTGTCTGTATAATTATATACTATTATATTCTTTTTAAATTTTTTGGTGCATTGGGTTTTGTGTTTGTTTGTTTGTTTGTTTGTTGGTACCGGGGTTCCTGGAAACCCTTCTGCCTCTGGGCTACACTCCCAGACTATATATATATATATATATATATATATATATATATATATATATATATTTTTTTTTTTTTTAAACTGGGTCTCTTAAGCCAGCCAGCACGGCTGGCTTCAAACCTGCACGATCCTCCTGTCTCCGCCTCCAAGGCGGGGATTACAAGCGTGCACCACCACGCCCGGCTTATTGGTGCATTGTATTCATATATCTTAATGGGATAAAAGATGGTGGAGACATACATGAAGACATCGTCCAATTAGTCCTTACCCAATTTCCCCCATTTTCTCCCTCCCTCCTTCCCATAAGTGGCTTAGTGATTGACTTTGATATGTTTGTTTAAGTACATCAAATGCTTTAGAGAATTTCCCTCTTCCCCCCTCCCATCCCCTCAGTTAGGTCGCCTTAGATCATGAATTTGGGCATTTATTTCTGCATAATTAACTTTTGAATTCTATACAAAATATAATACTTATCATAGTGAAAAATGTACTATGTGCAGAAACATATGAATTCAAATTTTTCTGAACACTTTTCATTTTTTACCTTAAAGCAAAGATATCTAATTACCGTGATATCAACCATTCTGTTGTTCCAAATTAAACACTTGTATATATCTCATTTGTTTATGTAGTTGTTTTTTCTTATTTAAACACCTCAAACTTTATATATGCCCTAAATGTAAGAAATCTGCCAAAGTATTCTCTTTAAACACCTCTACTGCCATTTAGCCACTGGGATCTTCGGACTGTTAAAAATTCTGTGAAATATGGTTATGAATCATTGAAAAGATTTTTCCCTAGTTCTTCATTGTATAGGAAAGAGGATACAAGAAAGGTAAAATTTTAAAAGCTCTTGGAAGTTTCTGATAACTTTTTACTCAGTTGATAACTTTTTGCCAAAAATATACCTTCAGTATTCTAAACCGACTTGTAACTTTGGAATGTAAAATTTTAATAGCTTCTTGAATGTTTCTGATAACTTTTTACTTAGTTGATAACTTTTTGCCAAGAATATATATCAGTATTCTAAATTGACTTGTATCTTTCACATTATGAAATTTGGAAACTGTATTTTCAGGGACTACTCTTATGCTAAAAATGAAATAAATTTCTTAATACAAAACATCTCCAAAACCTATGTGTGGTGACACGCACCTGTAATCCTAGTACTTGGGAGACTGAGATGGAAGGATCACCGATTCAAGGCCAGCTTCAGCAACTTAGCAAGGCCCTCAACAACTTAGTAAGATTCTGTAATAGAACTTAATAACATAGGGCTGGGATGTAGCTTGGAGATAAAATGCTCCTGGGCCCAATCACCAGTAAACACACACACACACACACACACACACACACACACACACACACACACACACACTTATACACAATCTCCAAAAAATACATCTGAAGACTGTACATAATCTAGAATACTGGTTTATATATACAAAAAAAAACAAAATTATGTCTTATTCTTAAATTTACAGAGACTATCCAAAAGTTGAAGAGACAAGGGGAGAGGGAGAATAAATACATACATAGCAAGTTTGTTAATAAATCTAAATTAAAAAGCTTGAAGAGCACAGACAGAAAAAAATTTCTTAACAGTAACATTTATAGTAACCAGTCTTTAAAATGAACCATATTTATGACTGGACATAAGGTTTTTCAGGTCACAAAATATTTATTATAATAGTAGAGATATTGTGTTCTCCTTAAAAACATATAAAATCGCCTTTTAATATATAATATTTAGACCTGGGTGGTATTCTATCAAAAATGATATCCCCGTGAACTCAAAGGATTAATTTTCACAACTCTTATCTTGCTTGGGTTTGGATACACAGCATGCCTCTGGGCATGAACACTGCAATACTGGGATCTCTTTCCGTCGTCCTTCTTTTAATTTAGGATGAAAAAGAGCCTCAGATTGAGTTCATTTACATGGAATTATTGACTTTAAGAAAATAAAAATTTTTAAATCGATCACATACTATTGCCCTTGAAATGTCCTTCATAAGCTTTCCAAATTAACTTCACTGAAAAATACGTAACAATATTTGCATCTTCTCCTCACATTCTCTTTCATTTTAGCCTTTGGTGTGCTAACTTAGGTCTTTTTGACCACAGTAGCTACAAAGAACATAAGGATGATCCTGGACTCGATATTTCTCTCCTTTCCCAACCTGTATGCCTTTCAAGATAGCAAATGTTACAGACCTCAGTCCCATTATGTGTCCCAGGCGGTGCAGAGCTAGGTCCTAAACAGGTGGACACATCTGTTCCAGTCCATCAGACCTGACTTACACTGACTGTGTTCTGTAATCATTATGGTTTTCATCCCAAATTACAGTGTCAATCTGTTGAGAATTAATATGTATTACTCTACCGCTTGTTACAAAATTTTCAGTTTATTTATTGGACCGAATCCTGCCCTAATCATTTAAGCACAATTCCCACTGAAAACCTAAAAGAGAGAATGTGTACCCAGAGGTTATGTTTTTGTAGCATGTCAAAAGATATTTTTGCATAAGTGGTTATTATTGCTATTCCCAATGAATATTCTTTCTGTGTTGATAGTGATAACTTGTATTAAATTTTAGTGTACTGTTTTGAATCATTTTTAATCATCTTTTCTAACACATGTTATATCCCAGTATAGTTGTTCCCATTGTTGAAAAAAAAAGGTTGACAAGCTATTTACTTCACTCATAATGAAGCTTATGTGTTTAATACTTGTTAAATTACAGTTTTAATTCCCGTTTCCCTTTACGTTGGGCAGTTTTTAAGGACTATAGGTCCTTGAAGCCACAACTCTGTATCATTATAATATGATGAATCACTTTGCTGTTATTTTATTTCTTTTTTCTCTTCTATTTTCCCTGAAGCTAACTAAATACATGGATTTTATTGAGGAGAAAAAACTTATTAATTTATAATTATTATGTAAAGGTTAATTGGTTAACATCCTCCAAATGACTTTCCCAGCAGCTGGTGATTTTTCTCCTTCTTTTCTTTTTTTCTTCCTGGCTGAGATGGAGAAAGGTGAGGCTCAGAAACTGGTGGAAATTAAAAACAAATTAGTTTAAAATTAAGTCCAGAAATCTGATGGAAGAATTGAACACAAAGTGGCATATACCATGAAAGTATAATTTAATTTTTCAAGACCACTGAAAATAAAAAATAGACAAACAGAGCAACGACTCATGAATATGGCAGGAAAACTACTAATACATTGCCCTTTCACCCCAAGGCTAGGTGCAGTGGGAGAGGTAGTGTATTTGCAAGTTTTTCATCTGCAGCTGCCCCTTGCCTCTGCAGCGTGGGAAATGGCAGTCTGCCGAGGGCCATACTAGTCCTATTAACTTGATGCATCATACATAAGGAAGTTATGACCCAGGTTGAAACAAGATCAGGGGAAGAGTGATCAAAATTCAGCCACGGGGGGGGGGGGGGGGGATCCCGTCATCTCTGTGCCTCCTTTAGCTTCCAGTGCTTGTAAGAGGAAACACGAGGGCCTGTTATCCCCAGGTGTTACCAATGGATTGTCAGGCATCGCCCAGCAATTCCCCTCAGAGTCTATCATAGTAACTATGCAAGGCCTGACTAAATTATTTGAACAAACTGCTTTGTAATTACTAGACATGTTATGAGAAAATGTGAACAGCTTGACCAGCAAACTTTCAATATATTTTTCCCCCTCAGGCAAGAATAAAACTTAAAATAAAACTCCGGAGACTTTGACATTCTTCTCATCACATAACACATACCAATAGAGAATAAAAAGAGGGGAAAAAAAGACATGAATATTTGAAAAGGCCTTTTGAATCTTGCAGGCATAAAGTAGAAGTATATATCATTCTCTCAGACCCGGAGTCCATGCAGATGCACATTGAAAGACACGCTTTGTACCATCATCCTCTGCTGATGTGTCAAAGGCAAAGGATTCATTCTCACCTTTTCAGGGTGTCTGGCATTAGGTACATGAATATGGATGAACCACCACAAAATCAAAACGCAGTCAGAGAGGTGAGCTTAAAAGGATAAAGGCTTTAAACTATATTTAAGTTGGGCTTTAATTTGAGGTCTACACTTTGAGTTTCTATAATTACTTACCTTCCCTTCTCTACCTCCCAGGAAGAAAAAAAAAAGAAATTACTAATTAGATTTCTCTGAAGTCCACTTGTCAGCATTTTACTAAATATTCCTCAAGCTTTTGTACAAAAGAAGGAATGCACTGATGCTGACGGGATGTGAACAAATTTTCTTTTTTTCTCTCATAACATCCCTGATTTTGATGAACTGCATTTGAAAGTAGAACACAGAAGTATTTACTTTCCCAAGTCAGTCTGTAACTAAAAATTGTGTTAATTCACAATCAGTTAAGTATCAACTCAAATATATCTTTTCAAAAAGTTAATATCAAAAATATCAATAATAAACAGATATTTCTATTACTTTGACCATTCAAAAATAAGCATAGCCTATTTCTATATATTATCATCACAATGATTAGCTTCATACTGAAATCAGGATTTTACTGGGTTATTCCATATGTAATATTATCACTTAGAAAATAGTTTTAGCCTTTATACACTAATGTTTTATTTAATGCCTAGACAATGAATTTCATACTGGTTTGTAAATGGAAAAGGAAAAACAAAAAAACTTATGATGTTGCAGATACAGCAACAATGCACTACTTAAGATTTTTTTTTCAAAATCATTTGGCTGTTGGAATTTTTAAGGCCAAATAGTTTAATTAAGCTACAATAAAATAACATATGTTTTGCTCACCTCAACTTCACTGAAAAGGCTGGCAAATGGTGCACACTTGTAATCCTAATACTTTGGAAGTTGAGACTCAAGGTAACTTAATGAGACCTAGTTTAAAAATAAAAACTATAATACAGGGCTAGGCGCAAACTCAGAGGAAGTTCAATATGCAGGAAATGAAGGAAGAAAGAGAAAAGAAAAAAATAAGGAAGTAATTTTAATGTCTGATTTCAACAGATAAATTTGGAGGCTGTCTCAGCCTCCCAAATACTGGAATTACAAGTATGCAGTTCAAACAACTAATTTTAACAAGAATTATGGCATAATTCATAAATGTCTAAAATTATACTTTATATACTTATAACTGATACAATGGAAATTAAACAGATGTGAAGATAATTTCTATCTCTTTCTGTCTCCATCTTTATTTTCTTGGATAAGGTGTCCTGAAGCATTTCATCTGAATCAAGTAAAAAGTTTACTTTATTTTATATAATTTTAGACCATCTCTTCACTTTCAAATTATTTACAAGGATGGTAATTATAATATCTGTTTTCAGCAAAAATTATATTTAATTTTTCAGCTCTCCTAAGGGAAAAACTGGAAATAATACAATAAAGAAAGAATAAACCAAACTGCATACACCTCATGTTAGGGGTGTGTGTGTGTGTGTGTGTGTGTGTGTGTGTGTTACTAGGGATTGAGCCTAGAGCCTTCTACTTCCTAACTACACCTCCAATCCTACTTTTTTTTAAACAGGGTCTGGCTAAGTTGCCTAGCGTCTTGCTAAATTGCTGAGGCTGGGCTAGAACCTACAGTCTTCCTCTTTCAGCCTTCCAAGTACTGAGATTCCAGGCATGCACCACTACCACACCTTGGCTCTTAAGTTTTTAAAACTTAAGTTTGAGATTCACAGAAGAGAACCAAAGAATGTTATTGTAAAGAAAAATTTAAGAGCTGGTGTGTCTTGCTTCCACTCACCCTCACTGACCCACCATCCACTCTCAACAGCTCATTAATCCTTTACAGACCAAAGTCCCCAGCCACCTCTACTCAGAACCAGGAAATGGCTCCTCAGCTCCCTCAGACCAAAATCCAACAATGTCTACAGTGTCCATTGTACTCTACTTAATTGCTCCCACCATGCTGATGTCCAGTTTGGTTGGTAGGCATTTAATTTAGCTTTCTTTGGATAACTTCTCTCCTTAGCATTGCACAAAAAGAAAACAAAAAGATGAGACAGGAGAATCACAGGTCCAAGGTCAGCCTTAGCAATTTACATAGACCCTCAGCAATTTAGGCTAGACCTTTAGCAAGACCCATGCAGTTTGGAGGTAGAATCTTACTGGGTATAATCCCCAATACCAACAAAAACAAATGAATAAAAACAACATTCTCTCTGCTATAGCCAATGTGGCCGTTTTCTCTCACATTTGCATCTCCCTTAATATTCTTCAATTTCCTGTGACCTTTTTGATCATTTAGATTTTTTTTATATTTGTCCTCTTCTGAATTTTGTAATCCCCACGTATCCAATTTGGCTATTAGGCAGTCAATTTACCTTTCTCAGGCTTTTCAAGGACCTTACAATTAACTCCATGGAGCCTCACTTTTGCAAAAAAAACACTATCAAGATATTTCATATAGAATTTAATTTTCTTCCTTGGGGGTAGAAGATATTGTGGTTAGTTGTAGGCTAAGATTATTTTTTCTCAATTAATTGTATTTTGAAATAGCCAAAGACACCAACAAAAGTAGTTTAAGAATTCTTCAGCAAGAAGAAAAGGCCTAACACTTCCTAAAATGATTGTCTTTAAATCATCTTTTGGGTTTCTTTTAGTGCAGTGCTAAAGAGATAGTTAGCCAAAGGAAGCAGGAGAATGTCAGAAATTTATTGTTGGAGTAATTTCTTTGGATAAAAAAAAAAGATTGTCATTGGAGTTTTACACATCTCTGACCTTTCACTAACTTTCAGTTCTTAGCACTACAGCAAAGTAGCACGAAGAAGGGGGCCTACATACTCCTCAGAGAGGCCTAAATCCTTGCAAATGGCATTTCCAGTTTAATTCAGCAGGTTTTTTGGGATTTCTTAACTTCGCAAGATGGACTAGAAGCACAGCCTAGTGGGAATATGCAATGGGACAGGCTTGGGGAAAACTGCAGACTGAGCAACTTTCGAAGATTGATGGAATAGTTCTTAGACTGGATTATAAAAGTGAAATGTATGGCAAGCCAATCTGGCAAAGGGGAATCGGTCTGGAGAGAAGCCAAACCATGAGTATTAAGGTGAAGAGAGGGTCAACTCACAAATAGGGGAAGCGAAGGATAGAACTTTAAAACTTCTTATTTTTAAAGTATTTGGCAACCGTACAGTAGGTGTATTTGAAGTTAGATTTCCTCTATGAACTATTTTGGAATGATTTCAGAGAGAACATCCATGATCCAATAAAACTATTCAGCAGAGCTGTCCAATCTATGACAGCATCTGGCCAGCAGTACTCATGGTAGCCTCTCCAGCTTGCTACCGAAATGCTATGCAAACTCAGAAATACATGAAAACACATACTCGAACCAAAAAATAAAACTGGAAAATAAATCTGCAGGGTAGAATGTAGAAGGTATCTTCAGCCAAACCTAAGGTAGTTGATTCTGGCTGAAAGCAATCCATCTGGTTTTTAATCTTATAAAAAGCCATCTAGAAAAAAGAAGGCAGCCAGTCCACAGGCCTTGGATGACGTGTCCTTGAAATAGAAAGCAAAGGGCAGCACACGTAAGTCACCCCGAAGCCAAGTGAGCAGAAGCTGGAATGGCTGGCTCTCCACAGCGTTTGACATTCTGAGATGTGCAGCTCATACAAAGTGGCCTGTGAGATTTTCAGGGAGTATGAATTCCATGCCAAAGGGAAAAACAAGAAGAAGGCAAGCCAGTGTTCTTTGGGTCAAGCTCCACCCTCATCAATGGGATGAGAGCTTTGTAGAAGTGAGGAGCCAGACTTTCCCTTCCGACCTTCCAACATGTGATTCCACAGCATCTGGTCCTCCCAGAGCTCGGGGCAGGAAGGTGCCAGCTTGCCATCAGCCCTCACCAACACCCAGCCTGCCAGCGCCTCCATCCCTGACTCCTCAGCCTCCAGAAGAGTGAGCAATTGACGTCTTTCCTTCACAAATTAAAGATGCTTTATTATAACAGCACAAATAGACAAAACAATACTTTCACTATTTGAGAGTTTCTTATGAAGGATACAAAATATCACTTCCGCTAGTATGTAACTGATAAAAGGACAATCATAAATAGGTATGTTTCGCTTGATTTAACTATTTTACAAGGTACTCACGTATTAAAATATCACATAGTGTCCCATTTATATGTATAATTTTGTATTTTATCAAAGAAAGATCAAGAAAAATAATAATAAAAGTGCTCTCCAAATAAAGATAATCACAAATTTAAAAATTTTACACATAACCCAGTACTGCACAGATTCCCTGAGATAAAAAATTAATTTTAAGCTTTAAGGTTTGTTTTTTAATAATCTCTCTACTTTGGAATATTTTTAGATTTAAGAAAATATTGCAAAAATAGATCAGAGTTTCCACATACCCTAAGTTCAGTTTCCCCATTATTAATATTTTAAAAGTCTGCTGCATTTTCATAATTAGTAAGTGAACACTGACATGTTATTATTAACTAATGTGCATATTTTATTCAGATTTCTTGTCTTCTATGTAAGGTCCTTCCATCTTAGCATCCTATCAGGATCCCACATCATATTTACTTATCATGACTTCTTATTCTTTCGTGACTATGGCTTCTAAAATTTTCTTTGCTTTGCATGACCTTGGTTGTTTTAAGGAGTGCTGGTCAGGTATTTTGTAGAATGTGCTTCATCTGGAATTTGGTTGGTGTTCATTCCATGAATAGACCGAGGGTGTGGATCTGGGGAGAAAGACCACAGAGGGAAAATGGATTTTTATCACATGATGACAACTACACAGATGATCAAAATGACATGTCACTATCCAAGTTTTCATCTTAAATCTCGACTGAGGTAGTAGTTGTTAGTATCTTATTTTTTTTCCTTCATTTCACACTGTATTCTTTGGAAAGAAGTCATTTTCAAGTGACCCATATGTAAGGAATAGAAAGTTATGTTCCAGCTCCTAGACAGCAGAATAGCTACTAAATCATTTGAAAGTGCTAAGGGAATATTTGTATATTCTTCCCCACTAACCTACTTACTCTACTTATTTATCAAAGGATAAAATCATAGGTATTTACTTTATAATCTAGAATATGATCTAGTGTTCTATTATTTTTTGTGTTGCTCAGTTTGTTCTAGTTTTGACTATTGGACAATCTGTCAAAAGGTTCCTGTATCATTTAACATAACCTTATAATTTTATAAGAATGTTCATGTATGTGTGTATGTATTTGAGCACATCCTTAACTTCTGGCACTACAACGTGCTCCGGGAACATATTATATTTTCCTTGCTGGAAGATCAGCCATTTCTCCAGAAAGCCTTTGATTTTTTGTTGGAGGCTAGTATGGCAAGTAAAAACCTGGGCCCTAAAGTATACTTGTTGCTCCTGAAGTATATTTGTTTTTTAGTCTTCTCTGCGACAGACAGAGAATGCATGTGTGTATGCTAAACAGAATATACACAGCTATATGCACTATGTTACATATATTTATTTATTTATTATCTATCTATATTAAGCTAAATGTGATCTATAGTTACTATGTCTCCAACTCCAATCCATAACTTTCCACTTTAGCAGTGAGAAACCTGGGTCCTGGCTTCAGCCACCTATTAATTGTTCAATTTCAGTGTGTAAGTATAGTGGGCTTAGAACTGTTTATCCAACCGCCATGAAGATTATGGTGCTTATGTGTGTTCAGTGTGTATAGGGCTTTGAGAACACTGGTTAGGCTCCATTCATTTCCCAAGTCAAAAACTTTCATTATCTTTTCCCAAGTCTTTCAGGTTTTTTCTCACAAACTTGTAATAATCCTACACATATATACATATACATACACATACACGCATATATGTTCAAATATATATTTATCCAAATATATTTGTTCAAATATATTTATTAAAATATATTTATTAAATATATATTAAAGATAAACCAGTGAAAAAATAATGATGTTTAGAAAGGGAAAGCAGAATTTATTGGGAGTATTATTCTGGAAGATTTCACTGCGAAGATCCATTGGTCCATTTACCTTTACAAATTTTTATTAAGCATCTTTGATGTACCAGAGACTATACTAAATTCTAGCCACATACAGATAAATAAGACACAGTTTCTGACATCATATAACTTAAATGCAGATCAAGTTGCTTCAAATGTGACCAAATTTTTTGGGAAATTGAAAGAAGTGTAAAGAAAAAGAGAAGGGAAGAAATTCTGATTATATAATAATAGCTGGGGTTCAGCAAGGAAACCAAACTGCCTAATGTCAAAATATCATAATAAAGAAAATGCGAATCTAGGATAGAGGCCAGGATAATAATGGAAGGGGACTAGGGGTGTGAGGTAGGAAAGAGAAAAAGGAAGATTAGAAAGGAAACAGTTCAGATAGGTTATATCTGTTATTACCAAGCTCACTAACATGTCCAAGGAGGGAGAAGAAAGGAGTTAGGTGGGATATAGAGAGAATTTATCACGTGCTTTGTGCATGTATGTTTGTGTCACCTTGAATCTATGATGTATAATTACAAGGCACCAGTAAAATTATGAAAATAAAACACATAATTCCAGGTCTAACTCAGCTGAACAAAGACAACTGAACACAGAAAGAAAAATTTTTGCTAGACTTTTAAAAATGAATAATGTTAAAAACATGGATAAAGGTATCAGGAAAATTACATATGAGGAAATATATATATGGAGAGAGAGAGAGAGAGAGGAAAACAAATGTGGTAATTAGGTAAATGAGATGGTCTGAGTGAAGTACTGCCAAAGCAAAAATCACACTGAATATCCTGATGAAAGCTATAGAAAAAATTAGTTGTCTACGATAGACAGAATGATGCTGGTAAGGGGGTAGGGATGCAAGTAAGACTTGGTTGTATGAACCAAGAAATTAAGTAGTAAGTATAAGGATGAAAGAAAGAGTAGAGGTTATTAAGAGTTAACTGGGTCAAGCATCATTTAGAGCTTAGATTCTAAATATGTAGAGCTGCAAAGTAAGAAAAGTTGGAAATGAGAGGCTTGGATTAAAAACAAGTCATTGTCTGGGTTCGGAGGCATGTACCTGTAGGCCCAGCTACTCAGGAGCCTGAGGCAAAAGGATCGCAAGAGTCCAGGCATTTGAGATCAACTGCGAAAAATGAGTGAGACTCGATCTAAAAACAAACAAAAAAATTACATTTTATAAATACTTAGTTTTAATCTACATCGATCTGTAAATGTAGAGCCAGTGCATTTTGAATGAGGACAGGAGAGAGAAAGAATGGATTTGAAAAGTAGACATGGATGTCACCTGCACACGGGTGATACTTGTTGCTATGAGAAGGAAATATATGGAGAGAGTTGAAGGCAGAAGTGAGACTAAGGTTCAAGAAGGCACCTCTGACAAGAGCTGGAAAAGGAATCCAATGGAAAGGGAAGAAATTCTGAACTGTCGACGCATCAACTTGCACTTCTAGGATTGGAAAAACTAGAAATAGGCAGACAAATCAGAAAATTGAAATTAAATTGCTAGTCAAAATTTTATTTTTCCTGACCTGATGCTAACAGAGATGCTCTATATAAGCTTTGGTAGTGTGTGTGTGTGTGTGTGTGTGTGTGTGTGTGTGTGTGTGTGTGTACACATGCATGCATGCACAATGTGAAGAAAGTATGGATAAATGTTATCCAAGTACTTAACAAGGTGTGTTGTTGCTTCATGAGATATAATAAAAGCAAAAATTAAAGCAGTTTGTTCTCCTCTGAGCACCCACTAAATATTCCCTGAACTTGTTCTAAAAATATCAAACGCTCCAATGCACTGGGTTTAACCTGATCATTCACCACCACCCAAGGGCACTGGGTTTTCACATCTCATTCTCAAAGGACATCGACTCCTCCCAAGCTGCCTGTCTCTATTCCTTTCTCTCCATTCCTCCCTCCTCTCCTTACCTCTTCCTCCTCATTCTCATATCTATCTTTCCTAGTTTTAGTTTCTTTTCTGATAAGATTGTGAGTAACATTTTACCATCACTTTCAATCTGTTCTTTTGACTGTTTAAATTTGAGCAGAATCAGTTTAATAAATTTAAATATAATCATTCAACGAACATTTATTCAGTAACTACTACTGTGACAGGCACTGTATTGAGTTACAGAAACACAAAATCACAATGATAAGTTCAGTTCTACTGCAGAGTATCCCATTTTTTCTGAATTACATTTAATTATCAGACAGATATGGTTGTGCAAATGACATTTCACACTGGCGGAGGCTAGAGGTGCAGAACCGAGAGGATGTAACTTCAAATCTTAGCTACGGAAGAGTCATCTGTCACAACTAATTGCATTTATTAATCAATTAACTATATAAGAGTGACATTTAATGAGGTAAGTGCTAAAAGTTCTTGTGATTTAGAAACCCTAAACTCAATCACTTTCACTAAGACCCTCAAGCAACAAAGAAGCCTACACAAATCAGGACACTAGCTAAAGGACTAGAGCTTTATGAATCCATAGTCACTAAAAAGTATGCCCAAAATATATGCCATTGTCAACATTATCCACATTATGATGTGAGACTATAGTGCACCAGTGAAAAAAGAGTATGCCCAAATTTTATTTCCTGGATTGTTATAAACATGAGTGAGACATTTAATTATGAATCCAGTCATTTCAAGCCATACTGTCAATGGCCTGTGGTTCATAAGAGAAAAATCACTTTAATCTAAAGTACTACTCGTGTTAGTAATTTTTCTCTTTTCTTTTTTTCTTTCTTTTTTCTTTCTTTCTTTACTTATTTGTTTATTTTTATTTTTCTTGTGTGTGGTACTGGGGATGGAATCCAGAGTCATTCTACCTCCATGCTACACCCCTCAACCCTTTTTATTTTTGTTTTGAAACAGGATTTCACTAGGTTGCCGAGAGTCTTGCCAAGTTGCTGAGGCTGCCCTCAAACCTGTGATCTTCCTGTCTCTACCTTCTAAGTACTGGATGACAGGTGTATGCCACCATACCTGGCTAATTGCCTCTTAATTTTTTATATTCTGTTGAATTCTAACAAAGGATAAACTATTACTATATTAAATTCTTTTTAATATATTAAATTCTTAAATGCACCATAATACTATTTTTTTTGCTGTCAGTGGGTTTTTTCAATACTTAACAAGATCATATAAATGCTGTATGTCTTAACAATATCTCAAGTTATTATTATTTCCTATCGCTAAAAAAATCTAAGAAATTATTGTTGATAACAAAATTGGCTCTTTACCAATACTGAATTGTATTATCTCTAATACTTTCCTCTGAAATAAAATTTTAATAACTTTCAATTTTTAATTTTTGCCATTTACATAAACTAGGAGTAATTATTTTATCTGAATGCTTTCATCATATTTTTATTGCTAAATTTTTGCCCCGTTGACAATGCAGGTATAGTAGTCGCAACTGGTATGGTTTGTAATTATGCATATTCAGATTAAACAAGATGAATGGCAGGACTAGTAATGGCATCATATTAAGAATATAAATATATTAAAAAGTCTATTTAAAAGTATAATTATTAACAGAGAATAAGAGCTATTAAAAAATATTTCCTAGGTATAAATAATCACATATAGCAAGGCATATTACAGAAATCACATAAGCAAAAGATATTACAAAGTATTATTCAGAGAAACAATTGGAATTCAGACTTCTTAATAACTACTTGCTACTGCTGGCCAAATACAAAATGAGTGTAATCTACCATGATTAATTGCTTGTGTTTTTTCCCAAAAACTGTATAATTAAGAAACAGTGTAATCAATGATACAAATGTAACTCTAATGTGTCTTTCATATAAAGTCGTAATGGTTCTTATTCTCTCCAAATTTTCCTACACATAAAAGAACACTGTATTTGCAAAGGATCCATTTATATTATTACTCTAATCCCAGATGACTTGAATGTGAAAATTTTTAAATTACATTAAGCCTGAAAAAATATATTAAGGTGAAAAGTAATTTTTTCATTTTGATACTCATAATGAATTTTTGTGGCAAATACGCTTTAAAACATATGCACTAAACAAGATGCTTAGTTCTCGTCGTTGCTGTCTCTTAATGAAAACACAAAATAAATGAAGGATCTGATTTCCTGGACTTTGTGCAGCTGCTGAGCTGCTACAGAGAAAGGCCAGCCTGAGAGTTGACTTCTGCCCTGCTGATGGATGCTCCTTCTGCACCATCCTTCACCAGGATCCCAGCAGCCCAACCCGCGCACTGCGCGGGAGTCATTGACATCCAGCTGAATGACCCTTCATCACCTCCAGTCCTCCCTTAGAACTTCCATTAACAGAGGTCAAATGCTGCCTCGGAGCCTGTTAGTAGCTCTCACCTGAAAGCCACCCAATTTTCATCTACAATTTGTTAGTCATTTGTGATGTATTCTTCACCGATGCTCTGACTGTGGCTCACAATTCTCTCAGTGTCTTTTTCTCCACCTGCGCAGAGAACTTCCTCTTATTAGAAAAGTTAAGTTGATCCTGAGCCAAGTTTAATTTAATTTTATCCTCTCAGCCTTCTTTTCTTTCTGGCTGATAGGGAATGAAACAACATTTCCCAACAACTACACAGCTTCCCTTTCTGTGATTGACAAATTTAGTTCCATCCCAGAATACCTGTTTAACTTTAAAGTTAATTGAAATCTATACTATAAGAAGACACCTCTCAAATAAATACCTCCACTCTCTTGTGGTTGTGGTTACTGTTGTTGTTGTTTTCCAAAATAAACTTGCCTGGTTTTAACTCCTATGATCTGATTACAATAAGTATAAAAAAAGACACATAAAAGAATTATCTCAAAATATCAGTGCTTCCTTATTTCAGCCAGGGCAAGTAGGGAAAGCTTTAAATGCATTCAAACAGTGACTGGCATATAGATTATTATTGCAACCAATTTTTCTACCGATCTAGGATTCATTACTGCGGCATCTAGCGTAAAATGTTTACAAAATGAAAGAGCCACCTCTCCATATAAAAATGATCTCTGTAGCTATGCCAGTGAAGATAAAATTTATGATGACTTTCAATTGTGGGACTCTCCTGACTCACAATCAATTGCACTTTCAACCAATGATATCCAAGGGCTTTACCAATAAGGGTTATTGAAAATGTTTCACACAAGAGCAAATATAAATGACTTATCAAAATCATGGAGAAAAATCTCAAAACAGCTCATGAACTAAATATTATGCATGTATGTTCATGTATATATATGTTTATACTCGCATTACATATATATTTGTTTTAATGTTCACAGTATGATAGCTTTCTCATTTAAAAAATTAAGGGGTATTTAATAAGCACAATAAAATTATAATATATAATTATGTATTAATCTTAAAGACCACAAATTATATGTCTATATGTATATATATATATATGTGTGTGTGTGTGTGTGTGTGTGTGTGTGTGTGTGTATTATTATGGTATGTTCTTCTGATTAACATATCATTAATATATGTGTGATTCTGTTTCAGGATACGAGCAACAAAATCCGGTTACCTGAGCCGGTATAAAAAAAAAAAAAGAAAGAAAGAAGGAACACGGGTTGTCCAAGCTGACAAGTATTTTAAGTATTTTTGCCCTTAGTTGTGTTTCTGAGTTTGATTATGAATGGCTCTGCATCCTGGGAGGACATAATTAGTGAACCTATTCTTTACAAATACACTGACCAGGCCATGTAGAACAGCAGAATGCTGTACAGTTCCTCTGTGAGCTACCCTACCTCTACCCTTCCCATCCCTGTGCTGGCCAGAAGCCCATCATCTCTCAGACAAAGGGAAGATACTCTTTCTCCTCTTTCTCTTTCTCTCTAAGCTGCACTTTGCCTGGTTTATATGTCCCTGGGAAGGAAATGTTTGTTTTTTTTTACATGTTTTTGATAGTAAATTTATCTTGCATTCCAATCCTCTGGGCTAATAACTCCAACCGAACTAAAGGCCCCTGGCTCTAGTTCCATGACAGTTCATTGCACACTGCACTGTGAGTAGGGATCCTCACGTCTGCACCTTTGTGAGTAGGGGCAGCCTTTTCTTCACTGTTGTTCTCCTCGGCGCCCTGTACTGTACTGTACCTAGTAGAAGGTGAACTCAACGAGAGTTTAAAAATGGGTGCGAGAACAAGTTGAACAAAGCATAAGCAATCTCCCTTGGTTCTATTTTCCAGGATAACACCTCCAAAGATCTGAGAGAATAAAAAAGCACTTTTTTCAGCAGTCTCTGGTACGTAACCTACACATATTAGAAGTACCTTAATATGCCACTGATGTGTATACTCTTCCTAGAACAAAATGTCATCCTAACACAGAGGGTAAAGTTTCAACCTGTGTAGACATTTTATAGAGTGCATTGCTTGAAAAAAAAAAATTAAACCTAACATGTACACATGCAGAAATCAAGTACATACTATATTCATGATTTCCCTGCATCCTAGTGAGTGTAAATGAATGTCTTATTTTTTTTCTCCTTTTTCTCCTGTGGTTTGGGGTATCTTCCCTCTAGCCTTCTCCAGGCCTACCTGTCAGCAAAGAACCCCAGAATCGCATTTCTTAACACAACTCCAGGATCCCTGTGGTCACAGGAAAGCCTCCTGTCATCGTTATTAGTTTCAGGTGCTCGGGGATATTAATTCATCATTGCACGTTCATTGCTCCATCCGTTATGTCTGTCTACGGCTCACGTGGAGCAGAGAAGACGCACACCCCGACGAACGCAGGAGTGCGAGATTACCAACACAATTGCTTTCAATGCGGGCAGAGGATTTTTTGATACCGGTAGAAATGACTACAGTCTGCTTTAGAAATATCCTTGTTGCTTTGGCCTCTTCAGGCTGCTACATAAGGGAGATTAGTAATATTAATCTATTCTTCGGCGAGGGAAGATATTGTGTGTGGAAAATTAAATAGGACCATTCATTTTAGAATTGAAACGCTAAGCTCAAACCGCCGGGTGCAGCCTCGCCTTTCTTCTAGTGCTGGGCACGGTGTCAGTGTGAGAGGAAAGCATCCTTACTCTCTTCCTTTGTCTGCATCTGGTTTTACAAACAACCGTAGTATCCATTTCTTCGGCTTACAAAATCTGTGAACAAGCAAAGCAGAGAACCAGCCATTTTCTTCTTCCTTCAAAACGCGTGAAAATATAAACTGCTTTTGCCATGCTCGCACATAAAAGACCAACGGCCTGATGAAAAGCAAATGAGAGTGCCCAGTTAATCAATAAACATATGAGGGTTGTTGTTTTTTTTTTTCTTTTCTTTTCTTCATGTTCCTGTGAGTTAACTTGCAAAATTCAGAGATTACCAACTAGCCTTTGAATGAACTAGAAACAGAATTTTGTCTCTCACAAATTCAGAAGCTTTGTGCTAACAAAGATTTTTCTCTGAACACTGCTCTTCACCCCTAAATGTGAATGGTAAGAAGTAAGCAGAGGCCAAAGAACAAGCGACGGGCATCTTTGTGACACAGTATTCTCGCGCCATCTGCTGGTACGCGGTCTTCATTACAGCCGAGCCTGGTGCAATTCAGAAAGTAAGAATAAAGGACAGAAATGCTTTCCGTGTTCTTTTTAGCAGCTAAGACCCGCCATGGCTTCTGTAAGGAGAACTTTCTGAACATTCACATCATAATTACAAGAGGTAACACATTAGTGCAGTGATCCCGGTAAACCATATTTCTAGGTCACTGAATTTATTGTAATCCTGTTCAGTCATTTAGATTACACTGGTTTAACTATGATTCTCTGTTTTTCTTTGAAGAGTAGGTCACTGGGGTATAGAAAAATGGACTGGGAGTATAGTTCAGTAGTAGAGCCCCTGCCTAGTATGTATAATGCCCAGCACCACCAAAACAGAAAAAATAAGAATTACTGAGCCTCCTCCCTATGTAAATGAAAATTCATAACCCTTCTTTGAAGACAAACCTTCACAGACTCCTTAATCTATTTTACTTCTTTTACTAATTAAAAATTTGGAATTTAATTATAAAAACATATAATTAATATATTAGAATGTGCAAAAAAAGGAAATTCAGAATATGGTCTGTTGATTCTACTTAGTGGTTTTTAGTGGTACCCTTTTTTAAATTTGGTATTTTATCTTATTGCTTATAGAGTATACTGAGAACCCTGCCACAGTTTTGTGCACTGAATTATCACTCTCAGTATTTTTCCTACAATAAAGTTCTTCCCTTCGTTTCTAGGAAAACAGCTACCCAGCTGCCTTGCTTATTCTACATTCTTCACATAGAAGTGTCATTACAAAAACCAAGTGTATATTTAAGTTTATTTTGATTCAGTCCTTATGTTAGCAAAAAGAAATTATTCCCAGATGCATCAATATGTAAAGGATGAGAAAGTAAATGATAGGTAACTTTGAAATAAGTATAAAAATTAATGTATCATTTTTTCAGTTGCTTTTCCAAAGAAAACTTCTATAGATTAAAACGAACATCATAAAAAGTTTTAAATCTCAACGAGAAAATCCATTCTTGCAGTAGATTTAGCTCACTATCATCCCAGAGCCCAAGCCTGTCACAATAAATGCTACCATAAATCCATGGGCAGTGATTCCGAACCTAGTGGCTTCACAAGGAAGTATTTCCAAACCATAAATATAGGCTGATTGAAAACCAAGGTCATGTCTTCAGGATGATATATTGAACTATTTAACAAAACTATCTAGGACTTAATCCCAATGAACAGGATCAGTTCCCACAAATGTGAATGTACCATTCGCTGCAATGTTTAAGTGAAGAGTAGTGATTTTAAGCTATATCCTCCCCATTCTGTGGACAAAAGGCAGTGGAGAAAAAAAAAGGAATTTAATATATCAACAGAAGACTGAAGAAATGGGACAACAGCAAGGTCCGAGGGGAGAGCCCAGAGCATGTTTCCGAACAGACACGATGGAACTGTGAGGGTTTACTCACCCGCTTCCGTCCTTGAATTCCTTCTGAAATCGGTTCAATCATGACTTCCTTGTGGAAGTCTCAGCTGACCTCCCTGACGAGGCCAAATTGCCCTGTTACATGCTTCACAGCACAAGTATTCCAGTTTCCTAGCTTTTATCACAAGTGCAGCTTCATGTGATTATGTGATTAATTTCTGTCTCTTATACTGAACATTAGGCTTTATGAGGACCCCACTGCAACATGAACGCTTAACACCTCATGCACACAGTGTCTAGAATGGAGAGAGTCCCAATGAGGACATGTTCAACGGTGAATGGGTAGAAGAATAGATGAAAATAACTATGTGGCAGTGAGTTAATTCATCTCTTTCTATAAATTTGTATTTGTCTGGCGTATATGCCAAGCTGTTGCTCAATTTACATATGAAAAACTTAAATACAAGTGGAGTGGAGCCAAGTTCTTTTAATTTATTTTTTAACCTTTTTTTCCCCCTAAATTGGTGCACTGTAGTCATAGATCTTCATGGGGTACAAATGGTAGAGGCATACATGCACACGTCACTCATTTAGCCCTTCCCCAACTCCCACTCCATCCCTCCCCCTTCCTCCTTCCCAGGTTTGGCTGATAGTGACTGACTTTGTGATGCTTGTGAATGTATATCGTGTGCATTAGGGCCAAATTCTTAAGACTGTAGAATATCATTTAAAATTACTTAGGTTCTTGAGAAAGCCTTATAAACAATCTTAGATTATGTAAGTATCATCCTACTGTTCCTATAGACTCGGCTCTTGTCCTCTCCAATATTTCCTCCTATGGTGATATGTCATATATCTGCCTTAATTGTTTGCCATTTGCATGCTAATATTAGCAAAGATAATAAAATTTCCATTTTATGTAAAATCCATTGTTAAACTAAGCTCTGGACTCTAAACAGATGAGTAACACTGATACATGCAGAAAAAATTTGCCTGCGTAGTCCTGAGGATGAGGCTGAAATAGCGTCAAGTAGTTAAAGATTGATTGTACTTTTTAAAGCTAAGTAATAATAAGAGTAAGCAAAGACAAGACAGTATTGAGTAAAACCTTTGCATTAAGTATTTTCACAGGTATACATACTCCAATCTGTGTGTGCTCATGCATTCTGGTGGGGAATGTAAAATATATTTAATCCCCTAGGACATCATCAGAAAGCATGAAAGCCACTGCACTTGAGCAGAAGTGGGCAACTTTTTCTCTAGGAAACAAGATAGTAAAAATTTTAGATTTCATGGGCCATACAGTCCTGGTTACAGCCATTCAGCTTTGCTTATCTAGTGCAAAAACAACCATCAAAAATAGCCATGGTCATAGAAATAAACAGAGGAAGCTGGGTGGCCACGGCCCAATAAAACATTATTGGTTTTGTTTGTTTGATTCAGAAACAGGCAGCCAGTGGACTTGTCCCACAGGTGAAAGGGATCGAAATAGTGCTTGTTGGGTTTTTCAGGGTTTTTTGTGGGGGTTTTTTGGTAACAAATACAAGAGTTGTTTGTTTGTTGGTACTGGAAATTTAACCTAGTCATTTTATCTTGGGAGGTTGTACCACAAGCCTTTCTAACTTTTTTTAAAAACAGGTTCTTGCTAGGTTGCAGAGAGCCTCACTACACTGCTGAGGGGCTGGCCTCCAATCCACTATCCTCCTATCTCAGCCCCCCAAGTACTGAAATTGCAGGCATACACCACCAAGGCCCAGCTCCACGACGTGATATTTTTAACACTGTTCTAGCATTCTCTCTAGTTTCCATCTTCCATTTTACATTTGAAGGGGAGGGATCTGAAAGATTTATTTAGGGAAATGAATGCACAGTAATAAAAGAAGACCGTGGTAAAGGGAGTTATATTCCAGAAAAAGGGCTGAATTATATTCTAGGGATATGAGAAAGGGCCACTTTTTGGGTTGAGCAATGGCAGGGAACAAAAAATTTCCTCTTCAGAGAGAAAGTATGAAGCAGTCTTTTGGAAAACAACCCCATTTTTTTTTTTTTTTTTTTTTTTTTTTTGCGGGTCTGGGGTTGGAACCCAGGGGCATTCTACCTCCAAGCTATACCCCCTGCCCTATTTTTCATTCTTTATTTTGAAACAGGGTCTCACTAAGTTGCAAAGGGCCTCACTAAGTAGCTGAGGCTGTCTGCAAACCATGATCCTCCAGTCTCAGCCTCCCGAATGCTGGGATTACAAGCCTGCGCCACCACGCCTGGCTCCCATTTTAAATTCTTAACACATGTTTCATACCAGCCTCCAAAAGAGTTCTGAAAGAATTCCTACAATTATCCATAGGAAGTCTTTTGAATTACTGATTGCTGGTTAATTTCTTTCATTTATTTCTTTTGTTTGTTTTAAAGTCTAATATCTTACTTTCTCTTTTAACTAATCTCCAATAAATAAATAAATAAATAAATCATTCACAGAATTAAGAGGGCTGATGAAGGGTATTGGTGTAATAATCTATATCTTATACTTAAGAAATCAAAGCAATTTTTTATTTTTTCATTGGTACATTGTAGTCATACATCTTAATGGGGTACAAGATGGTAGAGGCATACATGTATACACCACCCAGTATGCCCTTACCCAAATCTCACCCAATTCCCACTCCCTCCCTCCTTCTCATGTTTGGTTTAGAGATTGACTTTTATGTGTTTGGGAATGTACATCATGTACATTTTGGAATTAGACTGATTAACCTCACTTAGCATAATGTTCTCCAGCTCCATCCATTTCCCTATAAATGACATAATTGTGTCCTTCTTTATGGCTGAGTAAAATTCCACTGAGTACATATCTCATAGTTTGGTAATCCATTCATCTTTTGATGGACATCTTGGATGGTTCCATAATCTGACTATTGTGAATTGTGTAGCTATGGACATAGATAAGCATGCATTAGTTTGGGAGCTTGGTTTCCATTCTTTTGGGTAAATACCCAGACGTGGTATTGCTGGATCATATGGTAGGTTCCTTCCCATTCTCTTGAGGATCCTCCAATTTTAAAAGTGAGTAGGAACATTCCATATCATAAAGTGGGACTCCAGAAAGCCTATTCAGAAAAGACATCAGAATGTGTTTTGCTAAGTGAGATTAGTCAGTTACAAAAAGTAAAAAATTGGATGCTCTCCCTAATATGCAAAAGTTAAGGAGAAAATAGGTCATAGGAGGAACTCTAGACAAAGAAGGAAAAATTATAGATGAACAAATAAGGTGACCTAACTGAGGGGGATAAAATGGGGGAAGAGGGAAACTCCCTAATGCACATGATATACATTCACAAACACAGCAAAGTCAATCACTAAGCTAAACATGAAAAGGCGGGAGGGGGAGGGAAAGGGGTGGGAATTGGGAAGGGCTAAATGAGTGATATGTGCGTGTATGCCTCTACCATCTTGTACCCCATTAAGGTGTATGACTACAATGTGCCAAAAAGAAAGAAAAATACTCAATATCTATCAAATTAATTTCTGTTTAGTTTCTAACTTCTACTTATTACTTTCTGCTATCTGAAACGCTGCTAAGAATGTGGTCAGCAAGTATGTCCCCCTTCCCTACATATCTCCAGAGAAGCCTTGCCTATCTTGCTTCTAGAAATCCAGTTCAGGTCTTCTTCAAGTGTTTTTCATTCCAGGAGCCTGGTCAAAAGAACACAGCTATCTGGTAGATGCTCGTCTCATGATATAGGACAGAAAAATAGAAGAACTGGAAGAAATACTCAATGCCCATAAAGTCTCCATTCAGCATGGGCACACTGAACTTCTCCCATATTTTACTGGACAGAGTAAGCCACAGCGAAGCTTAAAATCTCCATCTACAAGGAGCCTCGGCAAGGGCATAGTATAATTATAGACGAAGAATACCACCTACTGCAGACTGTATAGAAAATCTATTAAAATAGATTTATATAAGTGCTGGAAGTGAATATCAATTTTTATGAAAGATTTTGTAGCAAGGTGATAAAAAAAAGCAAGTGCAAGGCACCAACATGACGAATTGCCATGAAAGGCAGGCAAAGACTTTTGTATCTGATAATGACAACTCTGAGAAGCACAGAGAGCAGTCATTGCAGCATGTAATTCCTTCAGCCAGAACTGGTATATAGAGAAAGGAAAAAGAAATGTGATTTTCATTTCACTGGGAAGATTTATGACAGTTTCAGATTTTAGAAACGAATCAGGAAAGAAACAAAAGTGGTTTTAAGGCGTATAGAGTTAAGACAAATTAAGAAGGCTATCAAAGCATATCAAAAGATATTAATTTTGGTTTGGGACATATGGAACTCAAGGTGATATTTGGGTCATTTACTTGATTTTTTCTGAAAATATTTAGAAAAATAAGATTGAAGCATGGCTTGGGGCTGCAGACGGAAAGATAGGAACCAAGAATCCAGCTGTGGACATAAAGGATGTCAGCCAGGAGTAAGCCAACTGAGGGAAGGCATGGAGGTACAGACAGAAGCCTGAGTGACACTGGATGCCAGAACTGGAAATAATGGGAGTCCATAGGATTTTAATAATTGGGTGACTCTCAATAAGACAAGTATTGAAGAAGTAGCTCAAGAAATGGTATCAACCACAGACTAGCATCGGGAAGACCTGGCACTGAGTCCTAACACTGCCTCGTCCTGAAACCCCGGGGAAGACGCCTCAGCAGGCTTTCAGTTTCCAGTGAAATTGACCTAAAAGCATCTACTGAGTAGTAAGGATTAGAAATACACTTTCTTTCAACAACCATATTATTTATAGACTGAAAATGCAAAAACACTAGGCACCAACCTCACAAGAGGCTGCCAATATAAAAAGAAGTGAACACCAGTAAAATATTTAATAAAATACTAATAAACCAGTATCATGACTCCTACTACTATGACATGCTCTCCCCATTTTTTATGTAATTCTTTATCTGTCTGTGTATAAATTGAATTGAAAGACTTCGCTAACTTATGTGATCTGTATTTTTCAAAGTACCATTCTCTCATTCATAGCACCTACCTTTATTTATTTATTTATTTATTTATTTATTTATTTATTTTTCATATGGTTCTCTAATGCCTGCCTTCTCTACTAGGCAACAGTGAAGTCATGTCTTTTTATTATACTGCTTCCCTCTCTCTGCTTGTAATTGTGCCTTACTTCAGAGGAAATCAGTGCTGTTAGATGTAAATGCCCTCAACCTCCTCCTTTATGATATTTACCTTTTAAACTTTTTACCTCTTATGGAAAGGAGTGTGTTTCCTCTTAAAGCCATTTCCTCACATTTCCTACATATGTGCTCTTTTTGTCCTAGAAGACAAGAATCAACCAAAATCAATCTGTCTCCCTCCCTCCCTCTTTTCCTTCTCCCTCTTTTCCTCCTCCCTCTTTCCCTCTCTCTTCTCTTTCCCTCTCTTCTCCCCCCCCCTCTCTCTCTCCCACACACACACACCACAAGCACACACACTTAAACACTTAGGTCCTTTCTGAGAGTTTTTTTTTTTTTTAAATTCCACCATGGAACTTCTTTGCTACGTTAAAAGACTCTGCCCTCCCAACCTTCTTTCTTCCAGGATGTATGCCTCCTTTTACTGTTTTTACAGAAGCAACCAATCCACTTGCTCTGGAGCATTCTGGGATTTCTGGGTTTTATCTACTTTCCGACAATCCATCATCCCTTAGCTTATTATAATAAGATTCCATGAAGCTGCTCTGGCAGATATCTCCAATGATTCCTTGATTATTAAAAAAATAGCAATACATTAATCTCCCACTTAGCTTTACTGACATTCCAGTAACACATGAAGTTAACTACTCCCCCTTTTGGGGGGATGGTACTGGCAATTGAGCCTAGGATTGATCTGGTTTCAAGCTACAGCCCCAGTCTAATTTTTTTAAAACAGGGTCTTGGCTAGGTTGCTGAATGTCTCACTAAGTTACTGAGACTGATCTCAAACCTCCTGCCTCACCCTCTCAAGTACTGGGATTACAAGCATGTGCCAACATGCCTGGCAACTACCCATTCTTAACACTCTATTCTTTTTATTGGTGCATTGTAGTCATACATCTTAATGGAGTACAAAATGGTGGAGGCATATGTACACATATCACTCAATTAGCCCTTATTCAATTCTCGCCTCATTTCCTCCCCCTCCCTCCTTCTCATTTTTGGCTTAGTGACTGACTTTGATATGTTTGTGAATGAACATCACAAGCATTAGAGAATTTCCCTCTTCCCCACTCCCATTCCCTCAGTTAGGTCACCTTATTTGCTCATCTATAGTATCTCCTTCTTAGTCTAGAGTTCCTTCTATGACCCATTTTCTCCCTAGCTTCCTCATATTAGGGAAAGCATTCAATTTTTTACTTTTTGTGACTGACTCATCTCACTTAGCATAATGTTCTCCAGTTCCATCCATTTCCCTGTAAATGATATAATTGTGTTTTTTTGTATGGCTGAGTAAAATTCCGTTGTGTACATATCTCATAGTTTTGCAATCCATTCATCTGTAGATGAACATCTTGACTGGCTCCATAGTTTGGCAACTGTGAATTGTGCAGCTATGGACATATATACACATGCATTAGTTGGACAGTTTGGTTTTCATTCTTTTGAGTACCTACCCAGAAGTCATATTGCTGGATCGTATGGTAAGTTTGTTCCCATTCTTCAGAGGATTCTCCATACTGTTTTCCAAAGTGGTTGCACTAATTTGGAATTCTACTAACAATGTATTAGATTCCCACTTCTCCACATCCTCGCCAGCATTTGTTGTTGTTTCTGTTTTGATTAACACTCTATTTAAGTATTCACTATCTACTGAATATATTCTATAATCCCTTCTAAGAAAAAATGGCAAATGGCTATTGTCTTATTGCCATTATTATTTTGAGTGTGTGTGTGTGTGTGTGTGTGTGTGTGTGTGTGTGTGGTACTGGGGGATGGAACCCAAGAGCTTTCTACCTCCAGACTACCCTCCCAGACCTATTTTATATTTTATTGGAAAAGAGGTTCTCACTAAGTTTCTGAAAACCTCATTAGGTAGCTGAGGCTGGCTTCAAACCTGTGATCTTCTCCTTCCTCAGCCTCCTAAATACTGAGATTACAAGCATGCGCCATGACACCCAGCTCCATTCTTCTTATTATTGCTGTTATTCTTTCAAAAAGATGAGGAAACAGCCTTAGACAAAAAGTCAGGCTTCTTCCCTCAATAGACATTCAGTCTGAAGTTCTAACATTTCTGCATCTACTACATTGCTCACATCTGTTTTGATACTTTATCTAGCTGGTTTTATATTGGCGTTCTCATTTAAGTATAATAAAATAGCATTGATTTTTAAACTTTTTATAGCTCATGTTCTGATTAAAACAGACTAGCTTTATCTTCTTAATTGTCTTCTCTATGTCTTCCTTATTGTTGGAATTAGTCAACTTTTAATATATGTATCACCAAACTTCTCATCATTTTAGTGTCATTATTCAAATTTCATAGACTATGGCATATACTTTGTCTCTTGAAATTTAATTTTTATTAACAAAGATCCAGGCCTGACCCTAGAAGGTACCCAGGGGCAGTCTAACTCTGACCTACACCCTCAGCCCTATTTTTCATTCTTTATTTTGAAACAGGGTCTCACTGAGTTGCAAATGGGCCTTAATAAGTAGCTGAAGCTGTCTGCAAACTGAGATCCTCCTGTCTTAGCCTCCCAAATGCTGGGATTACAAGCATGCACCTCTACTGCTGGATTGAATTTTTAATTGATTGTTTAATTTACTATTATTAATGTTTGTTGGTTTATTTACTTATTTATTTGCTTAAAGTGATTGTGTATCCTGTAGGTTAAGATCAATTGAGATAAACAGATGATCAATAGGAAGATGGAGAAATAGAAAATATATTGTATTTATTTATTTATTTATTGGTGGTACTGGGGTTCCTGGAAGCCCTTCTACCTACGGGCTACAATCCCAGACCTATTTTATATTTTTTTATTTGGAAACAGGGTCTCTTAAACCAGCAAGGCTGGTTCCGAACCAGCTCGATCTTCTTTCTCCGCCTCCCAAGCGCAGAGATTACAAACGTGCGCCACCACGCCCGGCAGAAAATATATTCTAAAAGCATGGTAAGACTACTTATTTGAAATAATTAAGATAATTTCATTCTCCACTTTACTCAGCCTTCCCTAAGCTGTCAGCAACGGTAGTTAGCAGTTTCCCTACTGATCATCAAACAATGGAGCATGCCAAAAATTGTTGTCTATGATATTTTCTCATACTTAAAAGATAGGCATGATCCTTCCGTGTGGGACCTGACCTCCACATCGCTTTCTTACCCATTTTGAGAATCGCCCACGTTCCCCAATAGCATCTCCCTGCCCCCTGACATCATTCCTCCCTATTAAGAAAGCAGCCAGCTACTACACACTTGGACGGGGGTTTTCTTCTGAGAGGACAGAGCCTGCTGGAAGAGAATCCACATAAGCAACGTAGCACAGAGTGAAACACAATTTCTCTTGCAGGTGTCAGAGGCAAAGAGATTTGGGGCACTTGCCTGGCTGGAGCTGAGTTGTCTATGGCAGTAAATAGCCTGGCACAGCAGTGACTACAAAACGCTATCTGTTTTTTTCTCTGTGCATTGTGTGGGCTGGGATTTTTCATTTCATACCTCATTTGCACCTGCTGAGTGATGCTACAGAATGGCAGTGCTTCCCATCTCGTCCCACTTAGGAGGTGGCACATCGCGTGTAGCAGTGGTGCCTGCCACTCATCAAGGCCCAGCCTAATCCTCGTTGTGTGCTGTGTAGCTATCTTCTTTTTTCCATCCTGAAAGAATGATAAAAAGAAATGTACTCTGATTTGACTGATAAGAATACAAACCAAAAAGTAACCCATGATTTTTTAATTATACCTGCTCACAAAAGCTGTGGTTGTCAACAGATGCTCACCTTTGAGAAATTATTACGTCTTCTAAATAGAGTAACAGCCGGGTGTGGTGGTGCATGATTGTAACCCCAGCATTTGAGGGGCTGAGACAGGAGGATTGCAGTTTGCGCACAGCCTCAGCTACTTAATGAGGCCCTTTGCAACTCAGTGAGATCCTGTTTCCAAATAAAGAATAAAAACTCGGGCTATGGGTGTACCTTGGAGGTAGAATGCCCCTGGGTTCCATCCCCAATACCGCAGATAAATAAATAATAATATAAATACAGAATAACTAAAAGGTATAATGGATATGAATAACATTCTCTAAAAATTGGGGGATACCAAGGTTTTTGCTCAAGTGATAGATATTTAAATATTTATCAAACATGATTTATAAACAAATACATTGATGTTCAAACAGCCTGACTGTATGTAGAAGCCTCATGTTTCACTTAGGATCTTAACACATTCGCTGGTGGGAAACTGCCTGGAATTCTAAACACGGACCTTTACAAGCTGGCTGGAAGGTAGGTACCATGTTGAAAATAAGAAGTTTCTAAAAGAAATCAGCAATTAAAACACAGCATCTGGATTTATGAGCCATGCCTCCAAAGAGATTACAAGACATTTTAGGTTTTTGATTAAGACCAATCAGTCCATCATTTCTAAGTGTGTGTACATGTACACACACACATACACACATGCAAAACATATATACATATATTATATATATACATGAGATGTATATATATGTATACATGTATATGTATGTGTATACATATATGTATGTATGTGTATACATATACACATAGAGAGAGAAAGATTAAGGGGAGCAAAAATATTTAAAAATAATAAGGGAAAGCTGGGCATGGTGGCGCAGGCTTGTAATCCCAGCATTTGGGAGGTTGAGACCGGAGGATCGCGGTTCATGGACAGCCTCAGCTACTTAGTGAGGCCCTCTGCAACTCAGTGAGACCTGATTTCAAAATTAAAAATTAAAAAAAAATAGGGTAGGGGGTGTAGCTCAGAGGTAGAATGCCCCTGGGTTCCATCCCCAGACCCTCAAAACAATAAAAAATAAAAAATAAAAATAAGGGAAACAAAACCACTTAAAAACAATAAGGATCCACATAAGGCACAAATTTCCTCTCAGATAATAAAATGGCTTTAAAAGCGTGCTGACAAAATCAAGAACCTTATGAGACCAATTCATCATATCATTACTAGTATAAAGACGGTGTGGGTGGAGTGTACGCGCAGTATACAGTTGCATAACCGGAAATGCTCACAGTTATACAGGAAAAGATTATTTGCTAATAAAAGGAAACAAGCATTCACAGTACATTTGGACCTTCGGGGTGCTCTAGAAAGATAAAGTTAGTATAATGACCAACGTTTCTTCTGGTTAAGATGGCCTTTATTTAGAGAAATTTAAAAAGTCAGAAGAATTTTAACCAACTACTATGATGGTTAGTGATTATATAGAAGCTAAATTTTTGCTAATATTAATATTTATTTATTTGGTACTGAGGATTGAACCCAGGGGCATTCTATCCGTGAGCTACACCCCCATCCTTACTTACTTTTTACTTTGAAAAGGTCTTTCTAAGTTACTGAGGACAGCCTCAAACCTGCCATCCTCCTGACTCAGCAGATCTCCACCACACCCAGCACTAATTGTAATATTTAAATTAAATGTTAAAATAATAATGCAAAATATCCAATGTAAATTCAAATGTCCATGTGCCATTACAGTTTAATATATTCAATCCTATAAAAATGAATTTCAAGCATTTATGCATGTAAATTCTACTAAAAGGATATAGCTATGTTTAACTATTAACAGAATGGGCTGGTGAAACTTCATAAAAATCTACCAAAGGTCAATTATTAATAGTAAGGCATGAGAACTAAACACAGTATGTATACAATTTATTAAAAATAAATAAACAGTTGCATGCTCGCAATCCCAACATTTGGGAGTCTGAGACAAAAGGATCACTGTTCTCAGCTACTTAGTGAGGCCCTCTGCAACTCAGTGAGACCCTGTTTCAAAATAAAAATTTAAAAATAGGGCTGGGAGTGTTGCTCAGAGGTAGAATGCCCCTGGGTTTCAGAAATGGTCTATCATATTGAAAATACTTAGGAGATACTATTGGTAAGTTAGTATATTTTGCTTTACTTATCCACTCATTCTTTCCAAAAGGTTTATTGAGGGCCAGCTATGTTTCAGGTATTGGGCTTGTGCCAGCAAGAGAGCTGTACTGACTTCCCTGACCCTACCCTCAAGGACTTTACACTCTAACACACACAGAACACATTCCTGCAGTTTGAGAGGCTCCGAGGATTGCTAACAACCCATAAGCTCCCCTCAGGGACGCTCACATCAAGACATCCCGACCATCACCGCTTTTGATAAATGTCCAACTGTGATTCACAAACAAGTCGATTAGGGATTTTTCTGAATATAATTAAACATCCCAGATATAATTAAAGCAGGTTAATTTATTAAAACATGAAATTAGATTTGCTCTTCTGATATATTCCCCTCCATCACTCTGGATAAGATTGCTCTGTTTTGCTTGGGGATTTTTTTTTTTTCCAGCCTGAAAGCAGAAGCTTCTGAGAATAAACATTTCTCACTGCTGCTTGTAAAAGTCTAAACTCCTCGACAAGATTATCCCAAGTGTCCTAGACAGAGACAGCGGAAAATTGATCCTTCTGAGGACAGCAAGAAAGAAGGAGGCTTGCCCTGAAATGAGGAAATGGCAAAAAAGAGACATTCTCCTTGCTTGAGAGAGGTGATAGTTTTCAGGAGGTGGAAGTTGGTTATGGCGGTGAGAGGAGGGTTCCAAGGTATCCTGAGAGAGTAACTCACCCTGAGGGACCTGAGGAGGTCCCCCCAGGCCACCACAAGTGGCAACGCAGCGGCAAGCCACGGGGACCAAACCTGCCAGAGGAGTACCACCACATTAAGTACTTCATAGAAACCAGGAAATTGATCTCAGTAATAACTCGGGTTTTAAGAAAAATCCCCCTTGGAAAAGACTTAAGTTGATTCGATGAAAATGAGAGAATAGGATATGTCTTGCTTACCTGAGTTGTTAGACTAAGGTTCATTCTTTCTGTAGACTTGTAACACATTTTTCCTTGTTCTAGCCTAGAAAAAAAAATTAAAAAGAATAAAGCTTTAGCCAGATGGTTTCTTTCTTTCTTTCTCTCTTTCTTTCTTTCTTTCTTTCTTTCTTTCTTTCTTTCTTTTTGTTGTTGTTGACAGTACGTGTTCATGGCTTAGAATATAAGACTTGGCAGTAATTTAAACTAATGCTTTTCCAAGAAGAAACCCATGGTTAATGAAGAGTGAATTGAGTTAGAGAGAAATTAAGGAGGCTGCCTTTATTGCAATGCCAGTTTGTAAAACACTTGTTACTGAATAGCTACACTTCTGCCCTGGTCCTGCCATCTACTAGGTAAGTGTATTGCTTACTTTCTAGTTTTCTCCATTTCTTTTGACACATACCTGAACTAGAGTGTTTACGTATTCTTTTCTGTTTGATCATGTCAGGCAAGACAACTTCCAGAGTGACCTACAACTCTTTTTTTTGGCTGTTCAAGGCATGGGTTTCAGTAGTAGATTATTTTAAAGAGTTCTTGGAAAGTAAAACTGTAACACATTTGGAAATATAGCCAAATCATAATTCTACTTATAACATTTATGAAAACCAGTAAATACATTTATTGGAAAGGCATCAGACACTCATTGGGTACCTACAGAAAGGATGGGCAAACTAAATTTTCAGTTACCTGTAAGTGATCAAACCTAATAGGTTGTAATGGAACTACATTATAAGTAATCCAAGGACTGAGATGAAAATGCCCACTTTGGCTGTGGTTTACAGTCAACTTTTATTGAAGTTACAGAAAAGATAGACTGAAGTTACCAACGAGGAGGGTAATGGTGTCCAGTTCTCCCTGAAACAGGCTGGAAGAAAAGGGATGGGACACAATGGCAGCCCCAAATCCTAACAGGCCTTCTAGACAGGAGGAAAAATGTTTATGGGAACAGAGCTAATACTCCCAGACCCAAACCAAGAACTCTAATTCCTACCCCTATTAAACAAAACCATTTTGAGAAATAAGAGACATTCGAGAATGAATGGTGATTCACACCTGCAACTTAAAAGCAGCTTGGTTATTGAAAAGTGGCATTGGGAAGAGACTGACAGCCATGTTGCCCTGTCATCAATAACCTTAGTCTCTGAGAAAAGGCAAATGAAGGGGAAAAGACCTTCCCTCAGAAATGAGGACTGGGAAGCTTGCCCAGCCTAAGGGGCCTGGGGCATTAAAGGCCGATTACAGGTGTTCCTGCAAAGTGCCTTAGCACTGCGTACCTCACATAATAACCTTTGAGATGTACTTTATGATAGCCGCTGTGGGTGTACAAGTTGGAGAACAAGGAGAGATGTGTCCACAGGTTTGTCTTAAGACCCTTGGAAACAATGGTCCTGGTGCACACCGAACAAGCTGATCTGCGCATGTGCACACGAGTTTAAACTTAGCACCAGCCAGAGAACTTGAGAAGTCGGCCAGGAAATGCCCGAAAGCCAAGAAAGGCCAGACACAGTCATGAGAGTGGAAACAGGGGCGAGGTCACCTCCATTTGACTTTGGTGATCACTTTCGCGTGGGTTGATTAATACGGGACATCAATGTATTGCTCATTCATAATATTATTATCATTACAAAAATTATAAAAAATATTTTTATACTTAAATGATATGGAGAAATCAGCAATTGGAAAGAAGATCCTAGTGAGTCCCAAGCATATCTATTCATGGTTGGAATAATTTCAGCTTTGAAACCTTCACTAACATGAAAAATGTTTGTACGGAATACCTAAAAGAATATTTGGAAAGCCTCATATAAAATAATTAGCATCAAGCATTTCTTTAAAGGCTTTGAATCTAGATAAAATAACTGATAATGAAAGTCTTTGTTAAGCCCTCGGTGCATGCGTAAGAAAAGAAATATCATATTTATAGCAGAAGTTGAAAAATTATTCTCAAGAATAAGAAAGCATTTGCTGTGAAAATTGTAGCTTCAGGAATAGTGCTAATCTTCAGAAAGGTTTCTAGTTGAATTACAATCAGCTCTATCCTTAAAAAATAATAAAGATACTCATGTTTTTGCTGCATGGCTTTTCTGTTCGATAAATGGATTTTTAAATCTACATTAGAGGAGGCACTAGGAAAAAAATAATGGATCTGGCAATAAGGAGTAACTACAAATTTGTAAATTACAGAGTAGTCATTTGTGTTTTTAGTCAGATGTTATTTTATATTTATATAATATTTAATTTAAAGAGTTAATGAAAGGAAGACTTACTGCATTCTTCTCAAGCACTGTTGTCTCTAGCAATAATTTTTGACATAGAAAAATCATTGGATATATATTTTAAATTATCGCTGAGCCAAGCAGAGAGAGAAAAGTATGATATGTGTGCAAAATGTTAAGTATTTCATAAAGAACCCTGACTGTAATAATTAGGTGTTTGTCAATTAGAAGTCCAGTTTCTCTCTATCTCTATCTCTATCTTTCTATCTCATAGACTTTGGTACACACAACACACACACACACACACACACACACACACACACACACACACGATGCCTCTACTTTGCTTCAAATACATTTATCAGTATTATATTTCCCGTTAAAGAGGCAGTCAGCATTCATGAATCAAGGGTATCTGTCTTTCCCTAGAAGGATAATTTTATCCTAACTTGATATATGATTTTATCCTAATTTGGTATATGATTTTGGTACTTAAAAAATGTAGGCAGGGGGTATAACTTGGAGGTCAAATGCCTCTGGGTTCTATCCCCAGATACGCAAAAAAAAAAAAAAATGGTTAGATATATTTAGTAGACACCTTGCATCCAGAGACAATTTCAGTTGTTTTTGTTTCTGTGACCGTTTTGAAGAATCTCTTATATGAAATAATTCAGACATATGCAAAAGTATAAAATAGCAAATAAGCACCTACGAACCCAAAATACAACTTAAGAAATTAAGCACTATAAATACAGACGGAATGCCCTCTGTCCACCCCAATTATATTCTCTTCCTTCACCACAGCAGTAAACACTATTCTGAATTAAATGTTTATCATTTCTATGTCTACGCTTATGCTTTTAGGGTTAAGGACATGTGGATGGACAGACACATACATGCATATGTGTATGCAGAC
Organism: Muscardinus avellanarius; assembly: GCF_963383645.1. Taxonomy (NCBI): domain Eukaryota; kingdom Metazoa; phylum Chordata; class Mammalia; order Rodentia; family Gliridae; genus Muscardinus; species Muscardinus avellanarius. Next base: position 34,514,667 of record NC_137798.1, read on the forward strand.
ATACACACAGATATACTTACTTAGATTCTTCCAGTTAAGTGTTTGAAAAAGTCCTGTGTGCATTCCTTTCTAGGACGCTTTTCTCACTCAGCATTATGTTTAGAAGAACTGCCCGTACGGAGGCTAGTTCCTTCACTTTCCTCACTCTAGCATATTCCTCTGCCAGGTGACTCCTCCACAATACACTTTTCATGCTGCTGTTGCTGATAATCTACACGATATCATATTGTTCCCGATTTCAAACCACGGCTTTGAACACTCTGGGACGTAACTCTTTACACACAGAAGCACTATTATGTTATTGCATTTATTAGGAGAAGCCACTCTCACTCCCAAATGACTTCATCTATCTATAGTCACAGTAATAATATGGAATTTTTTTTTTTGCTGCTTGTACATGTCAACATATTCAACTTTTGACTTCATGCTAAAGCACAGCATGGCACCTCACTGTGACTCAAAAGAGCATTTTATTAATTATGTTCTTAAAATTTCTGTTAATAAAGTTGCATATATCCTTTCCAGTATTTATTGGCCAATGAAATGTCTTCCTCTCTTTCTCATCGCCTTTGTCCATTTCCTGCTGGGTATTTGACTTTCTTACTATTGATTCAGAGAAACCATTGATGTATGCTTGCTAGCAATCCTTTGTCAGCTCCGTGCAGGACAGTTGTCTTCATCTACTCTCTTCTGCTTTTTCTCTTCTTCTCAGTGTCTTTAAATGAACAGATGTGTTCAATTGCATTACGGTTCACTTTATCAAGATCCTAGGCTGTTCTAGATTTTTGCCTTAAGAAATGCTTCATTATTTCAAAGTAAATACAGATCCTTGTTTTCTTCATAATGCCTTAAAATTTTCCATTTAGGTCTTTATTCAACAGAGAATTTTTGTTGTTAACATTTACAAACATAAGGATCTTCAGTGTACATGTATGCATGTACAAATACGGTAAAAAGACAAGGATCTTAATTTTTTTAATAAGATCAAATCGTTAAGGCCCAATCATTCCCACCAATTTTCAGAAATTATCTTCTCATAAATCAGTATATAGTTGCTTATATATGTATACATATGAGTGTGTGCGTGTGTGCGTATACATAGGGGTGGCTATAGATGGATTTTCAGTTTGTTCCTATTGGCCCATTAATCTGTATCCATACCAGCACCACCTTTCTTTACTGCTACTTTAAAATTCCTTGATTTTTAGTAAGTTGTCTTCCTAAGTTGTTCTTTCTCATAGTTGCCTAGGTTTTATTCCCCTTTATGCTTCTGTATAAATGTTAGAATCATCTCATCACATTCTGTGAATACTGGTGAGATTTTTATTGCAAGATTTCCTTGCACTTGAATATAAATTTGGAGATAATTTATATCTTCAGTATTTTGAATTTTTCTATTGCACACAATATTCTCTCAATTCATTTAGTTCTTTAATGAATTTTAATAACATTTTATAATTTGATCCATACAAATCTTGCACATCTTTTGTTAAATTTATCCAAACCGCCTTGCATTTTAGTTGCCCTCTAAAATGCTATCCTTCTAAGATTGCATTTTAAAATGGATTTTGCTAGATCCTATGCATAGTAAACATGTCAAAACCTCCTATTATTTATAACAATTTAGTTGTAATTTCTCTCGAGTTACCTATTAGCTTTGAATGTAAAGAAATTTGTTTCTCCCTTTTCATTTCTTTTATTTTCTAACTTCAATTTCTGGGCTCACTGGGCTGGCCAGTGTAATGCAAAATAGAACATCCTTTTCTCCTGCCTGGCTTTAAAAAGAATGTTTCTAATATTTTGCCACTATTTGTGAAGATCCATAGATTAAGAAAATGTTCTTCTACTTCTACTTTTCTAGGTTTTATCATAACAGATCATTGAATTTTGTTGACTCCTATTTTCATTACAACAACCCTGTGGATTTTGTATTCACTAATCTGCTAGTGTGGTATATTTTCTAGATTTTTTTAAGGAGGTAAAACCTGTTTAATCATGATGCATTTTTATGCATTGTACATTTTGGTTACTAAATTACTTAGTTTAGGATTTTTTCTTTTTCTTTTGTTTTCTTGCTTCAAAATTGATATAGTAGCCGGGCATGGTGGCCCACACTTGTAATCCCAGCATTCAGGAGGCAGAGACAGGAGGACTGCAGTTTGCAAACAGCCTCAGTTCATGGACAGCCTCAACTATTACTTAGGCCTTTTGCAACTTAATGAGACCCTGTTTCAAACATTAAAAGGACTAAAAAATAGGGCTGGGGGTGTACCTTAGAGGTAGAATGTCCCTGGGTTCCATCCCCAGTACCACAAAAAAAAAAAAAGAAAAAAAGAAATTGATATAGTAGTCTGGTTTGTCATCCTCTTTTCACTAATTTCTTCTTTGGCTATTTGAATTTAAACTGTTCTGTTCAAAGAGTTGGAGTGGCGGTGTATGGTGGTGCATACCTGTAATCCCTGTACTTGGGAGGCTGAGGCAGGAGGATCCCAGGTTAAAGACCAACATCTACAACTTAGTGAAACCTCATTTCAATATAAACAACAAAATAGGGCGGGACCTAGCTCAGAGTTAAAATGCCCTTGGGTTCAATATCTAGGACCACAAAAATTAATTAATTAATTAATTAATAAGAGTTAGACAATGTTCTTGTTTTTCCCAGTCTCTGGGGCAATCTACATATGGCATGGTTGAAATTTCCAAGCTACTTGAATAATTGGCATAACTTGCTTATAACACCAAATCGTATAGATGATATGTATATGGCTGGTGAGGCAGGAGAAAAATTAGTAGTAGATGTCTTAAATACCATTTCAATTGATTTTTTAAAACTTACATGTATTTTAAGTATTCCACCTTTTTATCAAACTTATGCAAGTTATATTTTCCTAATAAGCCATGCTACTTACCCAGGTTTTCAAAATTATGGACAATAAGAAGACTCTATGTCTGAATGTTCTGTGTGTGATGATTATGTCACTGTGGTTATTTAGTTGTTTATTCCTGCCTCCTCTTCCTGTCAGTCTTGTTTCCATTTACTTTGGATTTATGTTGTTGCTCTTTCTAACTTAAGTTGGACACCAGGCTCATATTTTTCAGCCTTTTCTTCTGCAATAAATCCCATTCTGCACATTATGTTAGCCACATCCCATAACATTTGATATACTATGTTTTCTTTATTTTTTCAGCTGTATTGTCTAATTTCCATTATGATTTCTTTTTTGAGTTATATAAAAGTACATTTTTGCCAAACATATAAAGATTTCTTTTCCCATAGGGAGAAATATCTTTTCCGATTAGTTCTTTTTGGGAGAATTTAGCACTTTGATGTTATTGGCTTTATTTAGAAAGTCTCCAGTTTCACCTTGTCCAAGTCAAAGTCCTTGACTCCTGTTTTACTGAAGTAACCAAAGCCCAATCACCTTTTACTGGCAATTCCCAAAGCCACATTTTTAAATTTTGTTTTTTCAGTTCATTCTCCACTTTTTTTTTTTTAATGGTACTGTTGATTGAACAGAAGGGCTATCTGCCCAAGTTATCTCTAGACCTTTTAATTTATTTATTTTTATTTTTTTGATTTTTTTGTGGTACTGGGGGTAGAACCCACAGCCCTTCTACCTTCAGGCTACACTCCCAGACCTATTTTATATGTTATTTGGAAACAGGGTCTCACTAAGCTGCTGAGAGCCTCACTAAGTAGCTGAGGCTGGCTTCGAACCTGAGCGATCCTCTTGTCTGAGGCTCCCAAGATTGCAACTACAAGCTTACACCACCAAGCCCAGCTTTTAATTTACTTTTTTGAAACAGTCTCACTAAATTTCTGAGGCTGATCTTGAGCCTGTGATCTTCCTGTCTCAGTCTACCAAGTACTGAGATTACAGGCATATGCCATCTTGTCTGGCCCTCATTCTTTCAATCGTACAATCCTTTATTTTTCTTGCAAGCCAAGCAGTAAACTCTTAAATGTTTTGTAGCAGGAAATTTTCAGACAATATAGCCAAACGTAATTGCCAGAAACAAAAGTTGGGGACAGATATTCATGTATATGTTTTTTACATTGGAAAAAAATCCAGGGACATAAAAGTTTCCTGTATGTTCTTTTTACTGACTAAATACAGTTCTAAAGGGAATATTGATATGTCCATGGAAATGTCACACAGAGCATTACATCTATTTCAGTGTAGATCATGGGTGATCCTAATTCTTTTGGCTCATAAGTATATCTAATTTATACATATACAGATTGCTTCTTTGACTCTGGGCCCTGGACTTTCCTCCCCCATGCTATAGCATGTCCTACTTAGGAGTTAAAATGTTATATATTTATGGCTCATCCCACTATATTAAAGAGTTAAGATTACCTAGAAAATATATGTACAAGGAAACAATAAAAATAATAACTGAGAAAAATAGTGAAAGGAAGACAGGAAGAACTGGGTAAGAAAGTAATGAATCCAAGGATAAAATTAGCATGTCAAAACAGCTCCATATAGCACTGCACAAATATTTGAGATGTGCCCAGTCTGCAATTTCAAAAAGAGAAAAACACGATCCATTGTAGGAATCAAAATATTGCCAGAATTAAAACAGATCTGGTTCTAGATCAAATATGAGAGTATAATAAGATGAAACCACATCTAGCACCCTGTAAATTCAAACACATTAATACACAAGATAAAACATGTTGTGTATTAATGGACCAAAACCAGAGAACTTCCCTGTAGAAAGCATTCAAGGGTAAACCAGACGAACAGGGGCAGGGAACTGGAGGGGGAGGGCGGAGGTGTTCTGCTCAGCTTTCTTGTAACTATAGTCTAAAAGACAGACCACCTAATTCAGAGAAAAGAAGATTTGTTTTCTTATGGTTTCCAGTTAGTTCAGTCAAGGTGAGGCCTGGGTCAGAGTATGGCAGTGGGAGGCAGAGCGAGGAAGAGCTCCAGGGGGAGGAAGTATCTGTAATCTTCAAGCCACACCCCCGTGACAAGGCCACACCCCCGTGACAAGGCCACACCCCCTGTGACACCTCCTCCAGCTGCACCAAACAGGCCCACTGGATACAACACCGGTAAATCCATTATGAATTCATCTACTTCTGGGATTAAAATCCTCGATTGTATCAGTTTCAAACATTGAGAAGTCAGCTCTTCAGGGGACATTTTATACTAACTGTAATGGGAAGAGAAAAAAGAAGATCCAAGAGGGAAACAGTTCCGACATGAAGATAACACTACCCATCTCAATGACATGAATGAGGAAGGAGGAGCAGGGAGCAGGTGGAGCACAGGGTAACTCGCCAAGCGCTGTGCCTGTATAGTTATACCACTTTGAATCTCACCATAAAAGTATACGAAAATTGCAACTAAGAAATATATAGAATTTTCCCAATGTTTACCTAGAGGCTGGAGGGGTATCTTTTGGGGAAATTCTATGCGTAGTTTCTTTATTGTACTCAGTAGGTAAGGTTTCACATTTCTTCACCTTTTAAGGACATTGATCTACTTTTCAAATGTCTTGGGCCACATTTAAAAAATATAATTAGACAGGCATGATAGCACATGCTTGTAATCCCAGCATCTGGGAGGCTGAGACAGCAGTTAGTGGTCAGCCTCAGCTACTTAATGAGGCCCTTTGCAACTCAGTGAGACCCTGTTTCAAAATAAAGAATAAAAAATAGGGCTAGGGGTGTAGCTCAGAGGTAGAATTTCCCTGAGTTCCATCCCCAGTACTGCAAAAAATAAAAAATAAAAATATATGATTAATTTGGTTTAATGACAAAAGTTGATATCAGGATTATACTAAAGCCTTTATATATAAGAAGTAAAAGCCATATAATAAAAATTCTATTGAATAATCATTAAGATGTGATATTAGAGGAACCTTATTGCATTGTCTTATGACACATGTAAGTAGATAAAATAAGTCTTGAGTAACAAAATTGGGCAATATAAATGCAATTTGGAGACACAAATTGAGAGCAAGTTAAGAAAAATTTTAGACTATTCTCTAATGTGTCAATGCGTTCTGGGAAATGGAATTCATACTGGTACAATTAAATATATAAAAATATAAAGAACATTTTAAAAGAGCATAAAATATTATGTAAATATATGCAGATATAGTGAAATATATTTCAAACACACCAGCTCTAGAAAGTCTTGGAACAAGAAAATAAGGTGACAACTTGGTACTCTGGAGTAAGTTATACTCTCCAGAGAGGGCAAGTGTTCAATAAACTTTTAATAAAGAGACAATATTTTTAAAACAATAGGTGGGGGAAATACATGGAAAACTAAAGGTGATATGTGTAAAAATGGCTGCAAAACCGGGCGTGGTGGTGCACGCTTGTAATCCCCGCTCTTGGGAGGCGGAGACAGGAGGATCGCGCAGGTTCGAAGCCAGCCCCGCTGGCTTGAGAGACCCTGTTTCCAAATAAAAATATAAAATAGGTCTGGGAGTGTAGCCCGGAGGTAGAAGGGCTTCCAGGAACCCCAGGATCACCAAAAAAAAAAAAAAAAAAAAGGTGCAAAACTAGAGAGCTGTGTTATGATAACAGCAATGAGACTGACGTGGAATGAGAAGGGGGTTACCTGAGAATAAAGCTCGAAGAAAAGTGAAAATGGAGAGAGGCTTGATGTTAAAGGTAGTAGGGGGACAATGCAGTTACAGTAATCGTTAATCTTTTTATAGGTTTTTAAAATATACTTTGGGTTTTATAGATTTTTTTCTGTGTATGTGGTACTGGAGATCTAACTCTGAGGCATTCTATTTTCGAACCACATGCCAGCCCTCTCTTTTATTCTTTATTTTAAAACAGGGTCTCCCTAAGTTGAGGAGGGCCTCCCTAAGCAGCTGAGGCTGGCTGCAAACCTGCAATCCTCCTATCTCAGCCTCCCCAGCAATGGGATTACAAGCGTGAGCCACTATGCTGGCTGGTTTTTAATAGGTTTTAAAAATATATTTTGGAACCTAAAGCCTGATAGGATATTACTGTAATATCGTGATAATCAAAGCTCAATTAAGAATAATTTTTATTTAAAAGGTAAGGAGGTAAATGATGCTAATTTTCTTGGCACTAAAAACAAATGAGAGACGGGTGTGGTGGCACACGCTTATAATCCCAGCATTCGGGAGGCTGAGACTGGAGGATCGCGGTTCACGGACAGCCTCAGCTACTTAGTGAGGCCCTGCGCAATTTAGTGAGACTCGGTTTCAAAACAAAGAATAAAAAAATAGGGCAGGGGGTGTAGCTCGGAGGTCAAATGCCCCTGGGTTCCATCCCCAGACCCCCACACACACAAAAAAAAAATGAGGATTCTGAAGACAAAGAAGAAATTTTGCTGCTAATGTTTCAACCACAGGTATTGTGGGATTATTGATACAAATATAAGTGGAGGGGTAACTTCTAGCTAGAGAAAGGTTTTTTTTTCTTCATAATATCCAGATAACTCCGGCCCGCTCATATCTATTGTAGCAGGGCTCAGGAAACTGGAATGAGTTTAATCTTTCAATTTGGGAAAGGGATGAAATGTTTAAACCTAAACAAAGGAATTTGCCGCCATCTGGTGGCAAGATGAGAAATTGCAGTGTTTCGTGGTTTTTCGAGATAATTCTCCAAAAGGATTTTAAACACATTCCTCTAAATGATTGCTTTTAGAGGATTTTACAAGGTCATCATAGTTGCTTTCTAAAAAAATTACATGTTTTGCATACCTTAAATTTCAACTCCTGTGTAGTTAAGTATAGAAAATATTTAGGAATGCTTATTCAATTCACTTTCCCTTCCCTACTTAGCCATATACATAGCACTATAGCACTACCTTCCCTATCTTATCTGGTTTTGGTGTGTGTGTGTGTGTGTGTGTGTGTGTGTGTGTGTGTGTGTGTCTGTGTTACTTCAGATTGAACCCAGGGCATTCTACCTCCAAGCTACACCCCCAGCTCTATTTTTTGTTATTTCTTTCATTTTTTTATTATTATATTATTATTATTATTATTATTTTGTTTGTGGTAATGGGAATTGAATCCAGGGGCATTCTACCTCCAAGCTGCACACACAGCATTATTTTTTTTTTATTCTTTATTTAGAAACAGGGTCTCACTAAGTTGCAGAGTTCCTTCCTAAGTAGCTGAGGCTGGGCACAAACCTGCGATCCTCCTGTCTCAGCCTCCCAAGTGCTGGGATTACAAGCATGCACCACCAGGCTCAGCTTGGGTCTCACTAAGTTGCAGAGTTCCTTCCTAAGTAGCTGAGGCTGGGCACAAACCTGCGATCCTCCTGTCTCAGCCTCCCAAGTGCTGGGATTACAAGCATGCACCACCAGGCTCAGTTTATTGGTTATTTTTAAACAGAATTTTATTTATTTGTGTATTTATGTGTTTGTTTGTTTGTTTGTTTGTTTTAGAACGTTGACACCAAAATTTATAAGTGAAAAAGTATGTTTCAATGACACACCTCTGCCAACCAGTTTATGATCTGGTGCAGAAAAGAAAAAGATGTTAGATAGTGAGAGAAAACTGCGTTTTATTTTGTTTTATTTTTTTATTTTTGGTGGTACTGGGGGTGGAACCCAGAGGCTTTCTACCTCCGGGCTATGCTCCCAGACCTATTTTTATATTTTATTTGGAAACAGGGTCTCACTAAGTTGCTGAGAGCCTCACTCAGTAGCTGAGCCTGGCTTACGAACCTGTGCGATCCACCTGTCTCAGCCTCCCAAGCGCGAGGATTACAAGCGTGCGCCACCACGCCCGGCTCGACAACTGCGTTTTAAAAGTCATGAGATCATAGCAAGAGCTCTGACTTCTACTTTTACCCTCACATTCTATGATTTTGTTGCCAAACAGAAATTTCTTAGTGATCATCACCTTTTCTTTAGTCTCTGTCATACAGGTGAGAGTTAAATGAGATCATATATGTGACAATACCTTGAAAACCGTAAAGTTCTATTAAAAAAACAATAAACAGATAAAGTAGAAGAAATAATGCTACATCTATGCCCAAGTAGGGAAGAGAAAGTAAATTAAGTCAAACACTTTCTCCAAGTAAAGCTCAGTTTAAATGGCCCAAGACATGGTGGCCACACTTGTAATTCCCGTACTTGGGATGTTGAAACAGGAGTACGCAGGTTCTCGGCCACTTAGTGAGGACCTCTGCAACTTAGTGAGACCCTGTTTCAAAATAAAGAACAGAGCCAGGCGTGGTGGCACACGCTTGTAATCCCAGCATTCGGGAGGCTGAGACAGGAGGATCATGATTCAAGGACAGCCTCAACTACTTAGTGAGGCCCTTTGCAACTCAGTGAGACCTTGTTGCGAAATAAAGAAAAAATAGGGCTAAGAGTGTAGCTCAGAGGTAGAATGCCCCTGGGTTCCATCCCCAGTACCACAAAAAAGAAAGAAAAAAAAGAACAAAAAATAAGACTGGGGGATGTACCTCTGAGGTAGAATGTCTCTGGTTCAATCCAGAACTGCAAAAATAAATAAATAAATAAACAAACAAACAAATAAAATGGCCCAGGATATGTTATTTATTTTTAACAAATAAAATGTATATTATTAAAGAAGGATATCAAGAAAAATTAAATCTGAGCCAGGCTTGGTGGTATATGCCTATAATCCCAGTATTGGAAGGCTGAGGATCACAAATTCAAGGTCAGCCTCGGCAACTTAGCAAGATCCTATTTCAAAATTTAAGAATAAAATAAAATAGGTCTGCAGAGGTAGAATGTCTCTGGCTTCAACATTCAGTACTAAAAATTAAAATAAATAAAAAATTAAATCTGAAGAGCTGCCCCATACACCTCATAGTCTTATGGAAGATCCACCAACATCTTTAAGAATTATAAAGGGATGTAAACAATGCTATGCTTGCAAGATACAAGTTTCCAACAAGATCAAAGCAGAAATTCATTATTAATTTTATTTTAAAATCATATTAGCTTTGGACAGTGAAATAAGGCGTAGAAATTAAGTTCATGAAATAAATGTTAATTGTGTCCACCTAAATCCAATAGTTAGGATAAAAGCTTAAACACTCCTACATCATATCGAACTTTTTAAATATTTGTGTATTTCACACTAGCAGTGTCAATTTTTTATTTAAGAAAAATCATGCATTTGTTATTGAAAGAAAATTCAAAGGGTAAATCTGCTATATTAAATGCATTTGAAAACTCTGAGGCTTAAAGAACTAGTTTATTCTTCCACCACTACTACTTTGTTGGGCCCCTGAGACAGGTCCCTTGAGCATAGTGCAAGCCCACTGTCTAAGATCCATCCTGAGTTAGCAAGACCAATTAATCTGGCTGGCAATTTTTACTTAATATCAGATAAAATAGGCAACGATGTAAGGGAGATGCAAAATAGTTTATTGGTCTTTTAAGATAATCTTTCCAGAATATAAGTCATCTCTTCACAATGACTAATAAGAATGGACCTTTTGCATCTTAGCCTATGCATGCTAACTCCTCTAAAAACCAATAATAATACATCTAAGTCTAAAGACTTGAAGAAACATTCATCTCTGTGTAGCATCTGTAAAATGGGCACCTAGATTAAAAGATAACACAGTAGATAGCAGGCACCAAAATAAGATACTCAATTGATATGTAAATACTCAAAAAAGCATCTTTGGAATGGCAGTACATTTTTTATTTTTTTAATGGAGATTGACCTGCTTCTGAGTTATATCCCCAGCTCTATTTTTTTTTTAATTTTTAATTTTGAAATAGGGTCTCACTAAGTTGTGGAGGGCCTGCTAAGTTGCTGAGGCTGGCCACAAACCTGTGATCCTCTGGTCTCAGCCTCCCAAGTACTGGTACAGATGGGAGCCAACATGCCTAGCTCTCTTTATGAAATCTTTGAAGCAAGTTAAATTTAATAATTCAATTCTTTTAATTTTAGAAATCTAATATGCTATAGATTATGTGGTACCTTTAGGACATAATATATTTTAAAATTTCTTCCCCCAAAGATATGCATATTCCCAAAAAGGGGATAAATAAAGATTACAAATAGCTTCATACTGGGCATTGCTAACATGCATTTTCTCTCTCTTTCTCTCTCTCTCAAACATACACATAAATACACACATGCACACATGCACATACACACACACACACACACACACACACACACACACACACACTGTTGGGCTTTTTAAAGAGCTTCTTAGATTTCAGAGCTGTAGATAAGGGATAGTGGACCAGTAACTGAAAGCCACATACACCATACCATGTCTTTTATTTGCACAAGAAAAGAAGGAAGGAAGGAAGGAAGGATGGAGAAAGAAAATATAAAAAGGATTTTTTTGAAAAAAAAGTGGAAGACAGAGGACATATTTCCTAACAGTAAGAGAAGTTTGCATGGAAACTCTGTGGGTACTGATATGAGCCCCTTTTCTTAGAAGAATTTTTCCAGCTCTTGCCTGGAAAATTCAAATGGTAACCAGAAGACCATCTGGCCACGAGGTCTTCTAGGTTCTGAGTAGTCAAATCACCTGGTGATGCATATTGGCGATCCATGACTGCGTAACCACTTCACTCTGCGACTTAAAACACCTTTTTCGCCGGGCTTGGTTGTGCACACTTGTAATCCCAGCATTCAGGAGGTGGAGACCGGAGGATCGCAGTTCACAGACAGCCTCAGCTACTTAGCAAGGTGCTTTGCAACTCAGTGAGAACCTGTTTCCAAAATAGAAACACCTGTTTCCTACTCCTCCCAGTTCTGTGATTGACTGAGCAGCTCCTGAAAGTCTCACCTGAGTCCACTTGTGTGGGCTCGCTCAGTCCTCTGGCAGCTTGAGTGGGGCAGCATTCAAAGTGTACGACGTCCTTTCATATCGCAGGAGCCTAGGTTGGTGTGACTAGAAAAGTTGGGATAACCAAGCTGGTTTCTGTCCAAAGTTATCTTTTTTTTTTTTTTTTTTTTGCTGGTCTGGGGATGGAACCCAGGGGCATTCAAACTCCGAGCTACACCCCCTGCCCTATTTTTTTTTTAATTCTTTATTTTGAAACCAGGTCTCACTGAGTTGCAGAGGGCCTCACTATGTAGCTGAGGCTGTCCGTGAACTGCCATCCTCCGGTCTCAGCCTCCTGAATGCTTGGATTACAAGCGTGCGCCACCACGCCCGGCTCCAAAGTTTTCTTTTATCTTGGACTTTTCACATAAAAAAAATTATGCGTCGTCATTTTAGGCATATTCTATTAAGTCAAAGCAAGTTGCAAGGCCAGCCCAGATGCACAGAGAATTGGGATGTGGATTCTGCCTCTTGATCTGAGGAGCTACAAAGAACTGAAGTCCTAGCAAGGCATGGTGGTGCATGCCTGAAATCCCAATACTCGAGAGACTGATACAAGAGGATTGCAGGTTGGAGGCCAGCCCTCAGAAACTTAGTGAGAAACTGTTTCAAATTAAAAAAAAAAAAAAAACCCAGGGATAAAGGTATGTGTCTCCAAAGTAGGATATCCCTGGGTTCAATCCCCAGTAACACACACACACACACACACACACACACACACACACAAGACAAACAAAACAAAACAAAATTCTCCAGTCCTATTTGGTATATAAAAAGGAAAAGGACTTGAGCTAAGAAAAATGCAAGCAATTCACAAAATTTCCAAGAACTTAAAGCCAGCATAAGCCATAAATTAGAGCAGAGAAGTCAGACCACCGTAGTAATACATGCATATCTTTGTTTGTTGCAGCACAATTCCTAACTGCCAAACTTTGGAACAAACTGAGATGTCTGTCAATGGATGAAAGGATTACAAAATTATGGGATATACACACAGTGGAATTCTACTCAGCCATAAAAAAGAACCAAATTATATCATTTGCAAAGAAATAGATGAGCTGGAGAATACTGTGCTAAGTGAGATTAGTCAGTCACAAAAAGTAAAAGATAAAATATTTTTACTTATATGTGGAAGCTAGGGAGAAATAGGAACACAAGAGAGACTCCAGACAGAGGAGGAGAAACTTTAGTGAAGTGAAGGAGGCAACCTAACTGAGGGAGATGGGAGGGGAGAGGAAGACCTTAAGAGGGCAGCACCTCAATGGCCATGATGTACATACACAAACTTATCACAGTAGTTATGGCATTGAGCACAGGAAGGTGGGGAGGGAGGGGGGTTGGGGTGAAAACTGGGGGAGGGCTCAGCAAGTACCGTGTGCATGTATGCCTCTATCACCCTGAACTTCATCACGATGTATGATTACAATACACCAAGAAAAAAAGAAAAGAAAAGCTGAGTGTGGTGCGCAGGCTTGTAATCTCAGCATTTGGGAGGCTGAGACAGGAGGATCCTGGTTCAAGGACAGTCTCAGCTACTTAGTGACGCCCTTTGCAACTCAATGAACTCTGTTTCAAAATAAAAACATACAGAATAGGGCTGGGAATGTAGCTCAGAGGTAGAATGCCCCTGGGTTCCATCTCCAGTACCAAGAAAAAAGAAAGAAAGAAAGAAAGAAAGAAAGAAAGAAGAAAGAGAAAAGAGACATTGAGAATACTCAACATTTTGAATTCTTCAAGAACATTCTTCAAGACATTGAGAATTCTTCAAGAACTAGTATAAACATACAGAAAAATATCAGCCAAACCCAGGGTCCCAGAGCACACCTGCTCTTCCCTACCCCAGTTTTCCTCCCTACTCCTGCTCTAACAAGCTTAGGAGTCTCAGTAAAGTGGAAGACCACTTATTATTGGTGGGGACCAAAGCCTGGGAAGAGAAGAAAAGGAAAAGCCCCTTCTTCACTTTCTATATGTGAATGACCCAGCTGGGAAAAGACTGAACCTTAAATCAGATTCAAAGTTTGGTTATTACATGCTACTAGCTACCTTCAGTTACAGAATTATAACTGGAAAGTTAAATAACCATAATTCTGAAACTATTAGAGACTTAAAATAACAATAATTTTTCCAAAGAGAAAATTGGAAATGTGTGGACCTGAGTGAAATTTTGTTCATAAGAGGAGATTGTTGCTTCTGAATAAATATTAATGGGGAGATGAAAGGCAAAAATAATTATACTTTCTAGGTGACTTCTATGGTTACTGATTTTGAGACCAGTATGCGTTTTTGATATTGAGAGGTGTGATTCATATCCCACATGATCAGTTGGTTCAATGTTTCATTAGCTTTTCTTGAAAAAATGATGAAGGATGACAGTATTTTCATAAAAATAAGAAATTATTCTGTAAATTATATCTTTATCCTTGTCCATTCCCAGAGTTCTATATTTCATGGTTCTAGTTAAATCTCCCTATCTTCCTCTTCAAGCACAATAGCTCAACTAGCTGACCTCCTAAATGTTGTGTTCTTAAAACAAGAATCTCTGTGCTTCTTCTTGCAGGGATAGCTCCTTGTCAAGCATCCAGCCACATACATACACATCTGACTTTGATTGGAAGAAAACTTTCTTCCTCATTTTTTTTTTTTTTTTTTTTTTTTTTTGCGGGTCTGAGGATGGAACCCAGGGGCATTTGACCTCCGAGCTACACCCCCTACCCTATTTTTTTTATTCTTTATTTTGAAACCGGGTCTCACTGAGTTGCAGAGGGCCTCACTAAGTAGCTGAGGCTGTCCGTGAACCGTGATCCTCTGGTCTCAGCCTCCCGAATGTTGGGATTACAAGCGTGCGCCACCACGCCCAGCTCATTAAATTTTAAAATGTAGTTCTCTAGGAAGTAAAAGAAATTCACTGAATGTTTTTACATCATAGGAATATTATGATAATATCAATATGTCAAAAAAAAGTTAATCAGATGGTCATGTGCAGGATGAACTCAACAAAAAGGATTTAAAAGGTAATGACAAAATTCAAAGTGACCTCAAGAGAATAGGGGTGATATTGAGTTATATGGAAATGATAGCAAGTGATAATTAACTTAGCTTAGAGAACCATAACTCAGCAGATTTTTTAAAAAGTGATCAACGGCTATTTGCAGCTAAGTAGAAAAAGTATGCTTCCAAACACTGACAATACTCATGAGTAACTGTAATTAAAATAAGTTGTATTTGCATTCATCAAAACCTCACAATCCAAGTCTTCCTCAGATCACTACTTTGGGATAGATTAGAAAAAGGTGGTACAATTACAGTTTGCAGGTGGCATTTATATTAACGATTGTTTTAAGTAATTAGCAAAATTCTCCAGATACAAAAAAGCAAGATTCCAAAGTGAGAAGTCATCAGGACTGGATATCAACATTGATGAAGTTCACATTCTTCATTTAATTTAGGTTACTTACCATGCACGTTGAAAATTGCCCAGGTTCATAGAGTAAGACCATAGGCATCCTTCAATATTCAATACTCATTAGAAAATATTTATAGGTTGTCAACTATGTAATGAGAATTTTATTGGGTATGAAGAGAATCACAAGACCAAAATCGGCTCTGTCTTGTTATAGTGTAGCCTGAGGTTCTGAGAAATAAGCAGAAAGTTATGATGCTCCATGATGGGCGATGACAGGGAAAATATGTGATGCTGTGTGGGCAGAGAGGAGAAAAATCAAATCCATATTCTATTTGAGAGAGTGGTTGCAGTCAGGGGAATGGCCAAGAGGAAATGACACTTAAGTAATATCTTCAAGGTTCAACATAGAATAATAATAAATAATAATAAAAATAACAACAACAACAATAATAATAATACAAAAACATGTCATGATTCATGCAGATGGAAAGCACATGCAAGAATTGAATCGACATGGTGAGGACAGAGATGTGGCAAGAGGTGATGTTAGAGAAAGAAAAAGCTGTACTGTGACATTAGGCTAACGGTGACTGGGTCTCAGCAAAGGTGTGACATCCTTAGAGCTGCAGTTCTGGAAGGTTATGTTTGCTTTGATGTAGAGGACAGAATGGAGAGAATAAGGAGAGAAAACTGAGGTCCTGTGAGCAGGATGCCGGAAACTCAAGGGAAGAGGCCTGTAATGGTCAACCCTGGGCAGTGATAACAAAAAAAAGAAAGAAAGAGAGAAACAGAGAGGCTCTCGAGATCATCCAGAAACCAACAGCATAGAGAATTATGGGGAACATGAATGAGAAAAAGAGAAGAGAGGATGGAGAAGTCTCTCTCTGACTGCTTCTCTTTTCTCTGAATACTAGGGGAGCACTCTGTCTCTGGGGTGATCCAAGGGTGTCACAAGCAGGATTGGGAAGTTTTCAGATACTGGTTTGAGGAGACCAATGAATATTTGGTAGCATCACCATGAAGAATGTCATCTAGGCTTCAACAGCAAAATATAAAAATACCAGCACTTGAAACTCTTTGCCCAACTGTGAGTGTTTGTGAAGAATAGAAGTCAGAATGGAACCAATAAATGTGCCTTACTGTTTTGTTTTACCATGAAATGGATAAAACCTGTATTGCTTTATCCTTTTTACTCTAAAAATACGTTCCTTTCTTCAGTAATCTCTTTATTTCTAAATATTATAATTGACAAATAAGATTGTATATTTTATAGCTCACAACTTGATGCTTTGGACTGCTGCATGTATACCTTATAGAACGGGTACAACATCACACTAATTAAAATATGCATTACTGTGTAGGCTTAGCGTCGTTTTGTGGTAGATTTCAATACTTGAAATCTATTCTCCTAGCATTTTGCAAGCATACATTGCAGTGCATTGTTGTCACCATGTTATACAATAGATATCTTGAATTATTCTATCTGAATGTTATACCCTTGAACCAAAATCACACCAATCCTGCCCCCACCCCAAAACACTTGGAAACACTATTCTACTCTCTCCGTCAATAATGTCTCCTTTTCTAGATTCCACATATGAGTGCAATCCTATTTACCTTTGGTATGAACAAAGACAAATGTGGTGTATAGATCCAATGGAATACTATTCAGTGACCCCTTTCTTAATGAACATCCCTAGCCATGGAACATGGGGTCCTCTTCAACACACATCGTTACTTTCTACCTCCTTCCTAGCTCTCAAATTCATCTACTTCCCAGCATTGTCCTGAGTTCACCTCACTCTAGGTCACCTGAGCACAACCTTCTCCCCGAGTTTGCCTTTAGCCTTGTTCTCTGTCATGTGGCGTCACGGTGCAACCCCTCACCCCAGCACACATGCTGCTTGAGAACACGCATTCCATTCCATTAATGGTCGTTACAGCAGGTCCAGGGAATGAGGGCTGCTTTGGAGCAAGTCTGAGAGACCTCTTTCTCCCGCTAATCCCCCTTCTCTTACCCACCAGCTCTCTGGGTTGTGGTCTGCCCAGCAGGAAGGACTAGAGTGAAATAAGGTAAGAAGAGAAGAACTGGACGTGGACACACTGTTGACTGTGAATCATGGAAAATTCTGTGTGTGTGTGTGTGTGTGTGTGTGTGTGTGTGTGTGTGTTATTGGGATTCAGGTCTGGGGCCTCATGCATGCCAGTCAAGTACCACCAAGCTATCCCAAAACCCCTATACCCCTATTCCCAAATTTATTGCTAATTTCTGCTGTCTTACTGAAACCATGGGCAAAGGGGCAGGTGAAAGTACTCAGTATGTTGAAGACTGAGTCCATCAGGAAGCTGGTCCCAGACGGATGTGGCTGTGCAGTCCTGTAATCCCAGTACTTGAGAGGCTGAGACAAGAGGATTGTGGGTTCAAGGTCAGTCTCAGCAACTTAAAGAGACTCTCAGCAACCTAGTGAGACCCTATTTCAAAACAAACCAAAAAAAAAAAAAATGGAAAAGAGCTATGGATGTACCTCAGAGTAAATACTTCTGAATTCAATCCCCAGTACCAAAAGAAGAGGAGGAGGAGGAGGAGGAGGAGGAGGAGGAGGAGGAGGAGGAGGAGGAGGACGACGACGACGACGACGAGGAGGAGGAAGAAGAAAATGGAGGCCCAAAAGAGGCATTCAAGGGACAGCACGCATATCGGAGGACAGGGCCTTCCCTAAATCTTGAAGGATGTTTTGAAAATAGGTACCTATGCCTAGGTTTGGATATCATGTCATCTTAGCGTTTGGTATCTACGGTGAATATTTAATCACTAACCCCTCAGATGCCTTTCATGTATGAGACACATTACTTTAAAGTGGGAATCCATATGTATAAATGAAATGGTTTTCCTGCAGTCAGTCTTGGTGAAGAGGAAGCTATAAAAAGACAATTCTTATGGAGACCACAGAAGTATTAGAATAGAAAAAAGTAACATCAAGCATGTCGGGCATGATGGTACATGCCTGTTATCCCAGTACCTGGGAATCTGAGACAAGAGGATTTCAAGTTCAAGACAAATTTCAACTTAGTGAGACCTTCAGCAACCCAAAGAGACTCTGTTTTGATAAAACTGAAAGAAATGCCCAGGGAAATAGTGCAGAAGTAGAATGCCTATAAGTTCACTCTCCAATACAAAAAGAAAAAAAAAAAGGAGTACAAGATACCAAGATACCAAGAAACTCCAAGAAAAGAAACACTGAAATGGAATCATGATATGTTTTCTGACAATAAAATCTCTAAATTGAATCATAAATGATTAGCAAAGATTTATTTATCATATACTTCATTACTGAATACATGAAAATATGCATTTATAAGTACTGTTGCATGCATCACTATTAACATATAAAGTTAATAAAGCACAGATGGCATGCATACAGTGAGGCTTGCTGTTGAGAAGATGCTACATGTAATTAGGACAAAAGTGACAACACACTTTTGATCATTCCACAAGTGATGTAGAAACGCCACGTATAACCCTCATTAACTTTTGGCAGGAAGTAAATGTGGACATTTACATCTGCCTTATTTTTTCACACTAAAGAATGCCATTTTCCCCACATCCTAAAACATAAAATGTAAAAGGGCACATTTTAACTAAAATCCAGGATATCATAGGTAGATTTTTATTTTTATTTTTTATTTTTTGGTGGTACTGGGGGTGGAACCCAGAGGATTTCTACCTCCCAGACCTTTTTTATATTTTATTTGGAGACAGGGTCTCACTAAGTTGCTGAAAGCCTCACTAAGTAGTTGAGGCTGGCTTCGAACCCATGCCATCCTCCTGTCTCAGCCTCCCAAGCGCGGGGATTACAAGCGTGCGCCACCACGCCCAGCGAAAAATTTTTTTTTTATTTTAATCTTGTTTAAAACTTCTACTGTTTTGGCTGTCATATTGTCTATTTCATTATTTTATTTCACATTAAAAAAAAACTCAACACTGGGTAATAGGTCAGTGTTGTTCTTGTTACTAATTCGCATTTGGTATTAAATTATTTTCTAAGGACACTTTTGTGGCCCTCATCCATTCTGTGAGGATTATTTTATTTAAAATGAAGGTATAATCCACAGATCCACTTAACTGAGAGCAAATAAACTGCAGGACATTTCAGGAGAGTGAGGCTTCTCCAGCTCCTCCTTCTCACGGAACAACCTCTCTTCACCATCCCGTAAGGGAAGGGAGGGCAGGCTGGCCTACTAAAAGTATCATTGTTCACTTGAAGCAATATAGAAATGCATAAATCGATGTTGCAGCATTTCCCCACACACACATACTTTTCTTTTTTTATTTTTATGTGGATCATATTGAAAACGGAATACATTCAGACTGTGCTTGGTGCCCCCTCCCACCTCCCACTTCCCCTTCACCCCCTTATACTTTTCAGTGGATCATCCTGCCCAAATCCCAGAAAACACAAAATGTCAGCCCATTTTGGAGATCACTACCTACTGTACATGTTATCCAGGCACTGGACAGAGAGAGCAGTGTGTGCAAAGGTCCTGAGCATGAGAGAACACATTCTGTTTGCAGAAGTATTTTTTCTGTATTTTGGAGCCTAGTCTTTGTTTTAACTGTGGCTATTAGCAAGATTATCTGTGTGTTTCTTTTTATTAATAAAATGAGGGTGACAATATTTGTTAGCATTATATTAAAATTCAATAATGATATAGCAGAATAAATTGGAATATTTATTAATCAAAGTTGTTTTTTTTTCTTCCTCATCTTTGTAATTTAATTTTCTTCCTGTAGGTAAAAGCTTTCACTATTACTTTAGAGAGAAATAAGATTGTTATACTACTGAGAATATATATATATATATATATATATATATATACATACATACATATAATCTCAAAACCTAATCAATGCTTAGTTTGTCTTATATTTTTAATTCATAAAGCTTTTGAAATATATTTTTAAATAAGAAGCTTTTCACAATCAAAGAAATAATTTTGGAAATAGACTACAGAAAGAAATAGATCATTCCACTCATACTTCTCTGGAAAAATAGAAGAGAGTCACTAATATTCCTGGAGGGAAATAGTAAATAAGGTGTATCCTTAGTGGACAAAGAGTAAGGTAGGCCTGGTGAGGCATGCCAGTAATCCTAGTACTTGGGAGGCAGAAACAGGAGGATCACAGATCCAAGCCAGCTTCAGCAATTTAGCCAGACCCTGTTTCAGAAGTGTGTGTGTGTGTGTGTGTGTGTGTGTGTGTGTGTGTAGAGAGAGAGAGACAGAGACAGAGACAGAGAGACAGAGAAAGAGAGAGCTGGGAGTGTAGCTCAAAGATAAAATGTTCCTGGATTCAACTCTCACTATACAATATAAAAAAGTGAAAGTAGAGGGAACTGAATATTAGACAATGATGTGGAGGCCAGGGGAGCATACAGAAATATCAAGAACACTTTATGAGCCACCAGGAAACACTAGTTTTTGTTTTGTTTTGTTTTTGGTGGTACTGGGGTTTCTGGAAGCCCTTCTACCTCCAGGCTACACTCCCAGACCTATTTTATATTATTTTTTATTAGGAGACAGGGTCTCTTAAGCCAGAGCGGCTGGCTTCAAACCTGCGTGATCCCTCTGTCTGCCTCCCAAGCGCGAGGATTACAAGCGTGCGCCACCACGCCCGGCTGAAACACTAGTGTTCTGACTGAAGCCATGATGGCTATTCGTCCCCTGACTAAGGTATATGGGCCTCCACCAAGAGTTGCCCACATGAGACTACTGAGCCCTAGGCAGGCCACTTTTGAAGGCACAGAACATTCTGACTTTCCAAAACAACAATCTTACACCTGCAGAAAAGTGAGACTATCATAGAAAGGAGAAGCCCCAGAACCAGGAGGTACTTGGCTCAACTGGGCAGTGAGAAATTCCATTCCTCAATTGTATGAACATCATAAAAATGGCCAGGATTTTACAGGGCATTGGCCAAATTATCAAGGACTATACTAATAAGCACATATGTACTTTGCATAATTTAACCAGGGATCCTAACCTCTACACTACACCGCTCTTCCTATTTACACTCTACTGCCTCACATGCAAAATGGGATTACACATTTAAAGTACTTAAATCTGTGCCTAATATTTGTACTGCTTGCTTATGAGGACCACTTCAGTATGATGGGAGAAGATGGGAGCAAAGAGGAAACAGATTGGTTACCTGCTGTAACAACAAATGAGTGGAGATTGCATCCGAAACTTTAAAGGTTCGAGTATCAAAGTTAGAAAACTTGTTTCCTTTTGCCAGATAATATGTATTCAAAAAAATTCACAAATAGTTCAGTCTTCTTATTTCATACTTGAACATAAGGAGATGGGCCAGGAATCCAGAGAGTTTCTCTCTTGTCCTTGCTTTCACTCTGAAGTTAAAAAGACAATAAATGTTTTCTGAGGTTTAATATTCTCACCCCCTTTACTTCTTCCATCTTCATCGTAAATGCTTACTCAGAATTTTCTCCTTCACATGGATTGAAGGTCATTTTTACTTCCCTTTTCTCCCAAGTAGGGACCTCACTATAACTGGTGAGCAAGGCTAGTGGCACGAAGCTGAGAAACTAGAAGCCCACTATGGCCACACATTTAAACCATGTGCTCCACTCTGTGTCTGAAGTTTGGTTCTATCTCTAAACTGATTACAAAGTAGAAAGGGAAAGAAGATGCGATGTATGAATCCATCAAAACCATGCAATATGAACCATTAAAAAGCAAAATGCCAGAATATCTGTTTTAATAATGTTTCAAAATTACAATTAAACATTACCAAATTCCATCAATAATATAAAGTAGTGCTGTTTAAAATGTGTTTATCGCCAAGCATGGTGGCGCACGCTTGTAATCCCAGCATTTGGGAGGCTGAGACAGGAGCTACTTAGTGATGCCCTTTGCAACTCAGTGAGATCCTGTTTTAAAATAAAAAATAAAATATAAGGCTGGGGGTATAGCTCAGATGTAGAAGGCCCCTGGGTTCCATCCCCAGTACTGAATGAATGAATGAATGAATGAATGAATGAATAAATAAATAAATAAATGTATTTTTCCAGCTTGTATGTACTGAGTCCTCAATACATGCTGGGCACCAAGAATGTGAGAAACAGACAAAGAGGCAAAATTTCCATCTTTCTCGAGCTTTGAGTCTAGTAGGATATTGAATATCCAAACATGAACGTAAAACTGTAGTGATACCATTCTTTAAAAGGCAGTATAACATGGCTCTCTGAAGCTCTG
The DNA here is from genome assembly GCF_963383645.1 of Muscardinus avellanarius. Lineage (NCBI taxonomy): Eukaryota > Metazoa > Chordata > Mammalia > Rodentia > Gliridae > Muscardinus > Muscardinus avellanarius. The sequence continues at coordinate 34,537,136 of NC_137798.1, forward strand.
AAAGCACCCTGACATGAGCTAGTCAGCCAGGTCAAAGAAGGCTTTCCTCAGGAAATGGAAACTGAGTTTCCATCTGAAAAAAAAAAAAAAAAAAAAAACTTTTCAGCTAAGGGTACTAGCATATATTGGCATATATTCACTACCCTACACTGTAGTACCATCTAAATCACTTCAAAGCAATGCTCATTCCCCTTATAAATAAATTTGTGTGAAATGAAAATAAAAGTACAGTTGTAAATATATAGATCATACAGTATTTAAGGAAGTTACTTCCAAAGTAGCTATCAAGACAAACTTTTTAATTCTAAAAGTAGGTGTTATGGTTTAAATTAAGACTGTCCCCCTAGACCTCATGGTGAAATGGCAGCCATGTTGGAGGTGGGACTTGGTTGCTGGGGAGGAGTCTCTGAGGATGTGACTTTGGAATTATACTTGGCCCTTCCTCCCTTTGTTCTTGCTTTCTTGCTTCCAGCTTCCCTGGTGTGAAAGCAGAGCCCTTATCTTTTACTGCTCCCTGAGGCATGTGCTGATCTCCACAGACCTTACCTGGCCAAACATGGACTAAACCCCTGAAATCTCCAGAACCATGAGCAAATAAATCTTCCTTCCGCTAAATCGTGGCAGTCAGGTGTTTTAGATTGCAGTGGTGAGAATGCTGACTGAAACTCTAGTATATAAATCTTCGAAATATCAATCATTAATGGCCCAAAATTAAGGTTGTCAGCTTGGACATACAGGAATTAGAGTTTGAGTACTAGAAAAGCAGTTAGCATATTGTAGCAAGTGAAAGTGATAAATAAAACATTATAAAACTATTTGACTAGCTTTTACCTTTCTGACATGCTTATGTTTTTCTAAATTCCAAAGTATTCTTTGTGTTTGGAGAGAGCCTAAAGAATGTTTTCATTAACTCCCACAGACTTACCTTGGCACAAAAATGCTAAACTATGGTTATTTTCTAAGATGAAGTGACTTCAGCATCTGCATATGCAGCTGTACCCAGCAAATCGCTGAACCCTAAAGCAAACTGCAAAAAGCTGTGACTTATGTAAAACTAAGCTGGAATCTTTTTCTAACAAATCTGTGCTTATAAAAAAAACAAGTTCTAAAATAAGCATTATATATGCCAAGGGGGCACTATAGTTCAATTGTATATTTTATTTGTTCCTTTAAGCTATTGTTAATTTTCCTACTTCTGAACACCTATATAGTTGGAGACTACAAGAATATTTTGGTTATATAATAACTTATTAATGCAATAAAATGTTATTTTGAAAGTATTGTGCCCCCCATGCGTGTTACTGCTCCCTAAAGGACCTAAATAAACTTTCATCAGTGAGCATTTACTCCAATTGCTATTTAGCAAGTGGGAATGTTGAGTTAGAAAAGAAACTTTAATAAAGTCAAATTTAAAACTGCTGTGCTTCAGTCTTTGTAAACACGACATTTAAATTAATAGTGTCTATCTCCATCCCTTAGGACATATAGACTAATTTGAAGAACTACAGATGGTGTATATTTATTTCTGCTTTTATTTTTCTGATATAGATGAATTGTTATTGATAATGTAAAATAGTGTTCTTATAGTTGTATACTTCATTACCACCATGTTGAATTTAAAATTAACATGGATTTAGTACATCTTTAAGAAACTATCAGAAATATAAACAGATGACATATTATTGTTACTCTATGAATAAATAATGCCTTTAACACCAAAAATAATTCCTTCGTGCTTTTCTGAACCAGTCTGAGTCAGAAAAAGAGAAACATATATAACATATTTCTCACCAGTGTCAAAAAGTATGTTGGCTTCTGAGATATTTTGTAAGCTTTATGAACAAGAAAAACATTGCCTATCAATGATATCACACCTTATGTTTGTTAGCTATTCCTCAATCCATTATTGATTATAGGCCATACAACTTCAGGCAGACAAAAGAAAAATAATCCCTCTCACGTTGAATGTGGGTCTGTGGTGTTTATGAGCACCCCCTGCTGTGCTGAACACCTCACACATCTGTCAGGTGTACTGCATTATAGCCACAGGAAAGCCTCTGTGCAGGTTGTGTGCCAGGCAGAATGCTTTGTCTCAGACCTTGTCAATCCTGCTGATGGATGAGCCCAGTATTCTAATGAATAAGATTCTAAATATGTTTATACTTTGCCACATCTCCGAATCACATCAGGAGGCGCAAAGCTCAGGCAATTGGAAGGAATAAGATCATTTTTTAAAGGACAGTACTTCTTCTGACTCATACAAATGTGTAGGTTTTAAGCTATCCTGGTGAGATGGTCTCCTAGCCCTTTGTAATCCTTTTTTCATAAGCTTCATTTCACAGCCTAATTTCCGTTTACTCAAAACAAATTAATTCCAAACAATTTGCAAAGACTACCATACTTTTTGAAGAGCTTTACTTATCATTAGCTTTATATTTCACATAGTTCAATGTCTACAATCTACAAGCGTTTGCAGATATATTATTTAGTGAATTATATTTTAAGCTGTGCTAACAATGGCTAAAGCAGATCAAATTGTTTCAGTAGATCAAATTGTTTCACAAAATGTTCTATATTTAGACAGTATATAAATGGTAAATCCAACCCCTATTTTTATAAATTTTCATTATATCTTTAAAACTGAATGGTTTCTTAATTAGCTTTGGGAAGAACATTATAGAAAACATATCTTCTACTATATATAAACTGTTTGCCTTAATAATTGTATAATATTCACATTATAGTCTATATAAAAGTATGAGTTTTATCCTCAATGTCAATGTTGTAAGCAGGTTTCATATTTTGTAAATTTGACATTGAAAGTTTACTATTTTTAATACTCTACACAAATCTGATGTGAATTCTGGTCAATTTTATTTCAAATAAGACTAAAAACATGTCAATGATGGGAAATATTGAGATGAACAAAGATGGGACATCAGTTAGAAATTACAGTCCAATCTCTTTTCTATTCAAAATGTTATACTATTAATATTACATTTTTAAAAACTCACTCTCAATATAATGCCTTTCCAACAAGACAACTATTATCTAACTTAATACCCTGCAAAATTACAAAAATAAATTTAGCTTTCACAATTAAACTAGTGTAGCTGTGAGGCTAATGACTTAGCAGTAGGCCAAAAATAAAAATTTCAACAGCACATGAATAGGAACTATGGTCTCAACATATAATCATTAAAGGTGCTTTTGCTGGGCCATTTACTCATTCATCCATTTATTCATACTATCTTAAATACTGGAGAAAGTGTGCTGAACAAAGCAGACAGTCACTTCTATCATTTTAGAAGTTCTGAATCTCTAAAAATATATCATTTTGGGGATTAGTACAGTCCATGAGTTGAAATGATTGTGTATATATCAATATATATCACAAACAATACTTATATCATGATGGGTCTTAATCCTTAGTTTTTAAACATTTTTACTGATTAAAATTACTTACCCATAACACACACACACACACACACACACACACACACACACACACACAGATTTGCTCTATAATATTTTTCCTAAATGTTCTACAATGAACATATATATGTATATACACATGTCGAATTGTGTAAGTATATGTTACATACATATTACACATATATGTATAATCATTGTAGAAAATTTAGGGAAAGGGTAAAGATAGAATGCAAAGTCACCCATAATTCACAATCACATCAACCATATTTATTGAAAGGTATCTCCCCACACACACCACACTGCAGAATCCCAAATCAGGTGACATCTGATTTTTGTATTCTCTACCAATAGTAGAAATGTGAAAAAGGATCTTGATCAGTAATCTTGGAAAATAGGCAATCCACACGGCCACTAAAGATGTGGGAGGGAAAAAGCACCTGAAATCCAAAATAAAAAGATGTGGAAAGGTGGCCATTTCATTAGACACAAGAGAAATAGGACTTCAAGCAATTGAACACTTTCCAGAATAATTACAATGGAATAAAGAGACAATCTCAAGTTTTGGAAATGACTAGGAGAAATTAAAACCTGCTTCTATTGCTAGTGGGAATATATATTCAAATGATCACTCTAAAAACTATTAGGCAAGATCTCTTAAAGCTATTTTTATGCCTTGTGATTCAGCAATTTACCTTATAAATATACTAAACAGAAACAAAATATATATGCTTGCCAAAATGAATATAGAAGAATATACACGGCAGTACCATTCTTATTAAGGCCAAACTAGAAACATCCCAAATAACAAATAATAGTAGAATTAATAAGTGATAACACTATACTGGTAAATAGACTTCTCTTTGGAAACTATATATAGAACATCATATAATTTAATAGCAATAAATAAATAAATTACCCAATTAAAATGAGCAAATGACCTAATAGACTTTTCTAAAAGTAGACACAGGAATGACCAATAGGTATATGAAAAGATGTTCAAGTCAGGCATGGTGGTGCACAGCTGTAATACCAGTATGTGGGAGGCTGAGACAGGAAAATTACAGATTCAAGACCAGTCTCGACAACTTAGTAAGAAAGACCCTTAATTAAGACATAAATAAATAAGTAAATGGACTGGGTATGTAGGTCAGAGGTCAAATGTCCCAGGTTCACTCCAATACCAAAAAAAAAAAAAAAAAAAAAGCTCAATACCACTACTTGTCAAAGAAATACTAATCCAAACAAAAATGATATTCACCTGGGGTGTAGTGGTGATTGATAGCCTGTAATCCCAGTACTTGGAAGACTGAGACAGTAGGATCACAGATTTGAGACCAGACTCAGTAATTTAGCAAGATTCTCAGCAACCTCCCAAGACTTCGTTTCTAGCAAGATCTTGTTTTAAAACAAAGGAAAAAAATCACAGGGTATAGCTCAGAGGTAAAATGCCCCTGAGTTCAATTCCCAGTACCATAAAAAAAGGAGGGAGGGAAGAAAGAGAGAAAAGGAGGGAGGGAGGGAAGGAGGAAAAATAAGACATGCCACTATATTTTAGACTGGCTATTACCAAGATGTCAAAAAAAACAAGCATTGGTAATATTGAAAAGAGACAACTTTCTCACTGTTGGCACACAGGTTCTTAATTCTATCAGGCCCTTAGAGTATACCCTGGTGTCCAACAACCTTGGTGACATAAGGGTCAACCACTGCAAGCAGGAAGAGAGAACCTGCACCTCTTCTACTTGACTGAGTCCAGAAAGACAAAATATTCACAGGAGAAATCAGGCCAAGGAGGCATGCTGCTCACAGATAGGCAGCCGGAGAGATCAGATGCCTAGGATCCATAAGCAAGCCATCACCATGGCTCAAGAAAGCTACCCAGGATGGATGGAGTCTCCACCACCCCCTGCCCATGCTGTGCCACAGCTCAGGGATTCTGAAAATACTCTGTCCTGGGTTTCTATGCACCAGACTTCTTATCATAAACAATGCAAGCCAGAAAGCAGTGTGGCGATGTCTTCAAAGTGATGAAAAAAGATGTTATCCAAAAATTCTGCACTCTGAAAATATATTTGAGAAATATAGATGTTTTTAGAGGAAGAAAAAAATGTAGAGAATCCATTGCCAACTGATCTGTGTTATAACAAATGTTAAAGGAAATGTTCCAGGCAGAAGAAATATGGTACCAGAGAGCAACTTGGATCTGCCTAAAGAGATAAAGAACACTGAAATGGCATAAAGGAAATATAAAACTCATTTTCTCTTTTGAAAATTACAGGATAAATTACTAGATATAGCAGACTTGGAGGTAGTGTACTGTACATCTGGAGCATAAGAGGAATAAGTTAGCCGTGCTTTGTGCTAACACAAAGGAGGAGAGGAGGAAAGGAAGAGTAGTCTTCATGGTACAAGAGAAGTGGGTGAAGGTAGATAATGATGATTTAAAAATATATATTTCAATCTCTGAGGCAGCCACTAGAAAAATATAGAAGTGTATAAATAGTATACTAAAAATATAGTTTTACCTTCATGATCATTTTACTTGAGAGATCAAGAAGTTTTTAGAAAACAATTGATTTTTACAAGTAGGGGAACCTAAAGTCCAATTCTTAGAAAAAGAGACATGGAAACTTGTGTCCAATTCTTACAAAAATAGAAAGTGAATGATTAAAAAGAAGAGAAAAAGAAAAAGAAAGAAGGGATGGAGGCAAGAAAGAAGAGAAAGAAGGAAAGGAGAAAGGAAGAAAGGAAGAAAAAAGGGAAAATTTTAAAATAAAGAAAAATCAATATGAAAAATTGTTCTGGAACTATATAGAAACAGAAATATTGCTCTTTGCTCCTCACCTGCAACAGACTAAAACATAAAGGAAAGTCCGTTTTTCTCTCCTCCCTCCTCCACAGACAGTTGAGCAGCTAAGGACCCTTGAGGAGTACAGTTTATCAGTTCTGGTGCCCAGTGGGGAAAGACAAATAGGATATTACCTGATAGGAGTCTTTGGTGCCTGGTAGAAAAAAGAAACAGGGTCTGACAGGGACATGGTGCCCAGAATATAGAGCAGTGCCCAGGGAGGCAGTGGTCAGGAAGAGCAGAACTGGTAGGCACTTTGGAAACAAAAGTGGATCCTGAGAGGGCCCAGCAGAGAGGATACCATTTGGTATAATCAAAGAGACTGGCCCTCACATGACATGGGTCATCTAACCAATCTGCCTTTGAAAATATATGAAACATTTATCAGGAACTCCCAGAGATACTATATTTGGAGATAAGAGACTTTTCAAACTGAATGTGACCCAACATGAGCCAAGTAAAATCTTGATTATTGTCATTAGTATAATATCATTGTATCATGAACAATTAGTATCTTTACTATAAGCCTGAAGACATCCATGAGTCCTGATGGATTCTGGAAAAGCAAAAGAGGGGAGAATTTATCCCAATTCACCTTCAAGTTCCCAAGGAGAGTATTCACTTGTTGGGTTGCTATTGACAGAGAAGGAAAGAAGGAGAATTCAGCAACCTCTTCATTGGTACCAGGACAAGTGGTTTGCCATAGAGATGAAACCTCAACTCCTCCTGAGTGATGATAAGTACATTGCAAGGCCCTCTCCTCCACTGCTGCTCAGGGAAAGCCAAGGATATAAGGCTCAGAATAGCCTCAATCAGTGGGATGGGCAACGAGAAGATGGGCAACGAGACCTGGTGAGCGTGGCAGTCTATGGTAGTTCTCTACTGCTCCTGTCTTCTTTTTTACTTCCCATTGTTTTTATTTTTTTATTTGTTATTGGTGCATTATAGTCATACATCTTAGTGGGGTACAAGATGGTATAGGCATACATCCACACATCACCCAATTAGCCCTTCTCCAATCCCCACCCCATCCTCTCCCCCACCCTCTTTCTCATGTCTGGCTTAGTGATTGACTTTGATATGTCTGTTAATGTACATCATGTCTTCTTAAACAAGTGCTTGTGCTTCTCCAAGCCATCTTTCCTAAAGCAGGGCTTATTTCTGAGTGTAACTATTTTTTTAGAGTAACAAAACAGACCTAAACCAACAAGTACCACAGAGTTCAGTCATTTGGAAGTATTTCTTAATGAGAAGCTATTTATTTTTACATTGATAGAACACGAGGAACATATTAATGCGCTAACACTTGTTCTTCTTTATCAGAGAGAAGTTACAAATCAATGTTTAAAGTCCCCAGGCGGCTGGGTATGGTGATCAGGCCTGTAATTCTACTATTTGGGAGACTGGGACAGGAGGTTCGCAGATTCACTGCCAGACTCGGATATTTAGTCAGCCATTTCAGAACTTAGTGAGACCCGTTTCAAAATAAAGAACAAAAGCCGGGCGTGGTGGCGCACGCTTGTAATCCCCGCACTTGGGAGGCGGAGACAGGAGGATCGCGCAGGTTCGAAGCGGCTGGTGTAAGAGACCCTGTTTCAAAAATATAAAATAGGTCTGGGAGTGTAGCCCTAAGGTAGAAGGGCTTCCAGGAACCCCAGTGCCACAAAAAAGAAAGAAAGAAAGAAAGAAAGAAAGAAAGAAAGAAAGAAAGAAAGAAAGAAAGAAAGAACAAAAAATAAGGCTGAGGATGTAGCCCAGAGATAGCATGCCCCTGGGTTCTATCCCCAGGAACACAAAAAATGAAGAAAGGAAGGAAGGATAAAGACGGCCAAATGATTGACCTATGCGGTATTTTTGTTGGTTTGGGTTTGTTTTGTTACACTAAGAAATAGTTGCATTTGAAAATAAGTTCTGCTTTAGGAGAGACTATTTGGGAAAGCACAAGCAGAAGGAAGGAGGAAGGAAGGAAGGAAGGAAGGAAGGAAGGAAGGAAGGAAGGAAGGAAGGAAGGGAGGAAGGAAGGTAAGGAGGAAGGGAAAGGGAGGGAGGAAGGAAGGAAGGAAGGAAGGAAGGAAGGAAGGAAGGAAGGAAGGAAGGAAGGAAGGAAGGAAGGAAAAAAGAAGGAAGGGAGGGAAGAAGAAAAGAATGAAGAAAAGGAGGGAGGAGGAAGGAAAGATGAAAGAAAGTGGGACTCTTTAGGCATGAACACAATAAGGTAAGATCCACAGGGCAAGGATTTTTTGTCTGGTTTATATACATTGTATCATCCTCAGAACCTAGAACTTCCTTTGTATAGGCTAGACTATCAAAAATTTTTAATGAATCAATATGAGTGACTAAGCTTAAGACAAATGTTAGAAGTGCCACCAATTTTCAGGATGAAGACAGCTTATTTCCAACTTCTAGAGAAAATTGAGGTGAGCATTTTAAGCTTAGGGAGACAGTGACATTTCAAATAAATCATCAAAAATAAAAAGAACATGAGTCATTAAGAGATGAAGAGAAAAGACAGTTCATTTAGAAGATAGCAAGGTCCTCAAAGTCCCTGGATCTAAGAGTATACTCGCTGTGCTGGGAGGATTCCTGGGAGAAGAAGGGACAGTAACCCTGAAAAAGCAGGTGTTGCTGAGGTCAATGGAAGGGGAATACAAGGCCTCAAATGGCTGGCCACAGGTTATGGACTTTATTCTTTTCTGAGTACGAAAGTTAAAAAATTGCACCCAAAGCTCAAAAATATTAATCTAGCAGCAATCCAAATTGATGAAGGCAGAAATTAGAGAAAAAAAAGTAGAATAGAAAGCATTTTGTATCATTATTTGATTGATGATCCAAAAATAAAACCTGATAAAAGGGGATGGCTCTATCCAGTTGAACCCATTTGACTTTAAAGAAGTTTTAGAGCTCACTTCAAATGTGCAGAAAAATATTAAAATCAAAATGCTATAAAGTTAGAAATTATGATTTTCTTTGATTATCTCTCAAATATGGATTTTCTTTCTTCTTTTCTTTTTTTTGTTTTGTTTTGTTTTGTTGCTATGGTACTAGGATTGAAGCCAACGGATTTCTTCTCTGAGCTACACCCCCAAGCCTATATTTTATTTTTATTTTTTATTTTTTGGTATTGAATCCAGCCGGGCGTGGTGGCACATCCTTGTAATCCCAGCATTTGCGAGGCTGAGACAGGAGGATTGCAGTTTGTGGATAGCCACAGCTACTTAGTGAGGCGCTTTGCAATTCAGTGAAACCCTGTTTCAAAATAAAGTATAAAATATAAGGCTGGGGGTGTGGCTCAGAGGTAGAATGCCCCTGAATTCCATCCCCAGCACTGCAAAATAAATAAATAAACAAACAAACAAACAAATAAATAAATAAATATTGAATCCAGGCATATTCTACCTCTGAGCTACACCTCCAGCCCTTTTTATTATTTTGGATTTTTTAAGTTTTCTTTCTTTCTTTCTTTCTTTCTTGGTGGTGGTGGTAGTACTAGGGATGGAACCCTTCTACCTCCGAGCTACACTCCCAGACCTATTTTATATTTTATTTGGAAACAGGATCTCTTAGGCCAGCAAACTGAAGGGATTACAAGCATGTGCCACCAAACTTTTATGTCTTGATGCTGAGGGTTGAACCTTTGAGCTACAACCTAGGCCCTTTTATTTTTTATTTTAAACAGGATTTCTAAGTTATGGCACACTGGCCTCAGTCCCATGATCCTCCTACATCAGCCTCCCATGTGCTGTGATTGCAGGCCTGTGCCATCTAGCTCAGCTAAAAATAGATTGCTTCTAATTCTATTTTTTTTTTGCAGTACTGATGATGGAACCCAATGGCATTCTACCTCCAAGTGACACTCCCAACACTATTTTTTTATTTTTTATTTTGAAACAAAGTCAAAGTTGCAGAGGGACTCACTAAGTAGCTGAGGCTGTCCAAGAACCACAATCCTCCAGTGGCTGCATGAACCACCACACCCAGCTGATTGTTTCTAATTCTTAGGCCTTACAGCTCACACTGTAGAACAGTAAAATCAAATACAAAAATTCAGTAATTTTTGCATTAAAATAATCAAATATGCTATATTAAGGATACAAAAGTAATTCAACATTGTTTAGAAAGATATTTTCAATGCTAGAAAGTAAATGACCTCTATTGTCACATATGTGGGACACACTGACAATAAGTCTCTTATGATTCTAAAATTTCTATAAATATAGAGTTGCTAAATTGTCTGAACATAAACAAGAAAACTTTGTGCAATCCAAGAAGTAAATATTAAAATTTAAATTACATTAGTTAAAATATCTTGTTTAGATTTTTTAAAGGCATTACTTCTTTTTTCCTTGAAATACTCAGAAAGGATGTCATTAATTCTTGATTTCAGAGAGTTTCTCTTTTCTTTAATAGTATCCCTTAAATAATTTGACAAATAATTATTATTTGTTATAATAAACAAAGCTTCACTACTGCCATTTGATCATTTCCTCTATTTCAAAAGAACTTCAGCCTGGCATGGTGGTGCACATTTGTAATCCCAGTACTTGGGAGGCTGGGACAGGAAGATTACAGGTGTGAGGTCAGGGTGCCATAACTTAGCAAGATGCTGTTCAAAAAAATTTTAAAAATAGGGCCAGAGGTATAGTTCAGAGGTAAAAATCCTTCTAGGTTTAATCCTCAGTATCATCAAAAGGAAAATAAAAAAGGAATAAACCCTTGGAACTGTACTGTTTTTTATTAACAATGTCATTTTTATAGATTTGAGTATCTAGGTATCAATATGGTATTTGTTTTTAGTTTTAACCATATATAAAGAATACTTGAAATCACTATCTTTTATCTAAATACTTGAACTCTGAGATGAAATAATCCAATTCAGGTATTTTTTTTCAACATTTGAGGTGATGACATAAATCTAACAGGATTTGAAATGATTACTAATGTGGTTTGTGGATGCTTGAGGTTTGAGGTTCATTATATTGCTTCTCAACTTGAAAATTATATAGAAGTGTTTAAAAATTAAAAATTGGCTCTGATTCCTGCAGGCATCCTCTTGGTACTTCAGTGCCTGCATTCTAGTCACTACAAAAAAATACTCTCATCATTGAATGTCAAGAATTTTCTTGTTCAGCCCTGACTTAACATTATATAAGAAAAAAAATATTTGGTGAGCTGTTAACCTTGTTATTTGTAATGATTGGGACTTTTGTCCTGTCTCTCAGAGCCTCTCAATGCTGTTTACAAAAAAAGAAAAAAAAAGTTAATTTCCTGAACACCTTAGGAGACAGCTTCAGTTATTTCAATTTTGTTGTTACTATTTTAGAAGAAGAAGGAAAAAAAAGACTGAAAAACTTGTTCAAGGTCACAAGGCAATTTGATGTAAAAAATTAGAACAGGAAACCCAAACTTCTTGGTCCTGGAAATGAATTCTAATCATGGGAGGTGGCCTTGATTGAGAAGAAACATTAGCAGTTACTTTGATTGAAACGGAATTATATTATCTACAGGCCCATACTTTGTCATGCTCCTGTTCCCTTCTCTGAAAAATCTTTGGTAGTTATGCACTAATTCAAATGCATCACTCCAAATTTAAATAGAAAACGTGTTTGGCAATAGCTACAGGCTTTATGGATTTATGCAGAAACTTTCTGGCAGCTTGCTCCATCAGACATAGCTTTATGACTCATATCAGTCATCGTGAGTAACGCCTGTCAGTGTCACCCACAGAGACACGGGCTGAATAATCGACGTCATGCACCCTCGCGAGGTCAAGTTGTGGTACTTAATGAGATTGATGTTGTCATATTCATGAGAACTGTGAAGTTCTTACAATTATATTTAGAGCCAACAGGGATAGTATTTCCTGTTCTGGTAGTTATAATCATTCTCTAATGAATAAATGACTAAATCTTGAGCCTATCTATACATTAAGATTTGACTGAAATACATATATCAGGATTGATTCCAAGGTCCTTTCATTAAAATAGATTTCCCAGAAGAACAAAATGTCAAAGTACTGCCCTGAAGAAAATGTCGAGATGTAAAAAGAGTGTATTTCCCATTTGCTCTTAATTAGTATTTTATGGGATGGTACATTTTAGTTAAAAGTTCATATTTTACGCAAGGCTCATAAACACCAGTGAATTATTTCATACCTTGCCTTGAAAAAGTGAACTGCAATGGTGATTGTTTTTATTTAAACGATGTGTTCGATTTTATTGCTTTTTAGCAAATTATAACCAACTTAGAGACACCATACATTCATTACCTCCCAGTCCTGTGGGTAAGAAGTCTAGCTCAGCAAGGCTAGAATATTACAAGGCTGAAATCAAAGTACCAGCCAAGGCTGAGCTCTTGTCTGGAGTCTAAAAAATCCAGTTCATGATTATTCTTGGAGTAGAAAGACTTTGCCTCCTGCTATTGTAGGACTGAGGCCTCATTTTCGTCCGTGCTGTCAACCAGGGCCACTCTCAACTCAGAGTGGCTGCCCATCTTCTTTGCCTTGTGCCCCTCCACCTTCAGGATCACCAGCAGCAGGTCAAATCTTTTTCATATTTTGCATTTGTGTCTTTATCTTCTGTGACCAGCCAAAGAAGACTCTGTACCCTTAAAGGCATTGTTTATTTAAATATGTATGCACCAGGGAGGCTGTTATGGCCTGGAATTTTATTGTAAGAAAATATAGTACACACTGGAGTTATAGTAATTTCTGCCTTCGCAGGAATTCTTCCATTTTATCGAAGCTCAGAAATTTACTCCTAATATTCTATTAAAATCCATTTTATTTTCAAATGTTTCTAATGTCCTCTTTTTCACTCTTGATTTTCTTAATCTATGACTTTAGTCATTTCCTTTATTTTTAGAGCTAAAGTTTATTAATGTTCTTTATCTTTTTATAAACCAATTTTGGTTTTATTGATTATATATTATTTTATGTTCTATTTATTTTTGGTAATTATTTCTAATTGATGGTATTTTACTACTGTTACTTGCTTTGGGTTAAATATATCCTATTCATCTAATTTGTTGAGGTACAAGCTTAGATTGTTTATTTGAGAACTTTTTTCTAATACAAGTAGCTCAATCTCTAAGTTTTCATCTAAGCACTGATTTTACTGCAACCAATAAATTATACATTGCATTTTAATATTTTGTTCTGATAAAAATATTTTCTAATTTACCATATGACTAAGTCCTTGACTCATGAGGTATTTAGAATATGTAAAATTTAGTAATTTCTCTCCAGTCCATTTCTCAATTGTTTTACTTATGTCCAATTTGATTCTCTCTTGTTCATTTGATTTCAGTTCATTTTAATTTACTTGTATTCACTTTATGGTCCAGTACACGAATATTGTGAAGAATAGTCCATGTGTACTTTAAATGGATGTTTATTCTATTGCAATTGTGTAGAATAACAAACAAATTTGTATTTTCAAGTTAATTATTCATATTTATTGGATCTTTTGTGTCCTTTCTGATTTTTTCCTCAGTGTTGTATTAATTTTTCAAATTTAGGAATTAAATGTTACCACAATCATTGTATTATTTATTTCTCTTTCTAATTTGCTAGGTTTTTGCTTAATTTGTTGTGTGATTTCATTTTTAAGTGTGTACACATTTATAGTCATTATATATTCATGACACATTGACCATTTTATTATTAAGTGATATGATATGAAAATAGCCTTCCAATTCTTTTATAATTATTTACTACTGATTTTTTCATACTTTTACTTTTTGTCTATTTAAATCTTCTAATCTAACATGTCTACTCTATACAAAGCATGTAATTGAGTCTTGATTTATTTATTTATTCATTTGGATAATTTCTGCCTTTAGATATAAGTGCTCTGCCCATTTACATTTGGTGCAATTATTGCCAGTTGTATTTTGGATCTATACCTGCCACATTTTTCTCATGTTTTTTTTTTTGTTTCTTTTTTATTTTTTGTTGGTGCACTATAGTTATATATCATAATGAGATTCAAATGATACATTCACATTTGCATACACCTTCTCGTGGTGTGTTTCCCTCTGCACCCCTTCTCCCTCCCCATGTATGCTACTACAATTGGTAGTGATACATTCATATACAAACATAACAGTATTTAGTCTGCTTCTTTCTTTTTTCTTTTCTTTTTTGCACTGGGGATGGAACCCAGGGGCACTGTTGGTACCCCCGAGATACACCCCTATCCCTATTTTGGTCTTTTTTTTTTTTTTAAAGAGGTCTCACTGAGTTGCTAAGGGCCTCACTAAGTAGCTGAGGCTGTCAGCAAACTGTGGATCCTCCAGTCTCCACCTCCTGAATGCTGGAATTACAATCATGTGCTACCATGGCTGGTCTGTTTCTTTCATTAGGCTTTCTTTTTTCCTCTCTTTCTCTTTATCCTAATCCCCTTCCACTATCCTACTGGTCTTATAAATTACATCTTTAAATGTTTTAAACCAAAATATTTTACTTTATAAAATCTTATTTTCTTTAAAGAAGTTAAGAGAATAAAATAGAAAAAGTGTATTTCTATAGTCATTTTTACTTACCATTTCCTCTATTTTTTTCTGTGAATTGTTTCCTAGTATCATTTCCTTTCTACCTAAATAATTCATTTAGAATTTTGTATGAGACAGATTTCTAACAAATTCCTTCAGTTTTTGTTTATGTAGGAAGGTTCATGTCACCTTCATTTTTAAAAGATAATTCTGCTGGATATAGAATTCTTGAGTTGCAGGAAAGTTCTTTACATTTTATTTTTATCTTATTTTCTTTGCACTCAAGTATACTATGCCTCTGGGCAAATCAATCAGTAAATGTAAATTTTTCTTGTTATATTCAAAAATTTTGTCAAAAGGTGGATTTTGAAATGTGGATGTATTTGTGTTTATCCTAGATGAACTGCTTAGAAATACATGTTAATACTTTTCACTAACTTTCATAAGTTTTGAATCATTATTCCTTTTGAGATTATATATATATATATATATATATATATATATATATATATCTTTTTGTGTGTGTGGTGGTACTGGATGGAACCAGGCTATACTCCCAGAACTATTTTTTATATTTTATTTGGAAACAGGGTCTACTAAGTTGCTGAGAGCCTCACTAAGTAGCTGAGGCGCGCGATCCTCCTGTCTCGGCCTCCCAAGCACTGGGATTACAAGCATCTGCCACCACGCCCAGCTTTCATTATTCTACAAAGATCTTTATTCTAGATCAAATGTATCATTAGAAGGAGTCATTTCTGCTGGCATATTCTCAAGTTCATTGACTCTTTCTTCTACCATCTCAAATCTGCTTTGAGACCTCTAGTTAATTATTCATTTATGTAATCCAGAATTTTCATTTTTATATGAATTTTTATCTCTTTTTATCAAGTTCTGTAATTACTGATAAAGTGTGATTGGGTTGTCATCAAGTCTTTAAGCTTATTTTCTTTTAATTATTTGGACATAATCATAAGAGCTCCTTTGGAATCTTCATCTTCAAAATTTAACATTTGGATAAATGTATCAACATTGCAATTGCTTATTTTTTTCTGAATATAGATGACATTTTCCAATTTCTTTCCCCTTCTCATAACTTTTGGTGAAGATTGTGTTGTTACTCTTTGTTCTTTGACTAAATCTGAGAGATATCTCTACATGACATGAGAGATATTTGTATATTACATGACTACTAATGTCTAGTCTCAATATTTTTAAAATGCTTATATATTTTTTAACTTTTAAGATTGACTTCATAGGGACTAACACTGTTTCTGCATAGATTAGTGGCCAGGCAGTTAGTGTGCTCAAATACTTTGATATGGGAAAGGCTTTTACTCTTTCTCCAAGGGTTTGTGTGCAGATGCAGGAGCACCTTAAAAGTTTACAGGTATGTCCCAGGATTTATTTTGATTCTTCTCTGTATATGCACAGAGACTATTCTCCCAAACCACCTGTAATGAAGCTATAAGTCTGGACCCTGGTCAATCACACACACACACACACACACACACACACACACACACACACACACACACATTTACAGACTTCCAATTACCCAACGATAGGTGGAAAGCTTATAGGCCCTCCTGACTATCTCTTTTCCTAGATCTCGCTGTTGAATTCCATCCAGGTGACTTGTCTTCATTTGGCTGCAGCAGAAGGATGACCTTGGGGTAACTGGGCTGTAGGCTTTTCCTGGTGGCTTTCCATCAAGGTCACCACTTTTAGTGACAACATGACTGAGCACTGGACTTTTCACCTTCCACTCCAAAGCAAGAGAGACACTTTCCATGCCAAAGCAAGAGAGACACCTCTAGTAATGAAAGTTCTGTGTTTTTTTTTTCTGGCCTTCCTAACCATGGCAAAATTGTTGGACCATCTGAACACGAAGGGAAGAAAATAGCCCCAAGGAAGAAAGCGACTGCCACTGTTCTTACCTGAAGTTCCATAACTGTTTAGGAAATAACACTTTGTACTTTGTTGCATGCCTTGGGTAGATCTCTGGAGCTATGAAATGGTTGTTTCTGAGTCTCTGTCCAATTTTATTTTTACTTTTTGAGAATATTTGCTGACCTCCTCCTGGTGCCACACTAACAGTTCTACCTCGAGCAGGACTTTCCCTTCTAAGTTCAACAGCAATCTTATATCCATGGTGCTCTTAAGCGAAGTGCTGCCATGTTTATGGTTTGTCTTCATTTAAATGAGATTCTGAGAGGAAGCAATTTCCAGTTTCATTACCCAGCTGAATGAGAACAACTCAGTGGCAAAAACAAGTACCAATTAGCTAAATGAAAAGTTCAAGCTGGGAATTTATCTTCAGGGCAAACTGCAATGATTTGAAGGGCAGCTGTGGGAAGCAAAGTATATAAGTAGGGCAAAATAGATACTCTGGAGGTTCAACCTGCTTATGTTGTTCTGATATTGTTCATTAGAAAGATAGCTACATAAATATATAGATAATATATGTCATTATATTGGGGTAATATGTTGTATACACATGTACTTGTAGTATAGAATCATATAATTTACTTAGTAGTTTAGTTTAAAGGCAGGTCATTGTGTTAATTTGAGTAAGTCACTCTATACAGATATGGTGATCTTATTTATTAAATAGCTATCATATTTAATCCTATTAATTGAGGATATTACATGTTTAAGATTGTTTTCACAAGTGTAGCTGACATCCATTTACCATAATAAAAATTCTGCCTGGTAAAAAGTAAACAAAGTTATATGGTTGCCAAGAAAATTAAATGTTTGCTATAACTCAATTTTTTATATTTTTATTGGTATACTATAATTATATATCATAGTGAGGTTCAGAGTGATAAAAAATACATACACACAGCACTTGGTATATTTCATACCACTGTCCCCCCTTCCCCAGGCATGTTAGATTGGTAATGATAACTTTATTTATAGACATAGCATTATGTGAACTGTTTCTTTCATCAATTGTCCATTTTCCCTTCCCCCCTCACTTCCCAGATCCCCCTCCACTGTTCTACTGGTCTCTCTCCTCATTTTTCTGAAGTCTTTTTTCTTTCCTATTTTTGAGAGAAAACATCATCTTTTATTTTTTGAGCCTGGCTGATCTCACTTAGCATAATATTTTCTAGTTCCATAAATCTTTCTGCAAATTACATAATTTTGTTCTCCTTTATTGCTAAGTAAAATTCCATTATGTGTACATACCACGTTTTTATCAATTCATCTGCTGATGGGCACCTAGTTTGGTTCCATATTTTGGCCACTGTGAATTATACTGTTATAAACATGAATTATGTATGTATTTCTATAGTCTTCTGACTTTAATTCTTTTTTAAAGACATGAAAAAGTTAGTTAGAGCTGGTCCTGAGCTCTAACTACATATATCAAGACATATTCAGAACATATGTGAATAGGCTCATTTAGTTGGGTGGCAAAAGCATTTATATACACATCTACACAAGCATTCTTCTGTATTTCAGAGCCCTCATGCAATCTGACAATGCTAGTGGACTAGTGTTCCCCAGCAGACCTCACACAGGTGTCCATTCCAGACAGCAGCATTTAAAACCCTTCTGCTCCCCCTCTCTCATTGTGACAACAGTTGAATCCATTTATGGTAAAGTCATAAAATTAAAACAGCCTTGATCTCTAGGTCTTCCCTTAGAGAGTATCCTGCAAAACTACAGACTTATGTGTGAAAGCAATTAACCTTTTACATGTTAAACTACCAGGATTTCAGGTGTGTTTTCTTAGAAGAACATCATCACAAGGTCTAGACAACAAATTCAAATTAGCACAGGCACAAGAGGCTTTTAGTTAGAAAACATGGTTGATTGAGATCAGAACCGAAAAGTCATCCATCCTAGAAACAGAATAGTTTCCAGATGAGTGTGATCTTCCATCACACTTGGTTTTGGTGTGCTATAAGTGACCTTTTTACAAGCTGGCTGCCATGCCCACATGCTTCATGCTTACAGATATGTAGACATCAAGAAAAATGTAGCATTTCTTAAATAAACTGGAGCAGTCACTTCAAGGAGATTATGGTGGTGTATTGCTAAAGAAAAAAAAAGAGAGAAAGAATTTGTCAATTTCAGGAAGAAAATACATATCCCAAGATACATACTCTCTTCACATAAGTTCTAATTCTGTTTTTCTGTAATAAAATCATATAAAACATTCTAGATTTATAATGATAATATCTGTTCTTTTAAATTTGAGACTTCACTCTTATATCTCCAGATAAAAACAAGGAGATTCTAAACTTGAACTCAACACTTTTACCATGCGCCCCTTTTCTACATTTAATGAATGAGAATTGATAGAATTAAATGTGATTCAGAGAGGCTTCTGGGAAAATGGCAACCAAGAGAAGGACCACTTATGAGTCCTGCTGACACCCAATTGCCTCAAAACAGCATTCTACAAAGCCAGAAAATGTTATCAGTAGAGCAATAAAAACAATAAATACAAGAGACAGAGAATCAGAAGATTAGAAGACCTACCAGAAAGCAGAAAAGTCTACTCGCCTTGTGGTGATGGGCACCACAGTAGCACCATCTTGTCTCACAGCTCTGGACTCCAGAGACACAAAGGAAAACAGTGAACTGCAGATCCATGGGTTGTAAGTCATCAGTTCTTCCTGCACAAATACCAGCTACAACTTCTAGCAGCTGAGCTCACCATGCCCTCCAGGTATCCAGAGCAGAACTCAACACCAGAAAAGAAACCCACACCCCCCAAAGCCAAGGATGCCACAGTGGCACCATCTTACCAGCAGCAGTAGAGCTCACCATGCCCGCGAGATATCCAGACTAGCGTACACCAAAATCGTAAGTGGAACTGCAGTCCCTCCAGAAGAACTCCCATTGCTGTGCCCCCAGGAACTTGCACAGCTGTGATAAACTCCCTGGGTCTGAGATATTGTGGTTCAACCCAGTGAAGGAGCAATGGTGGCTGAGATTACCATACCCTCCAGAGATCCAGAGCAGCTCTCAATAACATCATAAGTGAAGTAACAATTCCCATGGTAAAACACCCTGCCTAGCTCCCCCAGGGACTCACACAGCTCTGATAAACTCTCTGGGTCTGAGACTTTGTGATAAAACCCAGAAAGGTTGGAGTAGAGTGTGCTGTTGGACATAGCAGAGGTTTAGACAGACTCAGGCTCTGATCAGTGGAAAGTATGGGGGGAGACCTCTGCTTAACACTAGACCCAACTAGTAGGATCTCTGAGATCAGTACAGATCTCCCAATCTTGGTGAATGGGGAGAAGTCAGACCAACCTAGCCCTAGCTGTGAAGAACAGAGGCTCCTCTGCTTACCTAGTGACACCTCTAAATTCCTACTACTAAGATTGGATCAAATATAATATCCACAAAAGACAGGATGCCAAGACATCAGAAAAGCAAGACTGAGAATCCTGAAAATATGAGAGCTAGGAACAGTGAAGAAATAATGGAAATCACAAATACCAACCTACAAGAAATGCAAGAAAATTTCCAAATCCTGATCTTAAATATGATGAAAGGCCTCAAGCAAGTATACAGGAAATGAAAGAGGAAATGGAGACAATAAGAATCACAAAGAAGTCTGAAATGAAATGAAATGAAATAAAATAATCAATAAATGAAGACAGCAATAGAAAGAAATTCTGGAAGATTAGATGAAATGGAAAACAGAATATCACTGTTAGAAGACAGTTCATTCAAAACCAAAAGCACAGTCAATAGCATACAGAAGTCATTACAGCAACAAAACTATGGAACAACATGAAACATCCTAACTTACAAATAAAAGTCATTGAAGAAGGGATAGAGGCATAGACCAAGGGTATTTGTTATCTCTTTAGGGAAATAATCTCAGAGAATTTTCCAAACATGTAAAGAAACTTAGACTTACGTGTTCAGAAGACATACAGAACACCACTAAGACAAGATCAAAAAAGGACCTCCCCATGCTATGTAATAAAATGACTAACATAGAGGCCAAGGAAAGAATCTTAAAAGCAGTGAGAACAAAAGAACGGGTAATATATAGGGACAAAACAATAAAATTCACCCCAAACTATACAACCCAAGTCATGAATGCCAGAAGAGACTTGTATGATGTGATCCAGACCCTGGAAGAAAACAACTTCCAACCAAAACTGCTATATCCAGTAAGGTTATTATTCAAATTTGGTGGAGAAACAAAAGTGTTTCAAGATAAGCAGAAACAAAAAATTCATGAATACAAAGCCAACACTAGAGAAAATATTTAAAGAAACCATAAAGAAGAAAAAAGAACAAATTTCAGAACCAGAGAAGAGATGAAGTTGATCAGATAAAATCTAAGTAAAGAAAAAATAACATTACACCAAACAGAAGATAGAGTACAAAATGACAGGACACAAAAATCATATTTCAATTATAACTCTGACTGTCAAAGAACATAACTCACCAATCAAAAGACACAGACTGGCAATGTGGATTAAAAAAACATAATCCAAATACATGCTGTTTGCAAGAAACTCACCTTACAGTCAAAGACATTCACAGATGGAAAGTAAAAGGATGGAAAAAAGACATATCATGCTAATGACCAAAAATGGGCAGGGGTAGCAACACTGATATCCAACAAAACAGACTTTAAGCTAAAACACATCAGAAGAGACAAAACAGAGCACTTCCTTTTCTTAAAAGGAACAATTCACCAAGAAGATATAATGATAGCAAATGTTTATGTCCCAAATGTGGGTGCACCCACATTTGTAAAACAAACCCTCCTGGACTTCAGATCTCAAATAGATCCAAGTACAATAATATTGGAAGACTTCAACATACCTCTCATGTCACTAGGTAGATCTTCAGGGAAAAAGATGAGTAAAAACTCTTTAGAACTGAAGAAAACTATAAAGCAAATGGACCTAATAGACATATACAGAATATTTTAACCAGAAACAGCAGAATACACATTCTTCTCAGCAGTCCATGGAACCTTCTCCAAAATAGATCACATACTTGGCCACAAAGCAAGCACCAGCAAATTCAAAAAGATGTAATATAATTTCCTGCATCTTTTCAGACCACAATAGAATGAAAGTAGAAATTAACAACAGGAAGACCTAAAGAAACTATTTAAATACAAGGAGATTGAATGCTACAGTATTGAATGACAAGAAGACAATAGAAAGAAATCAAAGGAATTCCAATAGAAGGAGAGAAATTAAAACTCTCCTTATTTGCAGATGACATGATCCTTTATCTAGAAGACCCAAAGAATTCAACCAAAAGACTACTGGAGCTGATTAACTAATTCAGCAAAGTTGCAGTATACAAAATCAACCTAAAGAAATCAGTTACTTTTCTATATAACAATAATAAATACACAAAGAAAGAAATGAAGAAAGCTATTCCATTTACTATAACCTCAAAACCAATAAAATACCTAGAAATAAACCTAACCAAAGACATAAAAGACCTCTACATTGAAAACGATAAAACATTAATGAAAAAAATTGAAGAAGACGATGGAGATCCCCCATGTTCATGGATAGGCAGAATAAAGAGCATCAAAATGGCCATTCTACCAAAAGTGATCTACAGATTCAATACAATTCCTATCAGAATACCAGTGACATTCTTCATAGACCTAGAAAAATCAGTCATGAATTTTATATGGAGAAAGAAAAGACCCAGAATAGTCAAAGCAATCCTCAGCAATAAGAACAAGGCAGGAGGCATCACAATTCAAAACTTCAAATTACACCTGGCTTTAGCTGGGCGTGGTGACACACACTTGTAATCCCCGCGCTTGCAAGGCAGAGACAGGAGGATCACACAAATTCGAAGTCAGCCGCACTGGCTTAAGAGACCCTGTTTCCAAAAATTAAAAAATAGGTCTGGGAGTGTAGCCCAGAGGTAGACAGGTTTCCAGGAACCCCAGTACGACCAAAAAACCAAACAAAACAAAAAAAAAAAGAAAACAAATTACACTATACAGCAATAATAGTAAAACTAACATGGTATTGTCATAACAACAGGCATACAGACCAGTGGAACAGAATGGAAGATACAGAAACAAACCCACACACCTATAGTCAATTAATCTTTGACAAAGGGGCTGAACTCATAAACTGGAGAAAAGACATTATTTTCAACAAATGGTCCTGGGAGGACTGTCTCTCCATTTGTAGAAAGATGTAACTAAATTCTTACCTCTCACCATGCACAGGAATCAACTTTAGATGGAGCAAAGGCTTAGAAATTAGACCAAACACTGTGAAGTATTAGAGGAGGGCATAGACTCAACACAACAACATATAGACACAGGCAGTAACTTTCTCAACAAGACCTCCAAAGCACAGGAAATTAAAGCAAGAATTAACAAGTGGGATAACATCAAACTAAAAAGTTTTCTTCTCATCAAAGGAAATCATTAAGAACTTAAAGAGAAAGCCTACAGAATGAGAAAAGATCTTTACTATTCATGACTCTGATAGAGGTCTAATATCCAGAATATACAAGGAGCTCAAAAACTCTACACTAGCAAAACAAATAACCCAATCAAAATGAAAGTATGTTCAACATCATTAGCCATCAGGGAGATGCAAATCAAAACTACAGGGAGATTCTATCTAATCCCAATCAGAGTGGCAAACATAAAGAAATTAAATAATAACAAATGCTGGTGAGGATGTGGGGAAAAAGGAACTCTATTACACTGTTGATGGGAGTGCAAACTAGTTCAGGCACTATGGAGATCAGTGTGGAGATTCCATTGAAAATTGGGAATGCATCCATCATATGATCCAGGTATACCACTCCTGGGTATCTTTCCAAAGGGGTTAAAATCAGGAAACTACAGTAACATATGCATACCTGTGTTCATAGGAGCACAATTCCTAATAGCCAAAATATAGAACCAACCTAGGTCTTCATCAACAGATGAATGAATTGCAAAATTATGGGAAATACACACAATGGAATTCTACTCAGCTATAAAGAAGAACAAAATCATGTCATATGCAAGAAGATGGAAAGACCTGGAGAACATTATGTTAAGTGAGATCAGCCAATCACAAAAAGAGAAGGGACATATGTTTTCTCTAATATGCCCAAACTAGGGACTCTTAGGAATACCAGAGGGACTCCAGATAAAGAAGGGGAAACCTCAGCAAAGCTGAAATGGAAAGGTAGGAGACAAAGAAGGCTGAGGTTGATTAATGGAGGAGCTATATACAAATATGTATAAAAGTATGAATGTAGCATGGTTAACCTGGACACTCACTGTTGGATGGGGAAAGGGAGCAGGGGGAGAGAGACATCAACAGCAGTCTGAATGTATGCCATTTTCAATATGATCCATATAAAAATTAAAAATAAATACATTTTTTAAAATTTAAAAATGTGATTCAGAAATAACCTGAAAAAATAAATGAAAAAAGCAAATTAATAGACTAGATAAGTCTGAGCTTATCTTTTTTTTAACTATTACTCCTATCAAACTACAAAAAACCTTGAGTGTTTCTACAATCACTTAAGAAATAACATTAAGACTTAGGGGACAAGATGGCCGAAAATGACATGTATTCCTCAGAGATGCCCTGGACACCAGATTTTGGGTTAATATCTGATAGGGACAACCTAAGGAGGCATTTACAGCCATGACTTCCTACCTAGAATACAGGAGAGTGAGTGGGTAATGACGGAATATTTTTTATTTATTTTTTTTATTTTGGTGGTACTAGGGTTCCTGGAAACCCTTCTACCTTTGGGCTGCACTCCCAGACCTATTTTTATATTTTTATTTGGAAACAGGGTCTCTTAAACCAGCGAGGCTGGCTTCGAACCTGCGCAATCCTCCTGTCTCCAACTCCCAAGTGCGGGGATTACAAGCGTGCGTCACCACACCCGGCCTTAATGGTAGAATTAGAAGTAAGATGACAATGAGGTGCCCGCCATGCAAGAAAAGTGATTTTTGGAAGAACATCCCAGGAGAGATTAGAGAAAAAACGGCTTCAGCAATGCAAGCTGGGGAACTCTTAACAACATACCTTGTAAGAAAAATGATCCAGGCATGTTGGAAGGAGCCCAGCAGTGCTGAGCAGGAAGCCCAGCTGTGCATTCAGAGGAACTCAGTGTCGTTGGCTGCCACGCTCCTCCATGCTGTGCTGGGGGCCATGGTATGCTTAGAACAGCAGATCCTACTCTACGCAGTGAGGCTGTGGGCCTCTGCTCTTGGAGGGGAGATAAAATTCGTTGTTGCTGAGTGCTTGACCTCACAAGCTCTTCAAAACACACATACTGTCTTCTTTTATTAAAAATATTGGAGAGGAGCCAAGATGGTGGCAGTGGCAGCCAGTATTCAGGAGATGCAGACAAATTCTATCCAATCTACCTTAAACTTTTGGGAAAAAAATCTCCATGCAGGGGACTGCTCCTGCCGCACATGCTTAGGAATTCTGGACATCATACCATGTAAGGAAGGTGCTCAGGGGAGAACCAAGAGGATGGCAATGGTGGCAGGGGCAGCGGCAGCCAGTATTTGGGAGAGGCAGAGATCCGATTCAATCCACCTTGAACTTTTGAAGAAATTGCCTAAAAGGTAGACTGCTACCACCGCACATGCTAGGGAATTCTGGACAATATGCTGTGTGGGAAAGTTGTTTGGGAGAAGAACCGAGAAGGCAGCAGCAGGTGCCCAGTATTTGGGAGAAACAAAGATCTGATTCAATCCACCTTGAACATTTAAAGAAATCTTCCCAAAGGTAGACTGCTACTGCAGTGCATGCTCAGTAATTCTGGACAACATGCTGTGTGGGAAAAGTGTGTGGAAGAGAACTGAAATGGTGGTGGCAGTGGCGGCAGCAGTGGCAGTGGCAGCAGCGGCCAATGGATAATAATAATAATAATAATAATAATAATAATAGTAATAATAATAATAATAATAATAATAATAATAATAATCATATTGGGAAAGGCAGAAATCTGATTCAGTCCACCTTGATCTTTTGAAGAAATCTCCCCAAAAGTAAACTGCTACCACTGCACATGCTTGGGAATTCTGAACAATATGCTGTTGGGAAAGTTGTTTGGGAGAGAACCAAGACAGCAGTGGTGGCCAGTAGTTGGGAGAGGTAGAGATCTGATCCAATCCACGTTGATCTTTTGAAGAAATCTCCCCAAAGGTAGACTACTACCACCGTGCATGCTCAGGAATTCTGGACAACATGCTATGTGGGAAAAGTATTTGGAAGAGAACTGAGATGGTAGAGGCTGCAGCGGTGGTGGCAGCCAGTATTTGGGAGAGCCCTCATGACCACCATGCTCCTCTGTGCAGTGCAGAAGGCCAGGGTGCACGAGAAGCAGCAGAGCCTGCTCTCTGTAGTGAAGCTGTGGACCTCTGCCTTCGAAGGAGATACAAAATTTATTGCCACCAGGTATTCAGGCTCCCAGCTTTTGCAAAAGACATGTACTGCTTTCTCATATTAAAAAATAAAAAATTGGAAGAAAAAGGGAACGTCTGTAGACCACCTGCTCACAGTGACAGAGACTAGAGCCCTCAGCACAGTGAGGCCAGTGCCAGGACCTCTGAAACCAGGATAGGAGCCTGCCAGGAGGCAAAGCTGGTGCCAGTATAGGAGATTGTCATGCAGCGAGGCCAGTGCCGGGGCCAAGGATGCCGGGATTGGAGCCTGCCATGTGGTGAGACCAGTGCTGGGGACTGCGAGGCCGGGATTGGAGCTGGCCGTTCAGTGAGGCTGGTGCTGGGGCCAGTGAGTCCATGATTGGAGCTTGCCATAAGGCAAGGCAGGTGCTTGGGCCTCCGAGGCCGGGATCATTGGAGCCTCCCATGTGGTGAGGCCGGAGCCAGAGCCATTGAGGCCAGGATTGGAGCCTGCCTTGTGGCAAGGCCAGTGCCAGGGCCTGCCAGGCCGGGATCGGAACCTACTGTGCGGCGATGCCAGTGCTAGGGCCTTAGAGGCCAGGATCAGAGCCTGCCTTGAGGCGAGGCCAGTGCCGGGGCCAGTGAGGCCGGGATCATTGGAGCCTGCCATGTGGCGAGGCTGGTGCTGGGTCCAGTGAGGCCGGGATCGGAGCCTACTGTGCGGCGATGCCAGTGCTAGGGCCTTAGAGGCCAGGATCAGAGCCTGCCTTGAGGCGAGGCTGGTGCTGGGTCCAGTGAGGCCGGGATCAGAGCCTGCCATGCGATGAGGCTGGTTCCGGGGCCAGGAAGACTGGGATAAGAGCCTGGCATAAGGCAAGGCTGGGATCGGAACCTGCCATGAGGAGAGGCTGGTGCCGGGGCCTTCGAGAGTGAGTTCAGAGCCTGCAATGTGGCATCCACAGGGAAATATCACAGAAAATAAAAAATCAGATGCTTTCCCCAATATGCAAAAACTAGGAATAAATGGGTAATAGGAGGAAATTTAGTTAAAGAAAGGGCCCTATGGAGGAGCAATTAAGGTGACCTATCAGAGAGGACAGGAGGAGGGAAGATGGAATCTCTTTAAAGCACATGATGTACTTAAACAAATATATCAAAGTCAATCACTAAATCAAGTATGGGATCAAGGGAGGGGGAGGGAGTGGGATGAGGATTGGATAAAAGCTAATTGGGTGAGGTGTGCTTGTATATCCTCACAAATCTTGTATTCCATTAAGATGTTTGACTACAATGCACCAATAAAAATATATTTAAAAAAGAAATAACATTAAAAATAACTATTCACATTAAAAATGAAGCGTATGTCAGGGTCAATAGCCAATTTTCTATCCAAAAATACATATTCAAGAATTGTTCTCTATAAACAGTTCCCTGGTGCAATTATGTATTGTTTTAGAATTTGACAAATGTTTAGGACCAAGTAACTTTTTTTCTTAGATTGTGTTGTAATCTTTCTATTACTTTCCATTTTTGACTCAGATCAATTTTTTCAAGATAAAATCATGCATATTTTGCTTATTCTAATTTTCATACTTAGAATATTTTTAATAAAAAGACAGAAAGAGGGTATTGAATCGTAAAAAACTATTATTTTCATTTACTTAAAGTATTTATAAGATTTACAAATAGGTTTTCAATTAATTAATCACAAAGATCATGTTTTCTACCAAATTTGGCCACTCTATATAGTTATTTTAATTTATTTTATAACATGCTATTATAGATATTTTGGAAATTATAATTTCTAGTCTTCAGGAAGAAGATTTTTTGTTGTATGATGAAAATCCTTCTGAAGACTTTTTTTCTACTGGTCCTTTTAACACAGAGAAAATGTATACAATCAAGAGGATAAGTTAACATCAATAGATACTTGTTTCCAATGACATCTAGTTTTCTGCCAAGATCAATTCTATAATCTCTAAGTAATAATTTTATTTGAAGAGGGCCTGACAAAAATCACAATTTATCAAATTAACATCCTTCTTTATTTTGGCTCTTAATACTTCTGCTACTAATTAGAACTCCACTACCAATCCTCAACTTCTCCCATTTCTACAGGATCCAACTATGTCAAGCCAGGTCCTAATTCCATGGCTCTTTCCAGTCCTTGTTCTACTATGACTGCCTCACACCACCACTGCTACTTCAAAGCCTAATGTCACCCTCTCATCTCCCCATAAAAAGATGTTATGTATAAAAGTTCTTTTCAATACCATAACAGATTTTGCCATATTTTTATTTGATACATTTTTTATTTGATACATTTATTTGATACATATTTATATTTCCCTCAGATAATGAGGCTTCTTCATATTCACAAGGAACCAGATGAAGAGCAATTTACGTGCCACCATCTTGTCACAAACTTTATTTTCTAATCAACACCAATATCCAAAATAAACTCCTGTGTTTCAAGAGTGTTTATGATGAATGATGAATGAACAGGCTTTATTTTTTAATGTTTATAGAAGATTGATTTGTAATAGCAAAAACTGGGAACAACGCAAATGTTCATCAGCACATCACTGGGTAAGTAAATCGTGGAATATTTATACAATGGAATAGTACTCATTGCAAAAAAAGAATACACTACTGATAAATACAACAGGATAGATGCCTTTCAAAATTTTATCTTTTGACATACAGAAGTTTAATTTTTCATCATCTAATTGACTTCCTCTTAGGTTAATTCTACCTCTATTGCCAAATCTAGTAAGAACTTTCTTGCTTCCAAATTAAATGTTTAACTATACAATATTTTAATACTTTATTTTTTCCACACTGTCATTTTTAAACCATCTGGAATTAATTTTGAATTATAATATAAGGTAAGAAATTGATGTAAGGCTATTTTGGTGTGCTTAGCTAGTTTTCAAGACTGCATTAAATGTCGGGCGTGGTGGCGCACGCATGTAATCCCCGCGCTTGGGAGGCTGAGACAGGAGGATCGCACAGGTTCAAAGCCAGCCTCAGCTACTTAGTGAGGCTTTCAGCAACTTAGTGAGACCCTGTTTCCAAATAAAATATAAAAAAGGTCTGGAAGTATAGCCTGGAAGTAGAAAGCCTCTGGGTTCCACCCCCAGTACCACCAAAAAAAAAAAAGACTGCATTAAATTACTTAGTTCCGAGTGTCCTGGTTTGTTCTTCATGGTGTAATGCATAAATGCTACAAAAGATTAATGAGCATCAAATTGTAAGAAGAAATTTATGTATGCCCCTCTTTCCAACTAAATAAAAATTTCATAAATTTATGAATTTTGTTGTATGATATGAAGATAATTTTGGCATAATGGCAACCACAGCATATGCCCAGTTTTAAATAATGTTATTAGTGTGCACCATTATTCTATTAGAATTTTCATTTGTGCAAGATTACACATGCTATTATAACAATGTTTTATCTTAATTCATTCCTTTCATGATTAAAAAAGTAAACTCAACCCAAGCTTTCTTCATAATAAAACCATCTTGTTATATTCTCCCATATAATCATTTGGCTTGCTGTATCATTATAAACAAGTATTTATTATGCTACTCAGTATGATTTTAAGATATTTATAGCAGGGCACAGTGGCACACTCCTATAATCCCAGTACTTGGGAGGCTGAGACAGGAGGATAGCATGTTCAAGGCCAACTTCCAGTAATTCAGCGAGACCCTGTTTCAAAAAATTAAAATAAAAAGGGCTGGAGGTGTAGTTTAGTGATAGAAACCCGCTGCCCAGGTTCAAGCCCCAATACCGCACACATAAACAAAGATACTTATAAATCACTGAAATTTTATGTACTTGGAAATATCATCATAATTTTCCAAATATGGAAGCCTTGTTAAGCTATATTTTTGTTCAACATTGTGACCCATGTGACCTTTATGTTTTTAGGAGAAGTACATGAGGTAGTATATTGAAAAATATGTTAGCATAACCTAGTATATAGTACAAATGAAATATTAAAGTTGTCATTGCTAGTTATTATTATCTCAATTCCTTCTCTATTTGCAGGGTCTTATTCCATATATTTTAATTTTTGTCTAAGTTAAAATCTATTTCCTTTAGTGTATTAATGTGTGGTCAAACAAAAAGATTAATTTCATTATATGCCTAGGAAAAGAGTTTACACTAAGATAACACTGACACCAGAAAATTGAACATTTGACTTTTAAGCTGCATCAATCATTGAGCAACTGGCTAAATGAAGGTCAGAGAGGGAAAGACACATTGGAATTGGCATCTGCTGATGTACTTTGATGGGATACTTTGCAAGCATAGTTATTTATTGAGCAGTGCCTCAAACTGCAATGTATGTGCCATTGGTTAATTAAATAACATTATTAATTAAATGACATTATTAATTATTAATTATTATTATTATAATTATAATATTATTATTATATATTATTATATATAATAATATATATTATATTATATATATTATATTAAATATATTATATATTATATATATATTATATATTATATAATATATAATATATATTATATATTATTATATATAATATTATATATATTATATAATATATATTATATATATATTATAATATATATTATATATATATTATAATATATTATATATATAATATATAATATATAATATATATTATATTATATATAATAATATATAATATATATTATATTTATATATATTATATATAATATTATATATATAATATAATAATATATTATATTAAATATATATATTAAAATATATATAATTATATTAATATTATTATATTATTATATTATTATAATAATATTATAAATTATTAATTATAATAATTATTAATTATTAATTAAATGACATTATTATTAAGTTTAAAAAATTAGACCCTAGCTGAGCTAAAAACATGATTTATAAACCATTTATCAAATTAATGGGAGGTGGACGTGGTGGTGCACGCTTGTAATTCCAGAATTTGGGAGGCTGACATAGAAGGATGGCAGTTCATGGATAACCTCAGCTACTACTTAGTGAGGCCCTTTGCAACCCAGTGAGACCCTGTTTCAAAATAAAGAATAAAAAATAGGGCTAGGGGTGTAGCTCAGTGGTAGAATGCCCCTGGGTTCCATCCCCAGTACCACACACAAAAAATAATTAATGGTATTATTAAATAAACTAAGGTTTTTCTAAATTATATTATTTCTCTATTGTAGTGGATTGAATGGCATCCCCCATAGATAGGTCTACCTATAAACAGTACCTTGGAAACAAAGAGTTTTGCAGAGAAAATTATGGATATTGAAATGAAATCATCCAGAAGTGTCTTTGAAGGGGAAGACAGAGGGAATGTGAAGAAAGGGCTGAGATTAATGAACCTATGGGGAAACGAATGCTAAGGACTGCAAGGGCCACCAGCAGCCAGTAAAGAAGCATGAAACAGATCTCCTCACAGAGCTTCTGGAAAGAACCACCCCTACCAACAGCTGGATTTCAAACTACTGACTTCCAGAATTACAGAAGAACACGTCTAAACTCTCAAGTTGGTTATCACTTCTTACAGCAAGCCTCCAAAACTGATGCAACTATTAAATTCATGTCATTGTGTCCTATAATTTCCGAGTCATATTTTAATATACCCTGTCTTTCATCATGCTATGTCCTTAAAGAAACATAATTGATCGTTATTAATATCACTGTTACTGTTGTTAGTATAGCTATGCTTTACAAATATTTGCCACAATGCAGAAATTCTTTTTTATTTCCTTTTTTTTTTTTTTTTTTTTTTTTGGTGTGTGTGTGTGTTACCAGAGATGGAACCCAGGGGAATTCAACCTCCGAGCTACACCCTCAGTCCTATTTTTTAGTCTTTTTATTTTTTGAAAGAGGATCCTACTTACTGAACTGTGAAGGGCCTCCCTAAGTAGCTGAGGCTGTCCGCAAACCACGATCCTTGGGTCTCCACCTCCTGCGTGCACCACCATGCCCACCCTACAATGCAGTTAGTCTATACACATATTTTACTTCCTTAATCTTCACAATTAACTTATAATGTGTGTAAAATTATCTACACATTACAGTAGAACAGACTCAGAGAAGTGCAATATCTTGCCAAATTCACAGAACTAGAAAGTAACAAAATGAAGCTTCAAAGGCAAATCCATCTGCCTCCAAAATCTTAGTTTCTAAGAGCCTACTCCTTTACCAAACAGATGATACATCGATGTAGGTAATTTAAAACAACTCCTGGATTTTGAAAGGGCACCCTGTGGATTGCCTATGCATTTATTTATTTATTTATTTATTTATTTATTTATTTATTTATTTGGTGGTACTGGGGTTCCAGGAAGCTCTTCTATCTCCAGGCTACACTCCAAGACCTATTTTAGGTTTTTTTTTATTTTTGGAAACAGGGTCTCTTAAGCCAGTGGGGCTGGCTTTGAACCTGCGCGATCCTCCTGTCTCCGCCTCCCAAGCGCAGGGATTACAAGCATGCACCACCACGCCCGGCTTGCCTATGCATTTAAACAGCAGGTACACATGGCTTCCCTTTGCAGTCCCCCAAGCCAGCTTTTTAGTCCATTCCATATTTATTTACCCTTCCTGACTTTTCAGTTCATTTCATATATGTCTGCAGCAACATACTTGCAGAAGGAAACTGATCCAATGAACTTCCTCAGTGAATTCCATGGATACACAATCTTCCTCTCCCAGTATTTTTCTATTCTTGACCAAAAAACAATATCCTTTCATGAATCTCATCTCTATTTATCTCCAAATTGCTTGTTCTATACTTAATGATGATTGAATTATGGCTAAAAAAATCTAACAACCCAAACTGACCATAATCCTAGTAGGCTTTGTTATGAGATAATTGTCAAAATCCGCTCAAAATCTACATGTTGAAGCCTTAGCTACCAGTGCCTCAAAAGGAGACTGTTTTTGGAAATAGGATCTTTAAAAAGGCAGTTAGGGTAAATGAGATCTTATGGGTGGGGCTATTCCACTCTGACCAGGGTCTTTATAGTAGGAGAGTAGGACACAGATGTGTGCCCATGCAGAGCAAAGACCAAATGAGAAGACAGCAAGAAGGATCCATTGGCAAGCCAGAAGAGAAAACTCAAGGAAATGACTCTGCTGACTCCTTGACATTAAACTAATAGCCTCCAGAACTGTGAGAAAACATATTTATGTTCTCTATGCCATCTAGTCTGTGGTCTTTTGTTATGAAATACATTACATTAAAACTAGTCTCTTAAAAGCCAGAAAACTAGTACAAGTTAGGTGACTTCTAGGAATCTGCATGTTTTAAAACATATGAGAATTATACGTTACGAAATGATGTATTTATAAAGAAACCAGAACCGCTCTTGATATTTAGTGTCTATAAAAATTATATGACATCCCTTTCAGAAACTATACACATTTCTTCATTTAATTTTATAAACAAGGTCACTTCTCTTTGAGAATTAATTTTTTTGAAAAAAAAATTGATTCCTTATTCAAGGTTAGATATTCATCTTAATTTATACTTCTGCAACTGAATTGTTTTCAACTGTTTTCTGCTTGACAGGATTTGTGCTTCATTATGGATTAAATTATTTTCTGAATTGAGGTGAAAAACACAGTCTCAATTATAACAATGTTTATTTGAAAAATACACTGAATTTCAAACAACATAAAACTTTAAAAATATAACCAAATGTAATTTTATAACTATTTTATACCTTACTGTGCATAGAACATATATATATAAACTTACAACACCATAAATATATATACATAGTATGCATTAAATATACATTATAAGCCTATTAACTTTGCCTAATACGAACATTTTTTTTTTACTAGAGGGATCCTACATCTTCCTTTTTATTGGCACCCTCCTTAAATATGTAATGTAAAGAATACAATTTAGTTAAAAATTTATTTAGATCAATGGTACTTTTTAATATGCTTTTATTGGTGCATTGTAATTATATAGCATAATGAGGTAATGATAGGAATATACATGCACACAGCATTTGTTGTGTTTTCTTCCGAATCCCACCCCATTTCTTACCATTCCCCTTACATGTCATTGAGATTGATATGGATGATTTTGTATATGTACATAGCATTATTTAAACTTATCTTTATTATGTCACCCCCCTCCTCCCTCCAGTAAACCCCTTCCATTGCTCCATTAGAAAACATAAAACAAATAATTTATTGATGCATTGTAATTTGTACATGATAATGAAATTCACAAGGACACATTAATATATGCACTGAACCAATGATGTTTTCATGTTTGTGTTATCTTGTGGCTTATAGTAATAATATTTTTCTTTGAGCTTTTTTCTTCCTCTCTCATCATCTGTTTACAAAGTGCTTGCTTAGCACAAACAAGGCCCTGGCTTCCATCCCCAACCACACACCCACTCACTCAAAGAAGACCAAGACAACTTTTTAATAGACTACTGGGATATTTTCTGATAAAATAACCTTGGATGTTACCTGAAAAACTGAATATTGAGGACTGCATTTTCCATTTTACTATTTAATGCTTAGATACAGCTTTTGTTTCATGGTTGATCTCTGACATTATTAAATGCCCAAATTATCTTTAAAATGAAATTGCAACCACTGACAATGGTTATCAAACACAAAATTAACCTGGGTGACATATGAGACGCAGCCCTGATTGCCCAGAAATTAAGTGTAAAACCCAGTCCACTTCAAATGATGGAGAAAAATCATTCCCTGTACTTTGTAAAAACCTGTTCTTATTCACATGTTTTTATAAAAAGCCTTCTCCATATTAAAATTATTAATCTTGAGAAATCAAAGAAAAGGATATCAGGCAGTCAAAATGTGGAAAAGATATGTTCTTATTTCTTCTGCCCGCGATTGTGATTTTAACAGACACCTACTGCTTTTGTCTCTTTCCTAAAATGCACTCCAGTTTCACTTCTCTGCTGTCACCATGTAGTGTTTTTAAAAGCCGCGTATTGATTTAATTTCCATGCACGGCAGCTTTCAATAGTGGCAGAACTCTTCATTTATTCTCCACGTTTCACATTAATACATTTACATCCATAGAAAATGGACCTGCCACAATGGTAATGATACCTGTCTCTGCATTATCTCAAAATCATACTTGTGTAACTAAGAACAGGAGAAAATTTATGTTCAGATTATTGACATTTAAGTATACAGAACCCAACACCACCATTATTTACAAGTGGCATATTACTTTCCTGAATAAATGTAGAGAAGTTTGCTAATTATAGGCTGCAAATGTGGGATAGAGATTCTTATACCTTTTGAATGCCCCTTTTTTCTATAATTACCTTTGAAGTAAGACAAGCATCTTTTTACCTCCTTAGCTGTAATAAATGTATATTCTCTAACATTTCATATAACCTAACTATGATCATTAATTTTTAAAAACTTTGTCATCAGAACTGCATTTTCCTCTGCTAACACTTCAGAGTGTAGGGGTTCAAACATGATAAAGTTTCACTATAACTTTTTTTTCAGACTATACCTTAAATACAACAGTCATTAAAATCTATAGTATACAAGGTGTTATTCTAAAGCTTCGAAGACGTGGAGATAATTGACATTGTTCCTGCTCTCTGTGACAGCAAAACTGACAATTTACTTTTCTACCACTCTGAATAAATCTATGCAATCATCCCACAGTCAATGGGGAGCAGGAAGGGGGGTGGGTGTGAACACTAGACTTTGAGATAAACTAAAATTAATAGATAATCTAACTCACTCTTCAAAATAAAAAGGCTGTTCTTCACTTCCTTAAATTTATTCACTCTTTATGAGAATAACCATATTACTGACCTCTGCAGCATTGGTGTCTGAAAACATGTAATTGCCTGTGTTGAAACCACAAGATAAAAATCGTTTAATTTTCCACTGTGGACAACCTAATAAAAGTTCTTAATTCTACTGATCTTTGTTTTTTTTAAAAAATGATCCTTGTTAGGTTTTACTTGGTAAGCTGATTATCTTAAAAGTCTGAGTCCAGGATTGAATACCAAAGTAACCTTCATATGTACTCAATTATGGTAGTCCAAGGTATACTGGGAACTCAAAATTATTTTTTATGTATAACAATCTAGCATAATAATATTAAAGAAAATTATAACATTTTTTAAAGATGAAACAGATTTTCTAAAGGGGGCCATTTAGATAGGTAAAGGGCCTTTTCAAAGGGCCTTTCCATGGAGGAATAAAGCTGGCTCCAATAAGAACACACATGGGTTTTATAACCAAGGAGCAGAGTGGGGGTCAGTAGATGTAAAATAACTTCAGAGGGAGCATCAAGAATCAGAGGTTTAGCCGGGCGTGGTGGCGTACTCTTGTAATCTCCACACTTGGCAGGCGAAGACAGGAGGATCGTGCAGTTTCGAAGCCAGCCTCAGCTACTTAGTGAGGCTCTCAGCAACTTAGTGAGACCCTGTTTCCAAATAAAATATAAAATGGGTCTGGGAGTATAGCCCAGAGGTAGAAAGCCTCTGGGTTACACCCCCAGTACCACCAAAAAAAAAAAAAAAAAAAAAAAAAAAAAAAAAAAAAGATCAGGGGTTTCAGTTTCTGTCTAGATTGACTTGATAGGCTTTTTTCTAAAGGTAGGCTAGAGTGAAAAGATAGTGAGGAGGGTCAAATACCAAAGAAAAGAGATTTTTGCTAAACTGATAGCATAATTCTTTTAAAAGTTTTGACTGACACATAATGATTGTACATTTTTTGCGATATAGTGTGATGCTTTGATTCATGTACATACTGGCTAGTGATCAACTCCGGGTAATCAGAATATCTTGGTCAAAGGAGGTTCTCCAAGGACAAAGTGAGAAACTGGGTTAAGAACCTAGACAAGCAGAGGACTCAGATTAGCCTGAGGAGTTTTTGTGAAAGGAGAGTATCTTTGTCAGTAACGTGTCCATAAGAGCCATGCACTAAATATATGTGAAATTGTGAAAGGAGGACAGTCTTTAAGTCTTTAATTAATAAGAAAACAATTACACACAAATTAACACAGTATTTAACTTGAAAGATTTGAAAATAAAATAAACCACAAGAAATAAAACAACTTTTTATGTTTTATTATTCAAGTTTATTGGTGCACTGTACTCATACAACAGCATGAGGTACAGGATGGTAGAGGCACACAGGCACACATCACTCATCAGCCCTTCCCCAACTCCATTCCAGCCCCTACCCTTCCCTCCTTTATATGTTTGGCTTAGTGGCTGACTTTGATATGTTTGTGAATGTACATCATGCCCTTTAAAATATGCTAAAGTAATTTGAAGGTAAGAAAACTGGAAAAATAAAATCCAAGGGCTTTTTTTCTAGATATCAACAAGAGAGACAAATATCTAACAAATCTGATTCAGAAAGAGGAAAGAGAAAATGAATAGGCAACTACAGAAATGGAAATTGAAGGGGGTCTGGGGGTCTTCGGGAACAATGAAGGGGGGTCAGTGCAGGAAAGACCCAAGGCCAGCCGCTGAAGATAAGCAAGCAAGCAAGCAAGCAAAAGCTTTATTAAAACAGCCCAGCTCCCTTTTTTATCAGGCATCTGGGAGGAGGGGGCTTCCGCTCACAGCAGAAGATCACACAAAGTACGGGGCGTTTACTGATTGGGTGGCTCATACCCCAGTGGGTGTGTTATCAGGGGACTGATTGTTGGGCATCCCATGGCCCCTTTAGCAAGCTATGAGGTAATCAGCACAATCCGGAAGAGAAGCCAGAGAGGCGCCATCTTTGGCATGACTGAGCTGCTTATTCTAACAGAAATACACTTAAATCACAAGATAATATAATAAATTATATGAAATTAGTAACAGAATAAAATTCAAATTTTAAAGTACATAAAATAAATAATAAGCATGTTCTTGATAAAATATTTGATGCTTTCTGCTTAAAATCAGAATCAACAGGAGGCCACTATTATCAATACTATTAAAGAGTTTTCTTGAGGACCTAGTTGTTGTAGAAATTAAAAAAAAACTAACAAATGTTTTTATAATATAAAAGAAAAATTTCATAATAATAATTATCTGTGTACTTCACCCATGGATCCAAACAATTAGCCAGAAAATAATTGAAGTAGCAATTTAAAAAGGAATATAAATATATAACTTTAACACATATTATAAATATTGAAAGCAGCCATTTATTGAATAAAATTATGGTAGAATCTCTTACTGTTCTTTCCATGTGCCAAAATTTGCTATTCTTGTACATGCTTATGGCTTCCAAATATGCATCTATAATATAGCCTGAAATTGCCAGGAAAGTAACACTCAGAAGATAATGGATGGCATCGAAGTAAAAGGAACCTAGCTTTGCAGTTCTCTACTGGGAGGCGTCCACAGTCTATAATGCATTGCTTTCCAGATTTCTCAGCAAGATTGGTGGTGCATTGCCCTTAGTAGTAACCTACCATTAGCATACCCTTTATTAACTTTCTTTCCTTCCCTGCCTCATTTCTTCTGTCCTCTACCCACTTCCTAGGATCACCTCCCAAACAACCCACTTATACTCAAATTCTTAATGTCTTGGTAAACTCTGGGAAATCTAAGATACACAGTAAAGGACATCAGAACCCTGTGAATGGAATTCTGGAAATTGGATATCTCTTTTGGACAGATGGTTAAAAGGATTCCATTGTCAACAATAACCAAGGCGGTAGAACCCATGATGAGCTATAGTATTAAAGTTCCTAATATTTAGACCTATGTTGAATTGAGATGAGATAAAGGATAAGAGCAATGATATTGTAAGAATGGTATTTGATAATTGGTTAGCTGCTGGTAAATGTTATCAAAGCTAGAAAGAAGAAAATAACAGGCTCAGACTAGCCTTTCACCATCTCTGGTCCTGGTGTACAAGTCATAATTTCTCCATGCCAGCATTTTAAGGCATCCAAAATGTGGACTGTGCAGAAATCTAACCTAAGAACTGATTATAAAAGTGGTAGAGTTGAAAGGCAGGTGAATTCATAGCCAAACAAGTGTCCCATGCTAAAGTCAAAGCTCTAACAGGAAAGTGTCAAAAAGGCTAAAATAAGTGGAATGGAACTCTGAGTACTAAAACAGGACTTTTTGAGTGTATGCACTTGAGAACCCCAAGCATCTTACCCTATAAAGTACACCCGTCTTTTCCTCTTGCAACAGAGGAAAGCAGCCTTTCTTGCTTGAGGAAGGAGATGCCTGGAAAGACTATGCTTTCTCATTTCAACAAGTGTTCCACTTCCCCAGTTTGCTTATTTTAACAAATAACTAGGGACATATCTCAGAGTAATTGAAAGATGAAGTACACTTTCTATTATGGAAAGAAACTGATTATTTTTTAAAAAATTTTCAAGGACTGGTTAAAAAATACCAGCAGAAACTGTGTTGGAAATAGATACAACTGAATTGGAAACAATGGTTGAAAATGGATCTGACAAATAGTGAACAAAGTGGAAAAGACAACATAGACAGAGTTGGTTAATATGCTGGCCCTCGCCCATGACTCAGATACAATACCTGAGCAAACACAGCTAAGGCAGGTCCTTATACACAGCTGGGAGAGCTTCCTGAAGTTTGGCAGAACAAAAATTTTACTAATGTAAATAAAATTAAAGAAGCTAAACTATTTTGGCAGGATATTGAAAAAGGAAGAAAGGGCTCTGAAAAGTGAGCATGTGGAGATAAACGTATTAATACATAAGATAAAGAATCTACAAGTGATCATGTTCCATAGGAAGGCCCAAAGACACTTGTCAGTAAAGCTGTAAAAAATGTACTAGGAAAAGGAAGATGATGGGTACCTGCCTTTTGGAAGCCAGTGTTAAGATAGGGGAGTCTGCTAGAAACTGGGCTCTGTAGATTCAATGGTGAATGTGTGTGTGTGTGTGTGTGTGTGTGTGTGTGTGTGTGTTTGTGTGTAGTACTGGGGATTGAACTCAGGGGTGTTCAACCTCCATGCCACACGCCCAGCCGATTTTATTGTTTTTTAAATTTTTATTGGTGCATTGTAGTCATACATCTTAATGGGATAAAAGACTTGTGGAGACATACATCCACACATCACCCAATTCGCCCTTACCTAATCCTCACTCCATTCCCTCCCCACCCCTCCTTCCCATGCTTGGCTTAGTGATTGACTTTGATATGAATAAGTACATCATGTGCTTTACAGAGTTTCCCTCATCTCCCCTCCCATCCCCACAGTTAGGTCACCTTATTTGCTCCTCTATACGATCTTGTTCTTCATCTAGAGCTCCTCTTGTTACCCATTTCTCCTTAGCTTTTGCACATTAGGGAAAGCATCTGATTTCTTCTTTTTTTGTGAATGACTAATCTCACTTGGCATAATATCCTCCAGTTCCATCCATTTCCCTGTAAATGATGTAATTGTGTTTTTCTTTATGGTTGAGTAAAATTCCATTGTGTGCATATCCCACAGTTTTGTAATCCATTCATCTGTTGATGGACATCTTGGCTGGTTCCATAGTTTGGCTATGGTGAATTGTGCAGCTATGAACATACATGCACATGCATTCGTTTGGCAGTTTGGTTTCCTTTCTTTTGGGTAGATAACCAGAAGTGGTATTGGTTGATCAAATGGTAAGTTTGTTCCCATTCTTCTGAGCATCCTCCATACAGTTTTCCAAAGTAGTTACACTAATTTGCAATCCCACCAACAATATTTTAGAGTTCCCACTTTTCCACATCCTTGCCAGAATTTGTTGTTGTTTGTGTTTTGAATGATTGCCATTCTAGTTGGAGTTAGCTGAAATCTCAGGGTAGTTTTGATTTGCATCTCTCTGATTGCCAATGATGTTGAGCATTTTTTCATGCATTTATTGGCCATTTGAATTTCTTCTTTTGTGAAGTGTCTATTTAGTTCACTTGCCCATTTTTTGATTGGATGATTTGTTTTTTAGTGTTGAGTTTCTTGAGTTCTCTGTATATTCTAGATATTAGTCCTCGATTGGAGGGGTAGGTGGCAAAAATCTTCTCCCATTCTGTTGGCTCTTGATTGAGGTTCTTGATAGTTTCCTTTGCTGTACAGAAGCTCTTCAATTTCATGCAATCCCACATATTGATTCGCCTTTTGGTTTGTTGTGACTTTGGGGTCTTGTTGAGACCTGTGCCTATGTGTTGCAGTGTTGGACCTACGTCCTCTTCAAGAAGCCTCAAGGTCTCTGCTCTAATTTTCAAGCTTTGAATTGACTCTAGTGCAGGATGAGAAAGTGGGATTTATTTCTATTTTTCTGCATATAGTTAACCAGTTTTGCCAACAATATTTGTTAAACAGACTATCTTTTTTCCAGTGTATGTTTTTGGCCTTATTTTTTATTTTAAATAAGGTCTCGCTAAGTTGCTAAGGCTGGTCTTGAACCTGTGATCCTTTTGTCTCAGCCTCCCAAGTACTGAAATTACAAGTGTGTGCCACCACTCCCAGAAAATGTATCTAACAACTTACAGAAAGTTGGGGAAGAAAATAAAGCTGGAGAACACATACAACCCATCAGCAAACTTACTACAAAGTCTCAGTAATCAAGTCAGGGTAGTATAAGCCTGAGAAAAGCAAAGCATATATATCAATAGAACCAAACACAAAGTCCACAAACATATCCATTTTGTTGTAGTGGGTACCGAACCCAGGATCATTCTTCCTCCAAGCTACACCCCCAAACCTATTTTTTATTTTTTATTTTGAAATAAGGTTTTACTGCATTGCAAAGGGCCTCACTAAGTAGTAGCTGAGGCTATCCTTGAACCTCAATCCTTCTGTCTCTGCTTCCCAAATGCTGGGATTACAAGCGTGCATGACCACGCTCAGCTCTCTATACTTCAATTTCTTTCTTTCTTTTTTTTTTCTTTTTTTTTTTTTTTTTTTTTTGCAGGTCTGGGAATGGAACCCAGGGGCATTTGACCTCTGAGCTACATCCCCTGCCCAATTTTTTATTCTTTATTTTGAAACCAAGTCTCACTAAGTTGCAGAGGGCCTCACTATGTAGCTGAGGCTGTCTACAAACTGCAATCCTCAGGTCTCAGCCTCCCAAATGCTGGGATTACAAGTGTGTGCCACCACACCCAGTTTATACTTCAATTTCAAAAAAAAATCCAAATGGTTTGTAGTTGAAAATACAAAATTCAAAACTATAAAACTTGTAAAAAAATGGTTATAAAATTTTGTAATCTGGTTTAAGCAAATACTTTAAGTATGGTGCTCAAAGTGCTATACTTAAAAGAAAAATTACAAATTGAACTTCATCAACATTGAGAGCTTTTCCTCAAAACACGCTGAATATCTAAACCAATCTCAAGCACAAAGAACAAAACTGGAATCCGGAAGAAGATGGCGACCGAGTAAAGCAGCTTATATCAACACTGCTGACACTCGATCTCCATAGTGGCAAAAATAACCCCCTACAGAGTCAGAAACTACTACCAGTAGAGAAATAAAAGCTATAAATACCAGAGACAGAAAAAAGGAAGACTAGAATAATCTGAGAAGCAGAAAAGAAAAACAGCAGCCTGCCACGGCGGGGTGCTGCCCCGCCAAGGCCACTGTGACTGATTCACAGAAGCAGACTCCAGGGAGGATAAGGAGCTGAAGTGACCAGAAGCAGTCCAGGCAGATATAATTCAGCAGTTCTTTCAGTGCAAAAACAAGCACAAATTTTCAGCGACCAAGTCCATCACCGTCTCCAGGGATTCAGAGTGGAGCTTAAACCAGAAGGGAGCTATGCCAGCCTTACTGCTGAGGGCATGGCAGAGACACCATATTGCCAGCAAGCCGGTGAGTTAACCACATCCATGAACACCAGCAAAAGCACCAGTGGAGCACCAATGCAATCCCTTCACTGTTGATCACAACTTGCCCTTCAATATACCAGCTGACACCTAGAGGCTGAAAGAAATCTACCAAAAGCAACAGGTACAAACTTCTGAAATCATGGGAAAGAGGAACAAAAACAGAGCACTGGACTCCCACAACTCCACAATAACAGAAACTGATAACACAGAAATGCAGAGATTTCCAGAAGACCAAATAAAGAAGGTAACTGTAGAAATAATTCAGGATTTTAGAAAAGAATTTAGAGAGAGTCTGAAAGAAATAAAGGATGCAATCATTGAAGTAAAGGCATCAATTCAAACTATAAACAATCGATTAGACCACATGGAGAATAGAATCTCACTACTAGAAGACGATCACTCGAAGAATGAACGCATAGTTCATAACATAGAAAAAACAATTCATCAACAGAAATTGGACATTGAAGAAATATGGGCCTATCTTAAGAGAGCTAACCTCAGAATTATTGGCATAAAGGAGGAAAAAGAAGGTGAAATCAAAGGGATCAACAATCTCTTCAAAGAAATAATAGAAAATTTTCCAAACATAGAGCACAAGGTGGATACACAGGTTCAGGAAATGTATAGAACTCCCTTTAGACAATATCTGAGAAAAGGTTCCCCATGCCACATAATAGTCAAAATGACCAATGTAGAAGCCAAAGAGAAAATATTAAAGGCAATAAAAATAAAAGGCCAAGTGACATCTAGAGGCAAACAAATTAGAATCACTCCAGACTTCCCCAACCAAGTAATGAAAGCCAGAAAGGCCTGGAGTAACACATTCCAAACTGTGAAAGAAAACAACTTCCAGTCAAAAATTTCCTACCCAGCAAAACAATCTTTCAAATTAGATGGGGAAATAAGAAGTTTCCATGACAAACAGAAGCTGAAGGAATTTATTTCTTCAAAACCAGCTCTAGAGAAAATACTTAGAGATTAACTCCAAAGAAGGAATAAGTAACAGGCACCTGAACCAGAGAAACAAGAACTTTCATCCAGCAAACAACTAACAAAAAAAGAACAAATTATTTCAAACAAAATAAAATCTTAACATGTTAGGAATTAAAAATCATCTCTCAATAATCACACTGAATGTAAATGTCCTCAATTCCCCAATAAAAAGACATAAAGTGGCAAAATGGATTAAAAA
This sequence comes from Muscardinus avellanarius, assembly GCF_963383645.1. Taxonomy (NCBI): domain Eukaryota; kingdom Metazoa; phylum Chordata; class Mammalia; order Rodentia; family Gliridae; genus Muscardinus; species Muscardinus avellanarius. Next base: position 34,581,297 of record NC_137798.1, read on the forward strand.
ACAGAACCCATCTATCTGCTGCTTACAAGAAACACACCTTACAAGTAAAGATAGAAACAAACTTAAGGTAAAGGGATGGAGCAAGTTAATCCATGCCAACGGAACTCAAAGGCAAGCAGGAGTAGCAACTATGGTATCAGACAAGTTAGAATTCAAGCCCAAGCTAATTAGAAGAGACAAAGATGGTCATGTTTTTACTGGTAAAAGGAACAATTCAACAAGAAGAAATAACAATAATCAACATTTATGCCCCAAACATAGGTGCAGCTACTTTTATAAAACAAACACTATGTGACATTAAACTACACATAAATCCTAATACAATAATACTGGGAGACTTCAACACCCCTCTCACACCATTAGAAAGATCATCTAGACAAAAGGTCAGTAAAGATGTCTCAGAACTAAAGAACACCATTAAACAAATGGACCTGTTGGACACATATAGAATATTTCACCCAACTACAGCGGAGTACACATATTTCTCAGCTGCTCATGAAACCTTCTCCAAAATCAATCATATCCTGGGACACAAAATGTGCACTAGTTAATTCAAAAAATGTGACATACTTCCCTGTGTCTTTTCAGACCATAATGGAATGAAATTAGAAATTAACTATAAAAAGACCCAAAGAAACCACATGAACATGTGGAGGCTAAATACCACACTTCTGAATGAAGAATGGGTCATAGAAGATGTAAGAGATGAAATCAAGAAATTTCTAGAAACAAACAAAAATAAAGACACAACATATCAAAACCTCTGGGACACTTTGAAGGCAGTATTAAGAGGAAAATTTATAGCACTGAGTGCTCACATAAGAAAAACAGAAAATCATCAAATAAATAACCTAATGACACACCTCAAAGCCCTTGAAAAACAGGAACAATCGAATCCCAAAGCCAGTAGAATACAAGAAATTATTAAAATCAGAGCAGAAATGAACAAAGTAGAGAATTTTAAAAAAATACAGAAAATCAACAAAATCAAAAGCTGGTTTCTTGAAAAAATTAACAAGCTCAACAAACCACTAGCCAACCTAACTAAAAAAAAAGAGAGAGAATCAACCCAAATTATGAAGATAAGAGATGAAAAAAGATATATTACTACTGACAGTGTAAAAATCTAGAGGATTATCAGAAACTACTTTGAAAAATTATACTCCAACAAAATGGAAAATCTGGAGGAAATTGACAACTTTCTAGATAAATACAACCTTTCTAAGATGAGTCAAAAAGATATAGAACATTAAACCAACCAATAACAATCAAAGAGATTGAAACAGCAATAACGAGCCTACCAGCAAAGAAAAACCCAGGACCAGATGGTTTCCCAAGTGAATTCTATAAAACCTTTATAGAAGAGCTAATACTCCTCAATCTATTTCGTGAAATAGAAAAAAAAATGGAATTCTCCCAAATACATTCTATGAAGCCAACATCACATTAGTACAAAAACCAAACAAAGACAGTTCAAGGAAGGTGAACTACAGGCCTATATCTTTGATGAATTTGGATGCAAAACTGCTAAACAAAATATTAGCAGCACACATTCAAAAACACATAAAGAAAATCATATATCATGACCAGGTAGAGTTCATTCCAGGGTTGCAAGGCTGGTTCAACATACAAAAATCAATCCATAATAATTCATCATATAAACAGAACCAAAGACAAAAATCACCTGATCATTTCAATAGATGCTGAAAAAGCATTTGATAAACTCCAACATCCATTTATGATAAAATACTGCAGAGAATTGGAATAGAAGAAACATATCTCACCATCATAAAGGCAATCTATAATAAGCCCACAGCCAACATCATACTAAGTGGGGAAAAACTTCAAGAATTCCCCCTAAAAATAGGAACAAGACAAAATAGGATGTCCATTATCACCACTTCTCTCCAATATAGTACTTGAGACTCTAGCCAGAGCAATAAGGCAAGAGAAGGAAATCAAAGGAGTACAAATAGGGAAAGAAGAACTCAAACTTTCACTAGTTGCAGATGACTTGATGCTATATTTAGAAAACCCAATAAACTCAACCAAAAGGCTTATAGAACTGATCAACAAATTCAGCAAAGTGTCTGGATACAAAATCAATCTTAAAAAATGAGAAACTTTTCGTGCCTGGAGTGGTGGTGCACGCTTGTAATCCCAGCACTTGGGAGGCTGAGACAGGAGGATCGCTCATGTTCAAAGCCAGCCTCAGCTGCTTAGTGAGGCTCTCAGCAACTTAGTGAGACCCTGTTTCCAAATAAAATAGAAAAAAGGTCTGGGAGTATAGCCTGAAGGTAGAAAGCCTCTAAGTTCCACCCCCAGTACCACCAATAAATAAATAAATAAATCTTCCATGCTCATGGATAGGCAGAATAAATATTATCAAAATGGCCATACTTCCAAAAGTGATCTACAGATTCAACACAATGCACATTAAACTACCTAGATCATTCCTCACAGACATAAAAAATCAATCCTTAAATTTATTTGGAATAACAAAAGACCCAGAATAGCCAATTTAGTTCTCAGCAACAAAAACCATTCAGGAGGAATCACAATACCTGACCTTAAACTATACTACAAAGTCATTGTAATAAAAACAGCATGGTACTGGCACAAAAACAGATACATAGACCAGTGGAGCAGAATAGAAGACCCAGAAACAAGTCCAAACACTTTCAGCCAATTGATTTTTTACAAAGGGGCCAAAATATAGACTGGAAAAAAGATAGCCTGTTCAACAAATGGTGTTGGCAAAACTGGTTAACCATATGCAGAAAATGGGAAATTAATCCCACTTTCTCACCCTGCACAAGAGTAAATTCAAGATGGATCAAAGATTTGGAAATCAAACCAGAGACCTTGAGGCTCCTTGAAGAGGGCATAGGTCCAACACTGCAACACATAGGCACAGACAAAACTTTCTCAACAAGACTCCAAAGGCACAACAAACAATGGGATTGCATAAAATTGAAGAGCTTCTGTTCAGCAAAGGAAACCGTCAAGAACCTCAATCAAGAGCCAACAGAATGGGAGAAGATTTTTGCCACCTACCCCTCCAATCGAGGACTAATATCTAGAATATACAGAGAACTCAAGAAACTCAACACTAAAAAAACAAATCATCCAATCAAAAAATGGGCAAGTGAACTAAATAGACACTTCACAAAAGAAGAAATTCAAATGGCCAATAGATGCATGAACAAATGCTCAACATCATTGGCAATCAGAGAGATGCAAATCAAAACTACCCTGAGATTTCACCAAACTCCAACTAGAATGGCAATCATTCAAAACACAAACAACAACAAATTCTGGCAAGGATGTGGAGAAGTGGGAACTCTAAAACATTGTTGGTGGGATTGCAAATTAGTGTAACCACTTTGGAAAACAGTATAGAGGATGCTCAGAAGAATGGGAACAAACTCACCATTTGATCAAGCAATACCACTTCTGGTTATCTACCCAAAAGAAAGGAAACCAAACTACCAAACTAATGCATGTGTATCTATGTTCATAGCTGCACAATTCACCATAGCCAAACTATGGAACCAGCCAAGATGTCCATCAACAGATGAATGGATTACAAAACTGTGGGATATGTACACAATGAAATTTTACTCAGCCATAAAAAAAATATAATTGGGGTGTTTTCAGGGAAATGGATGGATCTTGAGGACATTATGCTAAGTGAGATTAGTCAGTCACAAAAAGTAAGGAATCCGATGCTTTCCCTAATATGTGAAAGCTAAGGTGAATGAGATCATAGGAGGAACTCCAGGTGAAAAAAAAGATTGTATAGAGGAGCAAATAAGACAACCTAAATGTGGGGATGGGAGGTGGAGAGAGGGAAACTCTGTAAAGCACATGATGTACTTATTCATATCAAAGTCAATCACTAAACCAAGCTTTTGGAGGGAGGGTTGGGGTGGGAGTGAGGTGGGGACTGGGTAGGGGCTGGCTGGGTGATGTGTGCATTTATGCCCAAACAAGTTTTTACCCCATTATGATGCATAGATATAATGCACCAATTAAAAAATTAATAAAAAAGAACAAAACTGGCCTGAGACAGTGGTAAATGCCTTTACTGCTAATACTTGAGAGCTGAGACAGAAGGATCATAGGTAGGAGTCTGAGCTCAGCAAATTAGTGAGATCCTTTTTCAAAATAAAAAGACTGGAGTTTAGCTTGAAGGCAAAATGCCCCTGGGTTCAATCGCCAGTACCAAAGAAAACAAAAACATACAAACAAAATAACTGGAGACATCGCACTACTTGATTTAAAAATATATTTCAAAGCTATAGTTATAAAAATTGCTTGGCATTGGTATTAAAAACAAACACACAAACCGGACGTGGTGGTGCAGGCTTGTAATCTCCTCGCTTGGGAGGCGGAGACAGGAGGATTACACAGATTCAAAGTCAGCTGCGCTAGCTTAAGAGACCCTGTTTTCCAATAAAAATATTTTAAAAATGGGTCTGGGAGTGTAGCCCAGAGGAAGAAGGGTTTCTAGGAACCCCAGTACCACCAAAACAAACAAACAAACAAATAAACACATAGAGCACTGGTATAGAATAGGGTTTCCAAAAATAACCCTATTTGTAGCCAAGTGATTTTCAAGGAAGGTACCAATAACATAAATTGAGGAAGTACAGATGTTTCAATAAATTATGCTGGGAAAACTGAATGTTACATGCAGAAGATTGGAATTTGACCACTCCCCATCTCTTAACCTGTACAAAAATGTAATCAAAATAGATCAAATATCCAAATATAAGACCTGAAACCATGAAAATACTAGAAATATAGGCTAACACTTTATGACATCATTGTAGGCAATATTTACTGGCTAAAATCCCAAAACACAGGAAAACAAAAACAAAAATAGACAAATTGGATTATATCAAATTAAGAAACCTCTGCACAGAAAAAGAAATTATTAAAAAGTGAAGATACAACCTGCAGAATGAGAAAAGGATTTTGTGGACTATTTGTCTGACAAAAATTAATATCCAGAATACATAAGGAACTTTAAAAAACCAATATTCAAAAAACTCTCTAATTGAGCCAGGCATGGTGGCGCACCCTTGTAATCTCCGCACTTGAAAGGCTGAGACAGGAGGATCACACAGGTTCGAAGCCAGTCTCAACTACTTAGTGAGGCTCTCAGCAACTTAGTGAGACCTTGTTTCCAAATAAAATATAAAATAGGTCTCGGAGTATAGCCTGGAGGTAGAAAAAAATTAATTTAAATGGGCAAAAGGTATGAACATTTATAAATTAGAGTAAGATATCAGAATATATTATATACTTATGATTGAAAAATATATATATATATATATATATATATATATATATATATATATGTTTGAAACAGGGTCTTGAACCTACAATCTTCCTATCTCAGCCTCCCAAGTACTGGGCTTATAGGTGTGCGCCCACCACAACTGGCCAGAACAAGTGGTATTGTTTCCTGTTATGTCTCCAGCATCTAGAAAGGTGCTGAGACAGATATGGAAGGAGAGTTTTTGGTTGAATGAATAAATATATCACATCTGGGGATGATACAAATAATCTTTTTAGTGCTTAGAGCACCTAAAGTAGTTTAATCTGTCTGTGGTCACCAACATACGCTGTGCTATGCTTCAAACTTCAATCAAAACGAATGTGAAATGGTTCCTTTCTTATTTATAAAATTAGCAATTAGATGAAAAATAACTCTGCTTTTCATGGCCCTGTGAAAAAGTACTTCCATCTTTGTTCTTTCCAGAGTTAAGCATTGGGACTGACAGAAAAAAGAACCAGAAAGTTGAGAAGTTGATATGTTCATTTCTGCCATGGCTCAAACATAGCATGTCTTTGAGAAAAAGGAATTAAATTTCAAGGCACTAAGGCAGTAGTGAATTGTGGGAAGACTGGGGAAGGACAAAGAGGCAGGAGATTTTTAATCATAGGCTTTAATTTAAATCAGAAATTTCTGCTGAGAATTTCTTTGATAATTGCTTTTAATTTCTCTATCATTTGTCTTTTATGTTTTTAGCTATGTTCATTATGGGGAAGATTTTAAATTTAAAATAATTGTGCATACTGAATCCTCTATTGCCTCAATTTTCGTTTCATTATATTCCTTTAATATTATAATGAACAATGTATCCTGATGCATCTAGTTATTAAGGAACATTTGACTAGTCAAATACAACTTTAGAAACCTAGGTTCTATTATTTTGGTATTCTATTTTAATGCATTCTTATAGCTTTTTATTGTTTTATTATACCAGTTTTCAGATCTAATTAATTCTGCTAGCACAATAGCTTGTTAAAAATGCTTTGAGACAGTAAACAGTGGAGATGTATGATTGATATATATATGCAAATGGTTGCTTATTTTAAGTAAAGAGATTGGATGTTAATTGCTTAACATGGGTAAACTTATTCAATATAGTTATATCTGTTGTGTGCATAAAAAAACCTACAATATAAAAATAAAAATGTTAGATGCTCCATATCATGCTGCTCTTCCAACAACAACAAAAAATAAAACCACCAAAAAATCCAAAAAACAATTCAGCAGCAAGCAATGAATTTTATATTGTACCCAGAAGTATCATAATCCAAATTCTAGTTTCAAAGGATCATTCCTTATTTCTAGATACTTTATTGATATTGTCTGTCTGCTATTATTAGGATTTAAGTTCAGTCTAAATTAGAAATGACTTGTACAAATAAACTAATTATCTAGACTGGTGTATCAGATATTCTATTTTAAAATCACCAGGTAAACAGCTTCCTCCTTTGTTTATTTGCTCATCTGTTCATTTATTCATTTGTTCGTTTGTTTGATGGAGATTGAAACCAGGGACACTCTACTTCTGAGCTCTTTTCATTTATATTTTTTGAAACAGGGTCTCACTAGGTTGCTGAGAATCTCGCTAAATTGGTGAGGCTTGTCCCAAACCTGTCATTCTCCTGTCTCAGCTTCCAAGTACTGGGATTACAGATGTGCACCACCAACCTCAGCTTAGGCTCCTTTCTTGTTGTTGCTAGCACCATTAAAACGTTGCACTTTCAGCCAGGTGTGGTGGTGCACACTTGTAATCCCAGTACTTGGGAGGCTGAGACAGGAGGAGCACAGGTTCATGGCCAGACTCAGTTACTTAGTAAGGCCCTGTGCAACTTAGTGAGACCCTGTTTCAGAATAAAAAATAAAAAAATAGGGCTGAGGGTGTAGCTCAGAGGTAGCATGCCCCTGGGTTCAATCCCCAGTCACACACACACACACACACACACACACACACACACACACACAGTCATACTGTCTCTTTAAAAGCTAGAAATTACATCATTTACATTTGTATCTAAACAAACAGACCTTGATCTAATCTACACCTCACTACAAGAGAGGGCACCATGTAGTTTATCCTGAGCAGTATTGGACCAACTTAAAATGATGAGAATAAGCAGCAACCTTTACCCTAAGAAATTAACACACAGTACTCACAAATAAGCTAGGCATGGTGACACACACCTGTAATCCCAGTACTTGAGGGGCTGACACAGAAGGATCACAGTTTGAGGCCGGCCTAGGCACTGAAATGAGATCCTGCCTCAAAATAAAAAATTAAAAGGGCTAGGTTTGTAGCTCAGTAGTAGTAGTAGATCACTCCTGGGTTCAATCCTCAATACCAAACACACACACACACACACACACACCACAAACTCACAAATGTATGAAACTACTTTCCACTTAAAACATTCATTAGAGCCTCTTTTTTAAGTGGCCATAACTGAATTCTAAAAGGGAAGTAACAGAATATTCAATTTTTTTTAATATAGCTTTGAATATTGTCCAAAATAACACTAGTCCAGTGGAATCAAACCTGATCTGAACATGCTACACAGACATGACCACTAAAACACAGTGATGTGCTTTCTCTAACATTGCTTCCCGGTGTTGGCCACAGATGATCATTCAGCCACCTTTCCTCCATTTCTAGGCTATTTCCTAAGCAATCTCAGTTTAATTTGATTATTCGCATGGAAAGCCTCTCTCTTGTCCTTTCGCTTTCTTCTCTTGTTCTCTCCAAAACACACATTGAACACAAGCAAGAAAACCTGTAGCAGCGACTGACTTCACAGTCATAAAGGAAATCGGCCCTGTGTAAACTGATGGTGCGGGGAGCTGAGTAGACAAGCTGACACAACTTGGATCTCTGATGACTGGGCTGAGCCGCTAAAGTAACCCACCTGGATGCCATCCCTAGAAGACGATATATTTTCTTATTTTTGGAGCTGACTTAACGTCAGTTTTTCCATCATTTGCTTCACCAAGCCTTCTGATATACTGCAATCCTAAATTACTTTTGAACTGATTTTCAAGAACACTGAGCAATATGACTTCTAAAGCTCAAATGTGAAATTTACAACTCTGAAAAGCAAAATTTCCACCAAAATTTGACAAATTTATAAAAAATGATTCCACACACATTCTGAATGAGTTTGAATAAGACTCAAATGATATGACCTAAGTTTCAGCTTGATGGAGTAAAAACATTTTAGTTCTTTTAAAAATGGCCTTGAGTAAAAATTCACCAGAATTTTTGTTTTTTATCATCTAAATGTGTGTCAGTATGACCCTCTGAAGTTCAACTGAGTACAAAAATCACAGCCATGAATGGAAAATGCTTATTTATCTGGTACTACAGTACTGTTTTCCTGCTAAGATATGTCTACCAATGAACAGTTTTAAGGCTTTTTTTTCATCATGTATATTTTTCTAAGAATCCTGGAAACTTATCTATTTCCATCAGGCTAGAAATACATTATTCAAATAGAACTTTGACCGTTATAAATTGTCCTTAAAAGGTTTTGGGCCAGGCACAGTGTCACAGACAAGCCTGTAATCCCAATACTGGGAAGCTGAGATGGGAAGATTCCAAGTTCAAGACCATACTTAGAAACTTAGCAAGATGCTCAATAACCTTGCAAGACTTTGTTTAAAAATAAAAAATATAAAAAGAGCTAGAAATGTAGATCTGACATAGTCACCCACTGGATTCAATACCCAGTACCACAAAAAAAAAAGGTGTTAGAATAGTTTCTTCTGCAAACAAGCAGTTATGTCTCTGAAATAATAAACTATTATACACAAAATTTCTAGGTCTCTCTCAATTTTCTATTATTTCATTATCATTCTTGGCTTATTTACAATTGATTATACTTTCTAACCCAAGATACATCAATCTAATTGTCAATCCCATTGAAGGTTTTGAAAATTGAAAGGGATAGATGTTCAAGACGTTTGAATAAGGAAAGTAATATTAATGTGGGATTGCAAGTCTGCCGCTTTAGTAAAACAGATAATCTCATCATTTATAAATGGGCTATATTTGGGTTAAGATAATACCAAGAGAAATCAGTAAGGCCTCCAAAAAGAATGAAAAGAAACAAATTGGCTGCTTATACCTTCATAGAGTGAAGAATACTTTTCAGTTCATGGCAATTCATCAGAAATTGGCTTCCAGCCAGCCATGATGGCACATGCTTGTAATACCAGTACTTGGGAGGCTGAGACAGGAGGATACAGGTTCGAGGGCAGTCTCAGCTACTTAGTGAGGCCCTCTGCAAGTTAGTGAGGCCCTCTGCAACTTAGTGAGACCCTGTTTCAAAATAAAAAGAAGCCGGGTGTGGTGGTGCACGCTTGTAATCCCAGAATTTGAGAGGCTGAGACAGGAGGATCGCAGTTCGCAGACAGCCTCAGCTACTTAGTGAGGCCCTCTGAAACTTGGTGAGACCCTGTTTCAAACTAAAGAATAAAAAATAGGGCTGGGGGTGTAGCTCGGAGGTCAAATGCTCCTGGGTTCCATTCCCAGACCAGAAAAAAAAAAAGAAAGAAAGAGAGAGAGAGAGAGAGAGAGAGAGAGAGAGAGAGAGAGAGAGAGAGAAAGAAAGAAAGAAAGAAAGAAAGAAAGAAAGAAAGAAAGAAAGAAAGAAAGAAAGAGGGCTGGTGATAGCTTGGAGGTAGAATGCCCCTAGATTTAATTCCCAGTACCTCAAAAAAAAAAAAAAGAAAAGAAAAAGAAATTGGCTCCCTACAAATTAAATGCAAAAAAAAACCCCACACTGATACATTCTAGCACAATGCTAACAAATCATAAAAATAATGCAGTCTTAAAAGAAAAAGTTGATACTACAGATTTTTTGGCTTCCTCAAGTGTAGAGAAACAGAACTGCAGCTGTTGAGAAATAAGAAATTGATGTATTTTACTTGAACACATGAAACGTTTGATTTTCTTTAAAATGGTAAATGAATGACATATTCATCTGTCTCACATATCTTAATAGTGCTTTTCTAAATTATAAGAGATCAAGAATACACAGTTAGTTAGGAGAATAAAATCAGAATTCCAAGTTTATACTTTGACTCTACCACTTACTGACTGACTGTGCCTAGACAAACTAATGGCTGGGGTGGAGGGGCACACCTGTAATTTCAGCAATTCAGGAGGCTGAGGCAGGAGGATCATAAATCCAATGCCAGTCTGGACAATTTAGTGAGACCCTGACTCAAAATAAAATAAAATAAAATGGGATAGGAGTGTAGCTCAGAGGTATAGAAAGTGACATCCTAGATTCAATCTCTAGTGCCAAAAAAAAATTTGTGAATTTCTCTGGGCCTTAATCTGCTAGCTGGGGATTATGATAATAATCATCATGATAATAATAAACAGTTCATGGAGTTACAAGGACTAAAAAGTATATATAGTATTTAGAACATTACATATAGCTTGTCATGGTGGTGTACTTCTTAATTTCAGTCCTTGGAAAGCTGAGATAGGATGATCACAAGTTCAAAAACAACCTTGGCAATTTAGGCTCTCTGCAACCCCGTGAGACCCTGATTCTGAATAAAATATAAGAAGAAAAACTGGGCTGAGGGTATAGCTTGGAGGTATTATGCCTCTGGTTTCCATCCCCAGTACAAAAAAAAAAAAAACACTATAAGCTTTTTTTTGGTGTGTGGTACTGGGGTTCCTGGAAGCCTTTCTACCTCCAGACTACACTCCAAGACTTATTTTATATTTTTATTTTTATTTGGAAGCAGGGTCTCTTTAGCCAGCAGGGTTGGCTTCGAACCTGCGTGATCCTCCTGTCTCTGCCTCCCAAGCGCGGGGATTACAAGCGTACGCCACCACACCCAGCAACTATAAGCTTTTATTAGTAACTTTTATATAAATAAAAAATTTCAGTTCATTCTATATGTATAACAATGGCCAATTAAAAGTAATTTTATGTTTTTTTTATTTTAACCTTTAATTTATACAAATACATAATACTACTCTTTGACTTGCTTAGAGAAAAACTAAAACCTGCAGTTTATTTTCTTACCTTCCTAAATGTTTATTTCTCCAACTATATATTGTTGTGTATACCATTCTGCAACTTGCTTCTTTTTTTTTTTTTTGTAGTACCAGGGATTGAAATCAAAGGCATTTGAGCTACACCCCCAGCCCTTTTTATTTTTTTATTTTGAAACAAAGAGGAATATATTACACTTGGAACACAAATTGGTTCTGCTTCCAAAATCACAACTACCTCAGGATTTCCCTGCTATGTGTGTTACTACTTGGAATTCAAATCTGTTTTTTTTTTTAATCATCAAATATTTATTGCATACCAGCCAGATTCTTGGGCTCTGGGGAAATCATTCAAAGAACTTTAGAATAGAAAGAACCCTAAAGTACTGTGGACAACTCCTTTCCTTCATAGGTGAAGAAACTCATGCCCATAAAATGACTCAAGAGCAGAGAGAAGCCAAGGTCACTGGCTTGAGCCAGGCTGAGAATTCAGATTTCAATTCACCATTTCCCACTACTGAGTGTTTACAGGGCCCCCTGTCCTCAAGTTATGGCTACTGTTACTAGAAAACTCGCTTCTTTGGAGAACTGCTAATGGCTGTGATTCTAAAGGCATTGTTATAGCCTTTAATAAAGTTATATTGAGACCTGCAGATGGTCCTGTCTTCAATTCTACTAAAGATACAGCACTGTTAATGGATAAAAAAAAAGGAAAGAAAATTGGTGATATCCATAGCTCTATCTAAAGTTTGTGATAGAATCATTATGCTATCCTGATTAAAGAAATTGCTCTCTCTTGGTCAATCTGTCCCAGCTATTATCTGAGAACATCTAATCAGAAAGTGCTGGGTGACATGTTCTAACAAGAAAAGGTGCAGTTGTGAGTTATTAGAAGATACTTCTTGAACATTTATTTACAGTAGAAAAAAACAAACTGAAATAAGATATTCTTTGAAATAAGATGTTTTTGAATCCTGTCATGTCTTGTGGAAGACTGGCAATTTTTATCTTTTAATCCATATGAATATTTGTATGATCTAGCTTCATTTAACTTTATACTCAGCAATCAGAGGAGAACAATCCTTTTGTAAAAGTATAGAATTGAGCACCTACCCGATGAGTATTATCCATGTAAACCCCAAACCTGAGAATTCCATATAATCATTTATTTTCCAATTGCTATTTTTAAGTTGATATTTCTGGTTAAGTGACCATTCTCCAATTCTCTTTGTGGATACAAACTCAACCACAGAAAAACCAGGAATTAAGGAGAACTTAAAGCAAATTTCATTACCCCTTGACTCCAATTTGACAATTTGTTTTGCTGTATCTTAAAATTCATATATCATTTGAATTATTCAAAATAGCTTACACACAAATTTGGAAAAAAATATAAATATTCAAAAATCTTTTAATTTTATCTATCTGTAAATATTTATTTGTTTACTTATTTATTTACTTATTTATTGGTACTGGGGATTGAACCCAGGGGCATTATATCTCCAGGCCTACTTTTTATTCTTTATTTTAAAACGGGGTCTCACTGAGTTTCAAAGGGTCTCATTAAGTAGCTGAGGCTGTCTGTGAACTGCAATCCTCTGTTTCAGCCTCCCGAATGCTGGAATTGCAAACGTGTGCCACCACACCTGCTCACCCAGCGCTTTTAATTTTTTTATATATTTTTATTGGTGCATTATAGTCTCACTAGGTTGCTGAAAATCTTGATAAAGTACCAGTGTTGGTCTTGAACCTGCAATCCTTCTGTCTCAGCCTCCCAAATACTGGGATTACAGGTGTATACCACCATACCAGGCTCAAATAATCATTTTTTTGGGGGGAGGGAGTACTGGAGATTCAATCCAGGGCATTCTACTTTGGGGCTACACACCCATTCTTTTTTTTTTTTTCAAACAGGATATCACTAGGTTGCTGTGAGCCTCGCTAAGTTACCAAGTCAGGCCTTGAATCTGTGATCCTCATGTCTCAGCTTCCCAAGTACTGGGATTACAGGTGTCTGCCCCCATACTCGGCACTCAAATAATCTTAATATGGACAACTCTGCTACCCTCCCTTTCTTTGCCATACTAGAAAGTGCTATTTTCTTCCTTCATGGAACTTTTCAAAGATTAATCCCTGTGATTCAAGGAAAAGTAAACAATGCCATGGTGGCCCAGATTATAGTTCTAATGGTCATCAACATAAAATGTAAAGCACAGAGTGCAGGTAGAGTTTAAGAGAGGTCGTGAAGATTCCTCTGAACATGAAGCATGAGAGATCTAAGAGATCTGAAGCAGTGAAGAAACTTGCCCTTATGTCCTGACTTCTGAGAGGAAAAGCATGAGTTTGAAGAGAGGAGTGACTGGCTGCCTGGTCTGTCAGGGAAGGTTGGAGCAGAAGCACAAATCAGCCGGACTGAGCTGATTCCTGCACTGACCATTATTCTGTGGCCTAAGGGTGATACAGAGCAGCAATGAGCTGACAGACCTGAAGGAGCCATTCTCATTGATGATCAGTATCAGTAAATGGTTAATGACTCGATAACCCCCCACACAAATCTCCAAACCATGGCACAGTCATGAGAGGCTAGGGAAGGGGAAACTTCCAACCTTCCCTGGGCGGTCAGGTTGTTCTGCAGAACTGAATGTCAGAGTGCCACCAAGGTTAAAAGACAGATACATGCTTCCAAGAGAAGAGAGCAGTGCATGGTTCGAGGTCTCTGAGAAGAGATGATGTGTACAGCCGCCTCCAAGGGCACAGCATTCACTTACAAGAAGAGAAAGATGCACTAGATCCAGCCTTTTGTAAGGCATCCATCCTTAGTGGCTAGGGGATCCTCCCATATCCCTCCCAGCAGAGTGGCTAAACAAGCACTACCTCCTGCACCAGTAGAAGGACCTTGATCTCTCCCCTAAGGAGTCTGAAATACAGAGGATGAGAGCATATCACAGCACCAGGAAGGCATGAAGCAGAACAAAGAGGTACACAGTGAGTCTGAAACAAGAAAAGATATTCCTACACACACAAGGCCCTGGGCCCCTCATCTCAGGAACAGTGCTGCAGCCCCAAGGCCCAGTGTCAGGTGATCCAGCTGGAGTGGAAAGGTTGCACACAGAAAACTGCTGTTCCCAACACACTCTGAAATGCATAGTTGAATCATAACATCATACATTTAACTGCTTTTAAAAATGAGCACATGTAGCTGGGTATCGTGGCACACGCTTGTAATCCCAGCATTTGAGAGGCTGAGATAGGAGGATTGCAGTTCACGGCCAGCCTCAGCTACTTATGAGGACTTTGCAACTCAGGGCGAGCCTGTTTCAAAATAAAGAATAAAAAATAGGGCTGGGGTATTGCTAGGAGGTAGAATGCCCCTGGGTTCCATCCCCAGTACCGCCAATGAAAATAAAACCTGATTTTATTTCCTGATGAAAATAAAACCTTCCACAATCCTGAGATAACTAAAACCAATCAGATGGCTGATAAAGGGTCCATTGATCTCCTCTGTACTATCATTCCAGAATTTGCCTTCACTACTACTTTACAACCACTGTCTCTCCACTGAAATTTAAAAGTCATCCTATTCTCCTAAGTGTCTTCAACATTCTAGCCAAAGTCTGCTCACCTTTAATGACTAACTTCTGTTCAAATGAAGCGATCACCTGTCTTTATTTTTCTTCTTTCACAAACCTTTTCTTGATAGCTTCACGGCTTTTACTCTTCTAGTCACCTCTACTTCTCAGTACTTCTCAATTCATTGTCACTTCTGGACACCCCAAAATCTGCTTCACGATATAATGATATGGAAACCAATATCTCAAAAAGATTTACATTTGTACAAAAAAGCCCCTGATTACATGTGATCATATATTCTTCATAACATTTTGCTTATTATCAGTGACTCTTTTGGACTACTTATTTTTCTTAAAATTCCTTTATTCTGTTTCTTCTAACCTGCTGGCTTTCTAAATGTGCACATATGGAGACAGCTAGGTACACACACACACACACACACACACACACACACACCCCACATAAACACACACACACAGAGCTAGTTTATCTTTTTGTCTTAATTATTTGCAGCCACTATTTTTATATAGAAAAATTCAAGACCAATTACAAGTAATAACAGTAGTCCTAAATACATAATGCAAATTCACAATCTCACTTAATTGTATAGTTAATCTATTGCTGATTGATTAACCGAATTCAGAAAACAAATGGTTAAAGCATTGATAGTTTGAAAACAGATATTTTGCTACTTTACTGTAAGCTATAATGATTATTTGGAGACTGTCTATGCTGGTGGCATCTACTGGTTGTCCATAATTAATCCCCTTTGAGCTAGGAGGGATTAAGCACTTTTTAACTTCCTTCTAATCATCTATCTTGAACTCTTTTGCTTTACATTTCCTTCAGGAAAAGAAATCCTCTTTCTATCACACAGCAATATTAATCACACAAGAATAGAAAATCTTCTCATTAAAGCCCTGAAGCTCATTAGGGAAGTTTAAATTATTCTAACACTTTCCTGATATTGTTGCGTTCGTGTGGCAAAAAGCCCTGACTTCCCTGCCAGTTAATTGTCTTGTATGAGCTAACCTAAATACCAAAGTGCATTTTCAACGCTAAGCAGAAGAAGGAGTTGGAGTTGTTTAGGTTAAAGCAGCTAATGAAAATATCTTCTGTCAAAACATTGTTTTTGTTCTTAGTACTATCACATTAGCACATGCCTGTAAACATGTTACAGATACACTGAATTTTGTACAACTGGCATGTTGTCAGAATCAAAGGTACAGTGAATATTTCAGATTAAAGGAAACCTATGCTAAATACTTTGTTCACTGAATATTTTGGAAGAAAATAGCTCTCCTCTAATGGCTGTTTCTTCTATAAATGTATGAAGAGTATTTGCAAGACAAAACCCACAACATAAGATAGGAAAAAAGGCCAAAAAAATTAAGAGAAATAGAATACACAGATTAGGTGATGCAAAAAATGGAAACAAGGCAAGGAAAGAATCTCTCCTTCAGAAAATAAGTCCAGCTAAAAGTGATTATGGAGGAATTTTGCAAACCACCTGAAGAAACATTTAGCAACTGGGGAAGCTGTTTAAGAAAGGACTCCTAGCCGGGCTTGGTGGCACATACAGGTCTGTAATCCCAGTACTTGGAAGGCTGAATCAGAAGGATTGCAGGTTTCCTGCCAGCCTCAGATATTTAGTGAGGCCCTCTGCAATTAGTAAGACCCTGTTTAAAAATAAAAAATAGGGCTAGGGGTATAGCTCAGAGGCAGAATGGTCCTGGGTTCCATTCCCAGTAACTAATACACACACACACACACACACACACACACACACACACACACACACACACAGAGTTTTATGGAATCCACCCAACCAGAAAGTATACAGATGAACCATTACCTCTTTCAGGTCATGAAATAGAAAAGATATTTATGAAAGCAACTCCAACTAAAGTGAATGTCAATTTTTAAAATTTTAATTCTCTCAAACTAAAAAAATACATAGCATGAAAAATGGTATGCATATTTAACTTCCATGAAACCACTGTATTAAACAAGTATAATTTTTCTACAGGACTTTACTATTCAGAGTTTAAATATGTTAGTATATTTGATGAATTTTTGACAGAATGTGTTTCCCAAATTTAAACCACAGAAATTTTTGCTAAAATGATTTTCAGAAGTTAAAGGTCAGAGCACCAGAAATTACAAAATAAGTACTCAAATTGAAATTAAAATGACATGAAGTAAAGTGGGATTAGGAGAAAGGAAATCATTCAGCATGAGCATCTGATTAAATTTGATTTAAAATATGAAGATTTTGAGCATTTATGTTGGACTGGAAATATGCCCAGCATAGAATAAAATGCTGGTTTTGACAGTACTCTGAACAGAAGAATGGCACTGCTCATCACCTAGAAAATGCTACATACCCTGCCACCCCTGCCAAGGGCCCTCAAGAGTTTAAAAATGTGAAGATAAATAATGTCCATATGACTGTGTGATATTCTTCAGATTAAAATTTGCATGGGAATGCATGGAGTAACAAGCTTTGATAAGCTAAAGCAGTAAACACAAACAAAAGACAGAACGGGCCTATATCATCCTGCACTTTGCCATATTATTATATATTTCTTTTCTTTCCCTCTCTCTCTCTCTCTCTCTCTCTCTCTCTCTCTCTCTCTCTCTCTCTCTCTCTCTTCATTTTTGGTACTGAGTCTTGAACCCAGGAGCATTCTACCTCCAAGCTATACCTCTAGACATTTTTCAGTCTATGTTTGTCTTTTCTCAATAGAGTCTTGCTAAATTGTTCAGACTGGCTCTGAGATATTCCTATCTCAAACTTCCCCTAGGATCATAATTGTGCACCACCACAACCAGCCTACTGTAGTTTTCTTAACCCAATCTTAATATCAGATAATTTTTAACTGTTCTCCACTGTTTACCTGCAGTGTCCCTTCATAAAGCACATAATTTATAAAACATACAATACTGGTAACATAGCACATAAGCTATATTTTGAAGGCTTTAATTTTCAGTGTCTACCTATAGATAGGATTCTGTTATAATGAACATACATACAATCAATGTGATCTATGATATTGGGTCTTTTTAAATTTTTTTTGCTGAGAATTCAGGTTTTAATTTAGCAGCTCTGGACCATGAACAAGGAAAGTCAGAACCATGAGAAAAAGGACAAAGAGCTGATGAGTCCTGTTCTTGCCATGTTGATCTGGAAATATCTGCAAAATCTTTAGGGGGAGATTTTCAGTAAGTCCCTGAATCATCACATCTGAAATTCAAAATTAAGTTGAGCTAAAGATACAGATTTGTGATTCATTAACAAATAATGGGAAATGAGACCAAAATAACAGTGAAAAATCATTCAGATGGGCTATTCAGATGGGTACTATAGAATAATATGAGAAAGAGCCTAAAGGGAAAAAAGAGGAAAGAAAGGGAGGGAGGGAGGAAAGAAGGAAGAAAAAAAGAAATCATAATGCTTACTCAAGATAAGAATCTCAAAAAGAGACTCAATGCTATATATAGGTAAAGTTCAGAGGTAGAAATGTCAAGACTGCTTCATTATTTCTGAATATAGAGGAAAGTGTCTAACTATTAATTAAGTTGAGATCATCAGAATAGAAAGCCTGAGGGGAAAAGAAAGGCTTGCAGTGACTCCTGATGTCTTGTCCCAGGGTCACCTGTGTCTGCCTTTCAGTCAACATTCTCATTGCTGTGATTCAAAACACCTGACCACAAAACTTAGTGGAAGGAGCACAGTTCTGGAGATTTCAAGGGTTCAGTCTATGTTAGGCCAGGTGAAGTCTGAGTAACTCAAGGTATGGTGGCAGAAAGCAGAGAGAGAGAGAGAGAAAGAGAGAGAGAGAGAGAGAGAGAGAGAGAGAGAGAGAGAGAATAGGAAATCAAAGAATCTGCACTCACAGTATGAAGACCAGAAGCAAGAGAGAGCAAAAGCAGG
This sequence comes from Muscardinus avellanarius, assembly GCF_963383645.1. Taxonomy (NCBI): domain Eukaryota; kingdom Metazoa; phylum Chordata; class Mammalia; order Rodentia; family Gliridae; genus Muscardinus; species Muscardinus avellanarius. The sequence goes on from NC_137798.1 coordinate 34,600,161, forward strand.
AGGGACTATATATAATCCCCACAACCACATCCCAAGGGTCCCCTTCTCAGCAACTAACCCCACCTCAAGCATGGCTACTGCATTTCTATGAGGTCTAGGGGGACATTTTGTTGTTGGTGGTGTTGGTGGTGGTAATGGGGGGTGAAACCCAGAGGATTGCTACCTCTGGGCTATACTCCCAGACCTATTTTATATTTTATTTGGAAACAGGGCCTCACTAAGTTGCTGAGAGCCTCACTAAGTAGCTGAGGCTAGCTTCAAACCTGTGCGATCCTCCTGTCTCAGCCTCCCAACCGTGGAGATTACAAGTGTGCACCACCACACCCGGCCTAGGCGGACATTTTAATTCAAACCATAAAAGGAGTCACGTGGCTAGTTTTCTCCATAGATGTTGCCCTTATGGATCCAAGTCCAAGATCACGACTATTCCCCCGTCATGTTGTCATTTCCCTTGTTAGCTGGACTTGTAGAGACCTGCCTCCACTGTTCAGAGGACAACAGCCCTGAGCGTGGCAGAACAATCAGAGACAGAACCTAGATCTACAAATAAATATAGAACAGAGTTGAACCACTCAGACTGGATTGTTATATGAAGGAAAAGCAAGCTCTTGCTTCATTAATTTAGTGAATCACTGGTGTCTTTGTTATATCCTAACTAAAGCAGACCAATGTTTTCTGCTCACTGAAACAGTCAGATACAGTCCCCAGCACTGCCTTTCCTTATCCTTCATCAGTACAGGCTTGGCTCTAACTGGGAGTGGCCAAACATTCATATATTCAAGTATAAGAAATCTTTGAAAGTGCATAGCTAAGATATTATTCTACCAAAATAACCCAAACATGGTAATGATTCTTACATTCAATAGCTATAATCATTGCATAATTCATCTTTATATAGAAATCAGAAGTCAGCCAGGTGTGGTGGCACACATTTGTAATCCCCGCGCTTGGGAGGCTGAGACAGGAGGATCACACAGATTCGAAGCCAGCCTCAGCTACTTAGTGAGGCTCTCAGCAACTTAGGCCCTGTTTCAAAATAAAATATAAAATAGGTCTGGGAGTATAGCCCGGAGGTAGAAGGCCCCTGTGTTCCATCTCCAGTACCACAAAAAATAAATAAATAAAAAAATCAGAAGTCATAAATGACTTATAGGATGACCAACAAAAGAAAGATTTTAAAGTTAACACTTGACATTTTAAAAATCATTTAAATCTCTTTTGACAAGCAGATATCATTAACCAGCTTAATTCTTTTTTTAATTTAGGTTTGCAAGGCATACAGGTGAATTATCTAAAGCTAATTTAAGATATTAAGGAATTCCTGAAAAGATCACTCTTAACAACTTTCCCAATGTCTCCCTTATGTACTAAAAATTGCCTAGCATTCCTTTTTTTTTTTTTTTTTATGGCACTGGGGATAAAACCCGGAGGCATTCTACCTCCAAGCTACACTCCTAAGTTTCCGTTTGTTTTTTTTTTTTTTTTTTTTTTTTTTTATGGTCATGGGGATGGAACCCAGAGGCATTCCACTTCTGAGCTATACCCCCCAGCCCTACAGCCCTATTTTTTAAACAGGGTCTCAGTAAGTTTCAAAGGGCCTCACTAAGTAGCTGAGGCTGTCTTGAACCGCAATCCTCCTGTCTCAACCTCCCAATTGCTGGGATTACAAGTGTGTGCCACTCTGCCCAGCTTATTTTTTGTTTGTTTGTTTGTGAAACAGGGTCTCACTGAGTCACAAAGGGCCTCACTAAGTAGCTGAGGCTGTCTGTGAACTGTGATCCTACAGCCTCCGCCTCCTAAATGCTGATAACAAGTGTGCACCATCACCCCTGGCCCTAGGTTTCCTTTAATTGAGTAAAATATTTTTACTACTCAGTTTGAGTTAATGATTGAGATAATATTTTAAGAAGGAAAAATAATTTGAATTTATATATAGTAATAAATGATTAACTTCAAATATTTTTCAAAAAATAGTTTTACTAAAAAGTACAGTGAAAAAATGACACAAACACTTCTTCAGATGAAAAGGTATAATTCATCTACCTTTCAATTTTGTCTAGACATGGTTGGTTCTACTAAAAATTAAATGACAGTAAAAAGACAAGAAAGGAGACAAAATAGTCAGCTAGAGGGTGGAGCAAAGCATTCTTAACAGGAAACACGTTAAGTCTACATGTTAGCATCGGCTTTATATAGAAGCAGTTACCACCTATTATGATTTTGCTATGATTCGTATGAGGACATTAATTCTCCTCACTAAGACTTATATCACTTGCTCATTGCCAGCTGAAATTATTTTGTTAAATTGACAATAATGCAGAATATTTAATATATCTAAGCCTGTTTTTATCGATAACAAAAATAATGCCTACTTTAAAAACTCATTTTAGAGTTAAAAAATTATATACCTGGAATGTCAAAGGACTCCTAGCAGACAGCAGGAACTCAGTAATTTTTGTTGTTATTGTGTTATTCTCTTCTTTTCATTGTTTGATTATATAAAATGCAAAGTTTCTCATGTACTTCCTTTGCTTAACTCACTTTTTTTTAATCCAACAAATACAATTGCTATGAATATGCTGGCCTTGTTCTGCCAACTTCTCATCATCATAATAATAAGTAATGCTTGAAGAATTCTTAAAAGTTTATGCTACAGTCTTTAAAAGGTTTTACAGATGTAGATACTAAAAATTCAGATAGATTAAAAACCTTCACATGGTCAAACAGCTGGTCAGTGGAAGAGCTGAAGTTCTCAGGTAAACAATATAGTTTTAGAACCCAGGGTTCTAAGTTTTACTTCACAATAGTCTGCCTGAACATAAAATTGCACAGTCATATTTTAATACATGTTATTTAATAGTTCTTAAAAATCCCCACTCTGAACCTACTTCTTTGTAATCCCCATGTTTTATAAACCACCTTCTATTCATAATTAGTTTTATTTCAGTATATTGCTGGGCTTAGTGTATTTATCAAATATTGCCACAACTAATCAACTTTCTTAAGTATAATAAAAAGGACATTTTAGAAACTATAAAATATTATATTTGCAGAGAGTTAAAAAATCTGCAAGTTCACTTTTTACTTCAAAATGTGCCATGACCCTTAACTATTTAGGACATATTAAGCAGCAAGCATTTAAATGGGTTACTCTGCCTAACCCATTGTTTTGCAAAATTAATAATTAAATTATGCTTTTTCAAAATGATCAACAAATTTTCTGAATTTAGTTCTGTGGGTTTTTCTCTATGAAATATTTTTATTTTTGTATAGAGCTGAACATTCAAGAAAAATATTGTCATAGTGAACAGTAGCATTACTTATTACATAGAAAGTTACATAGCTGGTTGTGGTGGAGCACACTAGGTAATACCAGTATTTGGGAGACTGAGATAGGAGGAGCACAGGTTCAAAGTCAGCCTCAGCAAATTAGTGAGGCTGTCAATAACTTAGTGAGACTCTGTTTTTAAATAATAAAATTATTATTAATAAAATTTAAATAATAAAATTTGGGCTGGGGGTGTAGCTCAGAGGTAGAATGCCCTAGGGTTCAATCCCCAGTACCACAAAAAAAAGTGAGATAAAAGTTAAAGTAGAACTATAATTAAAAATGGTGCCATATCTTATTATATTTTAATTTTTTATGATTATCAGCTCATTCTTTCTGTATTCCACTGTTTCTGTTTTGGTGGGAGGTTGTGTGGTATGTGTGTGTGTGTGTGTGTGTGTGTGTGTGTGTGTCCCTATTTTATTTTTAATTTGGATTTTTAATTTTTTTATCTGAAATTCAAATTTATTTATTTTTCTTTTTTAATAAGTACATTGTAGTCATACATCTTAATGAGATAAAAGACTTGTGGAGACATACATGCACACATCACCCAATCAGCTCTTACCTGATATCCAGCCCATTCCCTCCTCATCCCTCCTCATGCTTGGCTTAGTGATTGACTTAAATACATCATGTGCTTTAGAGAGTTTCCCTCATATCTCCTACCATCCCCTCAGTTAGGTTGCCTTATTTGGTCCTCTATAGGATCTCCTTCTTCATCTAGAGTTCCTCCTGTTACCCATTTCTCCCTACCTTTCACATATTAGGGAAAGCATCTGATTTCTTATTTTTTTGTGACTGACTAATGTCTAGAAAATACAGAGAACTCAAGAAACTCAACACTAAGAAAACAACCCAATCAAAAAATGGGCAAGTGAATAAATAGACACTTCACAAAAGAAGAAATTCAAATGGCCAATAAATGCATGAAAAAACGCTCAACATCATTGGCAATCAGAGAGATGCAAATCAAAACTACCCTGAGATTTCACCTAACTCCAACTAGAATGGCAATCATTCAAAACACAAACAACAGCAAATGCTGGCGAGGATGTGGAGAAGTGGGAACTCTAAAACATTTTTGCGGGATTGCAAATTAGTGCAACCACTTTGGAAAACAGTATGGAGGATTCTCAGAAGAATGGGAACAAACTTACCATTTGATCAAGCAATACCACTTCTAGGTATCCACCCAAAAGAAAGGAAACCAAACTACCATTATAATGCATGAGTATCTATGTTCATAGCTGCACAATTCTCCATAGCCAAACTATGGAACCAGCCAAGGTGTCCATCAACAGATGAATGGATTACAAAACTGTGGGATATGTACACAATGGAATTTTACTCAGCCATAAAGAAAAACACAATTACATCATTTACAGGGAAATGGACGGAACTGGAGAACATTATGCTAAGTGAGATTAGTCAGCCACAAAAATAGAAAATTGGACTTTTAATTTGGAAGCAGGATCTCACGGATTTGCCAAGGGCCTTGTTAGGTTTCTGAGCCTGGCCCCAAACCTGAGATCCACCTGTCTCAGCTTCTCAAGCACTGAGAATACATACATGTGCCATCATGCCCAGCTCCACTGTTCATTTTGAGAAGATAGTTAACATTCCCAATCATTATTCTTTTTTTATACTGGAAATTGAACCTGGAGCATTAAGCTACACTCCCAGACTTGTTTTATTTTTTATTTTGAAATAGTCACTAAATTACTGAGGATGGCTTTGAACCTGCAATTCTCCTGTCTCAGTTTCTTAAGTACTGGGATTCCAGGCATGTACCACCACAGCCCAGATTTATGAAAACAATTTTAACAAAATAGAGATGATGAGTTAACTGCTAAGTGATCAAAGGTAGTATAATCATATGACTGAGTATTATCGTGGAACCAAAAAAAATGCATACAAAAATATTTAAAAGAATTTGACTCTTGGAAGGCAACAGGAATTGAAAAAAAATGGTTCTGCTCACTTTTTCACAAGTGCTTTAAAATTATTTGATTATCCAGCTGGATGTGGTGGCATACCCTTTTAATCCCAGTATTTGGGAGGCTGAGACAGGAGGATCTGGGTTCGCAGCTAGCCTCAGCTACTTAGTGAGGCCCTCCGCAACTTAGTGAGACTCTGTTTCAAAATAAAGAATAGAAAATAGGGCTGGGGGTGTAGCTTGAAGGTAGAATGCCCCTAAGTTCCATCTCCAGTAACACAAAAAAATTATTTGATTATTCCATTTTCATGTAGTACATTGAGAAATTTTTTAAATAATTTTTTAATAAAAAACTTAAGCAACAACTCTTTGGGGGTGATTTTCTAAGCCTGACGAAACAAACAGTTTTTCTCTGCATTTCCGTAGTGCTGGGGCACACATCTGAAGTGTCTATGGCACACAGGTGACTCTCTGTGTTCATCTCTTCCACTGAGCTCCACTGGAGTAGGAACCAAATTTTATTCATGAGTCTATCTTCATCACTTGGTATAGAAGCTGTTATAAAGTAGTTAAGGATTATATAGTCCTAATAAGTAAATATACCTAATAAGTAAATACCTAATAAATATATACCTAATAATACCTAATAAATATATACCTAATAAGTAAATAGTCAACCATATTGGGCAATCTATATTTAAGTCATATGTTTATCTATTTATGGAAATTGATATAGACATTCATGAGATATCTAATTTCTTCCTTACTTCATTATATATTTTAGCTTTCTGATAACAGCAGAAGGGGAAAGAGATCATGTAAAGCCATGTTGTTCTCAATCCACCAGAATTTTGTCAGACAATGTCAGAGATTTGAGCTATAAAAGAATATTCAAAAATTTTCACAACTAAAATTTAAACATAAATCAAAAGTTGGCTCAAAATCTATCTGGTTTTAAATCAACGTACTGTGTTAAAAAATGTTAATATTCCTCCCCAACTCACAGCATGCCACTATCAGCCTTAATTTGGTATTATTTCATAGAAATGTTGCAATTACAATTTAGTCCACATTGATCAGTAAAAGTTAAAGGGCAAAATTAATTAATGGAAAGAGTAAAAGGGCAAAAAATTAATATGATGACGCATCCAAAATGCTTAAAATGTAGAGAGGCACTGTTGTTTTGAGATTATCCATGTTGATTTGCAAAAGAACAGAAGAATACATCTGTGAATAAAGCTAAATTTCAGCACACTAAATTGTATGTCAACATTTTTTAGAAAATAATTGCCAAAAATGACGACCACAAGTGTGTCTCATTATAGATCTGAAGCTTCTGACTAACAGACCTAACAATGACTAATGACATTATAAAAAAGCTGTGAAGAAAATGTACAGCAGCCCCAGTAGAGCTGTGCCTTTCAAGTTGATGTGTGGATTTATACCAAAACCTAATAAAAAACCCATTATGACTCATTTCCATTAAAATGCATGAAAGGTTTTAGGCTCTCTATCAAGTTTTTAAGTTGGGAAGAGTTTTGGTAAACTATATTTCAAATATTTCAAGGATAGTATAATATTGAAAATTGAACATGCTTAAAAATATCTGGGGACTTAAAATCACTTATGGTAAGAGTCATTAATAATAAATATTCTCACCTTTTGGAGGGTTCATGCCCTTTAAAAGTTCCAACATAAACCAAATTTAGCAATAAAATTAAAATCTTACATTTGCTATTTATAAGCCTCCATCAATTACATTTCACTTGTTCTTGATAATAAACTTCAGAGTTTTGATCTGGCAGGTGATTTGAACCACAATTTTTTTTTTTTTTCAGTACTGGGGTTGGAACCCAGGGGCATTCTACCTCCGAGCTATGCCCCAGTCCTATTTTTTATTCTTTTTTTTTTTTTTTTTTCGGGTCTAGGGATGGAACCCAGAAGCATTCAACCTCCGAGCTACACCCTCTGGTCTACTTTTTATTCTTTATTTTGAAACAGGGTCTCACTAAGTTGCAAAGGCCCTCACTAAGTAGCTGAGGCTGTCCACAAACCGTGATCCTCCTGTGTCAGCCTCCTGAATGCTGAGATTACAAGTGTGAGCCACACGCCCAGCTACATTCTTTATTTACTTATTTATTTATTTATTTTTGGTAATACTGGGGGTAGAACCCAGGGGCCTTCCTACCTCTGGGCTAAACTCCCTAACCTATTTTATATTTTATATGAAAACAGGGTCTCACTAAGTTGCTGAGAGCCTCATTAAGTAGCTGAGGCTGGCTTTGAACCTGTGCGATCCTCCTGTCTTAGCCTCCCAAGCACTGGGATTACAAGCATGTGCCACCATGACCAACTTTATTCTTTATTTTAAAACAGGGTCTCACTGAGTTGCAAAAGGCCTCACTAAGTAGCTGAGGCTGTCCTTGAACCCAGATCCTCCTGTCTCAACTCCCAAGTGCTGGGATTACAAGCACTGAACCGCCCGGCTGAACCACATTTTTAAATAGATGATTTCTCACTGTGTTGTTCAAGCTAGCTTCAATCTCCTGGGCTCAGGTGGCCTTTCTGCTTCAGCCATCCAAGTAGCTGGGATGACAGGCCTGTGCCAGTGTGCCCAGCTTGAGTTGCACTTTATTATTATTTCTTTTGTGTGTGTGGTACTGGTGGTGGAACTCAGGGGCTTTCTACCTCTGGTCTATACTCCCAGACCTATTTTATATTTTATTTGGAAACAGGGTCTCACTAAGTTGCTGAAAGCCTCACTAAGCAGCTGAGGCTGGCTTCAAACCTGTGCGATCCTCCTGTCTCAGCCTCCCAAGCGCTGGGATTATAAAATGCACCACCACTCCCGGCCTTGAGCTGCATTTTAGACAGAAGTAACATGAGGGAGGTTAGATTGAAAAACTCAAAATCAGTATCAGTTATTAAGTAATACAATCAAAGGGTTTTGATATTCAAGGGATTCCCATCAAATGCTGATGTTTAGACCTTGTAAGCTAATAAAATACACCTATCCTGTCAGGTTTCAGGAGCTATTTTGTAAAACACATCTGTAAGTGTAATGGCCATTTCAAAACCAGGCAATTTTTTAAAGTCTTTTCTACTCCCTCATTCCAGAAGACGCCTCACTAAAAGTAAAGCCATACAAGAGATAAGTCTCAGGTAAGACCTATAGCGACACCCTACAACTGCCCAATACAGCAGTTGAAAGTCACAGGGAGGAAGTTCTAATAGGTTATAAAAGAAGTTTAAAGACACAAATCTTATAAGTTACATTTGGAAGGTTACCTATGCTGTCCATAGACTTGAAATGATCTGCATAATTTGAAGAAGCATTAAGTGGAACCCTATGAGTTGCTTTAAAACCTAGCAAGCTCTTGCATCTGTTGGTTGTATTTATCTCACTTAGTCATTGTAAGATCTCTTCCAAAGAGAAGACGATCATGACTCAGGAGACTGAGACAAGAAAATCACAGATTTGAGGTCAGCCTGGGCAACTTAGCAAGGACCTGTCTAAAAATAAAAAGAAAGACCTGGGGAAGAACTCAGTGGACAACAACTCCTGGCTTCCATCCCCAGTACTGGGGGTATGGGGCAGGGGAGGCAGAGTATACAGTCATGAGTCCTCGCTTAGTGACAGAGATACATTCTAAGAAATGCATCATTGAGCAGTTTCATCATAGTGGAAACACCATAGAATGTCCTTGCACAAACTTGGATGGTATAGCAAACTACACACCTAGGCAGCATGATGTAGCATATTGCTTCTGGACTATATACCCGTGTGGCATATTACTATATGCATAATTTCTATAGGCAATTGTAACACAGAGGTATTTGTGTCTTTTAACACATCTAAATATATAAAAGGCACAGTAAAATTATTATATAAAAGACTAAGAAAATTATCTGGGTATGATAGCACAGCCTGAATCCCAGTATTTGGGAGGCTGGGACAGGAAGATTGCAGGGTCAAAACCAGCCTCACCAACTTAGCTCGACACACAGCAATCTAGAGAGGCCCTGTTTCAAAAACAAAAACAAAAAAAAATTAAATACAGCTGGGAGGGGGGGTAGCACAGATGTAGAATGCCTCAGTGCCACAGGGGAAAAAAAAAACTAAAAATGTGGGGCATCTGAACAGGGTGTGCACCATGAGTAGACTTGCAAGACTAGGAGTTGGTCAGGGTGAGTCAGTGAGAGTAGGATTGAATGTGAATGCCTAGAGAGCATTGGGCACCACTATAGACTTGATAATCATTGGGGTTTGAGCTACACTACATTGATTAAAAAGTATTTTTCTTCAATAACAAATTAACCCTAGCTCCTTACTATACCTCTTACTGCTTTACCTTATATGTTTAAATATTTAACTACTTGACTTTTTATTTTTAAAATGTAGCTTAAAGCACAAACACATTGTTCAGCTGCATAGAAAAGGTTTTTTTCATATGCTTCTTCTAAAGTTTTTTTTTCTTCTCTGTTCTTTTCTTTTGTTACTGTTTAAATTGTTTTCAAAACCAAGACGCAAACACATATATTAGCCTGGGCCTACAGACTGGGATCGTCGATAGCATGATTTATCTATCTCTACAGCTTTACCCACTGGAAGATATTCAGGGACACGGAGCTGCCATCGCTGGGATAACAACCCTTCTGAAACACCTCCCAAAGAATCTGCCTCAGGCTTTTCGTGTGTGTGCGTGCGTGTGTGTGTGTGTGTGTGTGTGTGTGTGTGTGTGTGTTACTGGAGATTGAGCTCAGGGGCATTTTACCTTCATGCTACACTGGCATCCCTATTTTTTATTTTTATTTTGAAACAGGGTCTCACTAGGTTGATAAGTCTCACTATTCGCTGAGACTCTCCTCGAACCTGTGATACTCCTGTCTTAGCCTTCCAAGTCCTGGGATTATAAGCCTGTGCAACCATGCCCAGCTCTGCCTAAAGCTCTTCTTGAGGGCATCACTCTTTTCAGAAATGTGCCCATAGTTGTTGGCTCTGCTTTGTTCCTCTGTACTCGTAGACACGCACTGTGCACATTTTTTCCTGTTACTGAAGCCCAAAGGGCTCTGGCCTCCATGCTTTTGAATCCCGTGCTAAGGATAAGGCTAAGGTCTGCAGATATTTCTGTTGAACCCTTCACTGCGGGTTTTCTCCTGTGCTCTTTTTCCCCCACTCTAGCTTCCTGCTTTCTTGCCTCCTCTTCAGCTACACACTCATCAGGCAACGAGAAGTTTTCGGCTTCATTACACTCTCCAAGGACTGCTCTCATATATGTAGCCTCTTTTTACCAAAACATCATTACACGGCACATGGCTGCATTTTACTTTTACCCTAGAACAGTTTATCTCTAGAAGTTAGAAGTAGCCAAAGAAAACAAGGTCCCAATCACTCTGTGCCTCAGCAAGATGTATAATTACAATATACTAATAAAAAAAAGATACATTCCCACATTTTAAAAAATAAAGGAGGAAAACAAAACTCAGTATTTATGATTGGGTTAGAGCTATCTAGTGTGTTTGATGCTAGACGTTCAGGTACCCTAAGATTCATGTAACCCATGCCAGACAGGGAGAACTTTGAGCTGGATTTTTACAACACTGTAAACCTTAAATCTGAAGCCCCATCAAAGCATTCCCAAAACATAACTATTTAATCCACACATGATAAGCCAGAAAAGCAGATGCCTGAGCCAGGTGTGGTGGTGCAGGCCTGTAATTCCTGTACTTGAGAGACTGAAACAGGAGAATCACAGGTTCTAGGCTAACTTCAACAACCTAATGAGATCCTGTTTCAAGATAAAATATAAAATGGGCTGGAGATGTGGCTCAGAAGTAAAATGTCCCTAGGTTCAATATACAAGAGAGAAAGAGAGAGAGAGGGAGAGAGAGAGAGAGAGAGAGAGAGAGAGAGAGAGAGAGAGAGAGAGAGAGAGAGAGCGCTCTGCTCCATATAAGGAATGATTCATAGAAGAAAGATAGTAACCAGTAACCAGTATGAAAAAAGTGCACTAATAGTTTCAGGTAAAGTTCCTAATGGTACTACTTTCTTAAAAAAAAAAAAGTCTTCTAGACTTCTGAGCCAGGCGTGGTGGTGCATGTTTGTAATCTCAGCATTTGGGAGGTTGAGATAGGAGGATAGAAGTCTGCTGCCAGTCTCAGCTACTTAGTGAAACCCTCTGCAACTTAGTGAGACTCTGTTTCAAAATAAAGAATAAAAAATAGGGCTAGGGGTATGGCTCGGAGGTATAATGCCTCAGGGTTCAATCCCCAGTAAAACAAACAAACAACAAAAAAAACAGACTTCTGACCAAAACAACACAATTTCCAAATAAAAACACAAGCCCAGTTACATTATGTTACGAAACAATTTCAGAAGAGCAAGCCAGGAGAGGTCGCTAGGCAGCCAGTGACTGCTGACCACACAGAGGTGTGAGTTCAGTGGCAGAAGAACAGCTGTTTTGAAAAGTCAGGGCAGGCTGGTTACATGTTTAGAACAGACAGAAGACTGGGAGAGCAAAAGCAGTAGGCTAGTAACCTGGTGTTTCTCGATGCACAGAGAATCCACATACTAAGTTGTAAGTACAGCGCTCCAGAGCAAAGGCAAAAGGATGAAGTGAGAGGTGGAGGTGTTGGGTAGTATCACTACTAAAGCCCAGAAGGACGCCTTCTCCAACACCTACCAACCTCCTGACTTCGTCCAGGTTATTCGGTTCCAACTAACTTCAGCTTTCTCCTCTGCAGTCAAGAGTAAAAGATGATGAAAAGAATAATAAAAATATTTGTTACATGGGTGTCATAAAAAAATTAAGATATAATTAACATCTGGGGGAATAGATCAGTGGTGGAGTGCTTGCCTAGCATGTGCAAGGCCCTGGCTCCTAGCCCCAGCACCACACCAAAAAATAATAATAATAATAAAAATAAATAGCAAAGTGAACTCAATACAAGGTAGCTATTGACATATCAGGGAATCATTGAGTCTCTTTTAGCTTAATAAGAAAGCTAGATGAGACTCATCAACCAAGCAAGACCCTGTATTCAAAACAATTAAAAACAGGGCTAGGATGTAGTCACACAAAAAAGGAATGTGTTAGCTGGGCATGGTGGTTCACACTTGTAACCCCAGCATTCAGGAGGATGACACTGGGGAGGATTGAAGTTCACAGACAGCCTAAGCTACTTGAGACCCTGTTTCAAAATAAAGAATAAAATCTAAGGCAGGGATGTAGCTCAGAGGCAGAATGCCCCTGTGTTCCATCCTCAGACCTGAGAAAGAAAGAAAGAAAGAAAGAAAGAAAGAAAGAAAGAAAGAAAGAAAGAAAGAAAGACTGGAGTGGCAGCACACACCTGCAATCCCAGGGGTACCTGAGAGGCTGAGACAGGAGGGTCACAGGTTTGAGGCCAGACCCTGGTAATTTAGTGAGGCCCTGTTTCAAAATAAAAAATAAGGCTGAGCATATAGCTCAGAGGTAGAATGTCCTGGAGTTTAGCATCATACTTCATTAAACAAAAAATCTAAAGTTGGGTGTGATGGTTGTAATCCCAGTACTTGGAAGGCTGAGACAGGAGGATCTGGGTTCAAGGCCAGCCTTAGCTATTTAGTGAGGCCCTCTGCAACTTAATGAGACCCTGTTTCAAAATAAAGAATAAAAAAGTAGGGCTGGTGTGTAGCTCAGAGGTAGAGTGCCTCTGGGTTCAATCCTTAGTACCACTAAATAAATAAACAAACAAACAAATAAATAAATAAATAAATAATCAATCTAGCCTACAAAACACAGGAAACCCAAAAAGAAGATAAAAAACTCACTTAGCCGTCCCTATGACAGCTAGTGGCCATCTTGTATTGGTTAAGAGCATTGGGAACCAAACTGTCTGACACCCTGACTTACCAGCATACCTAAGGCAAGTTACTTTACCTTTGCCTCAGTTTTCTCATATATATATATGTATATATATATACACACATATATGTATATATACATGTATATATGTATATATATGTATATATACATATATATGTATATATACTAAAATATATACATATATACATATATGTATATATGTATATATACATATATATGTGTATATACATGTATATATACATATATATACTAGAATAGAGCAGCAACCAACATGACTTGCTCTTAAAGCTCTTTAGAGGAGTGGCTGCAACCCATTGTTTCATAATTGTCTTTACACTAACAAATAAGTGAAGGATGTATCGATGCCTAAAGGAGAGAAATTGGTGATTAAAATAAGCAAATATTGTGCTTGGCTTGTGTTCCTGTGGTCACAATACATGAATGAACAGGAGGAAAGGTTTATTTGGTCATTTTCAGAGGTTTCAGCCCAAAGCCAGTTGACTCCATTGATCTGGTGAAACAAAACATCATGGTGGGAAGATGTGGCTGAGGAAATCTGCTTAGCAAAGAGAGAGAGAGAGAGAGAGAGAGAGAGAGAGAGAGAGAGAGAGAGAGAGAAGAGAAGAGAGAAGAGAGAAGAGAGAAGAGAGAAGAGAGAAGAGAGAAGAGAGAAGAGAGAAGAGAGAAGAGAGAAGAGAGAAGAGAGAGAAGAGGTAAGCCAGCAGACAGATACAGCCCCCAAGGGCATGGCCTCAATACCCACTGGCTCCCTTCAGCCAAGTCCTCCCACCTGGTCTTCCTCACCTCTCAGTAGTTTGTCCACTAGCCAAGGGTGATGAGGTCAGAGAGCTCCTGATCCAGTCACTCCCCAAAGCCCCCAGCCCAGCTACTGCATTGGAGACCACACCCTGACACAGGAACCTTTGGGGGACAAAGGCTTAGCCAAACCAGAGCCAACAGGTTTTTAACTGTTGCTCTCCTCTTGCACACATCCAAATATTTGCCTTTATGATTAGACACAAACCAGGTGGAGTAGTGCACGCCTGTGATCCCAGTCATTAGGAGGATGAGACCAACTTCAAGGACTGTCTCAGCAACATAGCAAGACCTAGGTCTCAGTAGCCTACTGAGACCTTGTTTCAAAACAAAATTTAAAAATATTAAAAAGTTTGACAGTGTGGCATGAAAGTAGATGTCCTGGGTTCAATCTTCAGTACCACCAAAAAAAAAAAAAAATTAGATACAGTGTGATTTAGTTACTCCTCTTAGTATCATTCCATTGTTTTGAATAAGATGATAAAACTAGGACCACAGTCTTATTTCTCCTGAGCATACTAGGATGTTTCATTAACATATTACCTATGGTCATTTATTTATTACCATAATATGCTACAGTTTAAGGAGACCCAAAAGACCTTTCTTTATAAAGATATGCCTTCTTGGAATTTCCCTTAAATCTCCTCTATATAACCTACTTATAACCTACTGCAACAGGGCATCAAAAGCCCCTCTTCTTGTTAAACTATAACGAGTAGTAGGTAGCCAATAAGTTCCTTTGTTTTGTTTGATCCTGGGGATTGAATCTAGAGGCAATATATATCTGAACCACATACCCAGCCCTTTTTATTTTTTATTTTATTTTCTCTTTCTTTCTTTCTTTCTTTCTTTCTTTTTTTTTTTTTTTTGTGTGTGTGTGTGTTACTGGAGATGGAACCCAGTAGAATTCTACCTCCTCGCTATACCCCAAACCCTGAAAATATTTTATTTTTTATTTGGAAACAGAGCCTCACTAACTTTTCTGAGAGCTTCCCTAAATTCCTGAGGCTGGCCTCGAACCTGCATCTGCCCGTTTCAACCTTCCAAGTTACTGGGATTACAGGTGTGCATATTCTCTTAAATAGAATGTGATAGAATAGAAAATATCAGAGTACAACGCGGGGAGTAAACATTTACTTCCATAAGATTTTTGTTTCAGTGGTATATGTGGGTGTGTATAGAGTAGAAGTGTTTGTGACTCAACTCATGATCTAAACCATGTCTCTTCCTATGGGTTGAGGAAGGGCATTCTGAAAGCCACCACTCCAAGATAGGTAATAACATCAAGAACTCAACCCAAGTTGGAACTGGTTTACCAAAGTTGTAAATGGATTACTCAGGAAGACTTCACACCCCACATGCAGTTTTCTTTTTTGTTTTGTTTTGTTGTATTATTTATTTTTTATTGGTGCATTGTATTCATACATCTTAATGGGATGCAAGATGGTAGAGACATACATGCACACATCACCCAATAAAGAAAGTTCAACAGAAGAGAAAATCACTGTGCCTGGGTGCTGTCTGGAAATGTGAGAAGAAAGCTACGTCGGGGACGGGGAACCAGCGAGGGGCGGCATGAGCTGTTGTGCACTGAGCCTCCAGGAACGGGAAGCAGCCACCTAGAAACAGTAACTGGACTTAGCAGTGAATTTCAACTTTGTATATTTTACAGCTTTTTCCAAGAATTCTCTCTGTTTGCCTACTTCTGAATATCAAGATGTAAAACAAAGATGTAACATATCTAGACATGAAGCAAAAATTTCAGTTTCCTGCCCTTTCCTCTTTTTTATCCAGAGGATGGGATCTATGAAAAGTACTATGAGTCTGTCAAAATGAGTCACCCTTGTGGGAGTTACCTCCAGCCCACCAGGAGTGAGGAATTCGGATCACTCAACTCCCACATGATACATTAAAACCTTAGGGTCGTCAGAATGCCAGTTTTGAAGAAAGGCTTCTATTAATTATTCTAAAACTTCTCCCACAGTGCCTACTTTGGCCCTCAACATGTGCCTTTTACTTCTGTCTTCTCTGATATACTCTTTATTCCTTGTGGGTGGGTGGGTGGAGGGGGGTGGGAGTGTAATTAGGGATTGAACCCAGGGCAATCTACATCCAAGATATAACCCGACCCTTTTTTTTTGTTTTGTTTTGTTTTGTTTTGGAACAGGATCCCACTAGGTTGCTGAGTCTTGCTAAGTTGCTGAGACTTGCCTTGAACCTGCGATCCTCCTGTCTCAACCTCCCAAGTAATGATTACAGGTATGTGCCATCATGCCCAAGTTCTGATATACCCTTTAGTCCTTTCTTACTACCTGAGGTTCATGGCTGTCTCTCTTTTTACATTCTCATTCCCCTTCCATCGCTCATCACACTCTCTTGACTAAAACACAGCATCGGTTATATATATAATCACATCTTGCTCTTCGTGGAACCCCACAACTAACCCGGCTGAAGAAAATATATAATATGTAATCTGGTCTTGTTAAATTCATAAGCATGCATCACAGGTAGGTCCTTAACACTGCCTGGAAATTGTATCACCTGTGTCTAGTCTATTTACTCTTCCACTCTCTTAGATGACAGTGTCATACCTAAGCCTTTCTCCTCACATTTCTGATCATCATGGTCAGTCTTATTTGACCTTATCCTCTTGTCCTCTGAGAAATTGAAGCTATCAGAAGAGAACATCCATGACCTTCTGTACTCATGCATTCTGCTGCCTCCTTTGTAATGAAAGATGTCTGTGTGTCCTCCCATCCATAGCCAGTCCCTCCTACAAGCCCCATTTGACTTCTGTCTTCCCCACTCAACGACATGCCTCTGGCAGTCTTCTCTTTTCTCTCTCATACCATCAGATATTCTTCTTTACTGGATCATTTATTTCCTTCAGCAATTAAACATACTTTTACTCCCACCCAAAAATAAATAGGTAAATAAATAAAGTTTAAAAGCTGAGTGTGATGGTGTGCACATCTCTAACCCCAGTACTTGGGAGGCTGAGATAGTAGGATTGCAAGGTCTCACAACTTAGTGAGACCTTATATCAAAATTTAAAAAGGGCTGGGGATGCAGCTCAGTTGTAGAAAGTTCCTAGTTTAATCCACAGTAATATTTTTTTAAAATGATATTCTCTCTACCTCCCCTCTAATTTTCTCTATCTATCTATCATCTATCTATCTCCATCTCTACTTTTATCTATCAATCTCAACTTATTCCTATTGATTACTCATAATCACCCAAGAGGCTTTCAACTCCACCACCCTAATGACTCTGATCTCTTTCTAATTACCAGTGACCTCCAGATCCAAATCAAACCAATTTTCTCTCACACCACTTACCTTATCAGCAACATTTGTCACAATAGATCACAACACTCCTTCCTTTGGCTTTCAGGTCACCTCACACTTTGGGGTTTTCCTCTAACCTCAGTTGCTACTCCTTCCTTCTCAGGCTCCTTGAGAGTTCTTCTTCTTCTCCCCAAACTCTTAGCATTAAAGTCTTGTAAGACTCAGTCCTTGGTCCTCTTTTCAACATACCACTTCCTTGGTGATGTTCTTTTTGTTTATGCTGACAACTCAAAAACTTATACCTCCAGATAAGACCTCTCCTCTCAAATCCAGAGTCACCTATTCAACTCTGCAATGAATATTTCCTCTTGGATGGGAAACTCCACATCTTACCAAAACCCAAACCAATATTCCAATGTCATGTCCATCCTGGCCACCCAAAGTCTTCCCCTTCTCAGTAAATTAGAACTCAATATTTCCCATTGTTCAAAAAGACCAAAATTCTTCTAATCAATGTTGGTCTCTCGGTTTCTTCCACAGTTCTTGTTTATCCCATCAAGCAAACTTATGAACACTACCCTCAATATGACCACAGAATAAAGCCTTCTCATCTTCTCTGTGAATTGAAACACTTAGTTCAAGACTGCTACATTCTTGAACCTAAATTGTTGCAGTAGCCTTCTAACTTGTCTATGAATGTCCTATAAACAACAGCAGTTTCTTTTCAGCAGGGTAGTAGGAAAATTAAAGTTGTAGATATATTGTTCAACTGCTCAGATTTCCATAATGGCCCCATCCACATGCCAATTTCACTCATAGTAAAAGCTAAAGTCTTTATAATGATCTACAAGAGCCTACATAATCACCTACCTATGATTCCTCCCCAATTTCCTCTCAGTAATTCTGTTCAGTTAAGAACCCTCATCCCCATTCTTGCTATTTAAACATGTCCCAAATGCTTCAATCATGGCTTGGCTTTGCAAAAACTGCTGCTTCTGCATGAACTGCTCTTCCCCGAGTGCTCACAAGGCTCTGTCTCAACCCCTTGATGTTTAGTTCAAATGCTAGTTTCTCTAAGATAGGTAGGAAGTGATGTATCGAGACCCTGTTTCAAAATAAAAAAAAAAAAAAGCCAGGCATGGTGGCACACACTTATAATCCCAGTACTTGGGATGCTGAGACAGGAGGACTACAGGTTCACAGCCAGCCTCCATCTGCAATTTAGTGAGATCCTGTTTCAAAATAAAGAATAAAAAGTAGGGTTGAGGATGTATCTCAGAGATAAAATGCCCCTGGGTTCAATCCCCAGTGAGAAGAAAAATAAATTTCAAGCTTTAACTTCATTATATTTTTAATATCTGACATATATAAAATGTATATTTGTCCACAACCAAACCATAATAGACTGAAACACAATAAAGAAATTGTAAAAGATACTTAAGCCAGACAGCAAAGAGCTAATATTCTTATCTAGAAGTCATTAAAAACTAAAAAGGAGCCAGGCATGGTGACTCCTGCCTATCATTCCAGGATTGGGAGGCTGATAGAGAAGGATCTCAGGTTTGAGGACAACCTTGAAATGTAGGACGACTCTCAGCAATCTAGTGAGACCTTGTTTCAAAATAAAAAAAAAAATTAAAAGGGAGGGCTGGGGATGTGACTTGGAAGTAGACTGTCACTGGGTTCAATCTCTAGTAACACACACACACACACACACACACACACACACACACACACACACACCTACAAAGAAAAGTAGAATATTCTTCCAGAAAATGGACAAAAGAGGCTGGATTTGGTGGCGCATGTATGTAATTCCAGTACTTGGGAGGCTGAGACAGAAGGATCAGATCACAGGCTCAAGGCCAGCCTCAGTAATTTAGCAAGGCCCTCAGCAAATTAATGAGACCCTGTTTCAAAAGTAAAGACAATGCATGATTCTTTGCATGTCTGGTAATCTTTGATTGGATGCCAGATACCCCGTATTATCATGTTGGGTACTAGATCTTTTTGTATTTCTATAAATATTTTTGAGTTGTGTTGTAAAATGCAATTATGCTACTAATAAACACTTTGAGCATTTAAAAAAAAAGTAAAGACAATGTAGGGCTGGAGGTGTAGGTCAGAAGTAGAATGCTTCTGATTTCAATTCCCAGGAGAATATATAAATAGAATATATAAATATAGAGAATAAATATAAATATAGAGAATATATAAATATATATCCTAAATGTATATTAGAGAAATGAAAAGAATAGAAAATAGAAAAAAGGTACAATCAAAAGATGACAGAAGAAAAAATTTAAATGCTAATGAATAATCTCGTTGGTAAATGAAGAAAGATACCCGGGCTTGGTGGCGCACGCTTCTAATCCCACCATTTGGGAGGCTGAGACAGGAGGATTACACAGGTTCAAAGCTAGCTTCAGCTACTTAGGCCCTTTGCAACTCAGTCAGACCCTGTTTCAAAATATAAAAAATAAAAAATAGGGCTGGGATGTCGCTTAGAGGTAGAATGCCCCCGGGTTCCATCCCCAGTACTGAAATAAATAAATAAATAAATAAATAAATAAATAAATAAATAAAATGAAGAAAGGTACATTTCAGCTAGTTTGGGGCATTATCTTTTTCCTATTAAGCTGGCAAGAGAAAGTGAATGTTTGATGAGAATTCAATAAGACAGGAATCCTCATCAATTGACAGTGCAGGATGCATATATATGTTACTGAAATAAATATAATTCACCTATATGTGGCAACTGTCTTCTCAAAATTCATACTTTGTAACCCAACAAATTCTTCCTCTAAAAAACCTATTTGCACAGGGATCGGTGGTTCATACCTGTAACTCAGCTACTAGGGTGGTTGAGGCAGGAGGATCACAAGTTCAAGAACAGCCTGGGCAAAACCTTGTGTCAAAATTTAAAAAATAAATAAATGTAGTCGGGTGTGGTAGCATACGCGTGTAATCCCTGCGCTTGGGAGGCTGAGACAGGAGGATTGCACAGGTCTAGGCCAGCCTCCGCGACTTAGTAAGGCTCTCAGCAACTTAGTGAGACCCTGTTTCCAAATAAAATACAAAATAGGTCTGGGAGTATAGCCCAGAGGTAGAAAGCCCCTGGGTTCCACCCCCAGTACCACCAAAAAATTAAAAAAATAAATAAAGTAAATAAATTAAAAGGGCTGAGGATGAAGCTCAGTGGTAAAGCACCCCTAGGTTCAATTCCCAGGATGACTAATAATGATGATGATGATGATGATGATGATGATGATATAGCCAGAGAGATAAATATATTTATGTGCAAAAGATGTACATCTCAAGTAATCAATCATAAACAAGAAAAAAATGAGATTTAAAGCAGATGGTTAATGCATATTATTAAATTGTCATAGAAATATATAAAGGTAGTTTTCAAAAATCAAAATATAGGCTTCTTTTTCCTTTGGTCTACTACTCTAAAGGCCTGTCTCTGTAACCAATGCCTTTGCCACTTTATTTTGGTTTTCTTTCCCAAACTAATTACATTTTACTTGGGTCAAACATCTATTTCAAAAAGACAGGTAGAAGCCAGGCGTGGTGGCGCACGCTTGTAATCCCACCATTCAAGAGGCTGAGACCTGGAGGATCGCGGTTCGCGGACAGCCTCAGCTACTTAGTGAGGCCCTCTGCAACTCAGTGAGACTCAGTTTCAAAATAAAGAATAAAAAGTAGGGCAGGGGGTGTAGCTCTGAGGTCAAATGCCCCTGGGTTCCATCCCCAGACCCGCACAAAAAATTTAAAAAAAGACAGGTAGAGAAGACCAGGCCATTACAGCTGCTTAGTTATGATTTGTGGTTCTTCCTGCCATATCAGAAAGGAAACATTTATTCCATTCAGTCAATGGTATCTATCAGCACTTATCTGCAGTAGAAGCAAAAGACACAGAAAAAGAACAGAATAACAGCAAAGACAATAGGAAGAGACTAATAAAGCCCATCACCAAAGGCAGTAATAGAACTTCCATGACAGATATTACAGCAAGTGACATTCCATTAAAATATTTTCTAAAATAAATTTAAAAATAAAAGTTACTTTCTACCAGGGATATCAACGGAAAGCCATGATTGAATCCAGAGATGACACATCCCTGCAGCCAGAGGATTCATTCACTCATCTGCATCAACCACGTTTACATGTCTATGATATATTCACAATAAATTCATGAATGAATGAAAGAAAAAAAATATGTTGAATACCTGTAGCATACATAGTCCTAATCTAATATCTGGGTGTAATAACCTTAGTACATAGAACCTCTGTGGTTAATTTGCAGGAAGAAATAGATATTGGGATGCCACATTCCCTTCAGGGGAATTTTGCTTATCTGTTTGTTTATTGTCTATTCCACAACCAGAAGCAAGTTCAATAAAGGTGGAAAAGTTTGTTTTGCTTTGTTTTGTTTAGATCTCCTTTATCCAATACCTCATTCTCAGAATCAAGACGAGCATCTGGCATAAAGTATGTGCCCAATACACACTTACTGAATAAAAGAGAAAGCTCACGTATGATTTGTGGACATCATATAATATTTTGTTAATATTAAGATTACGTGTTTAATATTACTTAAGACTAAGTCCAAGGAGCTGGGTATGGTGGGACACACCTGTCATCCCAGTACTTGGAAGGCTGAGACAGGAGGATAGAAGGTTCATGGCCAGCCTCAGTAATTTAGTGAGGCTTTCGGGAACTTAGGGAGAACCTGTTTCCAAATAAAAAATAAATTGGAATGGATGTAACTCGTAGATGGAATGCCTTTGAGTTCAATCTCCAGCACTACAAATGAATAGATGAATAAATAAATGCTAAGTACAGCAATTCTAGAAAGTTTTGCAAGATATATCAGCTGAAATATATCTCAGCTTGATAAGCGAATAGTACTCCTCAATATTCTGGAACAAATACTTGAAAATAGGCAAAGTAGATATTGTCCTTCATGCCAGGTGTGGTGCACAGGTCTATCAGTGACTTGAAAGGCTAAGGCAGGAGGATAATAAGTTCAAGGCCAGCCTAGAAAACCTAGTGAGACACGGTCTCAAAAGAAAAAATACAAAGGTCTCAGAGTGTAAATCAGTGGTAGAAAGGTAAAAAACCCACCTTCGTGGCCCATACGCAAACATATAAGAAGTGAGAAAACAAAATATTAGTGAAATCTAAGGGGCTTGGCTTCTATTTGCTTTTCTGTGCAATAAAAGCCATAAGCGGTATGGCAGTGTGATTAATAATGCTTCCACATCTTATTTGCAGTCAGAGATAAGAGTCAGGATTCATGTGAATACAGAATGCTAGCTAGCTCTGGTGCTGACCACCAGATGAGGGCAGCAGAGAGCTACTCGGGAGAAAATAACTACCATGTAGACTTAAACAGCTCCCAGCTGAGAGGAGGGTACTGAGCTAGGTCCACAGCACTTGAAGACAGCCGGTTTGTAAAAACCAATCCCCCGGGCAGGCAGCAAGAATGCAGCAATCAAATACATGAATTCAGGAAGTCTAGAAGACAGGGAGGTCGGCAGGAAGCAGTACCAAAGACACTTAGAAGGATCTGGACTTGACTCAGCTCAGCTCCCAGGAGGCATTGATCCAGACAATCATCTGTCTCCAGAGTTGCTGAATGAGACATTTTAGATTCCTTCCAATTCCAAAACTGGGTCTCCTAAAATCACTAACAAAGATGTTTTGAGTATAAGCTTTTTGCAAAAATTATTTCTCCTGTGAATATATATATATTAGTATTAGCGGGAAGGAATTAAACTGAAAGAAGAGTAACAAGCACAGACTCCATTGTGTTATCAGGGGTCCCAAGAATGCCATAGAAGTGGAATCCTGGCGGGCCTAATGAACAGCAGCCATCAGCCAGTAGCCCCAGTGTGCAGCAGTGGGACCACTGAACACTGAAACCTAGGAATGAACAAATGCAGTTGCAACCCATCCAAGGCCACACGTCACACTCTGTCTCTGCATATCCCTTGTGGTATAACCTTAGGTGAGACACTAAGCCTCTATGGGTCAGTTTCCTGGGTTCTAAAAAAATAATACCTGTCTTTATATGGTCTGAAAGGAAGGAATTTGTAGAAGGAAAAGGGGAAAAAAAGCGTTTATGCTCATTTTATACAGGCTGAGCATCTCTAATTTAAAATCTAAAATCTAAAATGCTGCCAAGTACGAACGTCTTTGAGCACTGATATGCCACTCAAAAAAAAATTGGGATCAAGGAGTATTTCAGATTTTTAGATTACCAGATTTGAGGTACACAACTGGCATAAAATCCATATAAATATTACAAACTCAGAAAAAAATCCAAAATCTGAATGAATCACTTTCAGCCCCAAGTATTTTGGATAAGCTATACTCAATCTGTACAAACTAGTAATTTTAATGACTAGTTCAAGTAATAGAAAGATATCTAGAAAACAACAGAAAGATGGACAAGAAAGAATCCTATGATCAGCTGGACGTGGTGGTACATGCTTGTAATCCCAGCACTTGGGAGGCTGAAACAGGAGAATTGCACAGGTTCGAAGCCAGCCTCAGCTACTTAGTGAGGCTCTCAGTAACTTAGTGAGACCCAGTTTCCAAATAAAAATATATATATAAAATAGGACTATACTCCTAGAATATAGGATTATAGTCTGGAGGTAGAAAAGCCTCTGGGTTCTACCCTGAGTACAGAATAAGAATAAGGAGGAGGAGGAGGAGGAGGAGGAGGAGGAGGAGGAGGAGGAGGAGGAGGAGGAGGATGTGATCCATTCTGAATTTTCCTCTTAAGGAACCCTGTTTCTTCTATCTTTTCAGATCCATGTAGAAACGATTCTCTTTGTACATGTCTCCTGCCTCCATGTACACACCACGGGGTATACTTGCCTTCTGTGAACAGTCTTCTCCTTGCCAAATGCATTCAATGCTGCTCCTGGTCAGGCAGAATCTGGAGGCATCTTATTGTCACTTCTTGGGAGAATTTATCCACAAGGTCATAGAAACAGGGAGAAAATTGAGCTGTTTGAAGCCAGAATACTTTGGCTCTGGTTCCTAAAAATATTAGTAATGATAATAATAATTAATCATCACCCAGAGCACATGGGAACATGTTAGAGAAGCTGACATCCAGCTGCCTCTGCTTTGTACTCTGTTTAATCCTGTTCCCACATAATGATTGTTCTGGGTGGACAGCAAGGGGGAGACAAGTGCATGCCAATGAGATCGTCAATGTTGACTGCAGAGTCTGAGACTATGTATATATATATATTTCTTTTTTGTGGTACTGGGGATGGAACCCAGGGGCATTCTACCTACAAACTATACCCCAGTTCTATTTTTCAGTCTTTATTTTGAAACAGGGTTTCACTGAGTTGCAAAGGGCCACACTAAGTAGCTGAGGCTGTCCTGGAGCCTCAATCCTCTTGTCTCAAGTGTGCACTACAGCTGAGCTATGTTTTTTAAAACATGAAAAGAGAGAAATGGGTGGGTCATGGAGAAGAAGGAGGCTTTTCTGATGAGATGCCTAACTGGAGAAATCAGAACCAACACTCAAGAGCTGCAAATGACAGTGCAGGCACCAGGAGAGGGCCTTCTCCAAAGCTGGTTCCTGATTTAATGGGCATAGATCTTTTTTGTTTGATTGATTGTTAGTTTGTTTGAACCCAGGGCACCCTGCTTCTGAGCTATACCCCCAGCCCTCTTTATTAGTTTTCTTTTCTTTTTTTCTTTCTTTTTTTTTTTTTTTTTTGCGATACTGGGGATAGAATCCAGGATCATTCTACCTCCGAGCTACACCCCAGCCCTCTTTTTATCTTTATTTTGAAACAGGGTCTCACTGAGTTGCAAAGGGCCTCACTAAGTAGCTGAGGCTGGCCGCAAACCCGGATCCTCCTGCCTCAGCCTCCCAAATGCTGGGACTACAAGCGTGCACCACCACACCCGGCTCCCTCTTTATTAGTCTTATGAAAAAAAAATGAAATAGTGTCTTATGAAACAGAGTCTTATTAGGTTGCTGAGGATCTTGCTAAATTGCTGAAGCTGATTTTGAACCTGTGATCCTCCTGTCTCATCCTCCCACATCCTGGGATGACAGGTATGTGCCACTTGAGCATAGATATTTGAACTATATGAGACAATACAGAGATTCAACTTTGTTTCTTTCACTTTCTTTAAAAGAAACCGAAGGTCCAGAGAAGTGGTATAATGAGCTCAAATTCTCCCACGTACTAAGAAGTAATCCAATTACCTTATTCTAGAAATACCTAGTTAGCAAGCCAGACAAACTCCACAATACAAACAAAAGAAGAAAGCTGGTGTGGTGGTGCACACTTGTAATTCCAGCATTTGGGAGGCTGAGACAGGAGGTTCCCAGTTTGGGGACAGCCTCGGCTACCTAGTAAGGCTCTTTGAAACTCAGTAAGACCCTGTTTCAAAATAAAGGATAAAAAATAGAGCTAGGGGTGTAGCTCAGAGGTAGAATGCCACCGGGTTCCATCCCCAGTAACAAAAAAGGAAGTGTCAGTGGAAAATATAATGGAATAGACAAAATTGCTATCTTTAAACTTATCAAACTTGGGCCCATAGATTTCAGTAGTCATCTGTTGCTTTGCTATTAGGGAATTAAACACACTTATTCTTCAGAAAGTGCCTGTCTAAACTACACCCACACACATGGCCACCTTACAAAGTCACAGGGAATGAGATGGATCCTTCTACTACCTCAGTGGAAAGTGTTAAATGCCAAGCAAATGCTAAAGTTGTTATTCTAAAAAGTCTTGGACTCTGTAGACTGCTACTGCTAATACTGCACCTGGGTCTGGATAGTAGCTTTCAGCTTTCTGCAAAAAGACGAGATGGAATCCATTCAGGCATAGGAATTTCACTTATTTGAGTTTCAAAATATTTTGAGCAAATGTGATACAGACCAAGCATAGATGTAATTATCTAAAACATAGTGTTATTTTTAGTCAGTTCCCTGATGTTGACTAGATAGCAATCTCCAATCAACTAAATGGTTGGTTCAGATAAAAAGAAATATCAGAAATTTCTACCTTTTTCAATTTTGTTAAGCATTTGTGTAGAAATACAGTTGATGATAATTTGTAAAATTAATTAAGTAAAGTACAACTCATATAACATTTTCAGAACCAGTTCCTTTACATGGAACTTTAAGCAATGGAATAATGTTCTTATAAACTTTAGTTGTTCTGTGCACAGACTAGAGGTAGTAAAACATAGTTTGTCTATCTTAATACTATAATCAAACTTTTGAATAAAACACTCTACAATATCACTCTACAATATCTAATGGTTTTGACACAGACCATTAGAAATTAGAATTAGTTTCATTAGAAAAATCACTGTGGCTCTCCCCAGTGAAAACCTACTGCTCAGAAAATTATCCCACACTTTCACGCGGTCATCACTACTATAGAGCATTTTGGTCACTAGATGTCGCTGCTGTGACAGGAATGACAAATCCCAGTTCAAAAAATATGGAGATTCTTAGAGGGTTTTGGAGTGTGTGTGTGTGTGTGTGTGTGTGTGTGTGTGTGTGTGTGTGTGATGTGTACAACAGAATATGTTTATATGTTTAACATTTCATATAGTAACTATTACAGTAGGTCACTTATTTTTTCAGATCAAGAAAGAACTAGAAATTCCGGTGAAGTAACTTCCTAAGGATTCATAGAAAAGGAATGGCAGAGCCAGAATTGGAAAACAGTTCTCATGGCACCAGCTCTTAAGAAGCAAAATCATTTTGTCTGTGAGGAATGAAGATGACCATCATTTTTAAAACTAAAATAAATTGGATAATAATAACTACGTATTGACTTTTACTTTGCCCTTTAAAGAATGGCTTTCTCTTTGGAAACCAGGTACATAGGAATTATATGGACACAAACCTTTCCCAGGCTAGGCTGACTTGAAAGAGGAAGAGTCCTGACAAAAGACAATCACCTAAGTTCATGTGTCTTCCTTCAGAGTCTTTCCCATGAGGGGAGGGGTGTGTCAGCAAGCCTCAAAGAGGCACCCCTGTAAAGTTGTTAAAAATGTGTAAAATTACACACACACACACACACACACACACACACACACACACAGCCTTTCAACGCAGAGAGCACCTCCAACCCAGGTCCCCTGTCCACAGAAGAACCCAGTGCCATTCTCTGCTGGGCTCTGATGGTGGTGACCCCAACTGCCCTCACAGGCTCCAGGGAGGAGAAAGAAAGAAAAGGTTTGGCTGGAGGCAAGTTTACTGACCAAGTTCTAGCCCAGCCTGCAGCTTCTGATATTACTGCTGTCCCTGGGAAAACCAAAAATTCCCTGCCTGCAGCTGAGGGTGGATTGGCAGGCTGGAGGAAGGGGAGGGAGCTCCCCACACTGGCTCAAGGTTGTCCGACTCCCTTTCCAGTCCCTGGTCTCAAGAAAAGAAGAAGGTTGGGTGGGGGCAGGAGGAATGGACGTGATCTGAAAAGCTTTGAAAGAAAGAAAAAGGAGCCAACTTCACGGCCAGCCTTGGGAAAATCTCCACAGATGAGCATTTTTGTGGCGTTAAGTGGGCCGCATTAGCAGCCTAAACACGTAGGGGAAGGCTAACATGGCCCGCCGCCGTTAATATCATGCAGGAGAGGGATGACAGGCCTGGGAGTGGAGGAGGCTGGGAGCTTAGCTTTACATAAAACAAAAGGAACCGCGTGGAGGACTTCAGCTCTTAGGGGGTCGGGCGGGGCAGGTTTGGGGTCTGCCCCACTGTAAAGGGGACACATATACTGAGATATCATCAGTTTCAGAGACTTGTTATTTGTTCAATATATATTCATTGCAACTGCCTTCGAAAATAATGTCTACGGTATGAAGACAGCTTTTTCGTCCCTGGTTTGATGTCTTTGAGAGGAGGGAGAGGCAGAATCGTCTCAGTTTTCCCTCTCAAACTCCAATGTCCAGACTAAGAGCTGACCCACTGAAGAGCTTTTTAAACTTGGAATAAAACTTGTTACTTCCAACACCCCTGCCCCATTTCTTCTCTAACACTTAGTGAAGATATAGAGAAGAGATAGAGGGGGGGAGAGAAAAAGAGGGAAGGGAGAGGAAAGGTGAAGTTATCAAAGAAAAGGGAGAAGAAAAAAAAAGAGGGAATAACAGGGATAAACCCCAAAGGGAATCCGAGTATTTATCACCTTTTTTTAAAAAAAAAATGCTATTTTTCCAAAACCAATTCCTCTTGCTTGCTCCTCCGATGCCATTCTAGCAGAAACTCTAGCGTGAACAGTGTTCTAGGCACCCCAAAGGAAAATAAATCAAAACTTTGGACGCGAGGGGAGTCCGCCTGGAGCCCTGACAAGGGGAAACTGCGGCGGCCGCAGGGGTGATAACTAAACACGCAGCGCACAAAATAGTTCATTCTGTTTCCACAGCCAGGCAAGACAGGGGAAGCGAAAGCGGTTGTTTTTGTTATTGTTTTTTGCTTTGTTTTGTTTTGTGTTTGCCAGAAGAACTGATGGGATCCACCAAGACTACGATGCGAAAAGTTTCGTCGTCCCTCCAAATCCAGGCCCCAATTCTCCTGTACACTCGACGTTTCTTGACGCTCCAATGGTCCCTGTAAAAATCTGGGACTTCTGCGTGGGTCTCCCCGGGCTTCACAGTACGGCCTCCGCTTAGCACCTTCCACTCAGCACCTCAAGCAGCCTGGGACAAGAAAAGCACCCAGTGGGCTTCGAGAATAAATCGATAAAACCCGGATCTCAGGTCTTCTGGTTGCGGGGAGGAGGCTGCGGACGAGAGAAGAGTAGGGGAAAGCCCGCTCGAGGTTACTAACTGGCAGACATCGGGACCCGGGGTGTTTTTGCTAAAGGAGCCGAAAAGAAAAGAAAAAAGGAAGAAAAGAAGGAAGGAAGGGGGCAAAATAACATTGGAACGTGGCGAGCCAGCCATCAGCCTTTAAGAGGCCTGAATCCAGACTGCTCTGGACCAACTTTGGGCGAGAGCAGCTGCCTCCCCAGAGCCCCGTCCTCCCGGACCCGCTTCCCCGACGCTCCCTCGCGATTGCTAGCGGAGCACCGCGCTACCCGAGCCGGGGTGCATCTGTCAATTGCACAGAGCAATTACTAAGAAAATATTGTGACGATGTTGGAGGGCGGAAGGAGATGTGAGGGGGTGGGGTGGGGTGAGTTTGGAGAGCAATCTGCAAAAGGAATATCAAAGTGGATTCCGGAGGTCACCGCGGGAAAGGCTGCCGCGCTGGGTTGAGCTGCGGCGCTCTTCCTCTAGGTGGCGGGCTTTGGCTCCGAACGGGCGCTCGGCGCCGAGCTGACTTCCACCCAGATTAAGCTTCTTGCTGGTTAAAAATAATAATAGTAATAATATAGAGGTGTGGGGCTGTCTTTTTCCCCTTTTGGATATTTATTTATTGCAGGGGAAAGTCATTGATTTTCCTAAGCAAACTGTGTTTCTCCTTCACTTGGTGGAAAATAAAAACTGTTTGAATAAATAAGTTATTTCTGAACATTTTGTTGTCAAAGTGTTAAATGTTCCCGTCATTTTTATTCAAACACTAACATGATTACAGCCAATTATATATTCACCAGTGTTCTTTATTTTAGAGTAATTGTACTTGTCACTAATAAAACAGAGGCATAATGGATCGCTACTGTTCTGGATTTTCAAGCAATTTTGTGTAATTTGATTGAATTATACATCTTATCTGCTACTTTTTTATTTTTATATTTGGGGATCCTATTTTCTTGAAAATTGCAGCTCTGTGCTTGTTTTGTTGTTTTTCCAGTAACGTACACTTCGGTAACACTGATAAATAGAGTCCCTTAGAAGAGTCGAATATCAGCTGTTTTTTTTCCCACACCCCCACTTCGTGGCGGGGAAGACCCGAACCCTGCGCAGCCGGGGAGTCTGATGGAGTGGGTGCGCTTCCCGATAAGTTCAACGTCGAGATAAACGCCCCATTCGTCTCAAAGGCAGCAGCCCGCCGCCTCCCTGCCTGAGCCTTTGGGGCTTTGTCTCTTTCCTGTAATGATACTGTTAGGTGTCTAGGGCTTCCAACATGCCAAGACAAGCCGACCACGGGTTGAGTGCATGTGCTGTACCTATCAAGGGAAAGAATATATACAGCAGAGGGGAAAGATAAACTGTATACATTACTCCAATTACACAAACCCCAGATGCCCTACCTACCAACTCGCCCCCACATCCCTGCAGTGACAACCATTATCTGTCTGCCTGTGTTCTCTTGGTCTCCACTGTACCTCGAGGACCGGAATCGATAGTTTCTCCCCCTCCGTTCGTTTTTAGGTCATTTCATCTTTTTTCTGCGGAAACACACACACACACACACACACACACGCACGCACATGCACACACGCACACACACGCGCGTGCGCACACACGCGCGCGCGCGCACACACACGCTACTGTTCCCATATTGTAACAAATTAAGAAATAAACGTGACAGCAGACAGGCAGGACTGTAATCTTTAGGGACCATCTCTGAAACGGAAGGAGCGGGGAGCGGAACGGGTAATTCTTTTCTCAGTAAAATCCTTCCCGTTTCTAGGACAGGACTCAAAATGCCACCGGATAGGAGCTGCAGCTGCGAGTCGGAGCCAAAGGCTCTGACAGGTGGCTGTGTAGGACCCAATATTTATCAATAGCGACAACAACAAAATCAAGTGAAACCAAGGCTGGGGATTTTGAACCGCTTCAGAAGCCCTGGCGTGGAGACGCACACGGGCGGGGGGGGGGGGGAAGTCTCTGGTGATGAGCTGGCTCCATTTGTCTGCCCTGGGGAGCAATCCTGGGGCAAAATCCAGTGCTAATTGATCTCCACCAGCCACATGGTATCAGCTGTAAATGTTCGAGGGGACAGAGTGAGCGGTGTGTGCTAGAGACACTCAAAGCATTTTCCCAACTAAATAGGGGTGTGTAATCAATAGCACGTACGTGCATAGAAATAGGGAAGGACGTTTAATTAATTAGGAAAATAATGTTTCATTTGTCATTCCAGGCCTCCTTAAAACCCCAGTCTCCCACCCACCGACTATTCTGCGGTCGGGACTTAAAACTTCCTCTAGGAAAACTACCGGGCCCAGTTTTGTGTTCCGAGCCGGTGAGCATACACTCTTGCTTAATTGGGGGCCGATTTCTCGTCTCTGGGGGTGCTTATTCTGAGGCCAAAGGCTGCGCGCCTTGGGCAGCAATCCCAGCGCGGCGTCTGGCCCGCGGCGGCCGCGGAGACCTAGCTGGGAGCTCAGCGCCCCGGCCGCCGCTGCCGCTCACGGCCGCTCTCGCCAGAGGAGCTGGGCCTTTTCGGCGTTTCCATTTCCTCGCGGCCTCACCTATCTTATCTAACAAGTTCATGCTCTGAGGGTAAAGAAAACGTGGAGAGGACAAAAAAAATAAAAAATAAAAAACTCTTCACGGTGGTGATTCATAGTTCACAGGCTCCAAGGAGCCAAACTTGCAGACTGCGCTGCTGCTTCGACGTGGCTTTCTCTCCTAGGAGCCGCGGGACAAAACCGGGAAGATGCTACAACGGGTAAACAAGAACCTGGCTAGGATTGTTTTATAAACAAAAGCGACCACCCCCACCTTTGTTGTTGATTCTGCAAAGAAAGAGTTGGGTTGTTTTCTGTTCTGTGATAACGGTAACTTCTCCCTGAAGCCCTTCGGCTGCTCAGTCGGCCCGACGCTCTCCTTCCAGCACGGCTCCTACCAAAGATCAGGAGAGGAATGGGGGTAGAACTGCTGTCTCCCACGGGGTTCAGTATTCCTTAAATGTAATTGAATATCCGAATTAACTTCACTTGCACGCATTGGCATTTTAGCTCTGAGCTGCGCACTATACCAATCAATAACAAGCTTAAAACCTTTAACTTTCCCCTCCTCCCTCGCGTTCACCGTGGCAGATGACCTATAAGCCCCAAAATATTTATCTGTGTGTGCGTGCTCGTGTGCAAAAACTCGAGACATCTAGACTGCAGAGCTGCCTTTTCAGGAGGGGGCGGGGGGGGGTGTCTGGAGAGGAAACCTAGAAGCAAGGCCTCTCTCCAGGCTTGACTGCACTTGGCAGGCAGGGACCGCAATGGAGCGTAGGGGAGCGCGCGGGAAGAGCGCGGAGAATCAGGCCCCGAAACCCCGGGTCGCTGCGCAACGCTGGGCTGCGGGAACCCTAGACGTCCCAGCCCCAAGTGGGTGAGCTGGGAGGGAGGCGGGCGGGACCTTGGGGGAACACCGCCCCAACACATCTTCCACCTCCTCGGGTTGGGTGGGGGTGGGGAGGACCATCGGGAACCAGCTCCGGAGAGGAAGGGGGCAGGTGGGTGTGAGTTGTGCACGAAGTAAAAACTGGCCCATTGGTTTCGTGCTCGCAGGTTTTTGGGAAAGCAGATGTATCCGATTAGTAAACAGTTTACAGACTCTGACTTTTCCCAGGTTAAGAAAGACTTTGGGATGGAAGATTCTCTAAGCGCCTCTCGGCTGGTTCGCGCTCCTGTGCGCAGCTGTCTCTCTCCTTGTTTTTTGCATATCCACTGTTATATTAGTATCACATAGGGACCGGACCTCAGGCTGTGCAGTGCTTTGGGTGTGCTTCAACTATTGAGAGGTGACATGTTTTGGGCTGACCACCACCAAGTAGTTGCAACTGAGTCACAATCCATCCATCTTTTCTCTCACTGTGGACTTCGGGGAACTATTTGGAAGGGTGCTTCAAAACGGAGGGTACTGTGTTGCTCATGCCAAGCCCCAAAGTAGATATTCCAGGCTCTCACTGGAAATCACACTGATTCTCCAAATAATCAACAACAGTGGTGGGACAGTTAGGCGATCTGGCTCTTAGGGGCTCAGCATCCGAGGGCCTATAAGCTTTTGTTTCTGTCTGAGAGATATTTATAAAGTCATTTTCTTCTCTCTCTCCCTCCCCCCTCCCCCACTGGTGGAAAATCTAAGGTTCCATACATAGTCTTGCATGCTGGTTTTCAAAGGCTCACTACTTCCTCCCTCTTCAGAAAGCTGAAGGGAAGGTTGGGTCTAAGTACCTGGGCATTAGCTTCCATTTCTAGTTCAGGACCCCTTCCAACTCTTTGTCTTTCTCACGAGCTTTCCTTGTCCCCTTTGAAGGATGGACTGCACCATTTCCTTGGGCAACCAAAGGAAAAACAGAAATTGGCCTCTCAGGGTACACTTGCCCAGGCAATATAGGACCATTTCTCCCAACTGGATCTGATCTATAAATGGAACAAGCCTATGTTCACACTACTGAGGACACAACTTCTGCAGACTGTCTTCCCACTAAGGTCCCAAGCTGCTGGCAAATAAAGGAAACAAATAAAAAGGCAGTGGGATTTCCTATTTACAAGAGGAGTGCAGAGTGATGTGAGAAGTTGCTCGGGAGGATTAAAAAGCCCTTGGCCCTCAGCTGGTAATATGTTGTGATGAAACTTGCTGAGCCTGGCTCTCCTCTGGCTAATGTTGGGACAAAGCCTCTCCTGTGCGTATTTTGCTGAGGATCTCTGGACTCTTCTTCGGCGGCGGGATGCATATGCATTTGGCTCCAGGGAACTTGGAACTACTGGCACCGCCAGAGACTTGTGCAGAATCCAAAGGGTTTCTATCCAGACCACCTTCCTCCTGCTCCTCCTCCACTAGGCTTGCTAGCTTCCAAAGTGGTTCTCTAGCTTACACAAGTTAAACATTTCGACTCTCAAACACGAGGCTCTCCCATAATTTTTTTTTTCTTGAGGTTCTCAAGCAAAATTGCCGGTGCCACAATGTTATGATGGAAGGATGCTGAAATGACAGGCCTAGTAGACATTTGTCTTAATCATCGGCTTCTTAATTTAGTTTTAGTGCTTTTGGGGTGTGTGTGTGTGTGTGTGTGTGTGTGTGTGTGTGTACACACACGCACTGTGCACATGTGCTCGTCCCCGAGAACATTAAGGGTGCGCGTGTGCACGCCGCTGAGAGCAGCCTCTGGCAACCTGCAGCTTCCTAATGAGTGATGAGGCAGGGCTGCTGCAGAAAAGTAACACTTCCCTGGTGTGAAGACCTCTTACTGGGAAGTTTAGTTCACTACTGTTCTCGCAAACCTAATCGTATAACCTGTAACCAAAACCCACAGAACAAGGATACAACACGCTAAAGAGTAACTTCTAATCACTAAATGTTAGCACCATTACCTGCTGTTAGGAAGAGATTACAGACAAGTTGGCTCTAGCAAGGGCAGAGCTTACTTATTACAGGATCTCTAGAAATACCTGGATGTGCCTGAAAGGAATCCTCTGGTTCCCAAACATCAAGGGGTCAGACACTCCCTGTGTATCTTCAGAAAGATACACAGAGAGAGACTTTAGCTAGACTTTGGCATTGGGCATCTCCAAGGACACCCATCCTAGGGAGTGAAAGCATGGTGGATGTTAGGTAATTATGACCTGCCCTCTTTACCTTCAGGTAACAAGGAGAAAAGAAGACAGACGAGAGACAGACAGAAATGAGCCCCAGGAAAGACAATGTTAACACCCCCAAATGGAGAAACAAAATGTGCTGCTTCCTACTCACATGAAGTATGCTGTGGAGGCTTGGTTATTAAATAAAACTGGAGAAGAAATAAGCTAATTCATTTTCCAATCAATTCCCCCCTTGAAGCTGCTAGCTCTTCACAAGGCCTGTCCTCTTTAGGGTAGGGGTGCTGCTAAAGCCTGCCTGCAGAGAGGTTTAGCACTGCATCGAGTTTAGCAATACATTTGCTCTGATTTCTGATTTTATTGGCTAAGACTGTACATTTGTAGCTTTATGCATACGAGAGATCAAGGTTAAATTATGAGAAAACATTAGAATGATGAAATAATTGTTTCCAGTCAGAGACAACTGGTTGCCCTCAGTCTTCTGGAGGTAATCACAGAGTCTGAGGGGGCTGAAAATAGGGCTTTATGTGTTGAGGGAAGAGGCCCGAGGTGGACGTGGGCAGGCCTTCAAATCCAATTTGCACCCAAATTGGCCAGTAGGGTATACAAAGCCCCATCAAGGGACTTTGAGCTTGCACAATACTCTGTCCATGAACCCCTCCCCCTCTATTTCAGCTACTAGCAGTTCTAAAAAGAAGCCATTGCTGATACAACCCAGAGCTGCTGAGTAAACAGTGAAGGTTTTGTTTAACCCATATATATATATATATATATATATATATATATATATATATATATATATATATATGTGTGTGTGTGTGTGTGTGTGTGTGTGTGTGTGTACACACACATCTTCCTATCTTATCATAAAGTGCAATTAAAATTGTTAAAGGAAATTCAAACTCTCTTGAAAACTGAAAATAAACTTTGAATTAAGGGAATATGTTTTCATATTATTATATTAATATATATCCTACTCATTCTTATAAAACATCCTATTTTGAGAGGCTTGCATTCATGCAATCCTTAAAATAATATAACACATTTTTGGTTTGCATGCAAAGCATTTTCCCAGCCAATATGAGCTCCTGGCATATAAAATGAGATTATTGCAACTCTTATCAGCTAACCCTAGTTTTTGCTACTTGAAAGTATACAGAAGAAAGGCTTGTTTTCACCTGCAAAAAAAAAAAAAAAAAAATTCACTCAGGATTGCAAAACAATGCACACTCAGCTTTGACCTAAAGGACACCTTAAAACATTAAAAATTCATCAGTCAGAGCTGGTGTTGTATTCAAGGAATGCTCCTCCAGTTTGCTGCTGAGCTCAGATTTGAATAAAATGTCCAATGTTAACAAACAATACCCACGTTTGGCACTTTGTGTATTAAATTGATCAAACAGATTTTAGGAGGCACAATGCACAATTTGTACAGACCTGATTGAGTTAATATAATATCAGCAAATTTTACATCGAAATGATTCTGTTTCTTTTCTTTGTGTTTAAAACCAGCACAGATTACAAATTTTAATGATCTGAAAATGTTTGGTATACAAAATCATGCTTATTTCAGTATTAGCAAAAACACAAGAAATTTTTCAACACAAACACCCAGCTGTGTCTATTTTAAAAGCAGTTCAATGACAGCTTGCACTTATGAGCATGCAATCAGCTAATTTCGCTTTTTTTTTCTTCTGTGTTAATCAACACTTTCCTTCCTGCATATCAGAGTACAAATAGTATAGTTACTCCACATCAGTAAATGTTTACGTAACCTGTCCTTTCCCAAGAATCCGGTTACACCGAATCATTTCACGCTAGACCGACTACGAAAACGTACCGGGCCGTCCACCTCAGAGGGAGCCCCCGTGTGCCATTATAAGTGGCGGTGAGAAGGGGGGGCTGTGGGGGGAGAAGTGGGGAGGAGTAGGTGGAGGAGTGGAGCGAGGGAGAGGGATGGAGGGAGGAAAGGGGTGGGGGGAGTGGTATGGGAAGGAGGGAGAAGGAGGGGAAGAGGGAGGAAAGACAGTTGAGAAAAAGTAGGGAGAACCGGCCTGAGGAGGAGTACTAGAAGTAGAGAAGGCGAAGCGGGCCCACATATCGCTCCAGCTCTCCGCGGAGCCCTTTAGCTCACAGGGTTTAGTTCACCGGGTCCGAAACACCGAGCTGACAAATCGACGTTTTGGGGCAGGTCACTATCAATATTGATTGATGGAACCCTTGAATTTTCCACGTGCAAAAGTCAGTTCTCTTAAAGTAAGGAGATGTGTAGACCTAGGGAATACACCCATACAGTGGAGGGATGTTTGAGGCTTGGGGCAATATTCAAAACGCCTTTAAGGCATTCCTGATGGATTCCTATTTAAAGTTCGTTTGCCATTTGTAATTATCTTTCCAAAGTGCCCCCCCTCTCTCTCTCACAAGCTTGGGGATGGGGAGAGTGGAATGACCCTCTGTTATTCTGCGCATTCATCGTTTGCATTTTTATGTCAGAATTTAACTGCAATATCACGCTGACACACTTTTTTCCCTCCGTTTTGATATCAAAACTGCCAGATTTTTTTTTTTAACTGAGAGTTGACCAAAGTGGAGAAATGCTTATGTTTTATGATTATTTGCCTTACCGTGGAGGGGAAAGGCGCTTTTCATTTCTGCTCCTCCACCTCCCTCTCCTCTGGGGCTACATCCTCAGTAAAATGCAGTTAGTTTCGTGCCCATGTGGGATGAACCAGCCTTTGATCAGTGTGCTCCGCACTAAATTCCAATCCCTGGGAAATACTGGGCCTTAGCCCTGCCCCTGGCCACGGGATCCTTTTAAAGCCCGGAATCACAATCTTCCCACTCATTTCCACCTCCAACCAAACCTTCCAGTCTCAAAGCCCAAGACGCCGGGCTGGTGCGATTCACATTCCCGAGGCTCCTACCAGCCTTCCAGCAGCGCTTAGGGTGGGAAACGGCTGGCGGCTGCGCTGACTGATATTTCAGGACTAAGGTCCTTACAAAATAAAAAGCTTTTGAGAAGTGGGAAGAAAGCAGAGGGAGTGAAAATAGGAAGGACTTGAAAAAAAAAACCGGAAAGAAATAGACGCCCACCCTGACTTTCCCTCCAATGTCAACAAGCAAAATGAAAATATTTCCAGGGTGATCGCTCGGCGCCTAGCCGCTTCCAATTCTGATTAGAAGCTGGAGCGACGAGGAGAGAAAAGGAGACGGCGGCGGCGAGTCACCCCGCGTGTGATCGGAGGTCTGGAGCAGGAGAGAAGATGAAGGAAGAGACACACAGATAGAGCATGTGTTACCTGATTTATTTCAAGATTGTTTGGGACTGTGTTCTCTCGGGGCGCCTCTCCTTTCGGAAGGCCATCAGAGGCGCCCACCACTGAGCCGCCCCTGCCCGCAGCAGCAGCAGCAGCAGCAGCGCCCGGAGCCCGGCCGGCTCCCCGCGGCGGCGCCCGGGCCGCAGGAGCCAGGTAAGTAACGCGGCCCACGCCCTGCTCCCCGGCGGTGCTCCCGGGCCTCCCGCACCCGTGCTCCTCCAGGCCCGGCTCTCCCCACCCACGGCCGCGGGCCGGCCTTCCCCGACCCCGACCCGGTCCCCAAACCCAGAGCTCCCGCGGCGTTTTACCTACGAAGGTACCATTTTCCTACGGGGCTCAGAAATGCCAGAGCCCGGCCTGCAGGGCCGCCCGGGGAAAGTAGTGCCTGGCCTCCTCCTCCTCCTCCCCTGTGCTCCTCCATTTCCTGCCCTCTGCAGCCTCCCCGGCCCGCACCCCCACTCTACCGCCGCCACCCCCGCGCTTCGGAATAAAATCGGATACAAACTTTAATCAATAAGGACAAATATTGACGTTCAAACGAAAATGACCCCACGCAAGGAGAAGGCGGCCGGAAGCGCGGGCGCCGGGCCCTAGGCCGTGCGGGCGGCGGGCGGCGTGCGGCGGCTCCCGCCCGTATCCCTGCGCCGCGCGCGGCGAGGTGCGGCCGGCGGGGGCGGGCGCGGAGGGGGCGGCGGCGGCGGCGGCGGCGGCGGCGGCGGCGGGCGGGGCGGGGGGTGGGTCCGGCCCGCCGATTGGCCGCCGGAGGCAGAGACGCTCCCGCACGCCGCCGGCTCTGATTGGCCCAGCGGTCGGAAAGGTTAAACCAAAAATTTTTTTACAGCCCTAGTGTGCGCCTGTAGCTTGGAAAATTAATTGTGGCTATAGCCGCCTCGATCGCTGTCTCCCCAGCCTCGCCGCGGCCGCTCCGGGACGCGCCCGCCCGCCGCCCGGCTCTCCCCCCCTTCGGGCCGCCGCTGCTGCTGCTGTGACTGCTGCTGCGAGGAGGAGGAGGAGGAGGAGGAGGAGGAGGAGGAGGAGGAGGAGGAGGAGGAGGAGGAGGAGGAGGAGGAGGAAGCGGCGCGGGGGGGCGGCGGGGGGTGGGGGGACCGAGAAGTAGAGTTGGGAGCTCGGGAGCTTCACCCCCGGGGCGGTGGTGGTTTCTTTTTTTCTCTTTCTTTTTTTTTTCTCCCCCCCCCCATTTTTTTTTTTTCCTAATTCCTGAGGGGTGGTTGCTGCTCTTGCTACATGACTTGCCAGCGCCCGAGCCTGCGGTCCAACTGCGCTGCTGCCGGAGCGCTCAGTGCCGCCGCCGCCGCCCGCGCCCCCCGCGCTCCGCTCGGCACCCGCCGGTCCCCGCCGCCCGCCGCCGCCGCCGCCGCCGCCGCTGCCCCCCGACGCCTGGGTGATGCTGGACATGGGAGATAGGAAAGAGGTGAAAATGATCCCCAAGTCCTCGTTCAGCATCAACAGCCTGGTCCCCGAGGCGGTCCAGAACGACAACCACCACGCCAGCCACGGCCACCACAACAGCCACCACCCCCAGCACCACCACCACCACCACCACCACCACCACCACCCGCCGCCGCCCGCCCCGCAACCGCCGCCGCCGCCGCAGCCGCAGCAGCCGCCGCCGCCGCCGCCCCCGGCGCCGCAGCCCCCCCAGGCGCGGGCCGCCCCGGCCGCCGCCGCCGCCGCCGCCGCCGCCGCCGAGGACGACAAGGGCCCGCAGCCGCTGCTGCTGCCGCCGCCGCCCCCGGCCGCGCTGGACGGCGCCAAGGCGGACGCGCTGGGCAAGGGCGAGCCGGGCGCGCCCGCCGAGCTGGCCGTCGGGCCGGACGACAAGGAGAAGGGCGCGGGCGCCGGGGGGGAGGAGAAGAAGGGGGCGGGCGAGGGCGGCAAGGACGGGGAGGGGGGCAAGGAGGGCGAGAAGAAGAACGGCAAGTACGAGAAGCCGCCCTTCAGCTACAACGCGCT
The DNA here is from genome assembly GCF_963383645.1 of Muscardinus avellanarius. NCBI lineage: Eukaryota > Metazoa > Chordata > Mammalia > Rodentia > Gliridae > Muscardinus > Muscardinus avellanarius. Next base: position 34,640,116 of record NC_137798.1, read on the forward strand.
CATCATGATGGCCATCCGGCAGAGCCCCGAGAAGCGCCTGACGCTCAACGGCATCTACGAGTTCATCATGAAGAACTTCCCCTACTACCGCGAGAACAAGCAGGGCTGGCAGAACTCCATCCGCCACAACCTGTCGCTCAACAAGTGCTTCGTGAAGGTGCCGCGCCACTACGACGACCCGGGCAAGGGCAACTACTGGATGCTCGACCCGTCCAGCGACGACGTGTTCATCGGCGGCACCACGGGCAAGCTGCGGCGCCGCTCCACCACGTCGCGCGCCAAGCTGGCCTTCAAGCGCGGCGCGCGCCTCACCTCCACCGGCCTCACCTTCATGGACCGCGCCGGCTCCCTCTACTGGCCCATGTCGCCCTTCCTGTCCCTGCACCACCCCCGCGCCAGCAGCACTTTGAGCTACAACGGCACGGCGTCGGCCTACCCCAGCCACCCCATGCCCTACAGCTCCGTGTTGACTCAGAACTCGCTGGGCAACAACCACTCCTTCTCCACGGCCAACGGGCTGAGCGTGGACCGCCTGGTGAACGGCGAGCTGCCCTACGCCACGCACCACCTCACGGCCGCCGCGCTCGCCGCCTCGGTGCCCTGCGGGCTGTCGGTGCCCTGCTCCGGGACCTACTCCCTCAACCCCTGCTCCGTCAACCTGCTGGCGGGCCAGACCAGTTACTTTTTCCCCCACGTCCCGCACCCGTCAATGACTTCGCAGAGCAGCACGTCCATGAGCGCCCGCGCCGCCTCCTCGTCCACGTCGCCGCAGGCGCCCTCCACCCTGCCCTGTGAGTCCTTAAGACCCTCTTTGCCGAGTTTTACGACGGGACTGTCCGGGGGACTGTCTGATTATTTCACACATCAAAATCAGGGGTCTTCCTCCAACCCTTTAATACATTAACGGCCCCGGGACCAGACTGTAAGTGAACGTTTTACACACACGTACACACAGGCGCGCACGCACACACGCACGCACACACACACACACACACACACACACATTTGCATTGTAAATGATAATTAAGAAAAATAAGTCCAGGTATTTTTTATTAAGCCCTCCTCCCCCCTCCCCTGGCCCCGCTCCCCCCTCCCCCCCGTTTCTGTACGTTCGTTCAGTCTTTAGGGTTGTTGATTATTCTAACGAGGTGTGGAGTGTCAGCGAGGTGCAATGTGGGAAGAATACATTGTAGAATATAAGGTTTGGAAGTCAAAATCATAGTAGAATATGTATCTAAATAGTGACTGCTTTGCCATTTTCATTCAAACCTGACGAGTCTTTATCCCTGAGAGCCGCCAGATTCCCATGTGTGCAGTATTGTAAGTTATCATGGAGCGATCTGGGGGCGCAGACCTGGAGAACAACCTAAATTATGGGGAGAGTTTTTAAAACGTTAAACTGTAATTTGTATTTAAGAAGCATTCGTAGTAAAGGTGCCCAAGAAATTATTTTGGCCATTTATTGTTTTGTCCTTTTCGTTAGAGAACTGTTTTTTTTTTCCCTTTTGTTTACTTTTAGACCAAAGATTGGATCTAGAAAATGCACTTGGTATACGAAGTATTAAAACAAACAGACAGACAAACAAACAAACAAAAAGAAAGTTGTTTAAGTTGGCAACACTGCCCATTCAGTTGAATCGGAAGGGGACAAAATTAATGATTGCCTTCAGTTTGTGTTGTGTATATTTTGATGTATGTGGTCACTAACAGGTCACTTTTATTTTTTCTAAATGTAGTGAAATGTTAATACCTATTGTACTTATAGGTAAACCTTGCAAATATGTAACCTGTGTTGCGCAGCTGCCGCATAAATTTGAGTGATTGTTAATGTTGTCTTAAATTTCTTGATTGTGATACTGTGGTCATATGCCCGTGTTTGTCACTTACAAAAATGTTTACTATGAACACACAGAAATAAAAAATAGGCTAAATTCATATATACCTTGATACTTTTGTCTCTTTTATTTAGTACAGCTAATTTTTAAAAGCCCAATCATTTTTTATAGGGAACCCAAGGCTTTTTCAGCCAAACTTAAGATTTAGCCTGCTTGCTCCTTTAATTGGAACTGAGACTAAAAAAAAAAAAAAAAAGAAAAAGAAAAAGAAAGAAAGAAAGAAAAAAAAGAAAGAAAGAAAGAAAGAAAGAAAAGAAAACAAAACAGTATATTTTCCCCTTTGTGGGTAGATTTTACCAGGAGCAGGCCATTTCATAATCACCACTAGCTTTAAACAAAGTATAGGCTTTCCAGCTAATATCGTTAGGGTTTTTTTTGTGTGAGGATATACAGCAAAAAGAGATATTTAATTTTCTGTGCATAGCTGTTTATGCTGTTTATTTTAAAATCAGTTAATAGAATGCTTTTTTATATATTTTGTTTCAGGTATCTTGTTTATAGCACTTCGCAAATTATAAATAAATATATGTATATGGTTAGATAGAAGTGAAATAATGAACACATATGTAATATATATATATATATATACATATATATATGTATATATATATAGACACAAAGAGCCCTTCAGTTCAGGTACAATTTGCGCTATGAATGCTGCAAACATTTTTGTTTAAATATTTGTATTTATACTTTCTAAGTCAGCATTTATTTTTGTGGCTGTTTACCCACAATGAAAGAGTTATAATAAAGATGTGCTGAAGTTGCAATAGATTTTGCTGAAGTGATCACCTGTTGTAATGACTTGTAGATCAATGTTGATAATTTTAATTTTAAATTATAGCGATTTAAAATAATCCTAGATATTCCAAAGAAGTCAGATGCCTGCCTGCCCCCCTTCTCTCTCTCTCTCTCTTTCTCTCTCTCTCTCTCTCTCTCTCTCTCTCTCTCTCTCTCCCCTATTTTCCTCGTTTAGGTGTTTATTTGATTCTCTTTTAAATATGTCTGTTAAGTTAATTGAGATCTGTTCCTTTTGCTTACGTGGAATTATAATTTTGTTTTAACTTGCAATATGCATATGTATGCATATATGTGCATATATATGAAGCAGAATCAAAACATTTTTTGAATTGTTTTAGGCAACCCAATTGCTATAATTCCAGAAAATAATTAGAAAACCTGAGTAAAAGGTTTAGTAACTAATTGGATCCTGCGGTGAGTCTGTGGAGGACAAGTTGTTCATTTGTTACAATTGTATAGTCTGAAATGTGTTCTTCAGTAATGCAATAAGCTGGCTACTTCTTACAATGGGCCCAATGAAAAATAATCTGTCCCTGAGATGTTATCAGCAAACAGGGTTTGCTCAGGAAAGAGGGGGAGGAAATCCAGGGATATGCAAGCTGAGTGAAGTCGATCTGAAATTGAAATGTAGAATATTAATATTGGTGTATGGTAGTGGGTGGCCTATGGAGTTGAGAGGAGAGAGGGAGAGAGAGGGAGAGAGAGAGAGAGAGAGAGAGAGAGAGAGAGAGAGAGAGAGAGAGAGAGAGAGAGATAGATATGGAGGAGAATAGCTGGAGAACACCAGAAAATTAAAAAGAGCTGGAACCAAAAATACAGAAATTGGGAATGGGCAAAAAATAGACCCGAGACAGCTAGTTTCTCTCCTGTAGCAGACTGAACATGATTTAATTTTTTTTTAGTATGACAACAGATTCACCGGAGATCTGTTTGTTAAAATTCAAGTTTCCCAGAATGAAACAGAAGAGAACATTACACAAATTACTGTTTTAAAAGCCAAATTTATGGCTGATCTTTTAAAAAAAATAAAAATAGTGTAAAAATGCTGAGGTTAGGCAAAGGAAATCCTCCTTACACATTTGTGAACCAAAATAGCTCAAAGAAAGGCATATGTTTATACTGAGAAAAGGTGATGATTTATTGTTTGCTTTTGCCATGGGTTTTATTTGTAGAAATGGCCTACCATAGGGGAAATACAGTATATTGCCTACCAAGAGTTAAAGTTGGAGCTTTTATTCTGAGGCAAAGAGATGTAGATGTGGAAGAAAGAGTTCTTCCATGGGTATCCCCTCCCCCTCCTCATACTAAATAACTATACATTTTTGTGATTGATTATAAGTGTTTCTTTGGATAACCGAGGAAAAGCATTCCAACAGCTAGCTTTGTATTTTGAAATCAAAAGTAAAATTGATGGCTTTGCATTCATAGGAACTAAGCATTGAAGTCCAAGTTGTGCTTGGACAGGTTTCCAAATTACACATATAATGAATATGATTAGAAATGTGTTTTTTTTAGGCATAATAGACATGAAGGGGGTATGCGGAGAGAGAACTTGGTGAAGGCCTCCTGAAGCCTAATGTGAACATTTTATTCACCTTGATCTATCCTCTCATTCCTCAAGGTATCTTCTGAAAACAAAAATACACAGGACAGTCTAGCATGACATTTAATACATCTTTGCGTCAGATTGGTTGTAATGTGTTGTTTCTTGTCACCAACCTTTGCCAGTGAAAATTAGCTCATGCCAGATAAACACTTCAAAACTTTTTGAAGGTTATTTACTTTCAAAGTTGTAATTGTTTTTAATGAAATGGTGGTTGCCTTTCTTGAAACTTTTAAACTGAAAATGACCGCAATTTAAAACTTGAAATTCTGAAATATAGTTTATTTACAGGTTTAAGGTATCTTACTTGAATTTTTCCGGTAAAAAGTTAATTTTAAAACTATTAATATATAAACTGCTGAGAAAATGATATTAAGTAGGAGCAGTGAAAGAATTCTCCCAACTATGTTACAGAATTGGAAATCAAATGAACATAAAGTCTAGATTTAACAGTATTTAACACAAAGAACCTTATGGTCATGGTAGCTTTCTTGTGGTTTTTGTGACTGACATCAGATCAAGGGCAGAGAAGCAAAAAAAAAAAAATGGGTCTTGCACTGTATTGATTTTAATATATATATATATATATATTTAAATTGGTACATTTTTCAACCACATAGGTGGGTAAATTGACTATATTTAGAATTTATAAAAGTGTGGGGTTTTTTTTGGAAAAGTGTTTTCTGCATCATTGTCGAGGGGTTTGTATGGCTGGAAATAATTTTGCTTTTGAGATATTAATTTTATGAATAGCGAAAGTGGCTCGTTGTGTTTGAGGCGCAAAGCCTGTTGGAGAATTAGGCTTACAAAGGGTGAAGGTGAAGATCATTAGAGGTTTTTAGAGTTGGCTGAGACGGGTTGCTGGGGTGGTATAACTGTGCCTAGAGGGCGGGGTTCCTGTACATTCCTACTTCACCAGATAACCTGCCCCCAACACCACTCCAGCGTCTGCCAGACAGATGGAACTCTCCAACAGGAAAATCTGCGCAGCCATTCCAACAAGCCGGGTAGGTGAATGAAACTTGAATTAAAATCCCCCCCCTCTTCTTTATGTATCTACTCCAGGCCAGATCCTGGAGATATGGAAAGAATGGGGGTCATCTAGATTCTCTCTTTTCACACTCACACAGGTCTGCGTTCTTCCTAAGAACCACCTACCTGTAGGAGTTAAACGGCGCTAGCGATCTCTCGGCGCTTCATCCTCGCTTTTCTTTTGCTTGAGTATTTTTTCTAAAGAGGGTTTCTTTTCCGCACTCCAGTCATTCTTCCCCACCCTCCCTTCAGGGCCCGCATCCAAACTACCTCCATCTCTAGGTTCGAGGCCCCTAAACTGCCACTTTCCCCATCCCAGCGGTCAGCTCCTGGGGACCTGGGCCTCGGGGATGTAGGCCGGTGGTGGTGGTGGTGGGGGGGGTTGGGGCCCGGGAATATGTAGTGCAGTGGGGTGTTTTGTGTCTCTTTTTTCTCCCACCCGATTTCTGTCTTGTATTTTTTTTTTTCTTCCAACCATCCAAGGCCCCGCCTGAGGCTGTCCGCAAGATGCGGAGGAAAAAAAGCTTGGAGGACTACAGCGCTCCTACCCAAAGGCTGGTAAGTGAAAGCGCCTTCCTGGGGAGGACGGGGGAGGTGGGGTCGGTCGGACTGTCTGCTTTGACAAAGCGACTGTGAGTTCCAGAGCTTTAAGTGTTCCTCTGTTCTTGGAAAATGTCCCTAGCGAGTGCGCTCTCCACAGCCATAGGAGAAAGAATGCATGATTTTTTTTTTTCATCCACGTTGACAGAGCACACAGTAGATCGGCGGGTAGAGGGGGATATAGACAGCCTAAAGAAGGGAGAGAAGACAAGTATTTATGTGGAGAAAGCAGTGGGTGACTGCAGTAGGCCCTAAAGTGTAAAGTATTTTATTTCATGGAAGTACAAATTCTGAGTCGTTGAGGCTGCAGAGGGAAACGCGGGCTTTCATTACGTTCAAGCCCGGAATTATTCGCTCTGCCTATGAGATAAAGCTCTTTGCTCCAAAGCCCAGAACCTGCCTCTGTAAAGTCCTTTTTTTTTTTTTTTTTAAATTTTCGTAAAGTCCTTTTTTAAGCTCCCCCCCACCTTGCCTATTTTTCGCACCCGCACCGCCAGTCTCTCCCAGAGCTGGCCTCGGTCCCCAGCTCCCTGGCCGGAGTCGGGCGAGTTGCCCGCCCCGGGTCGCGCCCGGCGGGCTCGGGTCTCTCTGCAGCGTCTCTTCCAAACACTCGGGAAAAGAGCACCGCTCTGGGCTCCGCGGCGTCCCAGCTGGGAATATCTCCGCTCCCGGCTTCGGAAATCTCAGGCAAATAATTGATTGTTAATGCACACTTAGGCGAAGGCGGCGCACGCTGGAGAGCTGGGCTGGCCCAGGCTGGCAGCGCGCCCTGCCGGCTCCCGGGGCGCCCGCTCGCTCGGGCCGGGGACCCGGGCACCCGAGCTCCTCCGGCTGCAGAGCCGGGGAGGACGGCGGCCGGACGCGGCGCCCGAGCCCGCGGCGGAGGCGAGCGCTGCGCGGGGCCCGCAACGCGAGGGCGCTCTTGCCCAGGACAAGCGGCCCCGCCGGGAGCCCGGCCCCGAACCTGCTGGCGGCGCCCTGCCCTTCCCTTTTCTTCGTAGTCTCCTCTGTTTCCCTCCCTTTCTGCTCCTGAAAGTTGCAGCTTTCTGTTGAGCGGGCGCCGTTTCAGATCTCGGCACTACATCTGCTGGTGGATGACACTGTTTTCTCCCCCATGGATGTCTTTTCTCGGTTCTCCCACCTATGGCTTTCTACCCCACTTTGTTGGTGTGGCCCAGGCCTGTGGCCCAGGCGAGGTGTGTCAGAGGACAGATAAGAAGTGGCCCGGGGTAGGACGCCCCTGGGCAGCGCTAAGCGGGGGCCCGGGTTGGGGAGACGCAGGCCGGGGTTCGGGTGGGCAGATCACCCGGCGATGCAGCCCCAGCTCGGGGCCTCCGACTCCGCTCTCACTCCCCTCCCTCGTCTGTCATACCCGATTTCTCAGCCTCATCGCCATACCCACTCGGTCATCTATCAAAACTTAAGGTAGGCAGAATTTCTGAAATTGTGATCAGAAAAGACACTTGCAGTCATAACAAATAATTGTCAAAATTCTGTGAGTGAAGGTCACGTTTTGAGAAGGGTTGCCTACTACTCCGGAGCCTTTTGCGGGTCTTGGGCCTCGCGGAAAAGCCGCAAGGGGGGAAGCGCGAGGTCTGGAGGTTGCTGTCAGAACCAAAGGGCGTGTTCAGACAGAAGTGCTTGGAAATTCCTTTTCTGGCTGCGGTTGAATTTTCCTACACCGCTAGCTAGCGCTTACTTAAGCTTCGGAGTCGTCTCCAGTGCTAGTCCCCCTCTGCCTCTCCTCCCATTGTCTGAGGCTTCGAATCAGTGCGGGTGAAGAGCGAGCGAGTCTTCCTCCGCAGGCATTTTTTATTTCGTTGATTGAGCAGGGAGACTCCAAACTGTAATGGGGTTAGGGAGAGGTGTCCCTCAGTTCTTTCATTTTCTCATTGCTCTGAAATGTAATGACCTGATCGTTGTTGTTTGAAGTTAAATTATCTGTTAAATTAGCCCTAAACAATAACTGATATTTTCCTTTGGGGTCTGGTTGCCCTTGAATTCTTGGCCCTGGATGGGGAAGAGAAGAGTCAAGGAGAATGCTTGGCCATGCACTTTTATAAAGATAATCCAAATCGATATTTATGCGTGGCGATATTACATAGAATGCACAGTCACTTCCAACGTGACTGAATTTCATCAATAGGAAATTCTTTCAAAGAATTGTGCTTGAGAAATGTAGTCTCAAGGGTGAATGTTAATAAGCATCTCTGTGGATGAAGAAAGAATATGAACACAGTTTTCAATATTCTCCAGAACCTAAATACTCAAGCTCATACTCTTGTACTTACTAATCTAAATAAATTCTGCCCTCCAGGGATAAATAATCTTTTTTTAATAAAAAAAAAACACTTTTACTCTTAGCAGAACCTGGACCATTGTTTTAGATTATGTGAATTTCTAGGAATCTAAAATATTTATTTCTTTGAAGCAGACACTTACGGGTTTTTTTCTGCAGTAATTATTTAAAACAATTTTGAATAAGGTAGATTTCCCCCCCTTGCTTATTTTGTGATGTTTGCATATTGAGGCATAGGTAAGAAAGCTTTCACGGTATGCTGAGGAAATGACATATTTCTCATTTATTTTAACAAAAGGCCCAAAGAATCTTTAAACCTAAAGGTACTACAGTAGTTGAAAAATCCTTAAAAATAATGAGCACCATTGTGTATTTTTCCAATTAAAATGTGCTGAATGAATAATTAGAGGCTGGGATGAAGGTTGAAAATTTTAGAGCAAGAATAAGGTGGTAATTGTATTATTTGATACTTTAATAATTTTGATAATTAATGATGTCGTTTTAAAGGCTGGCAAAGCTTTCTTAAAAAAAAAAAAAAACAGAGCACTCCTCCCACCCCGTCAAAAATACTCTAGAAAAAGTAAAGTAGAATCAGGTAGAACTGGCAGCAGGTATTGTTTATTTATTTATTTATCTATTTTTTCAATAGTATAGTATTAGTGGAGTTGAAAAATATACTTTTAATTATACATTGCAAGCTCTGATTGCAGGTTGGGAACTAAAATCGATCATTCCTGCATCAATAGTGTTGTCTATTACTACATTGATTTGTGTTTATTTATGCAGAGGCTTTCAGTTATTTACTTACATATTTCTGCATCTGCCTCTTGATTATTATCGTGGGTTGCTTTTAATGAAGGAGCTTATGTTGGAAGCGAAACACACTTGACAGATCCATTTTAAGTAAACCTGATAGTGAATTATAGCATCCCAACGAGTTTACAAAATTACTTATTCATACTTGCTTTTTAGCAATTAGGAAACTGTTTCTGATTAAAACCTCATGCTGCTTGAAAACTTCCACTTTTCTCTTCACCCATTGTATTGATGTGTTTCAGTGAAATAGTAAAACATGATTTCATGATGTCAGATATTATGAAATGAAAGGGTGGAGTGAGATGTAGGTATCTTTTTCAGTTGGCAGGACTAGGTTATCCTCATAACAATAAGCTGATCATCAGTAGTGTTCACTAATGCTGTTAATGAAAAATCAAATAGCAATCATTTGAATATCGATACAAGGGTACTTATGATGAACGAGGCATTTTGAAGTCTTTGAATATATAGTAAATTCATATATACACTCATATATCCTGTTGACTAGTGTGATATATTTGTTATATCTTATGAAGACAGGTATTTCTCTTGAGCTAAGACTCACCAGAATGAAGGTTTCAGACTCATTTGAACAAACAGGAAAACTGAAGACTATATAGTGTTCTTTAAGTACAAGGCAATAGTGAGAGGTTGAGACAATTTTATGTTTGTGCTTCTCTTATTGTCACTACAAAATATTGAAAGGTTACTTGAAATTGAATAAACAAAAGCAGCCTAAATTTATTGAGGGCTATTTAATCTTCATTCTGTGGGACTTCTCTCCCAGGGCGGAGGATGAATGTATCCATGCTAACAGTTTTGGAATACATCTACCAAATATGTTTCAGGGTCCTACTATTGGTTGAGATGCCCCTCCTCTCCCCAGTCATAGAGAGGAAAGAGAAAATTAACCAAATTCTTTTTAGAAACAAAAAGGCCCTGGGAGATGGAAACGGAATGACTTGCCTCACCCAGGGGAGTGTTCCTGAAACTACAGAGCTAGGCCCGCATTGCCGGCTGTGAGAAGTGGGGTTGGGGTTCCAGGCTACAGGCAGGTGGGCCAGTCCTGAGACTTAAAGTTTTGCTGCAGGTTGAAAGGAGAAGCAGTGGGAGAGTTTGGTTCTTTATTTGTTTGATTTTATTTTTCTATTCTGTGCCCTTGAGGTTAACGTAGCAAAATGGCCCAGTAGGACCAGGCACTCTAGGGGTTCTGTTGGACATTGAGATTCCAGGGCATGGGTGGACAGGAGTTTTAGCTCACCACCCCTCCCTCAGTCTTCCCCCCACAAGCACCAGCTCGTCCTCACGTGCATCGGGGTAGTGGACAGTGTTGACTTGAATTGCTCTTGCCCGCTCCAAGCCTTTCCTATGAATGAACCCAAAAACACTCGACAGGTCGTGAATAATCGTTTTAATGAGTGTGCAAAGCGTGCGACGGGGGTGCACCGAGCTGTCGGGTTAAACAAACAACTTGTACCCTGACCAAATCCGATTGTTAAAGTGCAAAGTGATGTCAGTACCATTTTCATTGCCTTTCGGAAATCCACAGATCTGACACGCGGGAGTCCAATTTTCCCCATTAAGGAAAAATAACAATATTTTTAAACCGTGTGTGTGATCTTCCTTAATATTAATCTGAGCCAAACAAAACCTCATTTGAGAATCAGAGAATTAGTCGTGTCTGTCTCAAACAAACAGAAAGGAAACACGAGAGAGAAAGAAATCAGAACATTATTTAGAGCCTGAAGAAGAATTTCTTTTTTATGGCTCACATATCATTGGTGAGCATTATTGTAAAAATCTTGCCTTTATCTCCTTGTTCAGAGATCACCAGAGGCAAGTATGTAGTTATCTGTTTTTAAACAACTGGGTTGATAATTTAGTCTTGTACTAAGATTGAATTCGTGGGCCTGTAAGGACTTTACCTATTGGAAATTTAACTGGAATATTTGACATGTATATGTTAGCCTGTGAAAGAAGGAAGGATAAGTTGGCTGCACACTAACGCTTTCAAGGAAAACAGTTTGGAGGAAAGTAATGAGCGAGGAACCCTGATGGGCCACCATCTAAAACAATAACAAAAATTATGGGTGAGCTGTTCAAGAATCACATCCTCCTCCTCTTTGCACAGTTGCTCTGGGGAAATATTTTTGTTTCCCTTTCAGCAAAAGGATCTGCTCAAAATCAGCACACATGCTCCCTTCCATGCTATTATTTTTAAAATATTTTTTTTCATAATTTCAAACATTAAATATGAAGAGGTAAGAAAGTAAAACTTCAAGGGAATTTTTTTTTAAATGCAACCCTCTTTGACACATTCTCCCTTAAAAAAATTGTAAAGAGAAATGTGTAAAATGTTTCTCTGCCAGCACTATATAGAAATTCACATATCAAACAAAATGGCCATGATGTTGGTAAATCAATGTATTAGTTCCACGTATGTAGCGTCTACAACTGAGTAACATCATAGACAAAGCTTTTTTATTGGGTTAAATCTTATATATTCTCTTTATTAAAGATAGAAGACAGGGAATACCCTTGGGTCTGCAAGATCATTTGTCCTCCTGAAATTGCAATCAGTTTGGAGAGATGAGATGTTAGGGATATAGGACATTTGAATATAGAAATTCGGAATTTGCTCACTTTAATTCATGTTGGCTATATTATTTTCTACATATCTGTGTCTGTCTTTTGACCAACTACTTCACATATCAATAGATCTATCTATATAGATCTATCTATATACAACTCATAGCAATTAAGTGGATGAATTCACCTAACACATAGAGCTGAAGTGTTTAACAGAGTAAGACTTTTTTTTTTTTTGTGGAAGTCATAGCAGCTTTGTCATTAAGGTTGTTAGTTTTTGTCTATGTTAATTTAGCCCCATTTAGGTGAAATATAAGATATCAAAATTGTGTTTCTATTACCAAAACTTGGGAAAAACAAGCAGAGGTTTAGCATAGTGGTTTTTTGAGTATTATCTCATGAATATCTTTATCAGAATATCACTTGAGATTATACTATATTTCCTAAAAAATTGACAAAAATGATTAAAAATGGAAGCATGCATTATTTAATTGTTTAAAAATATTTTTAGGCACACCGTAAACTGTGCAATTATTACCTAAGCAGATTTCTTCTCTATGGGCTGAGCTGAAGAATCTTAGGACTCACTGAAAGAGTTGTATCCATCTCTGTTTTAGATGCACAAATAGCAAAGCTAGAGGGTGCGTCTGTTTTTGTGTGTATATATGTAGCTAAAGAACTACACTATCAAAACATTAATTATATTTGAAAGAGCAGAGAGCTTGTTGTGGAGAGAATTACATTATTGAATTTATATTCCATGGAATCTGTCTGAGGGGGATGAAATTGTATACCTGTCTTATAAGATGCACCCTTTTCAGAGGTCCCAGCAAAAGAGAATAGATGAAGGAGGAGACTTGGAGAGGAGTGATCTTAGATGCTAGGATGGTCCTGAGCACAGAGAATTCATATGAAAGTGCAAATAACATGAAGAACATACATGGGATCTTTGTTCTCTGTCAGCAAAAGGGAATCAGATATATATTTTGTCTTCCAACTGAGCAAAACACATAATGTTCTTAGCTGAACTGGGGGGAGGGGGAGTAGTTGAATAACTAAAAACATTTCACTTATCATGTTATTTTTTAAAATTCCTAAGTCTTATTTGTTTTACAGTTGCCAAATTTTATATCCAACATTTAGATTATCTTCTTCCCTAATCCTACATTTGTATGAATCATCCCTGATCATTTATAGTTTTTGGCTTAATTACTAATTTTCAGCTTTAAATTACCAATAAACTAATTAATCTGACTAATCTTCCTAAACTTCTGTTGAAAGTATAATAGCTGCAACAACAAAAATAAAATAACCAAACTGCAGCAATAATGACCAAAATATAAGGTTAATAATAATAATGCAAATAACAGTCGCAGAAACCACCTTAAAATAATTTCCATGCTGCTGACAGGATGAGGACAGAAGCCATTTCAGTCTGAAATCTGTGTTTCACAGTTGAAGCCAGGGCATTCCCCTGAGTTCTTGTCTGGGTGGTTAAAAGGACCATTCCTTTCAGCCCAACTCAAGTTTCCAAAAGATCCCTTTGGTTAACGTGGTGGGTCTTCTTAATGGCACTAAGGATTTTTGTCCCCATTCCACATCATTGCAGTGTACGGGTCCCCCTGATGATGTCATTCCCAAGTCTGTGAACTCTGGAAGGGAATGGGAGCAGATCAGAGAAGTGAAGGGGTGCTTGGGAAGAGGGATGGGGCACCTCCTGGCTGGAGCTCCTCTGGTGAGCAGGCAAGTTGTCATGTTTGGAAGGCATGTTCACAAACCCAAAGGAGCCTGAGAAGGAAATCCAGCCATAGAGCAAGCCACAAAAAAGTAGAGACCCTCCCCACCCCCATGAACTCTTTTGATTCCTTTAGAGAGAGGGGGATGTAAAGACAATGGAGGGAAGGGAGGAGACCAAGAGGGAGCTGTTGGTAACTGGTGGTGGTCTAGCAAGTAAGCAAAGCTCACTTCCTCGGGAGCAGGACATGCTTCTGCAAATTGTAAACCTGCCAAGGTTTATTGTTCAAGGTGAGAGAAGAGTCTCCAGTTCCTGGCTGGGAGGAAGCTGCCAGTAAGTCTGGACTTCCAACACTCTAATTCTCAGCCCAAAGTTTGCCCCATCTCCTCAACTCCACTCTCCCTCCCAGGGGGAAAAAAAAAAAAAAAAAAAAAACTGAAGGAGAAGAATGGGCAGCGAGGGGATTCGATTCAGTATTGATCAAGCAGCTGTTAGGGTCAAAGCAGATTGTTTGGTGAGTGCTTTCCTCTGTGTGAGGAGTTGAGGACAGTTGTGGGAGGGAGAACTGAGACACAGCCCTGGCTCTAAGGGGAGCGGGGCCCTAGCTAAGGAACAAGGACAGTTTGGAGAAAGGGAAGGAACCAACCAACTGCCAAATGCATTTGCTTTGCTCATTTTTCCTGCAAGTTAACACAACCCTGAAAATGTATGAAAGCACGCAGCCTGCATACTTTAAAAATTACCAAAAGAAAGGCATAAAAATCAATGGCCAGTTTTCCCTTTGTAAAACATTTTTATTAGATATTGTCTTCCAGTTCACTTATATGAATAGCCCATAACACAAAACAAAGTGGTAGTCTAAGGAAAATAGGTCGGGGAAATGGAAAAATGCAACTTCCTCACTCTGGTACTGCGCTTTATCTCTTCACCCTTCACTGCAGGGAGGCTGGACAACCCTTTTAAATTTCTCTTTCTTATTTCTAAAATAGGAACAAGTTTATGAGAATATCATTCCACTAAAGATCAGCAAAAAGTGAGGACCTTTCTCTTCTGAGGACAAATTCACTGAAGTGATGTTCAGTCTTATCTGGACTTTCTCTAAGTCTACAAAGAAGAGAAAGGTCTGGCTACAACTGTGTATCTTTCCTCCACCTGGATGCACCTGGAGTTTCTCCAGGCCTGGGGTTTGATAATACACTGACTAAATGCACTCCAGCACTTCTGGAAATATAGTTCTGTAACCTGAAGTTAAACTGGACCTTTCTATATGTAATTTAATTCTAACTGAAATGACAGTTAGGGAAAATATTCTCAGTTACTGGGATTGTTTATTTGTTTGGGTAGTTTCTTTTTTAAAGAAACTATCATTTTCAATAGGAAAATTGAAAGTTAGCATTGCCAGTAAAAATGACCCGCAACCCTGTTCCATGTACTTTTGAGAATTAATTTTTTAACAATTTGGTTTTAATTGTATATAACAGAACATTTGACACAATAGATACAGAAGTAAAAGAAACCAAATTTAATGCGTTTTAACGGGGATATTCGATGAAAAGAAAAATAAATAATGCGAGCAGTTATTTCAGAGTAGTACCAGTCATGCAAGCAGAGTTTATGTACCCATTTAGCAAAATTTGTAGATTGTATAGCCTAATTTTTTTTTGTACTTACTGGGGAGTGAATCCAGAGGCATTCTACCTCCAAATTATACCCCTGACCACTATTTATTTTTCATTTTGAAACAGTCTTGCTAGATTGCTGAGAGTCTCACTAACTTACTGAGGCTGCCCTTGAACCTGAGATCCTCTTGTCTCAGCCTCCCAAGTACAGAGATTATAGATAGGTGTGTGCCACCATGCTTGGTTTATAGCCCAGCATAATAATAAATATTTAGCCAATGTAAACTAGGTATTTAAATGCTTTTGCATACAGAGTATATATACCATGCTGCATATGGTTCAAATATTATTTTAATAGAAACTAAAAGCTAAACAAATATTAGCATTTCTAACTTTTTAGCCATATATAGAGATTTACTTATAAACTGCTAATACTGGAAGAAAGCCAGGATTGCATTTTGCTTAGAAGTGCATTGTGAAGCAAGTACAGATTTTCTGTGCTGGGAGGTGACAGAGTAAGGATTGGATTTAAGATCTATATAACCTTTTCAATAGGTCAAAACATAGAAGTCTCATTCTTGAAATGTTCACTTTCTACCATTAAATAAAAGAAATGTATACATATGTATACATTTACAAACACAGGAGAACTGAGTCCAAGTCAAGATATGGCATTTCAGAAAAGGAATGGTTTTCAAATAATGTTCACTAATGCATTTTCCAACAAAGAGGTGTTTTTTTTTGTTTTGTTTTGTTTTGTTTTTTTTTAAGGACAGATACAACCGGCTCTGTTGTGCAAGGGCAAAGCAAAATATTTTTTGTGATGGGCTGTAAGTCATTTAATGGACCGGCACTCTGAGTATTTGTGAAGAATGAATATTCCTCTGAACAGGGCGGTAATGATTTTTCATAGTCCTTAAAAAGAGGAGGGGGGAAGGGTTGGTGGGGAGATATATCCAAGCCCCTTAGGTATAAGCAATAGTGTGCGGGTGTGTGTGGGTGTGGGTGGAAGACGTAAAATAGTAAAGGTTTTTATGACAGGAGGCTCTGTCAAAGCCCACTGGCCTTATCCTGTTTATTCTCTTTTACATACACATTTCAAAAGTACGCTTTCTGCAGGGCTCTCATTTGCAGTCTCGGCTTCCCAGAAGGCAGCTAGCTCGCACTATCGTGTGGTTCAATGTAGCAGTCCGGTTTAAAAAGGAAAAACAACGGACAGGAAGAATAAAGTTAGTCTCATCAATGAAATTTTCATTGGCAGAGAGAGAATAGAAAAAAGGGAAGCTCCAAAATAGGGTAGTGGGAGGAGAGTTACACTTTTTAGGTGAGTTTGGGGAAGATGCTAACTAAAATGCTGTTCAGAGATTGGGATTAATCGAGCAGTTTAAATACAAATCTGCCGGAAATCATGCACCATGCGAATGAAAATGAAGAAATTTATGCATATTCTAATTTTCTCTCTTTGGCTGCTATTTTGGAGGAAGAGACTTCTTTTGCTGATGGTGGGACTTTTTTGTTCTGCACAGGAAATGTGTAAATGAACACAAATGTTTTTTATTTTCCCCCTTTTCCTCTCCATTTCTCTCCTCCACCCCCCCACCCCCCCAGTCAACAATCTTAAGTCCTTCGGGAACTCAGTTCTGCAGCCAGGATCCCAGCATGGTAGGGGGCCGGCGGACAGAACCCCAGGAGTTAGGGCCTTTGACCTTTGGAAATTAATGTAGAGTTTCTCCCTCACCTTTGGACACGCAGATGGGATAGAGGGTGAGAAAAAGTCTTGGGTTTAACAAGCTAAATTCTCTGGAAAGGCTTTTTCTCGCACCACCAAATTCTCGGTAGCCGGGGGCTGAGGAGAGCTTAAGAGTGATCGCGTAAACCCCGCGGTGCTTCGCGGCCAAGTCCGAACACTTTCCCGTCCACGTCTTTGCGAACAAACGGGGACACTCAAGGATGGCGAATCTTAATTATATTAAGACCAGCCGGAACCTCCGCCTCTATTCTGATGTCACGCTGCCAGCGCGGTGGCTCGAGGTCTGGTGTGCGCCGTGGCGTCTGGAAGGGGGCTGCGGCGACCCGGCGCGTGCGGGATGCGGGAGGAGCAGGGATGCTCGGTGAGGGGGACCGGAGAGGAGGCGCTCACCGCTCCAGCCCGCCGGCGCCCGGCAGTTTAGAGTTTTAGGATTAATTCGGGGCGGGGCGAGGGAAGGCAGATTCACATTCCGGAGTTCCGTCTTCTTTTCTACACCCTGGATTTCAAGAAAAACAAAACAAAAACTTGGAGGCACCCTTATTCCTGGGGTGTGAAGGGAGCTCAGTGGCAGGCGGAGCCCTTCCTGCGCCCGGCCCTCGAGGTCCAGCGGAGAAGGAGGCAGCTGAGCCCGCCCGCCCTGCTCATCCCAGGCGGGTCCCGCACGCTGCACCCCGAGCCCTGGACCCCGCTGCAAACCCCAGGTCGAGGCAGTGCACAGCCCAGCGCGCGGAACCACCCGGGTGCCGGGAGCCTGCGCCCGCTGCCCAGCCTGCAGCCCCCCTAGGGGAACTGTCCTTCCGAGCCCCCGGGCTCCCAGCCCCCTCCCTGCAGCCAACCAACCTCCCTCCTGCTAGGACGCCCACGCCCCACCACGTGGATGAGGGATGGCCTGGAGCCCCGGCCACATCTTCTGGGTGGCTGATGGGGGCTTGATATGTTCTCTGGATTTCTCCTTATTTTGGATTTTCTTTGATTTCTTCAAATTCCTTAAGTTTGGGGGTGGAGGGCAGTAAAGGCAAGAGAGAAGAGAGAGGAGAGAGAGAGAGAGAGAGAGAGAGAGAGAGAGAGAGAGAGAGAGAGAGAGAGAGAGATCCCCCCATGGCCAATGATTTTTTTTTTCTTCTTGTCTTTTCAGACCACCTGCTCGTTCCCCGCCCCGTACAGATTCGCACCGGCAACTTGAGTTTAGCCCCCCCCCCCCAATTGTCTGCCCTTGTGACTCCTAGACTGTCGCAAGCATTGCAGGGGTGAGTGGGGGGGGGGTCCTCAAATCAGACTGGACTTGTGGCGTTTGTTGAATTTTGTGGAGAGGCTGATAAATGCTTTTCACAGGCACTTTGATGTTATTTCGAGTCCCCCAAACGGCTGAGGGGCTCCCTAAGAACTGTTGAAGAAGATACTTTCTTGAATTTATTCCTACCTATGAGGCAAAATGCTGAGATTTTAAATTTTTATTTTATTTTATTTTATTTTATTTTTTTAGGATTTGGGAGATAACCTTCCTCCAAGGTTTTCCCTTTCTTTTTCCTAATAAGAGGTCAAGGCCTTATGAAATGAAGTTCATGTCTTGGAGCCAATTTGAAGCAGTACTAAGAGTTTTCTCTTTTACTTTCCTTTTGCTTTATTATTCACCTTTGTCTACCTTAATTCACTTCTATGTTGTGTCTTTCAGCAGTTCTTGTACTCCACAATAACTTTTTTTTTAAGTGCCATAAGAACTTTTCTTTATCACTAGGAGAGAAATTTCAGGGTTATGAACTTGTAAAACTGAATTCAGTCAGCATATATTAAATGCACATGCTACTGAGTGGCACTTGTGTCACCCATAGACTCCTCCCTGGGGCATTTCACATCCCACTTTCATTGATGGTAAAATAGTGGAATTATATAACCAATGAACTAACAACCATGAAAGTAATTTGAAATGTTATAATTGCTAATCATCAAATGTAAAGCATATTTATTAGCATCATTATTAAAAGGTGCCAGAGGGATACAAATAAAACCTGTTCCTATCCTCTGGGAACTTACAATCTAGTTGGGCATAAATAATGAAATGTAAATTGAAAGAAACAGCTACTAAGCAATGTTCAGTGTCTGGCATATTGAAGACACTCAGTCAATGATTGCCTCACATTAATTTGCAGGCATGTCGTTCTTCTAACAGAAATATAATACTAATAAGTAAAGGAAGGATTAATTAAGAAAACTTTTATGGAGGAAATGAATTTGTCCTTTATATGTCACATATAAAGATCAGACTGTGCACACTGTTTGTGCTTCAGGGATCAAGGTGGCCTAAGTGGGAAAATGACAGAGATGTTTGAGGAGAAGGAGTTTGGTGGTAAATTGTAGGAAACCCTGAAGACCCAGCAGAAGAGTTTGTGTTTGATGGGAAAAGTATTCGAGACCTGTGATGGCCCTGGGAGCAGAGGACACCATGATTAAGACTGAAATTTATATTTTAAATGATTCTAGCTAGCTACTGACTATGGGGGAAATTGAAAGAGTAGGAGGAAATATTTCAGTGCAGTTCTGAAACATGATATTGGCAGGGAAAGTTTACAGTGAGAGCTGTCATTAGGCCCCCTTTCCCCATTCGCAGAGCAGGAGCATGACATTGCAGGGATGGAGTGGGGTTGAACCCTGAGGGGAGCAAGAGACAGCAAGTGATGCCGTGCCACAGGAACTGGTCCTGCCCCTTCTCTCCATTATTGACAGTGCACGTTAGCTATTGACAGGTGGTGACTAACCTCAAGGATTCTTTCTTACCTGTTAAGTCAAGATACTTGTTGTGTTGAGCAGATCTACCCATATTCAGTTGTAGGGGTCTTCAACTGTGGGTGGTTTAACTCTGCCCCCCCCCCCCACACTCCACAGAACTTCACGGTATCCTGTCCAAAATGTCAGTAGTGCTAAGATTGAGCTCCCTTCTGTTATAAGAATGAAGCATGATCTCTAGCTCTGGAGAGCTATACATGATGAGTCCCAAGACATTACTTCTTTTCTTGTAACAATTTCAATTGAAAAATGCTTTGCTTACTGAGTCAAATATAACTTCCCAAATGCCAGTATCTCTGCCCAACCCTGAGGCCTTAGGACCAGAAAGATCAGAAAGGCACCTGCTTGGATTTTTCTGTGTCTTATGCAGTGGAGTTAGAAATCATCTGTAAAGATTTGTCATCTAAATGTTATTTATTGAATTAATAAAATGTGCCTTTGGAGTTGCTTAGCAACTTATGGAAAGCTCTCTAAAAGTTCATTTGTTTGTTTAAAACCAGGGTAGGTTGCATATTATTAGCTACATTACATAAATCAACAAAGAAATGTACACTGAAAATGGAATAAGATGTTTCAACACATTTTCTGCTCTTCGTGTCTGGCAATTAAAACACTCTAATTGTCTGGTAGAATTACATCAGCTATTCGACAAACATTATTTATGTATGAAATTTCGCCACAATATTGAGTATGTAAGAGAACCAAAGGGGGAAAAATTAAGAAGGTTTGTCAGAAAGTATATGTTTATCTTAACCTTTCTTCTTCAAAAATTTTATCTACTAAGTACTTTTATCAGACACTAATTATACTCTTTCTGAAAAGAATTTCTCCAACACCCTCCAGTGCCTGTAGCCTTTAATCAGATCTCATTACATCTACCTAATCCATATCTTTTTCACATTGCCAGGACTCATTAACAGTTTTAAAAGCCAATCTTGGACATTATCATTCTTTGTCATCAAAATGAAAATAATGCCAATAATATTTTATTTCTAAAACATCACGGATCATTGGAATTTTGTTCTGAAGCCATTTCTTTTTTTAAATATTAATGAGAAATTAACTTTCAAATGTGCATTAAGATAGCAGGACTGGTAAGATGTGTCTGAAGCCCTTGAAGCACTTTTTGTTTTTTTGAAGAAGTTATTTTTATGAGCTGTTTTAACTGGATCATCAGTCACTTTGAAGGGAAGTGATCCTTGATTAACAGTTGGCTGATTCTGTGCTTCCACAGATGTGTGGTAGCAGTACAGGTGCTCCCGAGAAACAGGACAGGTGACTTTCAGGATGGAAGCATTTTTTTTTCATATTGAAAAATGCAAAAGCTTGAAGGGGCCTTCATCTTTGTATATTCCTCCATTTAATTGTTGTAGGCAGTTGTCCCACTTAGAATTTTAGCTACAGGTATCCTATACCCCATAACTTTAAAGGAAAAGATTGTAAATTTGGCTAATCCTGCATTATTTCAGACTCCATTTTTAGAAAATGAAGCCTTTATCTAATTTGCAGTTATATGTCTTAAATAGAGCTTCATGACTATAACTTCTTAGGACTTGGAAGTTAACTCCTGTCTCTCAGAATATAATGAGTGAGGACTAACAAAGAAGTCTCTAAAAGGAAACCTCCTCACTGTTATAATCAAGTTGAGATTATTTCTTGAAAATAATCTTTTTTTAAAAAGTCTTAGGAAAAGTTTAATGGTCCATCACTTATTTATTAGGCACGCACTATTAAGTTAGAGTGTTTGGAAAAAACCCTCTAGATAAAAATCATTGTCCCAAAGTTGAGCTTTGGACCAGAACCCGGAGCTGCTGCTCAGTAGTGGTAGAGACATAATGAAGTAATCATTCTTCTCTGATTTTTTTTCCCCTCTGCTCCTTAGTTTTGCCACATAGTAATTCATTCATTCATTATCATTCATTCTCTATCTCTTCTCTCTTTCTCTTTCTCTCTTGCCCCCTTCTACACTTTCTGTTTTATAACACTGAAGATTGAACTCAGAGGCACTCTACCACTGAGCTACATCCACAACCTTTTCATTTTCTGTTTTGAGACAGGGTCTAGCTAAGTTCCCCTGATTGGCTTTCACCTTATGATCCTTCGGCTTCTCTGTGCTAGGATTACAGGTGTGCATTACCACATTGGTGCCCATAATTACCTTTAAATATGGGTGCTTAACTAGATGTTTCTTCATTTTTTTTGGAATGTGTATTTTTTCTTTTCAAAATGTTCTGTTTCTCTTGATTTCTCTCCATTAATATGGTTCATCCTGTTGCTGATTATTAGAAACTGTTACTGTGCAAAGCCAAGTATGTGAGTTTTGTTTGCTATCTCTTTTGCAGTTACACAATTGCTAAGAACTGAATAGAGCAAGATAATGACACTTTTAAGATCTGTAGTATTCTTCCTCCAAATGACTCATTTGGCATTATTTTCTTTTAAATTCCTTTAACTTCTTTAATTGTTAGAGGAGGTAACATTGCATATGCTCAGTTATGCATAACAGGTTATTTATACATGTTCTTGTTTGCTTTACTTAAGTAACTTGAGTATTCATACCACATCAAAGTTTTGCAGTGCCACCATAGTCATATATTTTAATGGAAGTTCTTTATTTATTATCAATTAAATTAATTCTGCTGTCACATGTGGTGGTGCACGCCTATAATCCCAGAACTTATGAGGCTGAGCTAGGAGGATTACAGGTTCAAGAACAGCCTCAGCAAGTAGTGAGACTCTTATCAACCTAGTGAGACCCTGTTTTCAAATAAAAATAAGGCTGGGGGTGTAGCTCAGAGGTAAAATGGCCCTGGGTTCAATCCAGTCTCCAGTATCCAATAAATAAATAACATAATATGAAAATATAGTATTAACATACCTTAGATTTTTTTTTTCAGTACTGGGGATGGAACTCAGAGGCGTTCTACCTCCAAGGGACATTCCCAGCCCTATTTTCTTATTATTTTTTATTTTGAAACAGGGTCTCACTGAGTTGCAAAGGTCTCACTAAGTAGCTGAGGCTGTCCGTGAACTGCGATCCTCCTGTCTCAGCCTCCCAAATGCTGGGATTATAAGCATGCACCACCACACTGGCCTTATTTTTGCTTTTTATAATCTATTTATGTCTTCATCTCTCATAAGGAGATCTTGCCTTTTCTGTACTGATTGTCTGTTTCCTTTCCGTTATTTTTCTTTTAGAGTCTTATTTATTGGTCAGTACTACGAAGATTGGTGTGATCATCCACTTCTCGTCGAAGGATATTTACCCGCTATTGCTGATATCAAATGGAAGTTTCCAAGCAGAAAGGCATCTTGAACCAACAGCACTCACCATTCTCCTTATGTGTTTCCAGAGAAAGTGGTTTCAGCGTTTCCTTGTTTTGCAAT
Source organism: Muscardinus avellanarius (assembly GCF_963383645.1). Taxonomy (NCBI): domain Eukaryota; kingdom Metazoa; phylum Chordata; class Mammalia; order Rodentia; family Gliridae; genus Muscardinus; species Muscardinus avellanarius. Next base: position 34,663,023 of record NC_137798.1, read on the forward strand.
ACTGGGGATGGAACCCAAGACCTTATGCATGCACTTGACCACTGAACCATGTCCCCAGACCTATCAGCTTTCTAAAAAAAAAAAATTGCTTTTTTTAAAGTCTCCTCTAGACTTAAAGCTACTAGCTGGAGATTCTTCCATCTCTGAATTTGTGTGTTTGTGTGGGGGGTGGCGGTACTGGGTACCTGGGCCTTCCTCATGCTACCTTTAAATGATACCGCCATCCCATTTTATTTTTATTTTTATTTTTATTTTTATTTTTATTTTTATTTTTATTTTTGTGGTCCTGAGGATAGAACCCAGGGGCGATCTACCTCCAATCCACACACCACCCCTATTTTTAAATTTTTATTTGGGAACACAGTCTCACTAGGTTGATGAAAGTCTCATTACTTACGGAGGCTCTCCTCCAAACTGCAATCCTCCTGTCTCAGCCACCTAAGTACTACGATTAACAGCATGCACCACCACATCTGGTTTATTTTATTTTGAGACAGGGTATCACTACATTGCCCAGGCTGGCCTCAAACTTGCTATCCTCCTGCCTCAGCCTCCCAAGTAGCTGGGATTACACAGGTGGTTTCTACCTTGCCCAGCCATCTGATTTCTTGGTCACCCCACCCTCCCCTGCAGTTTGACTCCACAGATAAAAAAATAAATGATAATAAAGTAATAAAAGTGGTTTGTTTCTGCCTCAGTGAGTCATTCCAGTCTTGGAGCACCTGGTACATGAATTACCTTACTGTTATATTTACCATCCCGCACACACGTACACTCCTCTTGACATTTGCCTAGTAAGAAAAAGGAACACCAGGACGGGCTCTGACACTGGTATTCCACAAGGCTCTGTGCTGACCTAAAGCCGGGAAAATGTGGGGTTTTCATTGATAGGGCACAAGTACCACAACGCCATCTTTACCTGATATTGTATTTCAGCCTTTACTTATTCTGGGCCTCACCTTTTTCCCAAGTAACAGTTCTTGCTTACTCTGAGGGTTTGTAGTGTTACAATGAGGCAGGATACCTTCTGTATGGGGATTTGGAGAGCTTTATCCTCACGATCAAGATGTGTATGAAGATGATCATCCGAATCCTGTGGATATACCAGTTCTATCCTAAGCAAAAGAGAATGAAGACAACTGTTATTTACCCTCACGCATTTCTCATAGATAGCCCTTTTCAGTGTGTGTTATCTTATTCTGGAATGAGTTCTCATTTCTTGGTGATTCCAGAGAGGAATTTGAAAGAGAGAGCACAAGAGATGTCTTCTAATTGTTAAATTTTAAGATCAACACAAACTAGATCAACACAAACATATGCAGGTATCCTAAGAGAATGAATTGAATCCTTTCCAGCCAGATTTGAGTTAAGCTAATTGAAGGTATTCACACATTCTCAGAAAATATATTATCTATGAAGGCCAGATAAAGGAAAGTTAGAAGCAAGTAGGAAAGACCTATACAAATATGGTTCAGACATGAAGGAGGGGACTTAATTTCACCTGACTTCAGTCACAATGGAAAGACCAATCCTATTGTGAATGGCAATTTAAACTTGATGCTACTAATTATTGTATCTATGAACATTTTTATTCAAAAATCAGGTGTTTTAGGCAATATTCTGATTATTATTTGGCTTCTTCTTTTTTTGTTGTTGTTGTACTGGGGTTCCTGGAACCCTTCTACCTTAGGGCTACACTCCCAGACCTATTTTATATTTTTTAAATTTGGAAACAGGGTCTCTTAAGCCAGCTGGCTTCGAACCTGCGCAATCCTCCTGTCTCAGCCTCCCAAGCGCGGAGATTACAAGCGTGCGCCACCACGCTCGGCCTTATTATTTGGCTTTCTTAGAAAGTACACTACAGAAATTTCACATTCTTTATATAATGTTAACTACCTTTAATTGAGCGATGTGTTGGAACTTTGGTGAAGTTTTTTCATTTATATTGTTTGTCATAAATGATTTTTTTGGTCAAAACATTAGTGATTTATTTATTATATATTTATGTTTATAAAAGGATGACGTTCTGGCAAGTCCATAAAATCAGTGTATGCAGTATCCAGTATGAGGGGCAGATCCAAGATTACATTTGCCAAATTTGGCCCTTCCGGTCGGTCTTTCTTGTGACATAAAAAATTTATATACCACTACATGATTCTATTTATGGAAGGAGAATAATTGAGATAAATTTACCATTGCTCATACAATAACTTATATGGACCAAATATTACCCCAGGTACAATATTATATACTTAAGAAATGGCCATGGAGTCCAAAAATCCATTTGAATCTTGGATTCTCTACTTATTAGCTCATTGGGTATAAGATCATTTTAATTTTTATAGGCAGCAATCTCCTCTGTATAATGGTTATGTTATTAAAACTCCCATACAGGAAATTAAATGAGATAATTCACAAAAAGTACTTAGTACTGTGCTCAGAGTATGGTAAAAATACAAATGAAAGCCACATGAGATAAAGTTTTACTCCAGTTTAAACGGCAGTTACCAAAAAAATTAAAAAGATAATAAATGCTAGTAAAAGTGCAGAGAAAGGTAAACTCACACAGAACTGCCACGTGATCCAGCTACTGAGTATATATACCCCCCAAAACTGAAATCAGTATGTTGAAGAGATGTCTGAACTTACCTGTTTCTTGCATTATTATTCATGATGGCTAAGATACTGAATCAACCTTGGTTTCTATTGATGGCTAAGTGGATGAAGGAAATGTCACACACACACATATATGCACACAAGTGCACAGATCTATCATCTATTTTCTATCATTATCTGCATAAATGGAATACTTACTTTCCAGCCACTGAAAAGAATAAAGTCTGCCATTTGCAGTGGCATCTTTAGAACAAGAGAACATTATAGTAAAAGGAAATACGTCGCCCTGCGTGGTGGCACACGCTTGTCATCCCCCCCCCCCCCCCGCGCTTGGGGGGCGGAGACAGGAGGATCACGCTGGTTCGGAATCAGCCTCGCTGGCTTAAGAGACCCTGTTTCCAAATAAAAATATAAAATAGGTCTGGGGAGTGTAGCCTGGAGGTAGAAGGGCTTTCAGGAACCCCAGTACCGCAAAAGAAAAAAAAGGAAAGAAGTCAGGCACAGAGAGACAAATGCTGTATACTTAATAACACTTATACATATAATCTAAAAAGTTGATCTCACAGAACAAGAAAGTAGAATATTGGTTACCAAAACTTGAAAAGAGGTTGGTTAACAGGTTCAGGGGTGCAGTTGTTTAGGAGAAACAACTCCTAATATACATACATATTTCACCACAGTAAGATAAATGTGATTGACAACAATTAATTGTATGTTTCCAAGTAGCTAGGGGAGGTGGTTTTAAATGTTCTCAACACAAAGAAATGATAAATTCTGAGGGGATGGATATGCCAATTACCCTGATTTGATCACTACACATTGTATACATGTATTGAAATGTCACACTGTACATCATATAGCTATAACATTACCATGTGTCAATTAAAAATAAAAATATGTTGAAAAAGAGATCAATGGAAAATAATGCCATTAAGCATTTATCACAAAGAGTGATAATATTATCATAAAAGATGATATAGATTCAGGATATGATTGGAGAAGCAAGACTTTGACAGGTACCAATTGAATACTTGAGATCATATAGTTTCTAAAAACTATCCCTACTCTAATATTTACATTCAGTGCAATTACCGCCTTTGCATTTTCCTGAAGTCCCAGATTTTATTTTTACCCCCAATAAAGTTTTTTTCTATTCACAATGTTGGAGGAATTAATTAATGAATGATCTTCTAGCCTCCTCCGTCTTAATTGCTTAATTCTATCATAGTTTGGATGGAGAGTGGGGGTGGGTCTTAGCTCCATTCTGTTCCATTCAGCTATAGAGGTATGAAAGAAAGGCTCCACCCTCTTTAGGGTCTTGGGCTATTCCATCCTTATACTCTACCTGGGTAGGAAGGGAAGAAAGGTTATAGAGGCTCCTGCAAGATAATTCTTTCATTTCATTAGGCTGAAGTCAGTTGCATTGCCCAATTAAATTGCAGGGAAGTTTTGGGAGTATCATTCAGCTGCGTACTTAGAAAGAAATAGATTTGTTGACTACATAGAATTATCTCCGTCTTGCCAACCAACCAAATATGGCCACTACGTAAACTAAGTCTTATAATTCTTTTTTATATTTTTAATCAATCAGTAAAAGATGGCAAGAAACACCTGGATACAATTAACTTGTGCATCATTTGATAGGGCAACATATCTCATATGAGAAAGCCTTTGTCCCCAGGAACTAGAGTCTAGGAAGGCTTCCTACCACCTGTTGTAAGCTTCCGTGCCATAGGAATTTTCTTGGTAACTTTCTGTGAAGCACTCATCCTACTTCATTTCTACATAAAGCTCATATATGCGAGAGATTATATCCTCAAATGAGCATTTTCCTTGCTTTTATCATCATGTGTCATTATCCCAACATTCTTTTATTATAGTTGTTATTGAGAGCATACTTTCAGATTTAGCATGGAGATTAACTGTAAAATAAGTAAATAGCAAATTGTTTTGTTGGAATAAAGTATAAAAGTCAATGCTTTTAAGAAATTTTTTTCCTTGTTAACTGCTATTTCTAAGGGACTACAATGCTCAAAAAGAATCAGATTGACAACCTTAGATTTAAGATTTTTTTCTCTAAAAAGAATTGCTTTGACGGTAAACTTTACACACGGTGGAAGCTTTGCTATGATACTCCAAAATATTACTTTTAAAAGGAGTTCCACTTCACCAGTGATAGAGTTTTCTATATTAAAACCCACTCAGCATATAGAGTCTCAGGGTCTCTCCAAACTTAAAACTTCTAATGTTTTTATGAAGTCATGGCTAAGAAAATAGGTTCAAATTTCCTGCTTATTTTACACTTTACCCAATAAACTACAAATGATAATAAATAGCATTCCACACAATGAATAATCTATTGGAGACTGTGTATATTAATAGTTTCCTTTCCACTAGCAGTGTTTTTGTTCATATCCATACTATTTTATAAGGAATAAATATTTAAATTATTTTTAATAATTAATATGTATATGTGAAAACAATATTACATTTTGCTATTTTTATTAGCAATCAAACTATCCTTCATCCATTATTTGTCAAAAAAGGTGTTTGTGATATTAGGAATTAACCCAGGGACATTCCACCTTCAAGTTCCACCCCCAGTCCCTTTTGTTTGTTTGTTTTATGTTAAAACAGAGTCTCACTAAGTTTTTGAGGGTCTCACTAAATTGCTGAGGCTCACCTCAAACTTGAGATCCTTCTGTCTCAGCTTCCCAAGTACTCAGGCATGTGCCACCACACTTAGCTAAGGTATGTTTTTAAATGGGTATTTTAGTTATTAAGTAAAGTTAAAGGTTGACATTTTTAGATGATTATATATTAATCTACATATTTGTTTTTCAACTACATTTTTTGGTGCATTTTATAATTTGTCATATAGTTTCCTGTTTGCAAACAAGGAAAATTAGAAAGTTAAAAATAACATCATAATATTTGTTTTTATCCTGGCTTATCTTTTCCCTTTATTAAACAAATAAGTGTCAAAAACTGAATGTCTATTTGTCCATCAGTTCTATAATTGAAAATTCATATTATTTAAATGAACAATTCTGTGGAAGAAAATGTTAGAGAGATATGTTTTTTTTTTGTGTGTGTGTGTGGTTCTGGGGGTAGAACCCAGAGGCTTTCTACCTCCAGGCTATACTCCCAGACCTATTTTATACTTTATTTGGAAACAGGGTCTAAGTTGCTGAGAGCCTCACTAAGTAGCTGAGGCTGGTTTCGAACCTGTGCGATCCTCCTGTCTCAGCCTCCCAAGCACAGGGATTACAAGCGTGCGCCACCACGCCCAGTGAGAGATATGTATTTTAAAAGTAGAAATTAAAGCCAGGCGTGGTGGCACACACTTATAATCCCAGCATTTGGGAGGCAGAGACCAGAGGATCGCAGTTCGTGGACAGCCTTAGCTACTTAGTGAAGCCCTCTGCAACTCAGTGAAACCCTGTTTTAAAATAAAGAATAAAAAATAGTGTATGGGGTGTAGCTCGGAGGTAGAATGCCCCTGGGTTCCATCCCTAGTACCGCAAAAAATTAAAAATTAAAAAAGCAGAAATTAAACCGGATGCAGTTGTACACATTTGTAATCTCAGTACTTGGGAGGCAGAGGCATAAGGATCTCAAGTTCAAGGCCAGCCTCAAACTTGTCAAGATTCTCAGCAACTTAGCAAGATGCTGTTTCAAAATGAAAAGGAGATCCTTCGATAGATTAATATCTAGAATATACAAATAATTAAAAAAACAACGCTAAAAGTCAACCAAATTAAAAAATGGGTGATTGCACTGAACAGACACTTCTCAAGAGAAATACAAATAGACAATAAATGTATAATCAGGAAATGAAAATTAAAACTACATTGAGATTCTTTTTGTGTGTGAGGCACTGGGGATCAAACCCAGGGGCATTCTACCTTTGAGCTACAGACCAGCCCTAATTTTTATTCTTTATTTTGAACAAGGTCTCACTAAGTTGCAGGGGTCTTCACAAGTAGCTGAGACTGGCGCCACCGCACCCAATTTATTTAGATTCTTTCTAACTCAAGAAAGAATGGCAGTCATCAAGAACACAACTAATTATAAATGCTGGCAAGAATGTGAGGAAATAGGAACTCTTAGACATTGTTGGTGGGGTTGCAGAGAGTACAACTGCTAGAGAAAGCAGTATGAAGGTTACTCAGAAGATTGGGTCATCGATCACTCCTGGGGATCTTTGCAAAGGAATTGAAGTTGAAGTCAGAATACTACAATGAGACATGCATAATGCAGGCTTAACACAATTCACAACCCCCAAATTAGGGAACTAGATTAGGTGTCCATCAGCACATAAATGGATTTCAAAAGTGGGATGTATACACAGAATGAAATTTCACTCAGCCTTAAAGAAGAACAAAACTATGTCATTGGTAAGCAAATGGATGAAAGTAGAGAATATCATGTAGAAATTAGCCAGTCTCAGAAAGCGAAGGGTCATACCTTTTCTCTCATATGTGAAAGACAGAAAGTGGGAAAGAAAAGGAACTTCAGATAATTGGGGAGAGATACCAGTAAAATACTGGAAGAGGATTTGGAGAGGGTGGTGGGGAAGAGTCGCTTAGAGAAAAAGTTCAAATGATGTTGTGTACAAATATGAAGTTACCAATAGCAATCTCAGCGATATGTAGAGGGGAGGGAGTGGGGACAGATCAGAGGGAAGCACACCAAGTGCTGAGCGCATGCATGTTTCTATCTCCTTGACCTTCATTGTTATGTATAAATACAAGGTACCGATAAAAGTATATTTAAAAAAGTAAAAAGGGCTGATGATGTAACTCAGAGATAGAATGCACCTGGGTTCAATCCCCAGTATAAAAAAAAGTAGAAATTGCCAGGCGTGGTGGCGCACGCTTGTAATCCCCGCGCTTGGGAGATGGAGACAGGAGGATGGCGCAGGTTCGAAGCCAGCCGCACTGGCTTAAGAGACTCTGTTCCCAAATTTAAAAAGTATAAAATAGGTCTGAGAGTGTTGCCAGGAGGTAGAAGGGTTTCCAGGAACCCCAGTACCACAAAAAAAGTAGAAATTAACATTGTAACTATTTTATCAACTGGAAATATATTATTAAGTAGATGGTCATATAAGAATCATAATGAGATATTTTTTGGCATTATACATTATGAACTCAACATTTTGTTTCATCATCATCATCATCATCATCATCATCATCATCATCATCATCATCATTATTTGCACTACTGGGGATGAAAGCCAGGGGCAGTCTACTTCCAAGCTATACCAACCAGCTCTCTTCCTTTTTTCCTCTCTCTCTTTCTTTCTTTGTTTCTTTCTTTCTCTCTCTCTTTCTTCTTTCTTTTATTTCCTTCCTTTCTTTCTTCCTTTCTTCCTTTCTTCTTTTTTTTTCAGTACTACGGATGGAACCCAGGGGCATTCTACCTCTGAGCTACATTCTCAGCCCTATTTTTTATTCTTTATTTTGAAACAGGGTCTCACTGAATTGTAAACAGGGTCTTTACTGAGTTGTAAAGGGCCTCACTAAGTAGCTGAGGCTGCCTGCGAACCGCGATCCTCCTGTCTCAGCCTCCCAAATGCTGGGGTTACAAGCGTGTGCCACTAAGCCCGATTTAACATTTTGTATTATGTAATATCACATATAGTTTTTATTAGTTATTTTGCTTGTATTATATAAATAACTTCCTTGATAGTTAAGAATAGTAATTGGTGAAAATGTGAAATCATTTAATGAGAAAGCAATTTGAACTGTTTTAGCCTTTACACAACCACCCCCAAATTTTTATTTTCGTTTATTGTAGTGAATATGAACCTATTATTGAGTTTTAAAGTTTGCAGTCTACTTGGACATACAAGTATTTGGATATTCATGTGAGAAATTATTAACTTGAGGGTCACATGTTCTGTATGAAATTTCCAGCAATTTATTAAGTATTGAAAAAGTTTAAGTGCTCTAGACAAACTATTTTATTCCTTTTGTTCATTTCTTAATTGATATTACAAATTCCACATTTTTATTCCTGAACTTTTATATTCTAGAACATAGACATTTTAGCTTAAGGTTTTATGCATATTTGGCAAAAATGGTTTCAGTCCTATAGTTTTTAAGCAGAAATAATTCAGCATTTGAAGCTGAGTGCAACGTAAATGCTAATTAAAATTCATTGGCAAATCATTTAAGATTTTATGTAAGTCGACTTCAAGACATTTTCTTCCAAAACAGTTGTTACATTTCTCCATGTTTCCTGCATGGTGAATTTTGAATTTAGCACCTGACATGTTTTTTCAACTACTGGTTTATAATGAAAACATGTAGGTACTCCAGGGAATGTGTTAAAAGCAAAACTTCTATGATCCTTGAAAGGTAAATGACAGCACAGAAATTGTCACATCTGGATCAGAATTTTTTCATCTGTTTATCTAACTAAACAAACACAAATAGAGATAATTAAGATGCTAACAATTCATGTTTTAACAAACAGCTTATGGCTTTGATTAGGTCAGGCCTTACTTTTTTATTTTTATTTGTTTCTACAACTTAGTAAAAATAAATTGACTTTCACTATCGTCCTTTGAGTGACTACAGCAAGTCTATTATTTTATATTTTGAAGTTTAAAGATAAAATCAATCCTTGGCTTTCCAATAAACATCCATATCACATATTTAAAGTTATATATCTTATACATATACACACAAACACACACATGTATCATCATATACATTATAGCATGCCTAATTATCCAGTTGAATTTACCTCTCCTTATTTTAATCTTATTAAGTTGAGCTAACATAGTTCAGAATTGCAAATATGTGACAGAAATCAGTCACACATGAAAACACACAGAAGTGATATGAACCCCTTGGTAAATTCACAATTGTTTTTTACTTTAAGTTTTTGACATCATGGTAAACTAATTGACATACATTTATTTATTTATTTATTTATTTATTTATTTATTTATTTATTTATTTTTATGGTACTGGGGATTGATGCCAGGGGCATTCTACCTCCTAGCTACACCCCCAGCCATGTTTTTTATTCTTTATTTTAAGCAAAGTCTCACTGAGTTGCAAAGGTCCTCACTAAGTAGCCGAGGCTGTCTGCGAACCTTTACCTCCCAAATGCTGGGATTACAGGCCTGGGCCATCACTCCTGGCTACTAATTGACTTTTATTTTATTTTATTTTATTTTACTTTATTTTTGTGGTACTGGGAGTGGAACCCAGGGGCTTTTCTATCTCCGGGATATACTCCTAGACCCATTTTTTAAAAAAATACTTTATTTGGAAACTGGGTCTCACTAAGTAGCTGAGTCTGGCTTCGAACCTATGTGATCTTCCTGTCTCAATCTCCCAAGTGCTGGGATTACAAGTGTGTGCCACCACGTCCAGATTAATAATTGACTTTTAAATTTAGATTTACATGTAGATTAATAGGTTGAAGAAGAAAGTTTAACATGAACTAATATTTTCTAAATCATATTAGTTTTAACTCTGTGTGTGCATGGGGGGGGGTGTATACGGAATATTGAACCCAAAGGCATTCTACCTCTGTGCTACACGCCCAGCCCTTCTTATTTATTTATTTATTGGCACATTGTAATCTCACATCCTAATAAAATTCAGAGTGATAAGGACACACATGCACACAGCACTTGTGAGCTTCCCCCACCACACTGTCTCTCCTTCCCCATACATGATATTGAGATTGGCGTTGGTGTTCTCATGTATGTATTTGGCGTCAGTGGAAGTGATTCCTTCCTTAATTATCTCTCTCCTACTTTCTCCCTTCCCACCCCTCTATCCTTTCACTGGGGTTCCTCCTCCACTACCTAAAGCCTTTCTTGTATCTCCTTTACTCCCCAGCTTCCACAAATGAGAGAAAAATAGGACCTTTCACTTTCAGTACCTGATCCAAGTTCAGAATGCCCTCCTGATCCAAGTGTAAGGCTACTCTTAGCAACTGAGGGAGACCTTTAGCAGCAACTTAGTAAGACCCTGTTTCAAAATTAAAATAAAAATATATGGTTTGGGTATAATTCAGAGGTAGAATGCTCCTGAGTTCAATCCCCAATAAAACACATGCACATGAGCAAGGCGTGGTGGAGCACGCTTGTAATCCCCGCGCTTGGGAGGCTGAGACAGGAGGATCACACAGGTTCGAAGCCAGCCTCAGCTACTTGGTGAGGCTCTCAGCAACTTAGTGAGACCCTGTTTCCAAATAAAATATAAAAAAGGTCTGGGAGTATTGCCTGGAGGTAGAAAGCCTCTGGGTTCCATCCCCAGTACCACCAAACCAAAAAACAAAAACAAAAACAAAAAACACACACACAAAAAACACACATGACACACAAAAAGAAAAAACTATTTTGATAACTTGAAGACAGTAATTTAAATGTTTTGTTTAGAGCAGGGCATGGTGGCACACGTTTGTAATCCCCGTGCTTGGGAGGCGGAGACAGGAGGATCATGCAGGTTCGCAGGTTCGGAGCCAGCCGTGCTGGCTTAAGAGACCCTGTTTCCAAATTTAAAAAAGTATAAAAATAGGTCTGGGAGTTTAGCCCGGAAGTAGAAGGGTTTCCAGGAACCCCAGTACCACCAAAAAAAAAAAAAAGTTTTGTTTACATTCTAGTTACAACTTGATTTTAAATCAGTGTAATCATATTTTCTTGCTAAATTGAAGACACTTTTTAAAAATTCTAGCCACATGGCTTGCTTTTAATACAATCACACTCTTTTTTTCCATTAGGAGGAGTAGAGTAGTTGTTTAACTAAACATGCCACTTGTTTAAAAAGTAGTACTTCAGAAATACAAGTTCAAAAGATAAGAAGATTTGTATCAAACATTTCAATCTCACAAGTTAATTTCTTCTAGCATAAGGAGATGAGCTGATAATTTAGCAGTAATAAAAAGACATAATCTGCTACTCAGAAATAGGGAATGTATCAGTCTACAAAATATGACCTTTTTCACTTTTAGAATCAAGGCAAACTTATTACACTAACTAAAATAAACATCTCAGTCTTAGCTTTTAGTATTTTTAATATTATATTAAAATAGCCATTGCTCTTATTTGCCAACTCAGAGAAGAAAAAACATAGGAATGAGCTTTGATATGAAAATATAAATAAATGATCATCTAATTCTACACATAGGAAAATTGCTATTATCAGTGAATACTGTAATCAAGAATAAAGCATGAAACGTTTCTCATTTGGGAAAGTAAAATTAAAACTGTACATTTTAATGGTTTTTATTTTATTAAGTGACCTTTGTTGTTATTTTTCTTTTACACAGAGCTTTTGTGGTTGTAGGGATTACCATTGTCTTTATGTCAGTAAAAAGTATTCCCTTAACTTTTTAGTTCACTTATGAAGTTAAAAATAAACAATAAAATCATATATGTTAAGTTAAAAATATATAGTGTTCAAGTTGCATGGATGTCTTGATAATCTTCTAAATTTGATGGAACCAGAGACAGGTTTTAAAATTTGGCTATTTTTAATATAACTAAAACATAGCACTTGTTTTTAGAGAAAACACTTTTGGTTTTGATTTTCCCACTGGAATTAAAACATCATGCTATATAGGAAAATTAACAGATTATTAAAAGTTATGCAAGATCCTGTTTATCAGAACAAGGCAAATCTATACCACTGTGTTTTAAAATAAAACCAATGAGGCTTTCCATTGTTTAGTCAAAGTTCAGCTACACCGGCTTGTTAAACATGTTCGTACATGTGCTAAAGTATTGCCTCTGTAGTCAATGCCTTACAAGCTGGATATCAGCATCATTTCCTTCAGTCTGTAATTGATTTTATAAACATCCCTCTGATAGACTTTAAAATTTATCAAGATTGAAATGCTAATATTAGATAATATTTATTGAGTGATTATTATGTGCTAGAGACTTCCCAGTTATGAATCACTTGGAAACATTTGTTCGCCTCTCAATAAATACCCTACGCACCCATCCACCTTATAATATTCTCAATATAACTTGCATAATATTATGGAGTAGATCAAAATCGTATATGAAAGAGAAATTAGGAACAAGTCCTTTTTTTTTAAGTGAAGTGAGTGAAAAGGAACGTGCGGTAAAACCAATCTGGTCTTATTTTATTTTGGCAGTTACATTTTTTTCCCCTCAGTGAATCACAAAGAAAGAAGATGGGTATGATTTTTTACAGGGGTGAAATAGGTTGTCTGTCAGTTGGGGTTAGGCGACAGTCTGTCTGCAAGCCGTAAGATGATCTGCAGGGCAGCAGAGGAAAGCAGGCAGGATTCCTGGCTTGCAAGAATAGATATTGATCTGCCTTAGCCACCTAAACAATGCCTCACCTGTTTGCCTTGTCCATACCTTATTTTACGCAGTCTAATGCTTGTTTTGTTTGACTTTTCTTTTATTTCTCTGGATCTGAGCTTTGATACACTTTGGGGAGTACATAAACACAGTGTTGTACTTGAACATCACCATGCTTCTGAGTCCTGTGGTGGTTTAAGACCACCCCTCCCTCGTGAATAGCTCTGTTATTGAAAATTATGAACCAGAGCTAAATTACTAGGCCACATACAGAAGTGGTTGATCCGGCAGCCGAGTGTCCAATAACACTGAATGTGAGATGCTGCTAATTACGGCCCTATGGACCTTGTTTAAAATTTCTTAAATTTCAACTAGCAAAAAGGCTTTATTATTATTAATTCTTCTCCCCCAGCAGATAGCTGAAAGATAAGTTACTATAGTATTTAGAATTCTATCCACTTATTTTAGAGCACAAATATGCTACTATGTGCTGCCTCAAGCACTAATGAAATACAAAACTACATTCAGCTTCCCAGTAAACTATAATATAAATATTTTACCAGCACTTATTATTAGTTTGCCATTTCCTGCTGACAGCTATTCCAACTTTGCCAGCAGGCACTAGGTCTCACAATTGTATTATGTTTTGAACAAATAGCGACAAACAAAAATTCTCGCAAAATAAATGAACAAGATTTTCTGGGAAAAAGACCCTCTTCCGATGTTAAATGAATATTTCTTTCAAACTCTGACACATACTATTATTTAATTTGCATATTGCACATTTCACTTTTAGTGGAAAACAATTAAGTTAATGAGGAACTAAATAATGTGCACTCAGGGATAATTTAACATTACTGGTTGTTTGATTTTAAGTTTTTTAAACAAACTTTATGCTATTCTGGAGCAGCCCATATCACAGTACTTCTATTGATAATGGAAGACTCTGGTTTTCCAATGATACAGTTTAAAGACTAGCAAGCAATGAAAGCAGTTTTTATAGAAACACAAAGTAAAAAAGGTTTATATAATATTTTTCTTCTGTGCTGTCAAGGAATAGCATAAAATTTAGCTCTCAATGAAATCCAACAATCTTTAAAATATGTCTTGTGTGCATATATGCCTCTACCATCTTGTATCCCCTTATGATGTATGACTACAATGCACCAATAAAAAAGAAGAAAAATATGTCTTGGTTTTAAAGTAATGTGAGTTTTCCCTCCCTCCCTCCCTCCCTCCCTCCCTCCCTCCCTCCCTCCCTTCCTTCCTTCCTTCCTTCCTTCCTTCCTTCCTTCTTTCCGTGGATTGAACCCAGAGAGCATTCTACCTTTAATCCACACTTCCAACCTGATAAGTAAAATAAAAAATTAAATGCGAGTAAAATAAAAATAAGTGAGTACGGCGGAGTGTGAAAAACACGAGAGAGGTCCGGTACACGTGGCATGTAAAGTTTTAATGGCACGGCTCTCCCGGGGATCAGGGCGAGGCACCGTGGGGCCCGCGCGCCTGTCCGAAGCTAGAGGATGCGGGCTCTCCTTTTAAAGGCATGCATCTCCCGAGATGGGGGTTTACTCGCGGGAACGCCCAATTCTCGCGGGGGTTTCAGCCCCTCCCTTGCCCTGCAGAGGTCATGTGACACAAAGTCATATGAGTGCAGGACCCAACTTAACATTCCGGCCTTTTGATGGTAGGGATAATGGATGACGATTGGACCCTCTAGCTTCTTCCTGCTGTCAAGGGGCGTCGTCAGGGGCCCCAGGCCGGGAGGAGTCGGGAGTCCAGTCCCCCAGAAGGGGATGCAGGTGGGTGCATAGCTGCAGTGCGAATTGGAGGTTACCCTGGACAGCTTAGTGATGTGCGCTTGAGGAGGCTTGAACAGGCAAGGGCTATTAAAGAAAAAAACAAATCATGAGATTGAGCAGGCGACCAAAAAGGAGACTGGTTTACTCAGTACCTGGAGAGCTACCCTGAGCTGGCAAAGAGGATGGAGGTTGAGGGATCCAGGAGCCATCAGTCTTCAGCCAGGCTGAGTAGGGCCAGCGGCGGGGCCTGGTCTGGAAAGGTGCTCCCCCTGTGTTGAGGCACCTGGGGCTCACCCTTTTCCAAGGGCATTGTTCCAGTGGCCCTCCTGGCCACATGCCGAGCAGTTAGGCGTGGCTTTGCCCCACTTGAGGCAGGCTCCTGGAGGTAGTTGTTGTTGCAGTCCTCCACACCTAGGTGGCGCTCCAGGGGGCTGAGCCGCCACCGCCAGCCGAAGGGCAGCTACCAGGGATCTGCTTTTTGGCAAAGTCGGAGTGTATGCTCCATTTCCGCCTGTTTCTCTCTGGAATTAAAACTTAGATGCTATGTTAAGGTTCTGTCAGCTGCGACGGACCTATACTCACAAAGAGCAAGTCCCGAGACGGGTGTCCAGCAAGAATGGCAACGCGGACTCCGCACGGGCAGACAGAGAGTGTCGCCCCAGCCCCGGCCTGTCGTTTCCCGCAGCACCTAGGGCGCGCCCGAGCGGGCCACCCAGCAAAATTGCAGTCTGGCGCAGGCCAAGATGGTGACTGTGACATCACCAGGCAGTGACTATGCGCCATCACAAAATGGCAGCTGGCAGGAAAATAAATGGAAGCTGATGGGGGAGAGCATTTGGAGGGATACCAGACCGCTTATAAAAGTTCCTAACTATTCCTGGGCCACCGCAACCTATTTCCCAACTCATATCAAGGCAGACAGGCTCTCAGGGCATCTGCTAGTATAAAGGTTCGACTCCCCATAATTGTTTCGCGGGCGGAAACGAAGAACAGGAAATGGGCGTCCCCGATTTCCCTGCTCAATCGTTCGGAAACAGAGGTTAAGAGATAGGGAAGAACGTCTTCATTCCTTCTCAAAACCGGAGGATGACCTGGTCATCCGCAGCGTGGTCCCAGTGGACCGGGGGACAATGGGTCACCAAGCGCTTGGATTTTTGGGTCCCAGTGGACCGGAAGACCCAAGTCCGGAACCCGCTAACCAAGGGAAGGAGGCAGTTTACCGGAGTGAAGTGTTGCCAGCCAGCGCTGGCTGCGACAGAAGCACTGAGAAGCTGCTGGGAGCGTGGTGGAGCTGGGGCGCGTGGATGCCAGTGGCTGGTGTGGACGGCACTGGCAGCTGGCGCAGGCAGGATCAGTGGGGGTGCGCAGGCGACATGGCTTGCCGGGCCCGCGGTGTGGAGACAAAATGGCTTCCAGATACGCGCCAGACGCTGAGGCTGGGCCCCGAGGAGCACCGCCAGTGAGCCTGGCTCGGGGCGGGTGGGGCAAACCGGCCAGAGGTCCCGGCGGTGACCGGAGAACCAAGCTGGAACGGTGCTTTAGGAGGTCCAAGCGGCAGGCAGAGGTCCTGGCCCGCGCAGGCGGTTGGCAGGCAGAGCAAGTGCCAAGCTGCCTGGCTCGGGCCGGAAAGATGGCCGCCGACTCCTAGGATTGGTTAGGAGTGGAAAGTGGGAGGGATTAAAGATTGTGAGGCCTCCAGTGAGGCCATGAGGTGGGAGGGGTTAAAGATGGCGAGGCCTCCAGTGAGGCCATGAGGTGGGAGGGGTTAAGGATGGCGAGGCCTCCAGTGAGGCCATGAGGTGGGAGGGGTTAAAGATGGTGAGGCCTCCAGTGAGGCCATGAGGTGGGAGGGGTTAAGGATGGCGAGGCCTCCAGTGAGGCCATGAGGTGGGAGGGGTTAAAGATGGCGAGGCCTCCAGTGAGGCCATGAGGTGGGAGGGGTTAAGGATGGCGAGGCCTCCAGTGAGGCCATGAGGTGGGAGGGGTTAAGGATGGCGAGGCCTCCAGTGAGGCCATGAGGTGGGAGGGGTTAAGGATGGCGAGGCCTCCAGTGAGGCCATGAGGTGGGAGGGGTTAAGGATGGCGAGGCCTCCAGTGAGGCCATGAGGTGGGAGGGGTTAAGGATGGCGAGGCCTCCAGTGAGGCCATGAGGTGGGAGGGGTTAAAGATGGTGGGGCCAAGATGGCGGCCCCCCAGTGATTCCACGTGTCCAAGATGGCGGGCCAAAGCTGACGACCCCCCCCCCCCAGTAATTCCATGTGGCTGCTTACCGGAATGGCCAGGCCCAGGCAGCAGGGGTGGGCAGGCACAGGGTGAAGGGCGCCAGGGCGCGAGTCCGAGTGGAGGAACCAGCTGGAGCGAGGGCTGGACTTGGCGGGCTGGGGGCTGTTTAGCAGAGTGGCGGCCACCTAGATGGAGGAGGCAGGCGGCCCCGGCAGGCGGGTCTAAGCAACGCCAGGCGCGGAGAAGACATAGGCGCGCGGTGTGGCGCAGTCCGCGGGCGGCGCGGTCCCATTCCAGCGGCGGGCGGCGTGGGCGGGTGGGAACGGCGGTTTTAGGAGGTCCAAGCGGCACGGGGCGGCAGCGGCGGCAGTGGTGGGAGCAACTCCTGCAAGCGGAGCGCTGGTGTGGGACCTCACAGTCAGCTGCTGGCGGGTCGGAGAGTCCGGGGCTCAAAAAGAGAGTAAAAATAAAAAGAGAAAACAGAAAAAAAAAAAAAATGGGGAGGGACCCAAGAGTTCTCCTGGTTCGGCACCAAATGATAAGTAAAATAAAAAATTAAATGCGAGTAAAATAAAAATAAGTGAGTACGGCGGAGTGTGAAAAACACGAGAGAGGTCCGGTACACGTGGCATGTAAAGTTTTAATGGCACGGCTCTCCCGGGGATCAGGGCGAGGCACCGTGGGGCCCGCGCGCCTGTCCGAAGCTAGAGGATGCGGGCTCTCCTTTTAAAGGCATGCATCTCCCGAGATGGGGGTTTACTCGCGGGAACGCCCAATTCTCGCGGGGGTTTCAGCCCCTCCCTTGCCCTGCAGAGGTCATGTGACACAAAGTCATATGAGTGCAGGATCCAACTTAACACAACCCTTTTAAAAATTTTTTTGAAACAGGGTCTTGTTCAATTGCTGAGGGTCTTGTTAAATTGCTGAGGCTGTTTTGAAATCTGCGATCCTCCTGTCTCCGTTTCCCAAGTCCTGTGATCACAGGAGTGCCTACCGTGCCTAGCTCAGTGATGTGACCTTCTCAATGCCGCCTATCAATGATAAGTGCTTCCCTGCAAGCATTGCCCACTCCTTCGCCTCACTCTTGCTTCTTTGGTGTCAGCTAGGTAAAGCATAATTCACAGCTTATTCTGCCTTTTTTCTCTTGTGATTGAATGTAGGTGAAGTAAAACACAGAAAAAAAACAAAGCTTACCACATCTTACATTTTGGATCATGGTGACTAGCAATCATGCTCTATTTTTCTATTTTATTTGCAAGACTTTTTTTTTTTTTGTGGTGGTACTGGGGTTCCTGGAAGCCCTTCTACCTCCGGGCTACACTCTCAGACCTATTTTTAAAATATTTTTATTTGGAAACAGGGTCTCTTAAGCCAGAGCGGCTGGCTTCAGACCTGCACCATCCTCCTGTCTCTGCCTCCCAAGCACGGGGATTACAAGCGTGCGCCACCACGCCCGGCAATATGCAAGACTTTGGTGATTATTTTACAAGTCCTCTCTGTAAGTCACTAGCACTTTTTTCTCCATCCTAATTCTAAGCTGTTGACTATGATTTCTACTTCAGTAAGAAAACTGATGCAAGCAGAAGAGGCTTACCATGAACTCCTACCTTGACATGGCTTGACCTAAGAATACTTCTGCACATATATTTGTGTTTTTATTAGCCTACTCCCAGAAAAAGCTAGCCCTCTACTTGTGTAGGAGATTCTATTCCTCTCTAACCCACTCAAGATGTGGCCTTAGAAATTCTTTCTTCTCTTTCTTGCACTTTGCTCCTAATGGTTCTTGTGGGTGGCATGTAAACATACTCTGTTGCTTATATTTCTAAAAAAAAAAATAATCTTGTTTCTTACTCCATTTCTCCTTCTAGGTCTTTCCCTTTCCTCATTTCTCATTCTTAAAAAAAAAAAACTGGTTGAAATACGATGATTCTATATGTTTCCAATTTCTCTTCTTTTTAATTTTCCCTTTGATTTCATTCAAACAGATTTTCAGCACCGGAATGTGACTGAAACTGCCTTTGTCCAGGTGGCTCATAGATTCCAGGCTGCTGAAACGAATGGTCCTGCTCAGTCCTCATCTTCCTTGAACTCTCATTAACATTTGACAAAACCGATCAGTGTCCGCTTCTTAAATCATTTTCAGTACTCAGCTTCCAGGAAAACAAGCTTACAGTGTTGTTAGGTTTTATTTGTTTGCTACATCTAAGATGTTCTAAATCTTTCCCAATATCTCTGGCTTTTCAATGTCATGGTGTCCTTGGACTCAGTATTCACATCAATTCTTTTTCCTGTTTTTTTTTTTTCTCTCTCCCTCCCTTCCTTCTTTTATTCCTTCTCTCTCTCTCTCTCTCTCTCTCTCTCTCTCTCTCTCTCTCTCTGTGTGTGTGTGTGTGTGTGTGTGTGTGTGTGTGTGTGTGTGTTTTGCTGAGGATTAAACATTAAAACTGGGGCATTTTACGTTTGAGACATAAGAAAGCCCTATTTTATTATTATTTTAAAATTTTTGAAACAGGACTTCACTAAGTTGCTGAGATCCTCACTAAGTTACTGAGGCTGGCCTTGAACCTCTATCCTCCTGTTTCAGCCTTCCAAGTACTGGGATTACAGGTGTACGACACTGTGCCTGGCTTCTTCTGTCCTTAATAACCATTTTGTTGAACTTATTCCTCTCAAGGCTTTAATTGCCAATTTAATGCTGATATAACATTTGAGTATATACTTACTATAAAATTCATAAAACATATAAACATTATAAAATATCTAAGTATAACAAGTGACATATACTATAAAGCTATGAATATACCAATTTATAAAAATACATAGATACATATAAATGATAAGTTCAAAATTCTTTTCTGAATTCCATTATTTATGAAATACAGAATGTCTTTCTCATAAGACATCTCCACTTGGATAGCAAATCTGCCTGTGAAGCTCACTGTGTTCTAGAATTAACCTTCTGGTATTTTTTGGAGAGGCTTACTGGGGATTCAACCCAGGAACATTCTACCTCTGGACAACAGCCCCAGCCCTTTTATTTTTTTTTTTTATGTTGCAATGGATCTCATTAAGCTGCCTGCCGAGGCTGACCTCAGGCCTGTGATGCTCCTGTCTCAGCTTCCCAAGTGCTGGGAATACAGGCATGGCCCATAACACCTGGCTGCCACAATTTTTTTTTTTATCCAGTTTTTTTTTTTCTTTACAGGGAAAGGCAACTTCATTGTTACAATTGCAAAACCCAAAGTCTTTATTATTGTTTTAGGCTATTATCTGTTTTCCACACATTCACCATTTTATCAATGACTACTGCTGGTGCTGTTTCCAGAATGTACCCAATATCTGCTCTTTTTTTTTTTTTTTTTTTTTTTTGGTGGTGGTACTGGGGATGGAACCCTTCTACCTCTGGGCTATACTCCCAGACCTATTTTTTTTATATTTTATTTGGAAAAAGGGTCTCTTAAGCCAGCTGGCTGGCTTCCAACCTGCGCGATCCTCCTGTCTCGGACTCCCAAGTGAGGGGATTACAAGCGTGCACAACCACGCCTGGCTCTGCTCACTTCTTACCAAAATTATTTCTACCACCCAGATCTGCGCTGCTCATCTTTTCATATGGATTATTACAGCAGCATTCATTTGTGCTCTTCTCTTTCTTTGGGTTTTCTCAGGCTCTAGCAAAGAAATGTTTATATCTAACATGGGGGCTTGCTTTCTTTTTCTTCTATTCAAACTCTTACTTATTTTGATCTCTCTTGGTCTTAAAGTCAAATTCTTACAAAGATCTACAAGGCCTCTGTGAGCTGCGCCCTTTACCTTTCTGACTGTATAGCCGTTGACTTTCTCCTCCATTCTGTCTGGCTCCTTTGGCTTCCTGTCTTCACCTTCCTTGGTTCATGATGACACTCCAGTGTTTGTTCCTTTGCCTTAAAGAAATTCCTATGCCTTCATTTAATGAAAAGATGGATGAGTGAGTGGACAAAGTAAAGATTTGGCGACAGCTGTAATAGAAAAAACATGTATTAAATTTTGAATTTTTAATTGTTTTAAATGTTTAAAATTGTATCTGAAAGCAACGTGGAGACTGGAGACGTGTGATCCTGTCTCCTCTCAACCTTTGCCCCTGGTTTTCTCTTGGTCCAGTGTGCTTTTATTTCTTTTCAACTTTTCAACCACTGTCCTTGAAGTCTTATACAGATTTCACTTTCTTCTCTGAACCACTCCCATCTGTGCAGGATGAGATAAGTGATATATGTATCCTTATCAAGATACTTTTCATGCTTGATGAAAAGTATCTTGAGACTTGATCTCTTTATTGATCAGTCTCATAATAAATGAACTTAATAGTATTGGAAGAAGGAATTTTGCCTTATTCCATTTTGTATACACATCACACAATTCATTTCTCAAGATATGAACAAATGCTAATAAGATTCTACAGTCTGGGTGTGGTGGTGCACCCCTCTAATCCCAATACTTGAGAGGCTGAGACAGGAGGATCACAGGTTTGAAGCCAGCCTTAGCAATTTCCCGAGGCTTTCAGCAATCGAGTGAGACCTTGTTTTGTTGAAAAAAAAAATAAAACTGGGGAGTGTAGGTTGGAGGTAGAATGTCCCTCCAATTTTCAGTATCATAAAATAAATAAATAAAAATAAAGATCTATAATACTAGGCACATGTCCAGGGATGAGATAATCACTGAACCTCTTGAGATAATGGGACAGCGATGGGTTTGCTTTGTTCATTGTTACATTTTGTGTTCATATATACTCTGTGGATGTAAATGAATGAATTTCACATAGTGACACTGGCAATGAATGGGGGCATATTGATGAATGCCATTGCTCCGGCTGTCTATAACAAGACTTTAAGAGAGTTTCAAGAGCTATCACCTGGTAAATGTACCCTGTTAACCTAGAACAAGTAAATCACACTGACTGAGATTTTGGGTAAAAAAAAAAAAAGAAAAAAATTTCTTTTTTTTTTTTAGATTCTTGCTTCCTTTTAAAGTTGAGGCTAAGCCGGGCATGGTGGTGCACACTTGTAATCCCAGCATTTAGGAGGCTGAGACAGGAAGACCACAGTTTGCGGGCAGCCTCAGCTAATTAGTGAGGCCCTGGCAACTCAGTGAGACCCTGTTTCAAAATAAAGAATAAAGAATAGGGCTGGGATGTCACTCTGAATGCCCCTGGGTTCCATCCCCAGTACAGCAATAAAAAAAAATTTAAAGTCCTGAAACTATCTACAGGAAAAAGTTGTAATCCTTTAGGATATTTTGAGGAACATTCTTTTCCCAAAAGCCAATTTGCAAAAGGCTGATTCATCAAATTTGTATTTTTCTAACTCTTCAGTTTTTTTTTTTTTTTTTGTTTTTTTGTTTTTTTTTTTTTTTGGTGGTACTGGGGTTCCTGGAAGCCCTTCTACCTCTGGGCTACACTCCCAGACCTATTTTATACTTTTTTAAATTTTTTGGAAACAGGGTCTCTTAAGCTACCGCGGCTGGCTTCGAACCTGCGGGATCCTCCTGTCTCCTCCTCCCAAGCACGGGGATTACAAGCATGCGCCACCACCACACCCGGCTCAGGGTTTTTTTTTTTTTTTTTTTTTTTGACAATTTTTATTTATTTTTTTTTGCTGTACCGGGGATGGAACCCAGTGGCATTCTACCTCTGAGAGACACTCCCAGCCCTATTTTTTATTCTTTATTTTGAAACAGGGTCTCACTGAGTTGCAAAGGGTCTCACTAAGTAGCTGAGGCTGTCTGCAAACCATGATCCTCCTGTTTCAGCCTCCCAAATGCTGAGATTACAAGCATGTACAACCACACCTCGCTTTGACAAGTTTTTATTTTGTTATTTTAGTAGCACTTTGAGAAATGTACATTTTCAGCCAGGCATGGTGGCACATGCTTGTAATCACAATGTTTGGGCCAGCCTCAGCAACATAGTGAGGCCCTCTGTAACTTAGTGATACTCTTTCAACAAAACAAAACAATAAATTGGACTGGAAATGTAGCTCAGAGGCAAAAATGACCCTGGGTTCAATCCTCAATCTCTAGCACACACACACACAAAAAGGAAGAAAGAAAGAAAGAAAGGAAGGAAGGAAGGAAGGAAGGAAGGAAGGAAGGAAGGAAGGAAGAAAGAAAAGGAAAGAAACAAGAAATAAAGAAAAGAAAAAAAGAATGCTTTTTGTTTTCTCAGTCTCTGCTCCCTACCATACATCTAAGGGACAGGAGTAGAGGAAAGGAGGCGTAGTAGAGAATGTGGGAAGACTGAGGAGCATTCAACATTTCTTTTCATCAACTCTTTACTGTTTATACAATATGAAAAGAGTCATATCACTCAATTTCAGAAATTGGATTTGCTGTTGCTCTAGTCTCAAGTGCAAGAAGTTAATGAGTGATCAATATCCTCTCCACATCCATAAAACATGTACCCCACACAGAAACACACACACACACACACACACACACACACACACACACACACACACACACAGACACACTTCTAGTCTAGAAATATATTCATATTAGAATTTTAGGTTAAAAATATTACAGCCCAGCCTGGTGTGGTGGCGCATGCTTGTAATCCCCATACTTGGGAGGCGGAAAAAGGAGGATCGCACAGGTTCAAAGCCAGTCTCGCTGGCTTAAGAGACCCTGTTTCCAAATAAAATATAAAATGGGTCTGGGAGTATAGCCTGGAAGTAGAAGGGTTTCAGAGAGTAGCCTGGAAGTAGAAGGGTTTCATCCCCAGTACCACCAAAAAAAAAAAAAAAAAAAAAAAAAAAAACTCAAAATATATATATATATATTCCAGCCCACAGATTAGGATAAATACTTGTCAATCATCTATGATAAAAATATCCAAAATATGTGAAAAGTTCTTACAACAATAAATTATAAATCAATTTTAAAATGTGCAAAAGTTAAAATAAATACTCTCCAAAGAAAATATTCAAATGGCCAATAAACAATGAAAATATGAATAACATAATCAATCAGAGAAATGCAAAATAATATCACAACGAAGCACTTGGGGGTCGTAGCTCAGTGGTAGAGCAAGCCCTTGCTCTAGCCTACAAAGGCTTTGGGTGTGAGCTCCAGCATGTCAAACCCAGCACACAAAAGCGACACAAACAAAATCACAGTGAAATATCAAGACACACTCACACGGATGGTTAAACAAACAAACAAATGAACAAACAATCCAGACAATAACAAGTACTGAGAAGGACATGGAGAAATAGAAACTTTCACACATGGCTGGTGGGATTGTAAAGTAGTACAGCCATTTTGTAAAACAGCTTGGTAATTTCACAGAATGTTAAACAGTTTTCATATGACGCAAAAATTTCTTTCCTAAATATAGACACAAAAGAAATAAAAATATGTGCTCATAGAATCATTTATACTGGCCAAAAGTAAGAAGCAACACAAATGTCTACCTACAGGTGAATGGATAAACAAAATGTGGTTTACCTATACAAAAGAACATTGTTTGGCAATAAAAATAGATCAATTACTGATGTATCCTATGTATGGATGTCTCAATATTTAACTGTAAGGAACACTGAAGGCCTTGTATAAATTACAGAAGCCAGTGACAGCTGTGCATGGTTTTGCAGGACTGTAATCCCAGTACTTGGGAGGCTGAGGCAGGTGCATTTAAATTTGGAGGCCAGCTTTGGAAATTTAGCAAAACCCAGTTTTAAAATAAAAAATCAAATAGATCTAGGGATGTAGTTTAGAGGTAGAACATCCCCAGGTTCAATCCCTAGCCCCCCCCCAGAAGCCAGTTACCCCCAAATATATATTGTATTATTCAATTCACAAGACATATCTATAATAGATAAATTTGTAGAGATAGTAATGAGACAATTGCCTGCCAGAAGGGATTAAGTACTGACTGCTGATTGACATGGGGCTTCTTTTGGGAGTAATGAAAAGATTCCAAAATTATTTAATTGTGATCATCGCACAACTCTGTGACTACACTTAACACAGTAAACTGTACACTTTGGAAGGATAAACTTTGTGGTATGGATTTGGTAGCAGGGGAAATGCTGACGGGTAGAACCCATGAGTGCTAAGTGCTTTACCACTGAGCGACATCCCCAGCAGTTTTATTTTTTATTTTGAGACAGGGCCCCTCTAGACTGCTCAAGCTGGCCTACAAATCTGGATCCTTCTGCCTCAATCTCTAGAGTAGCCAAGACTGTGGATGTGTGCCCCTATGCTCAGGTAGAAACTGTTTTTTTTTTTTTTAAATAAGTGAAACAGTTTTTATTGATCATCATTATTATCCAGAAGCATGCTTTAAATTCTTCTCTTTTGTAAAGTAGTATATCAAGGAACAAGTATATCATTCCTGTCTTAGGAGTTAAGATGACCTCAATATTAGAACGTAAATACATGTAAAACTAAATAGATGCCGGGCGTGGTGGCGCATGCTTGTAATCCCAGCATTTGGGAGGCTGTGACAGGAAGATCCGGGTTCGCAGACAGCCTCAGTTACCACTTAGGGAGGCCCTTTGCAACTCAATGAGACCTTGTTTTAAAATAAAGACTAAAAAATAGGGCTGGGGGTGTAGCTTCAAGGTAGAATGCTTCTGGGTTCCATCCACAGTACCACAAACAAACAAACAAATAACTAAATAGATGGTAAGTTTTATGAGCAGTGGCCCTTGAACCAGATAATATGGTTTTAATCCTTAATTATCACTTGGAATCTGGATAAATTACTTAAGCTCTCTACATTTCAACTTCCTATTTATAAAAAGAATGTAACAATACAACTTGTTGCTAAAGACAGTAAGAGTTAGCTATGAGATGTCAACTGATCTCTTCTTTCTTACTAGCAAAATCTGGGTTTTATTATGGAGGGGTGCTCAGCCAAAAACTCTGTAGAATCCCAGTGTCCCTTGCAGCTAGCTGTAGCTATGTGATGCAGCTATGGCCAATTAAATTCAGGTAAAAGTGAGGAGGTGGGGCTTCAGGAGTTCCTTAAGCAGGGATGCTCAGCAGGCAGGTGCTTTCTCCTCTTTTCCTCCTCTACTTCTTGACTGGAATGTGGATGCAATGATGTAATTTTGGATTTTATAACCAGGATCTTTGGGAGTTTCTGCTCAGCAATACTAAACAGGGAACTTTTGTCTTTCTGCTTGCAACATTTAATTTTACTCGGTTGATTCAGAAAGTGCTTTCCAGAGAAGATGATGGAAACTGGAACTTTGTCTTTTTTTTCTTTTTGGTGGTACTGGGGTTTGAACTCAGGGGAATTCTACCTCCAAGCTATTCTGCCAGCCTTACTTTTTTACTTTGAAACAGGCTCACACTAAGCTGCTGAGGGTCTTGTTAAGTTCTGAGGCTGTTCTTGAACCGGTGATCCTCCTATCTCAGCCTCCCAAGTACTGAGATTACAGGTGTGCATAACGATGCCAGGCTGACATAAACTGGGCCTTGATGTATGAATTGATGTTAGTGATGGAGACAAGATGATTTAAAGTCTAGGCAATGTATATTTCTGAAGGAATTTCTTTAATAAAATAATTGGACTTTTAAAAAGTTTCCTAGGTTCATTAAAACTTCTTTTGGTACACATTAGATGAAATTTGTATTCTACCCAGTTTTCAAACGATTTTTAATACCAGGTGATGGATCATCGGCTAAAATAAAATTTTCTCCTGTACAAGTTTCCTTTTTTCTTTAACGTTATGACAGTGCCATTTTGTAGAGAAATTAGCTTTCAACTGCCAAAGCAAACGATCAGGAAACAGGAGACGAGAGCAAATGTTATAAAGAGAAGATAATATTTGAACTGATAACCCATTTCATTATATTTACTAGATAACCTCTTTACCTCTTGCAACTCTTGTGAAATAAAGGAATGAAGAAATTAATGGGATTAATTCAGTCAAGAAAGTTGCTAGTGGTGTGTGTGTGTGTGTGTGTGTGTGTGTGTGTGTGTGCATTAAGGGTTGAATCCAGAGGCATTCTACTTCTGAGCTAAACCCCCAGCTCGATTTTATTTCTTATTTGGAAACAGGATCTCACTGAGTTGCAGAAGAACTTGCTAAATTGTAAAGGCAAGCTTTGAACCTGCAGTCCTCCTGTCTTACTCTCCCAAGTACTCAGATTACAAGTTGTACTACCAAGCATGGCTGCTAGATTTTACTTAATTTTTTTCAAACCCAGTGTGGTGACGCACAATTGGAATCCCAGCATTTGGGAGGCTGAGACAGGAGGATGGTGGTTCCCAGACAGCCTCCGCTACTTAGCAAGGCCCTTTGCAACTTGGTGAGACCCTGTTTCAAAAATAAAAAGACTAAAAGCCAGGCGTGGTGGCTCACGCTTGTAATCTCAGCACTTGCCAGGCGGAGACGGAAGAATTCCACAGATTGGAAGCCCCCCTCAGCTACTTAGTGAAGCTCTCAGCAATTTAGTGAAACCCTGTTTCCAAATAAAGTATAAAATAGGTTTGGGAGTATAGCCTGGAGGTAGAAAAGCCACTGGGTTCCACCCTCAGTACCACAAAAAAAAAAAAAAAAAAAAGACTATAAATTTGGCTGGGGTGTGGCTTAGATTTACAGTGCTCTTGGTTTCCATCCCCAGTACCACACACACACACACACACACACACACACACACACACACACAAAAAAAAAAAAAAAAAAAAAAATCGGGCTGGGAGTGTAGCTTGTAGGTAGAATGCCCCTGGCTTCCAACCCTAGTTCCACTAACAAAACAGAACAAATAGTTTCCAGTAGTTTTCAGCAAGGTGAGAGAGAGGGTGGAGGAAAAGATATTTTTTATTCTCCTGCCCTGGGGTGTGTTCAAGTGGAGAAGGGGAGGCATCTACTTTGCAAGGAGTTCCAGGGGACCCAGCTGTGCCTCCACCCTGGTTTAGACCAGCATACACTTGTACTTTCACTTTGCAGTCTCGGCTTTACCCGCTTCTGGGAAAGCCTAGCATTCACCTAGCAAGGCCATTGTGTTTTCCTCTTCGTTTTTTTGGAAGGGCAACTCATCGTGATAAAATGAGACATTTTTGTAGGGAACAGGATACAATTTTAAATACCTTTAAATCACTTCCAAAAGCAATACAATTAGCTAAGCACTTACGTTTTATTAGCAATAGCAAGCAAAATTAATAAGTAAATTCAACTAAAAATGATTATGTGTCAAAGTGTATGGTTTTTACACTGACATTTCACATAATCTGACTTTGCTTAGAAGAGAAATCACTCGGCTGTTAAAATTACTTTTAAAGAGCTGTCAAAATTGGAAAACTGGCTGTCAAAAATATGATGAGAAAAGTTTAAAAATGGTAAAGTATGTTGACTTAGACAAAAAATATTACCTTCATGATGGAAAACTTGAATATTTATCATTGTCTTCGAAAGGGATGATTTTTTTTCCTCTCAGAAATTGGACATCCTTGCTTTAAAATTTGCATACTGACACATGTATTTTCATTTTCATAGCAACATGAATGAAACCATTTATATTCATACCACAATGAAAATGTCTCTAGGTGCTAAAAAATGTTAATCTGGTAATGCCAACTATAGTTGTTCTTACCACTGTTTAATTATGTTTCCTTTTGTTTTGTGGGTCTGGGATTGGAACCCGGGGCATTCGACCTTCGAGCTACATCCCCTGTCCTATTTTTTATTCTTTATTTTGAAACCGGGTCTCATTGAGTTGCAGAGGGCCTCACTAAGTAGCTGAGGATGTCCGCGAACCACAATCCTCCGGTCTCAGCCTCCCAAATGCTGGGAATACAAACCTGCACCACCATGCCTGGCAATTTTCTTCCTTTCTTTCTTTCTTTCTTTCTTTCTTTCTTTCTTTCTTTCTTTCTTTCTTTCTTTCTTTCTTCTCTTCCTTCCTTCCTTCCTTCCTTCCTTCCTTCCTTCCTCTCTCTCTCTTTCTCTCTCTCTCTCTCTCTCTCTCTCTCTCTCTCTCTCTCCCTCTCTCTCTCTTTCTTTCTTTCTTTTTGGTAGCACTGGGGTTCCTGGAAGCCCTTCTATCTCCGGGCTACACTCCCAGACCTATTTTTACATTTTTATTTGGAAACAGGGTTTCCTAAGCCAGTGCACAGCTGGCTTCAAACCTGCAAGATCCTCCTGTCTCTGCCTCCCAAGAGTGAGGATTACAAGAGTGTGCCACCACGCCTGGCAATTATGTTTCATTTTTAATTGAAGAGAAATTTAACTCTCACCAGTGTTTTCAGTTTTCTTGATTTTTTAAAATTATCATTATGATTATTATTTTTGGCAGTGCTGGGGACTGAATCCAGGGCCTTGCCCATGGCAGACAAGCTTTCTACTACTGGGTGGCCCCTTTTCTAAAGTTTTATTTTATTTTGAGACAGGGTCTTGCTAAGTTGCGCAGACTGGCCTTGAACTTGTGATTCTCTTATCTCAGCCTCCTGAGTAGCTGTGAACACAGCTGTGTACCAGAAGGCCCAGCTTTTGATTTTTTCATCAAACTATTAAAAATACATATTTTAACTAATAGAAAAACATAAATCTGTATTTTCTGGAAAGTTTGGTAAGGTTTATTGTCGGGGCCCACTCGGCTGGACCGAGATGGCACCCAGGCTTGTTGCCAGCGTGGACTCAAGATGGCGCCTAGGCTTGCAGCCAAGTCATGAGACTCACAAGATGGACGTCTCCTTGAGCATGCGCAGTTGGTAGGGAATAGAGGGAGGGATTGTGATGCTGATATATATTGTGCTTGCTGTATGCATTAGCAGACATATTAGCAGACATATTAGGAGACATATTGAGAGACATATTGAGACATATTAAAAGAAGAATTAAGGATCCATTAAAGAAGAATTCATGTTTCAGCTGAAGAGGTGTCTGTGTCGTTCTCTAAGCCCCTGCAGGTCGGAGTCTTAGGGGACGATAGTTTATATATTGTTATGATGCCTACTCAAATTATAAGAAAATAATATCAGATACTCAATTTGAATTCAAAAATGATTTTTGAGGCTTCATGTGATGGCTGATTCTTTTGTCCATATCATAATTTCAAAAGCGGTAAGTAATTGAGAACCCTGAAATTGGGAACAGACAGATTAGTTCAGCCAACACCACTTTTTTACAATTTGAAAATCTGTCAATAATTTAAATCTGAAAAAGTTTGATACAGAAATAGAGAGCAAATACAGCCCTCCAGAATATGTTAAGCATTTGATTGTTAATTTGCAATAACAATATACTTGTTTATATCAAGATGAATACAATATATGAATATGAAATAAAATAAATGATTTCCTTCCTACTTTTCCCCACCTACTATAAATAATGTAGACTTTAAAGTAGATATTGTGAGTAACTATCATATTGCCAATTTTTCATTGCTGTGTGACCTTGTGTGTTGACTTCTTTCTCTGTGTGTAGACTACAAGTAATTGTAGTTATCACCTTCCCAGTGCATTCATAGAAATCTTATAAAGATTGCTACACAAAAGACTGCAAAATACTGTTAGAGTGTGTATTTAAATGCCCTCCCCCACCAAAACTAAATGTCCTCCAAAACTCATATTTTGAAAGCATGTCCCCAGTGTGGACATGCTTTGGAGGTGAGATCTTGGATACAATATGTCTATGGACCTCTTCTCCTGCCTCTACTTCTGGCTGCCATGATGTGAGGGTTATGTTCACTCAACATGTGCCCTAAAGCCAGTGCTGCCAGGATTTATGCCTTGGAGCCTGCCATATGGACTGAAATCTCTGAAACTGTGAGCCCTCATAAACCTTTCCTCTGTTAAATTGTTATTGTCAGGTATTTTGGCCAAAGCACAGAAAAGGTGAATAAAAGAAATACTTTATAAATGTTAATATTTAAACAGACTTATGTTACTTTTTTTGTTGTTGTTGTTGCAGTACCAAGGATGGAACCCAGGGGCATTCTATCTTTGAGCTATCCCCTAGCCCTATTTCATATTACTTATTTTGAATCAGGGTGTCACTGAGTTGCAAAGGCCCTCACTAAGTAGCTGAGGCTGTTCTTGAACTGCAATTCTCCTGTTTCAGACTCCCAAATGCTGGATTACAAGTGTGCACCACCATACTATTTCTAAAGAAGTTTAGCTGGACATGGCGGCACATGCACATAATTTCAGCTACTAAGGGATGTGGAAGGAGGAGGATTTCAAGTTGCTATGGCAGCCTGGGCCATTCTGCAACCACATAAAAAATAAAAAAGGCTGGGGATGTAACTCAGTGGTAGAGTATTCCTGAGTTTAAACCCCAGTAACACACACACACACACGCGCGCGCATGCACACACACATGCACACACCTACACATGCACACACACAAATTCAAAGTAAAGATACAGCTTAAATGGGATGGATTATGGAGGAAAACAAAATTTACTACAGAAAAAAAAACAATTGTTCATTTTGAGCAAAGAATTTTATTGTATCTACTATTTCCCCACTTATGGGGAATAATTTAAAGCTGGCTGTTAGATTTTCTAAGCTTTATATAATTTTATATTTTAATACCACTAGATTTAATGATCAAAGTTCTTAAAGTTGGACTTAACATATCACATAATATGTGCATCCAAAATTATACCTGCTTATTGTTTAAGCCAAAACAATAAAAATGCTTACAAACATTGCTACAAATAAGATAAATATAATTTCATGACACTGACCTAAATTATGCCTTCATGATATTAGGGGGTGTCAGCTATATACAAATTTAAGTATAAAGTATACAAATCAAAACATCTCTGAATCTAAATATATAAATCTCATTGTTCTCAGAACCAGGTTGACATGCCCTTATTACATGAATGAATAAGAAACCATAAATTTAGAACCCTAACCAGTAATCCAAAGTATAGTAGGTATATGTTGGAGAAAAGTTTGTGTTGCTATGGGAACTTTGGCTTTTGTTTACATTATGTTGCAAACTATATTATGTGCCTTGGTTCACCTTAATGACTACCTTCATATATTGCTAATTATACTATTTTCCCTCATTCACTCTGATGATTAACTCCTTAAGGTTAATACTGCTCATCTTTATTGAGTTAGTTCATATTTTTCTTGAATACAGAAATATGAACTCACATTTATCTTCATTTGTGGAGATTGCATTATGCATGCCACCGCCACCTGTTCATTACATGAAGGGAAAGGAGTCTTTGCTTTTATGAGATTTGCAAAATTACATTTATGAAAATTATAAGTTTGACCTTGTTTGCCTATAGGAATAACATATTACAAATTGTAGAAAATAAAATTTGTGAAACTTTTTCTTTTTTTTTTTGCGCTACTGAGGATGGAACCCAGGGGCATTCTACCTCCAAGCTACACCCCCAACTCTACTTTTTATTCTTTATTTTGAAACAAGGTCTCACTGAGTGGCAAAGGGCCTCACTAAGTAGTTGAGGCTGTCCTCGAACCACGATACTCCTGTCTTAGCCTCCAAACACTTTTTCTTGTATGAACATAAGAATCTACAATTTCCTTATTCCAAATTTCCTGCAGCACTTTAAAGAAGAAAGTCTTAGCTATTAAGAAGAACGATTGTTCTACTTTCACCATAGGTGAAGACACAATAAAATATCATATGTGCATAATCATTTTTTAAAATGGCTCCTTCACATTTATTTTTTATTTTCTTATATTTAATTTTTTAATTTATTTTCTATTTTTATGTGGAACATATTGAAAATGGCATACATTCAGACTGTGCTTGGTGCCCTCTCCCCCACCCTGCTCCCCCCCTCCCAACAATGAGTATTCAGGTTAACCATGCTATTCATAATTTTACACATATTTGGATGCAGCTCCTCCTCCATTAATCATTCTCAAACATTTTCCTCTCCTATCCTTCCAGTTCTAGCTTTTCTGAGTTTTCCCCTCCATTATCTGGAATCCCTCTGGTATTCCTAATAGTCCCTAGTTTGGGCATATTAGAGAAAACATATGTTCCTTCTCTTTCTGTGCTTGGCTGATCTCACTTAACATAATATTCTCCAGGTCTTTCCATCTTTTTGTGAATGATATGATTTTGTTCTTCTTTATAGTTGAGTAGAATTCCATTGTTTGTATTTTCCATAATTTTGCAATCCATTCATCGGTTTATGGAGACCTAGGTTGGTTGCATATTTTGTCTATTATGAATTGTGCTGCTATGAACATGGGTATGCATATGTCACTGTCGTTCTCTGATTTCAACCCCTTTGGACAAATATCCAGGAGTGGTATAGCCAGATCACATGGTGTATCCATTCCCAGTTTTCTAAGGAATCTCCACACTGATCTCCATAGCTGCTGAACTAGTTTGCACTCCCATCAACAGTGTAAAAGAGTTCCTCTTTCCCCACATCCTCACCAGCATTTGTTGTTATTTGATTTCTTTATGCTTGCCACTCTGATTGGGGTTAGATAGAATCTCAGTGCAGTTTTGATTTGCATCTCCCTGATGGCTAATGATGTAGAATATTTTTTCATGTATTTATTGGCCATTTGTATCCCTCCTCCTCCTCCTCCTCCTCCTCCTCCTCCTCCTCCTCCTCCTCCTCCTCCTCCTTCTTCTTCTTCTTCTTCTTCTTCTTCTTCTTCTTCTATGGTACTGGGGTTCCTGGAAACTCTTCTAGCTCCGGGATACACTCCCAGACCTATTTTTATGTTTTATTTGGAAACAGGGTCTCTTAAGCCAGGGAGGCTGGCTTCGAACCTGCGTGATCCTCCTGTCTCTGCCTCCCAAGCGTGGGGATTACAAGCTCGCACCACCATGCCCAGGTGTATTTCTTCTTTTGTGAATGTCTATTTAGAATCTTGAGTTAGCAGGACATTAGAGTTGCAGTTAGTAAAAGTGAATGTGTTATATATTACAAATATTTGGAATTTTGTTAGGGGTTGATGAAACTATGAAGTATGATACTGAAGTGGTGGATCCACAACACTATTCATTTTCAAAACCCATAAAATTTTATAGTAAAGAGACATTAATATATGGAAGTAAAATATTCATTAGGGAGCCGGGCGTGGTGGCGCACGCTTGTATCCCAGCGCTTGGGTGGCTGAGACAGGAGAATCACACAGGTTCGAAGCCAGCCTTAGCTACTGAGTGAGGATCTCAGCAACTTAGTGAGACCCTGTTTCCAAAATAAAATATAAAAAGAGGCCTGGGAGTATAGCCCAGAGGCAGAAAGCCCCTGGGTTCCACCCCCAGTACCACCACCAAAAAAAAAAAAAAAAAAAAGAAAAAGAAAGAAAAGAAATATTAGAAATATTAGGGAGAGGCGGGTTCTAAAGAACCTCACTGAAAGTACTAGGAGAAAAAGTGGCAGACTGGGGAAATTTGCAAGTGTATAGGATCTCTAAGACCAAAGACAGCAGAACATGAGCAGAACAGAACATGAGCTGTATGTTTTATTTAATATTTTTTTCTCAGAGTGGTGCAAGTTAACAATTCTTTGTGTGTGTGTGTGTGTGTGTGTGTGTGTGTGTGTGTGCGCGCGCTACTAGGAATTGACACAGGCCCATTCTACTTCTGAGCTACAACGCCAGCCCTCCTGTTAAGTTGCTGAAGCTGTTGTCTAACCTTGGCTCTTCCTGTCTTAATCTTCCAACTACTGGGATTACAGGAACGCTCCTGTAACCCACCTATAATGCATGTCTGGCGACAAGTTCATTATAAAATCACTGCACATGTATACTAGAACTGAACATTTAAATAAATGGATGGTGATTATTGATACACAAGTTTCTCACTGTTGGAGGTGGAGGATGCCGAAAAGCAAAAGAAAACAATAATGCTCCATTTGGTTATTTATACAGCAAAATTGTGGCATCAGAATAAAATCATTTTTTTACATAATTCAGATCCAAATGGACAAACTCAGAAATTGCACATATTTTTTTTTTCTTTCAGGTAAAGGCCTGGAAGTAAGGATACTCTTTAACAACTAACACGACCCAAACATCTAGATAGTAGTTTCAAGAACAATTTTCAAATTAAGGACCAGGACTCCTTAGAGAAATGCCTTATTTAGGGATACGGGAAAGAATAAGCTAGAGGAACTGAAGAACCTTGCAGGGTCAGACAGCAAGAAAGTGCCCCAAACATGCACACACACCAAGGAGAATATGTCAAAGAGATACAGAAGGTATCTCGCTGGCCAGTGTTAGAATGATTTGAGTACCCAAAGAAACCGAAGTAGTATTGAATTATACCCAAAGGACAAGATAAAAATCCAGGAGCCCATATCGATATACAGAAGTGACCGAGTAAATAAACAAGTGGGGGAGAATGGACAAGTATGTGCAGAAGAATTTCAAATCCTTTATGTAGATACCGTGACTTCAAGAGAATGGAGCACTATTCCTCACTCCTTGAGTGTGTGTGTGGAGCATCACAACTTCTCTTGAAAGAGAACAGTATGGAAAGAGAAAAAGAGCATGGAAAGAGAACAGTATGGACAGAGAAAAAGAGCAACTTTATGGTGGAGGAACCTGAGAAGCACTACCTCAGCCAGGTGATCAGGATGAACATCGATAGTGACAGGAATAATGGCAATATATATTCTTGACACATATGATAAAACTTTCATTGAACCGGGTGTGGTGATGCACGCTAGTAATCCTCGTACTTGAAAGGCTGAGACAGGAGATTCGTGGTTCACGGCCAACCTCAGCTACTTAGTGAGGCCCTCTGCAACTTGGAGAGACCCTGTTTCAAAATAAAGAATAAGACGGGCGTGGTGGCGTATGCTTGTAATCCCCGCGCTTGGAAGGCAGAGACAGGAGGATCGCACAGGTTTGAAGCCATTCGTGCTGGCTTAAGAGACCCTGTTTCCAAATTAAAAAAATATAAAAAATAGGTCTGGGAGTGTAGCCCGGAGGTAGAAGGGCTTCCAGGAACCCCAGTACCACAATAAATAAATAGATAAATAAATAAATAAATACAAAAAAACAAAATAAATAAAAAAATGGGGCAGGAGGTGTAGCTCGAAGGTCGAATGCCTCTGAGTTCAATCTCTAGTACCGCTAAAAATTTATATTTTTTTCACTTAATTTCTGTGGTCTTCCTTTCCAAACACAAAGCCTCATTGTAATCGTAGGAAAAACAAAAGGCAAATCCTAATCGAGGGACAGTCAACAAAATACGTGACCAATGCTGCTCTAAACTGTCAGGGTCATTCAAAATTAGGAAGGAATAAAATATAGACTGGTTAATATCATATCAATATTTATTTATTAATTGTGACAAACATACCATAGCAATGTTTATGATAGGAGGCAGAGTATGGGAGTAACTTAGACTTCTCTGAAGAACTTTTATAACCCCTCAGTAAATCCATAGCTTTTTTTTTTCTTTAAAGATAAAGCTTATTTAGACAAACACTAAACACTTCCCTAGATCCCGTTTCTGCATTCTCCCAAGCCAGCCTGAGTGCCAATTTTTGTTTCCCGTGAATCTCTAGCTCTGCAGGCTTGTGGAGAGAATGTGAAAGCAACGTCAACTGGCAGAGTCTATGCTTCAGGTTTTCTTTTAAAAATCCCTGGAGCCACACGTCTTCTCTGTCTCATTTACTCTTTTCTCTCAGCTGCTTTATGTCTTCTTACTGTTTGGTACTTGTCGTTGAGCATTTACTTTGATCTGTATCTACAGTTCTGATTGTGACTACTTGCAAACATTCAATGCAGCATCTAGCTTATTTAAGCAGGTGTGTGTGTGTGTGTGTATGTGTGTGTATGTGTATATGTGTGTGTGTTTAGCCAATATTTTATTTATTTAAACTCTCCTATTTTTCTCCACAACAGCTTCTCATCACCAAAATAATTTGTTCTGACTTATAAGGAAAATACATAGGTTAATAAGGAAAATATTTTTTTCACATTTCTTCTACATTTCTCATTCTTCCCTTCTCTTTATATATATTTGGACTTAAATAGATTTATTTTCTAAAAAAAGAAAGTTAATTGCCTATATTAAGCCTTTTCCTCTAATATCTGATATATCCTAAGGAAAACACATTATCTCATGTTATTAAGGTACAGTCATCAAATTTAGGAAAATTAACTTGACAATCTTTTTTTATCCCCTATCTTTTTATATATATATATATATTTTTTTTTTGGTGGTACTGGGGTTCCTGGAAATCCTTCTATCTCCGGGCTACAATTGGAAACAGGGTCTCTTAAACCAGTGCGGCTGGCTTCGAACCTGCTCGATCCTCCTGTCTCCACCTCAAAAGCGCGGGGATTACCAGTGTGCGTCACCACGCCGGGCAATATACAAATTTTTTATTGAAAATAAATGGTATACATTTAAACTGTACTTGGTGCCCTCCCCCCCTGTTTTCCCTACCTCCCCACCAATGATTGTCCAGGGTAGCCATGCCATATTCATACTTTTACACATATTTGGATGTAGACCCTCATTAATCAAGTTCAGCCTTCCTCCTCTCCTATCTTTCCATTCAAACTATGCTCCCAGCCAGGCGTGGTGTAATCCCAGCATTTGGGAGGCTAAGACAGGAGGATCA
This sequence comes from Muscardinus avellanarius, assembly GCF_963383645.1. Lineage (NCBI taxonomy): Eukaryota > Metazoa > Chordata > Mammalia > Rodentia > Gliridae > Muscardinus > Muscardinus avellanarius. The sequence continues at coordinate 34,700,499 of NC_137798.1, forward strand.
CAGGTCGCAGACAACCTCAGCTACTTAATGAGGCCCTTCGCAACTCAGTGAGACCCTGTTTCAAAAATAAAGAGACAGCCGGGCGTGGTGGTGCACGCTTGTAATCTCAGCATTTGGGAGACTGAGACCTGAGGATCGCGGCTCCTGGACAGCCTCAGCTACTTAGTGAGGCCCTCCACAACTCAGTGAGACCCTGTTTCAAAATAAAAAATAAAAAATTGAGTAGGGGGTGTAGCTCGGAGGTGAAATGCCTCTGGGTTTTATCCCCAGACCCGCAAAATAAAAACAAACAAACAAACAAACAAACAAACAAACAAACTAAAAAATAGGGCTGCAGGTGTAACTCAGAGGTACAGTGCCCCTGGGTTCTATCCCAGTACCCCCCCAAAATATCAGTTTTCTGTTCTGAGTTTTCTATTTCTCCTTCTGTAGCTTAGTAGACAATCTGTAGGTTCACATTTAAAAAACACATAAATATCCTGTTTTCCATCTTAATTTCAGCCCTAGATTTAGCAGCCAGTCTATGAATGAATCTTAAGTATAATGGTTGAAAAACTGAATTTTGAGCACAGTGACTCTTTCTACATTCGCTAGTCTCTAGTACTATAATAAAGATTGCTTCATTTATTTTTTTTTTGTCTTTTGCTCTTAATATCTGTCCTTCCCTTCCTCCCATTTTCTCTCTCCTCCCTCCCCCTCCCTTCCTCATTCTTTCTTTTCATACCTATCATCACTATGGACTTATGAATGTCTATTTTAATCATATGTTATTATACTCCATTACTACCTTATTTATTTTAGTGTTCAAATTGGTCTGGATTTGACCAAAGAAATGCTCTAGAGTCCATCTTCTCTGTGTTCTTGATATTTGCCTCATTTTTTTGAAGCATTATCCCCTCCCCAATAATATGTTCTGAATTCACTTTTTCTCACCCATTCTTGATTTCCATAGTGCCAAATAGCATTTAGAAGCCAAGATCTGGTCTGGATATACTCAGAGTTATGAGTTATACTCATATCAGTGTGTCTTTACTTCCTGACCCTTTCCCACAAATAGAGCTTTGATATTTGCGTGTGTGTGTGTACGTGTGTGTGTGTACATGTGTGTATGTGTGTGGGTGTGTATGTGTGTATGTATGTGTGTGTATGTGTGTGGGTGTGTATGTGTGTGGGTGTGTATGTGTATGTGTGTGGGTGTGTATGTGTATGTGTGTATGTGTGTGTATGTGTGTGTGTGTGTGTGTGTGTGTGTGTGTGTGTTTAGCTTGGAGGAAGAATGCCCCTGGGTTTATTCCCCAGCACCACATATACATACATACATACATACATACATACATACATACATATTAAAAAATTAAAAAGGAATATAAAATTTTCTTTAAATTGTGAAGGATTCATGCACTAGAGATATAGAATTCTAGATGGAAAATTCTTTTTTATTCAGCATTTTAAAATGTTTTGTTGTCTTCTGAGTTTCTTACTAGAAATCTATAATCATTTTTTCTTTCTTCTATTGTATGGGTCTTTTTTCTTCTGGGTGCCTTTAAGAGTTGTTCTCTATTAATTGTTTTAAAATTTTGATAATTACAAGTGATTTTTCATGATTTTTGCTCAGTGTTTTGGAGTTCATTAATTTTGTTTCTATATAGTTTTTATTAAATTTGGAAAAAAATAGGCTATCATTTTTTCCAATATTCTTATGAGCCCTAAATGTCTCCTTTATTTCTTGATCACATTTCTACCTATCACGGCTAATATTTCCCCACAAGTCTATTACTTTTCCTTTTTGGACTTGTTTCTCTGATGCGCACTTGGATAGTTTCTACTACTAGATTTTTAAGTTTGTGATATTCTTATCATGTGTAACCTATTGTGTATTTTGCTCAACTTACCTTTTTATATACTATAGTCATGTCTCTTGAATTTCCATACTTTTTGCTATATATTTCATATTTTTATTCATTGTGTTCATGTTCCTCTTTAAATTTTTAAGCATTTTTATAGCTTTTTAAAATGCTTTTGTAAAAGGCTTTTAGGATCTTCTGATTTCTTCATTGTTATCATTTGTGGTCTGTTTTAGTTGTCTGACTTTCTCCTGCCTGTAGATTATTTTTCTTGCTTTCTCGATTGTACAGTTATATTTCATTGAATGCTGGATAGTATCAATTTTATTTTGCTGGGTGTTGTATTTATTGTGTCTTCCTTCATAATGTGTTGGCTTTTTCTTTAACAAACACTCAAGTTGCTTGTAGTTCAGACTTGTTTATTCGTGGCTTTCATTACAGCTGTGGTAGGATGAGTTTAGAATAGCCTTTAGACCTTGTTTCGTTCTCTTGATGTCTCTATAGAAAGTTCTGGGCATTCAGTGATGAATGGACACTTTGGCTTCTGGATACTCAAACATCTCCCAGCCCTGCATGAGTGTTGGAAGTCGGTGCACAGGTCCCTTTGCTCTTTGCCGCAACCTTCCTTGAATAACAAAGTGTTCACAAGCAATTCAAGGAATGATCTTGCAGATGTCTCCAATATTTATCTGTGTCTTCTCTGGTTCTGGACTCTTCTTTATAAAATCTCAGCACTCTGATCTCTCCACTTTTTAGCATATCCCCTGAGCTCTGCTTGAAAAAAATTTCCCCTTCCAATGTGGTCCCCAAAGTTCTTCCAGGCAGAAATCCAGTTGATGAGAAAGCTCACCTACCCATTTTCTCTTCTTTGAGTGGTCACGGTCAGAAAGAGCCTGTTGTAAAATGTGTGAAAACCCTTTGCATCTCCCCTGTTCCTCTATCTGAACATGGTGGGGGGTAAGTCTGATACCAGTTCCTCCATCCTGATAGAGCATAAACCCAGCTCGCCACTCCTTGCCTCCTATCATTTTTTGCCATCTGTTCTTTGAGTTCTGGATTTTTGTTCTGTGTCTTCCTTCAAAGATGAGTTTGTTTAATTAAGTATTTTAAAGCTTTTGCTGGAGTATTTTGTTGTGGTCTTGTTTTATGGAGTTAATTATTTTTCCTGTAGAGAATCTTCTCTTTGGTTGCCAATATTTTATATTTTCCCCCTTTAATGCTTATACTATTTATTTTGTGGTATCTATTTTTGAATGATTTTCTAATCACAAGACTATCTCTGAGAGATTTTTTTCTGCTGGAGGACAGTCAGAACTGAGTTGTAAGTTTGCTAGTTTTTGCAACACGAAGTCTCCTTTCTTCTCAAATGCCACAGAGAGACACTTATAGAACGGGTGTGGAGTCTGTGTCATTCTCTGTATATTCTTGCCTCATCTGTTCTTGGAATCAGACTGGGTTCAGTAATGCTGTTGCTGGCAGCCCAGATCACCCCAGTTCATGCTCCCACAGTAGAAACAGGATCACGGTTTTTGCATTTCAGTGCATGTCTGTCCCCTTTGGGATGTGTATTTTTCGCTGTATTTTTTTTTTTTTTAGATTCCATGTTCCACATCTCTCTGTTGAGATCACTCTCCACTGCTTTAAGTTTCTGTTTGATCCCGTATAGCACTGGTGATGTCTTTCATCTATTTGGAATGTATTTATTATAACTGTTTCCTACTCTGGCTCAAATTGCAGTTCTGATAGTATTTTTGGGGGGTTATTCTTTGTATTGATTTTCAATAATTTTCAGGCAGAGATGTGCAGAATCCTGATTTTTGCTGCTATGTTAATATCAGATGTGAGGATCAATTTGTTGATTCGTGAATGCTTTCAGAGTGTCACATATTAGTGTCTTTGTAGAGTTGCGACTTACAAAATTTTCAACTTAGTAGAGCATGTATCTCTCAAATGTACTGTGGACACTGGATGATCAGTGGTGTGAGATTAAAATTATGGGTTCAAAGATCCCAGATGGAGGTTGGTAATGATTTGTGTAATCAGGGCGAGCACATTGTCAAAAATGAGGGAGGGTGTCAATGACAGTGGTTAGAGGGGAAGCAAAATGTCAGAGTTAAGTGACTGCCTACACTGAGAAGCCTGTGGAGTGCAGTTTATTCAAATGGGACCATTACTCCAGTTCAGGTAAGAAGCAGAGATAACACACAAAGGCAGGAGAATCTTGGAACAGAGAGAAAGTGTATTTCATTCTACCATGGTAAGAACAAACAGTATAAAACCAGCACAGGTCTATATTGACACATAGTAGACACTTTGACAACAATACTAAGAACAAAAGGGGGTTTCAGAAAGTTTACCTATGCCCCTGTCCAAGCCAGAGTACATACAAACTTTAAAAACCACCCCTTTATTTATCTCTTTAGATATTTATTCTGCTCTATGGTACCAATATGCTGTATGTTTCTAGTTTTATACAGACAAGTCAATGTAATTGCTTTTGGGCATAATTTCTAGACTACCGTAGTCATATAAGATTTTTACCTTTATAAAATTGCTCAGAAAGATTATTTGACCTTCAAGGCAAGAAAAACTTCAGAAAGACAGACCTTTGCAAATTTTTCAAAATTTAAGGGAGCAAGCCGGGCGTGGTGGCGCACGCTTGTAATCCCTGTGCTTGGGAGGCGGAGACAGGAGGATCCCGCATGTTCGAAGCCAGCTGCGCTGGCTTAAGAGACCCTGTTTCAAAATATAAAAAAATAGGTCTGGGAGTGTAGCCCGGAGGTAGAAGGGCTTCCAGGAACCCCAGTACCACCAAAAATAAAAAATAAAATAAATAAATAAATAAATTTAAGGGAGCAAAAACTCAGGTAAGGTAAATCTCTATATGATTTTAGAAGACGCATGTTCATCATGTGGGAGACCAAGAACTCTTAACAAAAGGAAACTAAGCACTATCACTTGAAGTTAAGAACCTTCAGGAAGAAAGTCTATAATTTCAGTGTGATTCCCTAATAATAGTATTTTAGAGGACAAGTTTACAGCTACCTTTAGAAAACGCAAAAGAAGCTCACAAGTAGTCTCCCAAGATGAAACTGACTGGATCAGGGCACCGAGAAAGATATTAGAATCTTAATGAGTTTAAATATTAAATTTATTTTTGTTTAATGTGTTCATCTCTTTTAAAAGAGGTGACAAAATATAACATAATAGGACGTACATACCGTTTTGGAAGTGTGGCAAAGCAGGCTGCTCAGTGCAAGATAGTGGGTGAGATCATTTGAAGCTGAGAAAACATACAGTATGAGCCCACATACCATGAAAAGTTAACACACAGAAAAGGGAATCAGAAGGGGAGGGGGAACCTCAGAGCATTTAATCTTATTTTATGGTGGCATTCATGTACTGAAAAGACTGAAAGGACAGCCCCCACACTTCCAGAAATGAGTCAGTTTCACGTCTCAAGCTGATTATAAGCCATTCAAGGGCGGCAGCCTCCCACAGCTGACTTTCACTGTGATTCGAATAGAGGATGGTCGTTAGTTGGGGCATGCCTATATACCCTGCAGCCTCAAAGCCTGATCATCAGGTAAACCAAAAAATTAGCTTACAAGTAACATTTCAGAAGTGTAATTGGAAAGAGACAGCTCATCAACAGGGCAGCCACACAGACTTAAGCCATACTCTACACTGCTGGGCATATATTAGGGCAATTTTTACAAGCTTAGGAACTCCATTTTAATTTTAAATTTCTTTGTCTCTCCATTTTTTTTCCCCTCTCTCGTCACAAGGAAAAGCATTTCTTCTGACGGACATAGGTTACACTGTTCTATATAAATTCCCAGTCTCTTGTGAGAGTCTGCATTTTTATCAAGCAGTAAGGATTCAAGACTGCTATGGTCTAGACAGGGAGAACCTTTCCAAGTTAATGTTATGATCTTTGATGACAAATCCATGAGTAAAGGTGCTTTAAAAATTGGAGGATATTTTTTTGGTTTATAAATAACATTGGAGATTTAATATTTTGAGGTTTACTTTTATTTTTTCTTCTGAAGGGAAGTTTTCTTAGAATATATATGATGCAGGATAAAAGTACAGAAATTCTACAATTTTTGACTAGAAACTAAAATCCTGAAATTTAAGGTGTTCATCATTCCCCTATATATTTTCAAGTATATAAACCACTCTTTTGTTACATGATTAAATTTGATTAAAATAATTAAATACTATCACAGCTACAAGATGAGCATATTCTCTATCAGTTGGCAGTCAAGTAAAACAATGCATATTGGATATTTTTATGTTTGGCATATTCCAGTATGTATAACAGGCTAATAGAATAAAAAAGAGTATGTTTAAAACAAAGTAGGCAGCCGGGCGTGGTGGCACACACTTGTAATCCCCGCGCTTGGGAGGCAGAGACAGGAGGATCGCGCAGGTTCGAAGCCAGCCGCGAGTGCTGGCTTAGGAGACCCTGTTTCTAAATAAAAATGTAAAAATAGGTCTGGGAGTGTAGCCCAGAGGTAGAAGGGCTTCCAGGAACCCCAGTACCACCAAATAAATAAATAAATAAATAAATAAATAAATAAATAAATAAAAAATAAATAAAAAATAAAACAAAGTAGGCTGCAAGTAAAATATTATATATATATTTTAAGTATATATTTTACTTAAAGCAAAATGTGAAAACATTTCCCAGTATAATTGTGGTTACTTTACATCAGCAATTAAATGCGCTTAGTTATTGGTATAAATTCATTGAAAACATGATATGTTAAATTTAAGAAAAAGAGAAGCTACCTTTTCAATTATCATCTTTTTTTTCTGAGCCCAATTCAACCTGTTAAAACTAGTTTAAGAAATGATAAACCTGAAATGATTGTAGTGGAAGATTTGATAAAAAAAATTTTACCTCTCTCACTTAAAGATATGCAAACCAAATTAAAAAACATAGCCAGGTGTGATGGTACAGGCCTGCAATCCCAGAACTTGGGTGGCTGAAAAAAAAGGATCACAGGTTCAAGCACAGCCTCAACTAGGTTGTGAGATCCTGTTCCAAAAGAAAAAATAAAAAGGGCTAGGGATATAGCTCAAAGGTAGAATGTCCCTGGGTTCAATCTCCAGTACCAACAACAACGACGACGACGACGACGACGACGATGATGATGACGACATCATAGAGCCCGAAGTTGCACGGTGATATTCAGGAGGAAATTTAAAAATCTGAAATTGTGGCTTCTGCATGCGATTTATATGGTTGATTTTTCATAGTATCTCCATAGCTTTGTTCTAAGATGAACATGTTTTAGAAGTAAGCAGAATTAGTAAGACTCCAGATGTTTAAAGTCTCAACTTTCCCACCCACACCCCACTAACTTGACGGTAATGGAATCTACGCAAATATAATTTTGCATTTCATTTATCTTTGGAGGAGGTTATAGCAAAATTGAATTTTCTATGTACAGTAAAAAGTGAGAATGGTCACTATTCCACTTCATTTTCCTCCCAAAGAAAAACAAATAAAGCACATAATTAATCCAGGGAAGGAATTCAGGATTCATATAAGTGGCACTACACATTTCTGAAATGTCCTCCAAGCTAAAGGTTTATAATGAGTGAGACAAGAAATTATAATTCACTCTATCAAAAATCTGAAGAGGGAGGGAATATTTTTGCTATGCACAAGCTGAATCAAGTTAATGAGGCATCTAACATTGCAAAAAGAACGTTGTCTATAAATAAATTCAGTCTGATTGGGATGTATTAGTTGTCTGATAATATTCTGTAGCCTACAGATGCCTTGGGTGGAATGTAGATTTCTTAAAAGAGAAAGTCCAATGGAATTACTTTGGCAAAGCTCCAGGTTATTTCTTATAAAAAGAATTAAAATAAAAATTTCTTTGAAAATATGACTTTGCATTTGTGATACTTCCAAAGTAATATATTTAGCTTAAGACAAAATATTCTGTTCAACTGAAATCCACCTGGACCTTAGAATATGAGAAAGGTATCTTCAGACTCATATATAATAAATATATATGATATTTATCATATATATGATACAATATATATGTACCATATATTGTTATTATTGTTTATTTATTTATTTTTGTGATACTAGGGGTGGAACCCAGTGGTTTTTCTACCTCCGGGCCGTATCCCCAGACCTATTTTATACTTTATTTGGAAATAGGGTCTCACTATGTTGCTGAGAGCCTCACTCAGTAGCTGAGGCTGGCTTCGAACCTATGTGATCCTCCTGTCTCAGTCTCCTAAGCGCTGGGATTACAGGTGTGCGGCACCACGCCCAGCTAGAATTAGTCCTTCTAAGTAAAGGTTTTTGGATGGAGTAGTTCTTGATCATAAAATCAGAAGACATATGTATCAATTTTTGGAACCTTCTCTTAGTGCTACTGACAGATTTTTACAAGTTTAGACAACATTTTGAGAGTTTTATAGACTTTATTGATGGTGATTTTTTCTATAGAATTTATTGTTTTTGTTGATATGTTTTATATTAGTGTTAGACTAAGAAATAGGATATACTTACTGGCCTGTTTTTTATTAGAAATTGCCTTTTCTTCATACCATTGTTTTCTTTCTTCCTTTCTTACTTCTCTTATTTCTTCCTTTCTCTCTCTTTCTCTCTTCTTTTTCTTTTTCTTTTTGTGATACTGGGTATTGAATTTGGGCATTCTACCTCTGAGCTACATCCTCCGCCTCTCCCCCTCCTTTTTTGCAGTATTGAGGATGTAACCTAGGGGCATTCTACCTCTAAACTACACCATTAGCCATATGTTTCATCTTTATTTTGAAACAAGTTCTTACTAAGTCAGAGGGCCTCACTAAGTAGCTGAGGCTGTCCATGAACCCATGATCCTCCTGTCTCAGCCTCCCAAGTACTGGAATTACAAGTGTACATCACCACGCCTGCTACCCCCGCTGTTTTTTTTTTTTTTTTGGTTGTTGTTGTTTGTCGTGTGTGTGTGTGTGTGTGTGTGTGTGTGTGTGTGTGTGTGCGTGCGCGTATGGTACTGTGGGTGGAACCAGGGGCTTTTCTACTTCTGGGCTACCTCCCAAATCTATTTTATATTTTATTTGGAAACAGGATCTCACTAAGTTGCTAAGAGCCCCACTAAGCTGCTGAGGCTGGCTTTGAACCTGTGTTATCCTCCTGTCTCAGCCTCCCAAGTACTGGGATTACAAGCGTGTGCCACCATACCTGGCTTCCCGCACTTTTTAATTTTTTGTTTTAAAACGGTTCCATTAGGTTGCCAAGAGTCTCGCTAAGTTGTTCAGGCTTTCTTTGAAACTGCAATCCTCCTCGCTTAGTCTCCCAAGTACTGGGAATACAGGTATGTGCTACCATGCCCAGCTCTTCATTTCACTGTTTTGAATAATTCTCATCTTTTTGTCTTAGAGAAAAATTTTGTCAGATTATATTTGTTGTTCAAAATTTCTTTTTAGAACACTCACTTCCTTATCGAATCTTTTTCTCTTCAAATTTGACTTAAAGAGAACCTCAATATCTTAGAGTTAATAGACACTTTCAAAGTAGATAATCCAGCATTCAACTGATACATCCCTCCATGATATGCCACATATTTGTTTCTTAGATAGATTTAAGATCAATACATATTTGTTGAATGAATGAATAGATTTAAGCAGTGATGAGAAATTGCCTCCCAGCATCTGCATTTTAGGGTCAATTTCTCTTATTCCTCCTGGTTATACCTTGTATGGTGAATCTATGTTGTCCTCTAGCACCATTGTGAATATTTGAAGAGTTGTCTTTTTCCATGACCATAAATTTATATATCTCAGTATAGAACATCTATGAAGTATAATGCATTTACCTTCCTTCATGATTTTAACCCATTCTACAAATCCCTAATTGAGTAGCTACTATGTGATGCTCTAGGGTAGCTCTGATTTACATGACTAGGACATGACCTCAACCGTGCAGGAGCCGACTTCCTATCTAATGTCAGGGGCTCTTTACAGTGTAAATTAACATGTCTATTAAAACATCGTTACATTAATAAATAGGATTGTACTTAAATAAGTTTGATGTTGGGCAAATACTTTTTAATATTTTTCTGATTCTGTTTGGAATAAAATGCAAGTAGGCTATTGGTTATTGCCAATGTGGCCCTTGCCAGCTTCTGCAACCTCATCTCTTACTGTTCTTATGTCAATATTACACTTCCAACATAGCATCTTATTTTTTATTTTTCTAGCAATTAAGATGTTACTTTATTTTTGCATAAATTTACAATAATTAATAAAGAAAATTAAAATTACAAACAAAATATATCATTATTAAAATATGCATTGACTATTCTCAGCCAGTGTAGCTGCTTTTCATCTTTATCCAGAAAACAATTCCATTCGGGATAAATCTAATCAAGAAGGCCAAAAATGACAATGAAAATTAAAGTAAATCAATCTTTTTTATGTTCATCAAGCAAGCAGCTCTCTCTCTCTCTCTCTCTCTCTCTCTCTCTCTCTCTCTCTCTCTCTCTCTCTCTTTGCAGTACTAGGGATGGGACCCAAGGGCATTTTACTTCTGAACTACAAACCCAGCCCTATTTTTTATTTTTTATTTTGAAACAGGGTCTGTCTCACTCGAGTTGCAAAGGGCCTCTTTGAGTAGCTGGGGCTGCCCCCAAAACCAAAATCCTCCTAGCTCAGCCTCCCAAGTATGTGCCACCATCCCTGGATCAAGCTTTTTATTAATTTGAGGTCTTTCTTGTATTCTTTCTTTTGCACGGAATACCTTGAATTTGGTAAGAGATCTGTACATATTTGTTGAATAAATGAATATATTTAAACAGAATATTCTTCCTTCAAATCCTGAACTTTTTGGAGCTTACAATCTAAATTTCTAAGATGATTATAGAGTATGTGATGAGTCCCACATTTATTTGACTATAATTTTTTTCATGTACTATACCTAGGGACAAAGTCATCATATATTATACATATTTTAACAATTATGGCAGAGCAAAATTTGTATTTGAATCCTGTATGCCACCAACTTATGTGATCTTGGACAAGATACTTAATCTCTCTCAATCTCATATTTGTGTCTCTGACAGAGACTGGTAGAGTCAACTTTCATTTTTCCAGGTTTCAGGGAAAGTTATTTCTTCATAAAGTCCTTGATGATCATCCTATCTAAAATAGCCGTACGTCTTAAAACACAGAATGCCTCTTAGCTCCGCTTTCTTTTCTTAAAAAGATTTCTTAAAATTTTTTGAGAAACATGATATTCTATTTATTTTACTTGTAATCTGAGAATGTCTTATTGATTGGTTGCCTGTTTATAGTCTTGACTAGTAGGCTGTCATGTCACAAAGGCAGAAGCTTTGTCTTACCCAGTGTGTTATCTCCAGAACTGAACAGAGTATCCAAGACATGGTAATTGCTCATTATAAGATTTGCTCAATAAAGGATAATGAAGGCATTGGAAAGAGGAGATAGTAGAGAATAAGGGATGTACTTAATACCAATTCACCACCTCTCAGCTCAGACTTCATACTTCAATGTCTGCTCTACAGCAACAGAGGCCTTTCAGCATTTTTCTCTATAGTAAATATGAAGTTATGCTTTCTTAATAGAGGGCCCTAAATGGACATCGCAGGAAGGAGATTCTCTTACTGGTTCTAGTGGTTGCATTTGCAGCATAAGTGGGAGGAATCCATTGGTCATGTGAGTATGATGAGCAGGACTGCAGCAACCTCTCAGCCCCATCTTGCCTTGGGCATCACCTTCCTACAGCACTATCAACACATTATTCAGGTCATGTGCCTACCAACACCCTTCACTCTGTATATCCACACTCTGTCTGTGTGCCGCCTGGTCGCTGACTCTGTTTTGTTCCGTGCCCAAGGGTTTGATCCCTGCTTACCCAGTAGACCAACTTTAATCTTGGAAACTTGAGGAGCTCGGTGCCATCAACTGGAATGCAACTATGCCTTCTCCAGTGAAGGCTGCAGCATTCTTTTGTGGATGGAGCCCCTTCTGTGTTTATCCTTTTTAGGGTCCTTCTCCTCAGCCCTAGGAAAACAACGTATCCTCTTACATCTTACAGTTACTCCTTCGTCACATCTTAGTAATTTTTTATATTAAATATCTGCATAAACCTCTGCATTGTTTCTATATCCATATCAAGCCAGCCTGACTCAGATGTGGTACCCGATGTGCTTGGGTCTCAGCAGTTAGATCATTGTGGATGAGATTTTGAGATTGTTTGGCCATTCCTTTGAACATTAGTATGTTGCTGAGCTTCTTGTCAGTGAGGAGTGAATACTAGTACACCATGGCCTTCAGTGGTTCCATGCATGAGCTATGAACTATGATTTTTTTATAATAAAAATATTTCATTTATATATATATATACAAATATAGGTTCATTATAGTCTCACATCATGATGTAGATCATGTTGACATTGGCATATATTCACACAGTACTTGGTGCCCCCATCCCCCCACCTCCCCATTTCCCTCCCTCCTGATACCAAGTATCCAGGTTAACAATGCTATATTCACATGTATACGTATAGTGGCAGGTAGCACTTCCATTAATGAATCAGCCTTTTTCCTCCCCTCCTCTTCCTCCCTGGCTTCACTGAGGATCTCCTCCATTATCTGGAGTTCCTCTAGTATCTCAAATACTACCTAGCTCGAGCATATTAGAGAAAACAATGTCCCTTCTTTTTCTATGCTTGGCTAATCTCATTTAACACTATATTCTCCAGGTCTTTCCATCTTCTTATGAATGACGTAATTTTGTTCTTCTTTATTGCTGAGTAGAATTCCATTGTGTGTATTTCCCATAATTTTGTAATCCATTCACCTTCTGATGGACACCTAGGTTGGTTTCATAGTTTGGCTATTGCAAATTGTGCAGCTATGAATATGGGTATGCATATGTTACTGTAGTTCTCTGTGATTTATTATGATAGAGTACCAAATGAAGGACATACCTTGGGAACTAATATGGACTTGAAGTGTTGTCTAAAGGCCCATATATTAACGATTTGGTCACCAGCTTGTGGCACAAGTGGCACAAGATGCGAGACCTAGTTTGAGAAAGTTAGGTGTATTAGTCAGTTTTTCTGTTGCTGTGACCAAAACACCTGAACTTCACAAGGTAGAGGAGAAAAGGTTTATTTAGTTTTAGTTTTGGAGGTTCAGTTCATAGTTGGCTGACTCGAAGGCAGAATCCCTTGTGGCAGGGAATATGATGGAGAAAAGTAACTCCCAGAGGTGGAGAAAGGAGGAGGCCAGTGGCACATAAAGTCCTCAAGATCATGCCCTCAGCAGTCCATCAACTCCAGCCAGGTCCCATCTCTGAGGCTGGCTGTGCCAGGGACCATGTCTTCAACAGATGAGCTTTTGGGGGACATCCCAAACCCAAACTATAACCTTAGGTCACTGGGGCCATGCTCTTCAAGGGGATATTGACGTCTCTGCTTCCTCTCTTTGCTTCCTGGTTGCTGGCTACGAGGAGGTGAACAGGTCTCCTCTGTTGTGTATTACCTCCCTGAACTTCTGTGTCACCACAGCCCCAAAGCAACAGGGCCAAGTGACAATGGAATGAAAACTCTAAAGCTGTCAGCCAAAATACACATTTAATCTTTACAAGTTGCTTTTCACAGTTATTTTGTCACAGCAATGGAAAGTTGACTAAGGAACTCATGTAGTTTCTGCATTTTACCATATGGCAATGTGGGATGAACTATGTTTCGGATGTACTTGAGTGCATATAAAATAAAAATCACAATCTCAAGTCCATTATTTCTCAAGTTGCAACCTGATAACCAAAACGTGTTCATGCTATCCCTAACTATATTATTTCCTATAGCCACAGGACCAATGCTAGTGCAAATTAGGTGAAAAATTTAATTGTGTGGGTTGATGAATTAAAATGACAGGTAAATTTACACTCTGGATAGCTTTTTTATGTGAAAGAGTATTGATTGGATAAAAAGGAATTCTAAAACTTGTAATACAGACATCTAGTTGGAACCAAATGAAGCTGACCATCTTGAACCCACATACTATTCTGAGCCTCCTTGATCAGTGACAGGAGCTTGCTTTCCAATGGTCAAGAAACCTAGATATTTTCTGCTTAAAAACATGTGATAATGTAATTTAGATAGATACCTTGGAAAAAGATGCTTATTGTCTTTGAGACCTAACACAACTAGCTCATACTCTCTTTAGATCCATAATTAAAGTCAAATCTCAGCATTCTCCCATCAGAGCTTTTCTCTTTCTCAGCATTATTAGCATAGTGAAATAGATAATTCTTTGTTGATAGTGACTGCACTGTACCTCGTAGAATATTTAGCAAACCCTTAGCCTATATCCCTTAAATACTGAGACTCTCTTCCCTACTAGTTGTACAATAAAATAATCTCCAGAAATTGTTAACTATCTCTTGAGAGAAAATTTGTCACCAGGTGAAGACCACTGCTCCAGAGTAAACATTATAAGGCAGAAAGAAATAGCCTAATTCCAAAGGAATCACAAACTTTGTTAACACAAATCAGCAAAAGCTTGGGGAACATGTAGGGAAATGGTTTTTAGGATGCTAGATCAAAGAAAAGGAAAATATGGCCCCAGATTCAGTGACATTTATAATATTGTTTATAAGAGATTTGAATTTTAATGTGTTAGTCCACGGAGGTGGCTCTAATAGCTTCCTTGTTTGGCTGCCTGAACTTGGGTGATCATTGGCTTATAAATAATGAAATTGAGATTTTAGAGTTTTTCTTGAATAATATGGGGAGGAAATCCAAAGGTTTGTGGAGACGAGAAAGTTGGACTGGATTTATGTTCCATGAGAAGTCCCAGAAGCACTCCCTTCCCTCAGACATAAAATGAGAGAAGAACTTGCATATTTTAAAATACTTGTGGTTGATTTTTTTATGTAATCCAGTGATGTCAATGTTGAGATGGTCTCTGTAATTTTACTGTGGATGATGTATCCTCATAATAGCAGATGATAAGAAGCTATACTTAACTGTTAGAAAAAGTTGAGTTTGTCTACTAGTAAAAGGCATCAAAGACTTGCAAGAAATAAGAACGCTTTGTCCATGGAGATTCTGGTAGCTAATTGACCACAGAGGCCCACTGAATGCATTAGAAACACATTCTTACCAAATATATTTCTTAATATGTACAATGGGAAAAATTCATAAGTCTGGTATCCAAAAACTTGACTTCATTTACTCTATACTCTTACCCACTTTCAAGAAATAACTCATTTAACAGGTCCAAAGACTCTTGGCTGAAAGGCAAGCCAGGACTCCTGGACGAAGGACCTGGCACCTTTGTGACAATTGTACCCTGTACTCTTCCTTCAGACCTTCACAAAAGGGACCAGTGGCAAATACTCCTTTAGGAAACTCATAAACTTCCACATATGACTATCCAAGGAACAGGATGTGGAGCGATCACAGCAAGTGGAAAGCAAGGGGAAAATACACTGAAAAAAAGACAGATTGCAAATATATGCCATAATTTTGTGTTTAAAATATACTTAAGCCTGGCGTGGTGGCGCAGGCTTGTAATCCCCGCGCTTGAGAGGCAGAGACAGGAGGACTGCACAGGTTCATAGCCAGTCTCGCTGGTTTAAGAGACCCTGTTTCCAAATAAAAATATAAAAATAGGTCTGGGAGTGTAGCCAAGAGGTAGAAGGGCTTCCAGGAACCCCAGTACCACCAGTATATATATATACTTAAATCTTTGGCTGATCCATACACAAGGTGGACTGCAAACAAAAGTTGATAGGGTTAAAGGGAGGAACAAAGAAGTCTATAATTATAAATCCAAGTTAGAGAATTTAACTTTTCCAAGTTTTTAGTTTAAAAAAAAATAAAGAAAAAAGCAATAAAGACTAGAAGATATGAACAACAGAAGATCCCAAACAATAGTAGAATACGCAATCTTATGACCACACAAAATATGTTCACCAAGTTAGACCAAATGCTTGAATATAAAATTACATAAAAAGGATAAAATATTACAAAGTATATAAATAACTATATAAGTGAAGCATAGTACCCAGAATATTTTGACAATTAATCAATTTTTTAAAACTCTGTTAATTAAGGGAGTTTCTCTATGAGTAGAATGGACCTCAGTTATGTCAATTAACCTCTCTGCCATAAACACAGTATGTTATATTTCAGCCTAACCTCTGAGTAGTTTGGTAATAGTGGCCATGTAGTGGATAGTATAAGGATGATACCAATATCCCCCTTCTGTGATAAAGGCCTTACTCCCTTGGCTCCTATAAGAACTACTTAAAAAAATGTCCCTAAAGGGGTTACCTCAATTGCAGAGAGTGTTTTTGTTCAAGGCCACAGCCTGTACTGGGTCTGTCCAACTCCAAGATTCTTTCTGTTTTGTTTTGTTGGTGAGGTGTTAAGGATTGAACCTAGGGCTTTGCACATGTTAGGCAAGTACTCTGCTGCTGAGCTCTATTCCCATTCCCCTCCATGACTATTTGAAATAGGAATATAAAGGTCTGAATCCTTCACTCTGATTCAGAAGAGATCTGAAGGACCATCAACCTGAGAATTCCCTACTGGGTTTGCTGAGGCTTCTGTTCAGACTGCATCAGAGTTCAGTTTCTCCTACTGACCAACACTATTTGCTTCCATTTCTGCAGTGTGGTTACCCAATGAACTTCTTACACACTAATTTCCATCTCTCTCCAGAAAAAGAACTTGCAGCAAGACCCTTGAGAGCTGAGTGCTAATAGAATGAATGTGTCTTCTTGTCAACTGTTTTCAATTTTCCTGGTCATTGTGTTTCCTATTTGTTGTTATTGTTCTTGAAGTTTCCAGAGCATCTTCTGATATACCTTTGATGTATTGACTGGGCATGGTAGGACATGCTTATAATCCCATTTCTTGGGAGGCTGAGACAGGAGAATTGCAGATTCAAAGCCAGCCTTGACAACTTAGCGAGGCCCTCTGCAACTTAGTTGAGTCCCTGTTTCCAAATAAGAAATAAAATCGGGCTGGAGGATTAGCTCAGAGGTAAAATGCCTCTGGGTTCAATCCCCAGTGCTACACACACACACACACAAAAAAAAAAAAAAAAAAAAAAACCTTTGATGTATTGTTTTTTGATTGCTGCTGCAGCAAGTTATCATTATTTACTGTGTTAAAACAATACACATTTATCATCTCACAGTTCAGTAGATCAGAAGTCTGCGTGGGTTCAGCCATTTTCTTCATATTTTTTGTGTGATTTTACAAGACCAGATCAATGTATAAAATGGCCTGAGCTTTCATCTGGGGCTCTGGAAAATAATCCATCTCCAAACCCCTCTGGGTTGTTGGCAGAATTTACTGCTGGAATCAGTAAGTTGAAAGTCTCATTTTCTTGATGGCTATCAATTTAGAGTCCCTCTTTCAGCCTTCTACATTTCTAATCACTTGCCTTACCCATCTTCAAATCAACAAAGACTCATTCATTCTTATACTCTGTTTTCTCCAATTGCATCTCTTCTTTACTTCAACCAGAAAGCTTCCCGGCTTTTAGGGCTCACGCCATTATATTTAGTCCATTTGAGTAATTTAGAAAATATTCCTGTTTTAACTCTGTAACTGTACCTACAATGGAGAAAAAATATTTTTGGCATAGAAGTGAACATATGCATAGGTTCTAGATACTGGGGCACTGGTGTCTTCCCGGGGTCCTTATTTGACCTGCTATTTGGATTGGGGAGCTTAGGAATTGCCCCTAAGGTCATGTACCACTACAATCCCATTGATAATTTCCAGAACTTGTATGCTAAGGCAGACACCTAGGAAATAAAGTCAAACTATGAACCAAATGGCAAGGAAAAGGTATTTTACAACAAGCAAGGGCTTATAAAGCTAATGCTGTACAGATTTTGGATTGGAGGGATTACTTGAGATTTACCACCAGCAAAACAAAAGAATGAAAGAGGAGAGTAAAATGCAGAAGAAACAACTGGCCCCAAAGAAATCATATTGTGGCAAATGGTCCAAACTGGAACGAAAGTGACTGATATGAAAAGAACATTGTCAAAAAGACACAATATGTTAAATAGTATGACTATAAGACTCTGGGTGATTTTAGTAATAATGTGAAGACATGTGTTTCTTTTGACACTTGATAAAAAAAAGGAAAATGAATCAGAAATTCCAGAAAAGATACAATGCGCTGCAAAAAGAAATTGCTGAAATATGCTGCAATATATATTATATATATTATATATAATATATATTATATATAATGTGTTATAATTGCATCATTTTGATCAATTAATGGAAACGTTTGGGGAAATATTTAATTTAAATATTGGGAATATTCTCCCATGAATAGGAGCCCCTTAGTGAGCCTCTATACATTTCCATAGAGATAATTGAAATATATGGTACTGCGCCAGGCCTGATGGCGCACCCTTGTAATCCCCTCGCTTGGGAGGTGGAGACAAAAGGATAGGGCAGGTTCGAAGCCAGCCGCACTGGCTTAAGAGACTCTGTTTCCAAATAAAAATATAAAAAAATAGGTCTGGGAGTGTAGCCCAGAGATAGAAGGGCTTCCAGGAACCTCACTACCACCACCCCCCCACCAAAAAAAAAGAAATGTATGGTACTACAATGAGTAATGTGTGTTACTATATAATGAACATATATATTAAATTTTGAATTCTTAAGGTATACTTAAATATATACAATATACATATTTGTACATACATATTAAGATTAAAACATCTTAACAAAAGCTAAATATGTTACAGTATGCTAAGTCACTTTATAGAATAATCGGGAGAATTTAAAGAGGGTATTGAAATTGATATATTTGAATCCAAACAACAGAGGCAGAGCAGGAGGGAAGTGAGAAAGAAGCTGATAACCAAATGCAATATCTGTTTAAAGCAAATGTTTAAAATCTCCGAAGCAAAAAGTCATGTGTAGGTGAGTTAGAGATGAAGGCTGCGTGCCTTTGTTTGGCATGCACAGATTCTCCAGGACTGCTGGGATACCGCTTGAAGAAAGCTTCATCCTAGATCCCCTCTCTCCCTCTATGGGGAATTTTTCTCAGGTGCCACTGAAGTTTCTTTCTATCCTATTTAACCGCCCTCAAATGACTTTATCCACTGAAGTGTTGGCTTTTCAAAGTGTTCAATGCAAAAGAAAAGATTAAAATGCTAAATTAGTCAGATAATACGATGTGAAAATTCTTTGAAGTTTCTTTGTACCCCATTAGACACTCTCTAAATAACTAGATATTTGAAGTGCCTGTCCTTTATAGTGTTAATATGAAATGATTAAATTTATGTTGTACAGATCATAGGATGAATCATTTGAAAAATATATATTAATTCTTTAGATATTTTGTATACTTTAGATTACATATTGAAATACACTTCTCCCTTTCATTCTTACACACATGTAGAGAGACTATTTACACTAAAAAAGTGTAAAATTTTTTTGCTTTGAGTATAATCACCTTTAGTAGTCCAACAACATGGCATGGTGTCCTGAGAGCCATGTGGTTTAGTGTGTGGGTGGCAGGCATATGTCCGGAAGCCTTCATAATCTATGGTGGAAGACGTGGCTGGAAAGACCTCTGCCTTGTGCTACTGAGCAGATCTGATAAAACTGGTCTGATTCTCCTCCCTCCCTTCTCAGCCCCTAGCACTCTCACAGATCTTTGAAGTTTCTGTATGCCCCTGGCCAAATGCTCATTTCTTAGGAAGGTCTTAGGTTTATGTCTCCTGTTGTAGCTCTTGATCTTATTCCATCACTGTCAGAAAGATGACGTTCATCTGTCATTTTGCTGGTGCCTCTGGGAGCCTCAGTGACCTGAGTTCCTGAGGATATTTCTGCTTCTTCTGCTTCAGCAGAGATGCAGTTTTCCTGACCTTATGCTGTGCAGTTTGGCTGGTGAAAAAACACTCAAGAACTCAAGACAAGTCACTCCTACTCACCTGGGATATGGTGTCAGGGCAGGATAACTTCTGTACTATCTCAGCTTTGTAATTCAGTCTCAGTTTTGCTGCCCTTGCTGGGGGCCACTCTGATAGGGGCTTTTATTTTTTATTTTCTATTTTTTGGTGGTATAGGAGTTGGAACTCAGGGGCTTTCTACCTTTGAGCTACACCCCCAACCCTATTTTTTTAAATTCTTTTCTTCTTCTTCTTCTTCTTCTTCTTCTTCTTCTTCTTCTTCTTCTTCTTCTTCTTCTTCTTCTTCTTCTTCTTCTTCTTCTTCTTCTTCTCCTTCTCCTTCTCCTTCTTCTTCTTCTTCTCCTCCTCCTCCTCCTCCTCTTCCTCCTCCTCCTCCTCCTCCTCCTCCTCCTCCTCCTCCTCCTCCTCCTCCTTCTTTTTAGTACTGGGGATGTAACCCAGAGGCTTTCTACCTCCAGGCTACACTCCCAGACCTATTTTATAATTTTATTTGGAAATAGGTTCTCACTAAGTTGCTGAGAGCCTCACTAAGTAGCTGAGTCTGGCTTTGAACCTGCGCGATCCTCCTGTCTCAGCCTCCCAAGTACTGGGATTACAAGCTTGTGCCACCACGCCCAGCTCATTATTCTTTATTTTGAAACAAGGTCTCACTGAGTTGCAAAGGGCCTAAGTGGCTGAGGCTGTCTGAGAATTGCGATCCTCTTGTCTCAGCCTCCTAAACACTGGGATTACAAGTGTGAGACACCATGCCTGGCTGATGGGAGCATTTAGATTCATATATTTTTTTTGAGTTCAATATATTCGCTCTCTCTCTCTCTCTCTCTCTTTTTTTTTTAGTTTCTTAAAGATATGCCCCTGACTCTTTTGTTTGTTTATTTTAGTACAGGGGATTATACTCAGGGGCATTCTACGTCTGAGCTGCATTCCCAGTCTTTTTTTTATTTTTAACTTTGAAATGGCCTCTTGCTAAGTTGCTGAGGCTGCCCTCAAACTTGCAATTCTTCTGTCTCAGCTTCCCAAGTACTGGGATTATAGTCATGTGCCACAGTGTCCCAGCTGCCCTTGACTCGTGAATAGGTGGACTCATCTTCATGACTACCTTCGCTCTGACATCTAGATCTTGTGCTGGAACAATCTTGATGAAAACCTCTGTAACTCTTGCTTGATTGTTGGTGTGTTGACCCGCTTCTCTCTATAGCATCACTTACAGCCCAGCCTAGATAGCAGTGACCATGAGGAAAGGGACTGAAGTGGTGAGAGGGAGTGGAATGGTGTGTTAGTTCACAATATGACAATCCCATAGAAGAGAGATAAATTTGGCTCATGGTCCTGGAGGTTGAAGGTTGAAGGCTGCAGCGCTGATGACCTTCCTGCTGGCAAAGTCCCCAGGTGGTACAGAACACCGCTAGGCAAGAGACAAGGATTGTGTACCAGTGTGGATTTAGCTCTCCTGTTTTTTTTTTTTTTTTTTTCTTCTTATAAAGCCAAAAGAATTCGGCCATGGGGGATCCACCCTAATGGATTTATCTAATTCTAATCACTTTTATAAGGCCTCAACTGTAAATACTGTAGTAGTTATGTTTGCGTTCTCTTACTATCTCACAGGATGTTTAAGGTCCAGCATGAATGTCATGGGAAAATCCATTCTCAAACCACAGTATGTGGAGAAATTCGGGGAGTAGACAGCAGAGAGGCAAGGGCATGGGGAAGAATCGTCTAGCCAAATACTATTATTGGATATAGTATGTATATCTCCTTAAGAGATACCAAAGGTGTAAGTCTCAACTGTACTTTGATCAGACTGGTTTGTTTTGTTGAAAACGAGTAGTGGCCGGGCGTGGTGGCGCACGCTTATAATCCTCGCGCTTGGGCTTGGGAGGCGGAGACAGGAGGATCACGCAGGTTCGAAGCCAGCCGCGCTGGCTTAAGAGACCCTGTTTCCAAATAAAAATACGAAAAATAGGTCTGGGAGTGTAGCCCAGAGGTAGAAGGGCTTCCAGGAACCCCAGTACCACAAAAAAAAAAAAAAAAAAAGAAGAAAACGAGTAGTATATCATTTCAAATGTTTTAGGCAGCTTCTTAATCTTTCCTATCTTGGGTGTGGGCCCAAACTGTGTTCTTTAAGGCACCTTTTCAGTTATTATTATTATTATTATTATTATTATTATTATTATGTGTGTGTGTGTGTGTGTGTGTGTGTGTGTGTGTGTGTGTGTTGGTACAGAGGATTGAACTCAGGAATGTTCTGAACTACATGCCCAGCTCTATTTTATTCTCAAACAGGCCTCACTAAGGATGTAGGTTGGCCTTGAACCTGCAGTCCTCCTTGACTCCCAAGTACTGAGATCACAGGCATGCACCACTGTACCTGGCCCTTTTCTTAGGGGTTTGAATGTTCAGATCCTGAAGCATGAGGTTGCTATTTTGTTCCCTCCATTATGTTCAATTTTTTCTAGTTTTTTCTTTTTCTTGATGTCTTCTAACTATAGGGTGATGTTTTCAGAGGAATCTCTTCAGTAGGTTTCGTTTCATCAGCCCCTTCCCACATAATTTCAAGAACAGTAAGGCATGTTTCAGAGGTTTGGCCTGGAGTGATGGTTCCAACATCATTATCCATGGTGACAGACTCTCATAAATGCCAGAGCTTTCCTTTCTACAGATGTGAGCTGAAGATGGGGTTTGTTTAGTACCATTCTTTTTCGTCAAGGGCTACCTTTTCATAATTGCATCCCAGCAACTCCATGAAGTCCATGACTGGAGGAAAAAAATCTACTTGGCATAGAAGATTCCCAAAAAACCTGATTTTGTTTCCAGACTGGTCTTCAGAGTAGAAAGGGACTCACTATTTAACTCAAAATGTAGGATATTTTGACAGTTCTTGGAAACTGATGAAAACTTCTTAAGGGATATTTTTGCCTCTTTATCTGCTACACGTTATGATAAAAGGCAGTTTTTTATTAATGTAGATTTAATCTACATTACTTATTACATAACTGAACTAAGAGTTCCTGTAACACCTTCCAATGCAGGTAAGGGGATATTTTTTTAACATATTAAAAACAACTTTATTGCGGGTCATGGTGGTGCATGCTTGTAATTTAAGTGCTTGGGAGGCTGAGACAGGAGGATCGCACAGACAGGATCGCACTTAGCTACTTAGTGAAGCTTGCAGCAACTTAGTGAGACCCTGTTTCCAAATAAAGTATAAAACAAATCTGAGAGTATAGTCCAGAGGTCAAAAAGCCCCTCGGTTCCACCCCCAGTGCCACAAAACAAAACAAAACAAAAACAACTTTATTGAGAAATAAACTGCATATATTTAATATAATTGATTTAGTTATAACATAGTAAGCATGGACAAAACATTATGACAATCAAAATAATGAATATATCCATCACCAAGTGATAGAAGAGAGCTCTAAAATTTTCCTTGTGCTATTTTTTAAATCTAATTTTTCTTGTACGTTACATAAATTCCCATGTACCCATAAATTCCCCTTATCCAGGGGCATCTCAATAGAACAAATGACACAATTTTATGGAGGTAGCTAGACCAGTGGAATTTATTCTTTAAAAAATTTTTAATCTAGCTTAGGTTAATTTTTATTATTGTACTTTAATTATGTAGACTTATAAGTTTCATTGTGCCATAATTGTATATACATATAACATATACAGATTATTTCTTCCCCCATCATTTCCCTCTCACGAATAGTTTTCCTTCTATATTATGTTGTATTCCCTCTTCCTAGAGTCCATATATGAGAGAAAATGTGATTCTTGTCTGAGTTCGGCTAATTTGCCTAATATAAATATCTCCAGTTCCATCAATTTTTTTCCAATGGCATGATTTTGTTCCTTTTTACAGCTAAAAAATGCTCCATATAGTGTGTTAGTGTGTGTGTGTGTGTGTGTGTGTGTGTGTATGAGCTCATGTTCATGCATGCCTGTGTGCATGTGTATATATGCACACACACACACACACACACACACACATATATATATACCTATATACATATATATATATATATATATCATACTTTATTTATTCATCTGTTGATTGGCATCTAGGCTGATTCCAAAACTTGACTATTGTAAATTGTACCATGATAAACATGGGCATGCAGATATCTCTATAGTATGCTAGCTTCCATGATTTTGAATATAATCTCAGAAGTGGTAGAGCTATATCATATGAAGTTCTACTCTAAGTTTTTTCAGAAAACTCCATCCTGATCTTTATAGTGTCTGTACTAATTTACATTCCCATCAATAGTGTATAAATGTTCTTTTCCCCCATATCCTCTTCAGCAAAATATGTATATTAGAGTACTGGAGATGGAACCCAGGGGCATTCTACCTCAGAGATACTCCTCCAGCTCTATTTTTTATTCTTTATTTTAAAACAAGTCCTCACTAAGTTGTGGAGGGCTTCACTAAATAGCTGAGGCTGTCCATGAACCGTGATCCCCCTGTCTCAGCCTCCTAAGTACTGGGATTACAAGTGTGCACCACCATGCCCAGCTTTCTACATATACCCTTGATGATTACCATTCTGACTGGGCTGAGATGGAAATCTCAGTATAGTTTTAATTTGAATTTCCTTGATGGATTTTGAACATTTTTCATATAATTATTGGTGATTTGCACTTCTTTTGAGAAATATCTGTTTAGTTCATTTGGCCATTTATTGATTGGGTTGTATTTTTTGGTATTAATTTTTGAGTTCCTTATATATTTTAAACATTAATCCTATGTTGGAAGAGTAGCTGGCAAAGATTTCTCTCCCATTCTTTAGGTTGTCTTCTTTACCCTGCTAATTGTTTCCTTTGCTTTACAGAAGCGTTTTAATTTGATTCATCCTACTTGCTGATTATTGCTATTATCTTCTGATTCATAGGAGTCTTATAGGAAGTATTTGCCTGTTCCTATATCTTCAAGTATTTCCCCTATGTTTTCTTCTAGCAGTTTCAATATTTTAGACCTTATATGTATTTAAATATAATATTTAAATATTATAGTGTAATATAGTATCTAAATATTACAGATATTTAAATATTTATTTATGGATAGATAAATGGAACCTACTGTTACAATGGAACCTACTATTACCATGAAAATTAAATATTATAGTATAATATAATATTTAAATATTAAATTAAATATTATAATATTTAACGGATTCTGAGTTGAATTTTTATAACGTGTAAGAGAAAGGGATTTGGCTTTAGTATTCTACATATGAATATCCAGTTTTCCCAGAGCCATTTATTAAAGAGGCTGTCTTTTCTACCATGGATTCTGGGACCTTTGTCAAGAATCATATGAAAAAAGAAATCCTATAGAGGAGCAAACACGACAGCCTAAATGAGGGGATGGGAGGTGGGAAGAAGAAAATTCTCTAAAACACACAATGTACTTAAACATATCAAAACCAACCATCAAACCAAGCATGGGGAGTGATGGGGAAGGAATGGGGTGGGAATTAGGTAGAGGATAAATGGGCGATGTGTACATGTATGTCCACACACGTTTTTTACCCCAATATGATGTATGAATACAGTTCAGCAATAAAAAATAAAAAAGAATCATACAGTTGCATGGGTTTGTCTCTTGTGTCCTCTGTTCTATTCTACTCTTCTCTGTGTTTGTTTTTATGCCAGTATCATTGTGCAGAGTGTATTCTGATGAAAGCAGCATCTATGCTCGTGTCTTGAACTCTTATTTTTCCTTTCCCCCTTTGTCCTTTCAGTCTTTTTGTTCCTGATCTTATTTCGGTTATTGTGTTTCTTCTTAACCTTCTTTCCTCCTATTTTATTGTCTTTTTGTCATTCTGTTTTTTCTCCTCTTTTCTTTTAACTTCTTCCTCCACATTTTTCTTCTTCATGGTCTTCTCTGCTCACTTCTCATCTTGGTCTTCACCAGCCCACCATCCATCCTCCACACTTTTAGCCTGAAGAGCCAAACCTGTTTCGTTTTCTACTTAAAAGTATTTGGAAAAGAAAAATAAAAGTAGCATATTTCTCAGACACAAGCACCCATAACACTGCTAAGAACACATGGTGTCATTTTTAAATACAGTTATACAGTAAGCTTTTCTTGCTACACTTAATCTACTACTTTACCAGTATACATATAGCTGTTTCGTATAAAATTTTTTAAATGGCTGAAGAATGTTCCACCAATTTTCTATCAAGTAACTTTTTAGTTAAAGCTGTTACTAATATAAACAACTTTGTATGTGTGTATTTGCTGTATCCAGTGGAACCTACCGTTAAAATGAAATTGAAATTTTATAAATTTTTTTGATATAGAACCTCTCAAAATGTATGAATTTATACTCCAATGACAGAACTTATAATATCCACTGTTTTAGAATTTAAAATAGAAATTGAACTGGATATGGTGAGCTGAATGTAATAATTTCATTTAACATAAGATATTTTGAATAATAGAAAATATTACAAAGATTTACAACAGCAAACCAGCAAGCAACTTCATTTTAACAAGGATTACATTTTGAAAAGACAGAGGAGACCTAGATAATCATTTTTATCATAGGTCTTAAAATTAACCTAAGGGCTGGGATTTGTTGTACTCTTTTAATGAAACAAACTTGTGTTTTTGTTGTTCATTTTAGAAACATTCACTGTGGTATGGTTAAATTTTTTTATAAAATAATTTTGGGGAGAAGAAAGGATTTCAGGTTATATAAAAGAGGTTTTGGGGCTGGAGATGTAGCTTAGTGACAGAGTGTTTGTCTAGCATGCTCAAGGACCTGGGTTCAAACCCCAGAACTAGAAGAAAAAAATTAAAGCTTTGGTTGGAAGTAGTGGTGGGGCCAAAAGTCAACAGTGAGAATGAGAATTTGATCCTGAATCTTCAACTAAATCTTTGCAATAGTCTTTATAGGTAGCTCTGAATCTTTCCAAGCCTTGCGGCAAATATTTAGAAGTTCATTTTCAGAACAAAAGTAAGTTGAAAGCCACAGTCTCTTCCTAAGAGAGGGAATGATGTTATCCAAACAGCACTTAGGGAAGATTGCTCTTGCAGCTGTGTTGGTCTTCTTTAGTTGCCTTTCAGTTTATTGCCTGATTGCAAGTAGCATTTAAAATATGGCAGAGGAAACGTGTGAGGAGTTGATCTGAATGTCTCATCTGTCAAACACCATCACATATCGATAAGGTATTTTATACATCTTAAGATAAATTAATATCAAACATTCACATAATGTGATTATGATCCATCTCTCACAGGATAGAGCAACCTCAGACACTGTTCCTGCAAGATTTCCCATAATATTAGATAAATAAATTCTGCTTCCAAATGTGCTCCGTGTATTGAGCAGATACCCAATACAGACCCCTCTCCATTTTCAAGGAAGTAAAGTATCTTGGAATTACTGTTCAGATATCCATTGAAAGGGAGATACCACAGGAATAACTTTGAGTCTTCCCCCACTTCGTAATTGTATTCCTTCCCTGAATCTGGGTAGGAATAGAATTTATAATTTAGGGGGGAGATTTGATTACATATATTCACACCTTTAGAATGTACATGGCCATTGTTTATGGACTGAATTGAAAGTTCATATGTTGAAATCCTAACCCGTGATACCTCAGAAAGGGAAGGAATATCTTCAAGGAAGTCTTGATGTACAGGTGATAGAGCTACTTTGAAAAGGTTCAGAATGGCAGTCCTGACCATCATTCCAGTGTTCATGTAATATTCAGGATTTTCACAATTCTTTCATGGAGAATGAACATTGGGTGACCCTTCCAGTGCTGACTGAATACAGACACTGTGCTAGAGTCACAAGACCATGTGGACCTCCACAGTGTGTCTTCCCCTGCTTTGATATGGAACCATCACAGTCAGATTCTGCCAGCCTGTGCACCATTGTCTTTAGCTTGTCCTGCTGTAGTGCCCTCAGTGTTGACCAGAATAATCAGGATCTGATCAATGGTCACTCCTCAGTGCTTTTCTTGTGTTGTTGTAGGTCAAGCTGGGCAAGGTGGCAGTCAGGATCCCAGGTGAGTAGGTAGCATCATCCTGCCCACCAGCTGGATGCTCTCCTGCATCCAGTCCATGGCTGTCTGTGGAATCAGGTTGTCCATGGCCTGGCAGTGCCCCATGTGTTTCTCTCAGTCCCATTGGCCTTTAAAAAGCAATGCAGGAATTCAGGTCTGTTCTTCACACTGGGTCTGACCAGCAGGTAAACCTAGAGCCACCTAATCAAAGCTGTAGAGACACTGCACTAAACTCATGCTTAGCAGCACGGTCCTCTTGTCTGTGTCATTGGAGTGGGTCAGTGTCACACTAGTTAGCTTCTTCAGCAGGGCCTCAAGACCTTTCTCAATGTGATGGAGCAGGTGGTCAGGAGGAGGCCCCTTCCCGCTGTGAGGATGCAAAAACAGGGCAAACTCTGACCTCAGGGTCTGGATCACCTGCATGATCTGCATAGTGTATTCTGGCCCATGAACTGTAGATCACCTTTGAAATCCTTCACACAGCCATCTTTTGCTCATGTGGATCGCCACTGAGGGCACTCTTGATGCTGGGCATGAGCACTGTGTATGCAGAGTTCTTGTGGTGGATCCAGATGTTCCCAGGAGTCTTATTGCGGTTCATCCAGCAGCTGGCAGCTCTGCATTGGGCCTTATTGCAAGGAAGACGACTCAGATCACAGGACTCCACAGCAACTACACCTTTCTCTGTGAGGACACAATCCGTCTTTTTTTTTTTTTTTTTTTAGCCAGGTGTGGTGGCGCATGCTTGGGAGGCTGAGACAGGAGGATCACGCAGGTTCGAAGACAGCCTCAGCTGGTTTAAGAGACCCTGTTTCCAAATAAAATATAAAATAGGTCTGGGAGTGTAGCCCGGAGGTAGAAGGCCCCTGGTTTCCATTCCCAGTACCACCAAAAAAAAAAAAAAAAATTTTTTTTAAATCAAGTTGTGTGTACTCCTGTTGTCTGCTTTTCTCCTGCCTCGAGTTTTGTGAGAAAAGAATAATTTTATACATTTTCTTCTGCTGCTTATTTTTAAAATTCAACAATATGACAACACATTACAAGCAAACATTTTTTGTTGATTTGTGTAGTCGTTCATTCATCTTCACTGCCATGCCGTATTTCATTCACAAAGCTTATTCACCCATACTCCTGTTGGTAGGTATCTGGTGGATTCATGTTTCCATCGATTCAGGAGAAGGCTGAGCTATTATGTCTGTAATATTGCCTAACAGCTCTCTCTTTTTCTAGGATTTTAATAAGATGTACTACATAGCCTTATTCCATTCATATTTTAAAAATTTTGTTCACTTTTAAATCTTATTCTCTGTACTGAATTCTGGATAATTTCTTTAGAATTCTCTTCTCACTCACTAATTCTCACTTTAGCTTTATCCGATCGGCTATTAAACATTCCCATTCAATTTTTAATTTCAAAATTATGTTTTCTATTTCTAAAATATTAACCTGGCCTTCTTCCAAATCTATACTCATTGTTGCTCTTCTTCCTCTACATTTTTGTGATTGTATCTTCTATTTTAAAACATTTCAGTCGTAGAAATGTTATATTTTGATTCATGTAATGTAACTATCTGAAGTCCTACAAAATAAATTTGCTTTATTTTTTGTTGACTTATGATGGTATGTTTTCTTGCACATACAAGGATTTTTGATTGAGAGCTCATGTTTGTTTGATTTTAATTTTTGAGAATCTTGGGTATCTCTAGGCAACTACAATGTGTTATGAGTACTCAGCTTCTCTAATAAGAGCAGATTGATGGATTCTTTCTCCTCTTGGAGACCGAGATATTTCACCACACCTATCCTGTCTTTCTCTATTAAATAAACATTGCATTATTCAGGAGGGGACTACTAATCTGAGATCACTTCTGGTTTTGTCTAGAGTTCTTTTCTAAGGAGTCTGAATTTCAGGTTTCCTTCTTTGAAGTTAGGTAAAGAGTTTCCTAATGGCAGAGAAAACATCAGCCTGAAACAAATTAAACTTCTTTCCAGAGTCTCTGGCTAATGTAGGAACCTCAGGTCCAGCTCTCCTCACTGGTAATTGGCTCAAAACTGTTCTGATGGAAGTGCCAACATTGCCCTTTACCTTCAAGAAAGCTCCATGATTCTCATTTGACTCCTCTCAAGATTTAGCATACAAAATTTTTCCCCTGTAGGGGGTGACTCTGGTAATTATCCTTATTTCTCGTGACCTGAGAAATTTATAAACAACTAAGTTTAATTGAGTGTATAGTTCCTTTGTAGTATGAATATCCTTTGGATTATTCTGAATCATAATATAGTATATGAACTGGGATCGTGTATATCTGGTAAGTTTTTCTCCATAATCTACTTGTGGATATGGTCATGATGATGATGGTGTCCCAGTAGTAATGAGTGTTCCAATCTGACTGAACCCCAAGCTATGGAAGAGCATGGTAAATTAAAAATATTGATTAGCTTTAGATGCTTGAAGGATTTCACGTGTAATTCTAAATAATTTAGAATTATACTGGCTTTGAAAAGCAATGGAAGTACCTTAACCAGAATAATTACACATACAAATCAGCATTCTGGAAAGCTTTGTCAATATTGTGATAGAAACGCTATATATTTTTCTCTAAGCACTGCTTTTTCTACCTTCCAGACTTTTGATGTTATATTTTCATTTTCATTTTTACTGACTTTAATTATACTCATATATACTGAGAAAAATATTTTTTGAAATTCTATTTCTAGAGCTGATCTGACTTTTCTAAATAGTTCTATTTCTGTTGAGTGTAGACATTTTTTTAAAAAAACATATATTTGACTCAAACCTATAAGCTTAATGTACTCCAATAATTATTTTATTTCTATAAGTTGCATCAGGTAAACGCTCACTTGAAAAAAAAATTAGGTCTTTGGGAAGAAACTTTCCTGCCTATGATGAAAACTGCAATTGTTTGAACAGATGAATCCAGGACTCTGATTTGGAATTTCCTGGGTCTTCTTCACATATGCCTGGGTATGGCTGACCCAGTCTTCTCTCTGGATTTGGGCCTGCTGAGTCCAAGGGGTGCTGTTCTTGGGAATTCAGTAACTGTTTTCACTGAATGCTGCTGCTGCTATAACCTAGGGTCTGGTCTCTGACTTGATCAGCACTGGCTGAACCAAATCCCACCTCAGTTTTTGCTAGTACTGCAGAGGTCTCCAGTTCAGTGTCACAGCTTCCCTCCTCCTGCTGGTCTATGCAGCCTCACCATAGTCTGTACTGTGGAGTTATTTTGTTTTTATCACATAGGCCCACTTAGAAGCATCTAAATATCAGTTCAGTTGCTCTCTTTGTCCTACCTCAAAGCAGACAATCCTTATTACTTTCTGTGTTATGTAACAGAAGACTCTGAAGTCTTCAGATCTTCTTTCAATGTCTATGCAGTTGCAAGTCAACTTTGTTGTGGTCGTCTCCCTATTGGCAGAATTCTGCTTCTTCTCAAATAAGATAGTTTAGGTAGCCATTAATATCCACAGAACCTGCATCTCGGCATTTTGTGTAGTGATGATCCAGATGGTGTAAGATTTTAAAGATTTGATTTTTTTTGAGTAAAGAAACACACAAACTGATATTTACATGCATGTTTATAGCACTTTGAACCAGTCTATGATGTTTAATTGCAATGAAAATATTCTATTATGCTTTTAATGTGATAGATAGATTCCTTATGGGGGTAGAGGACACATGTCTAACTATGTGCTTCCTCTTTTTCTTCTTTGTCCTACAACTTGCTTGGACCAGAGGGGGAAGATCTATTCATAGTTCTCTTATGAAGACTTATATTAAATTCTGTGGCCAAGTTGACAGGCCTACCTTTTGAAAAGTTAAGAACGAAAATAGAAAAATTAATAAATAAGTCCTTCATTTTAAAACCTAAAATATTTTCATATTAAACATTTTTTGGTGCATTATAATCATACATCTTAATACAGTACAAGATGATAGAGGCATACATGCACACATCACTCTTAAAATGTTTGTTTTAGACACAAGGTAAAACTCTCTACATTTCTATTACTAAAGTTCTTGTTTCTTATTCTTCTTTGCGTTCCTCCCCATACTCTCCTTTCTGTAGATGGCTGCCTTCGTTCTATGGGATAGAGATCATTTTCAGGAAAGAGCAAGAGAGAAGAGCACATTAAAATATTTTTCAAAACATAGCTTTCTATCGCTTAAGCAGAACAAACACCAGTGTGAGTCTCATGAATTTTTTTAGTCCCCTGACAGTCTATGTAGCAAGTGTTAGAGGATAAGGAAGTATTCTCATCTGAAAAATGGGTATATTTATGAGAGTTAAACAAGTTTATCTACATGAGATTTTTAGGCCATAGCCTGGCACACACAATAAGCTATTTATATCCACATTCACATTTACAATGGTTATTACTATTACAGTTATATTAGAAATTAGAAGGATTGTTAATTGTAAATTTATGCTAAAACAAGTTAAAGAGATTTTAAAATGATATTATTAAAGACTGTGACATCTTTTTAATATTTGATGCATGCTTGGTTTAATTAGTAGGAAAAATTTAGATTTATAGCCCTTTGGGCATAAAGACTGCTTTTCCTTTATTTCAGTTACTTCAGGTCTCCTGTTTAGTCACAGTACTGTGTATTAAATAATAGGGTTTTCTAAGGAGTAGAGCACAGTAATTCAGTATATATCACAAAGCATATACTGAATTATGAATTCAGTATATGAATTCCTAAATATGAATTCCACCTCAACTACTAATTAGATAACTTTGGAAAAGTTATTTGACCTCACCTAGGCCTACATTTCTCATCTCTAAAACAGAAACAGTAATAGAATCTGCTTCCTTGAATGTTTCAAAGATTAATTGATATGATATACGTGAAACCCCAAGCAAGAAACTCTTTGTGTTAACTACGATACTAATTTTGCTCAAAACAAAAAATACAATAAAGTTTATCAGAGACAACCAGCCAAATGTTATTTTTTTTTAAGAAACTGCTGTACAAACTCAAAACTGGGAGAAATCTCCAGGAAATTAAACCAAAATTATTAGATCATTGTTACAAGTCGAACGAAAGAGCTACCACACAGGTGCATGATTTATGCATGTAATGCCCTCTTTACATGACCAGTTTCACTTGAGCATTGAGGAAATGCCCTAAAAGACCAGATCAAGTTTTTGTATTTAGCTCTCTAAAGCAGGAGCTCAGCCCAGCTGGCATTCTGGGACTCCTTCCATCTTTGGTTTGAGTAGATGATTCAGTGAAGTACAGGCTGTTCTTGCATCAGAAGTAGCAGTGTTAATTCCTTCATGCCAAATACTTTCGCGGGAGCTCAGGCTGAGTTCCCTGGATGATTGCTTACTGCAAAGTCACTGAAGCAGCTGGTGGAAAAGTCCATGTTGATCCCTTTGAGACCTGTGCCTTTGGAAAACATTTTGAGTTTTTTTTTTTTTTTAAATTTCAGAGGAGCAAGTCATTATGATACAGAACTACTAGGGAATCTCCATTCATTTCCATTGGCTTGAAAGTACTGCATGGGTTTCTCCTGAGCATCTCAGTCTAAGGTTGGCTATATGATTTTTCATCCAAGGAACACATTTGAGATTGAAAGAGAACATGGCGAGTGAATAGGATGAGATGAGAGATGTAAACTAGAATTGTCCTGAATAAGTGGTTTGTGTAGTCGCCTTAGTTTAGACTTTGTAATCCCTGATTCCATTACTCGTCCAGAGTTCAATTTCAAATATGAAGAGCCCTGCTTCTCTACTTCCTGTGTACTATGTAAGTATGTCTGAGGACACCACGTAACACATTTTATATGGGCTGAAGAAGAGTGTGCTAGGAAGGGCACACAGTCAGTGCAACGGCGCTCAGAGACCAGGAAGGCCTTCAGTGTACTACGAACATGGGAAGGGGAAAGGTAGGAATGTGGAGAGTGAGCCAAGGATTGCTGAGGCTGAGACCTTGCATGGCTGTGAAAACTATGGGATGGAATCCGGAGACTTTGGTTTTATCCATGGTAGAAAGTTATTTCAGTTTTAAACAGGTGAATGACAATCTGATTTATATTATCTGCAAGTTACAGTGTTGTAGTACTCCCAGCAGGAGATGCTGAAGGCTTGAACTGGGGGACGGCCATGGAGAGAGCTCCAAACAGTCATGTTCAAGAAAACACATCTGAAGCAATGCTTGTGTGAATTGCATGCTGCTGATTGGATGTGAGTGATGAGGAAGGAAAGAGAAGATGACTTCTACATTTTTATTTTGGGTGAATGGAGTTCCATCTAGCTAAGAAGAGGAAGGCAGTGTGTGTGTGTGTGTGTGTGTGTGTGTGTGTGTGTGTGTGCATGTGCACACATGTGGGCATATGTGCATGCGTGCCTTTTAGAAGGGTGCCAGGCCCATTGCATATTTCCACTTTTGCATTGCTCTGTGGTCTTAGAGGAGATGTGCCCATTCCAGTCACTGTTACCATATATAAAAGGAATGAAACTACTCTTCCTGTGTTTTTTTCCCTCTCAAGCATCTTTGCCTTCTTCCTAACTCAAGGTTTTCTGAAGCAAGATGTGGTGGTACACTCCTTTAATGCAGTGCTTTGAAATTACAGAGCGCTGGGTATGGTGGCTCACACTTGCAATCCCAGCATTCGGGAGGTGGAGACCAGAGAATTGTGGTTCGCGGACAGCTTCAGCTATTTAGTGAGGCCCTTCACAACTAACTCAGTGAGACCTTGCTTTAAAAATAAAAGGACTAAAAACTAGGGCTGGGGCTGTAGCTCAGAGGTACAACGCCCCTGGGTTCCATCCCAGTACGGAAGAGAGAGGGGTGGGGGATTACAACAAGGCCAGCCTCACTCACCAATTTAGTGAGACTCTTAGAAACTTAGTGAGATGCTGTTTCAAAATAATAAAAATAAATAAATAAAATGGACTTTGGGTATACTCAGAGGTAGAATGCCCCTGAGTTCAATTCCTGTCACTAACTAAATAGATATAAAATTTCTCCTTTTTTCCCATTACTGTACTTATACCACAGGTTCTGTGATTCAAACAACTGGATAAAGTGTCACACTAATTCTCTCATGGAGCAAAAAGAAGAAGAGGCAGGGCATTGGTGATATTCTGAAGTTCTGGATTCACAGCTCTCAGGACTGAAAGTGTTTCTAGATGATAACGTGCTTCAAGGCTCACCTGCTGACCCAGAATCCCCTCCAGATCATCATCATCATCATCTTCTTCTTCTTGTCCTCCTCCTCCTCCTCTTCCTCCTCCCCCTCCTCCTTTTTCTCCTCCTCCTCCTCCTCCTCCTCCTTTTTCTCCTCCTCCTCCTCCTCCTCCTCCTCCTCCTCCTCCTCCTCCTCCTCCTCCTCCTCCTCCTTCTTCTTCTTCTTCTTCTTCTTCTTCTTCTTCTTCTTCTTCTTCCTCCCTCTCCTCCTTCTTCTTCTGTGGTACTGGGGTTTCTGGAAACCCTTCTACCTCTGAGCTACACTCCCAGACCTATTTTTATACTGTTATTTGGAAACAGGGTCTCTTAAGCCCTGACGTCTTACCTGTGTGATCCTCTTGTTTCCGCCTCCCAAGTTCAGGGATTACAAGCATGCGCCACCATGCCTGGCTTCCCCCAGCTCTTCTAATAAAGAAATGAATTCCAGTTCTACATGGAATCTTTAATTGAAGCAAGTAAAAGTCTTTCTATTCTCCAAAAAGTTGATCTATGTCTCTGCTTGTAAGCCTTGGGGTTGCCATTTTGTTTGCAGAGGCCCATCCATTCCTCATCCCTGGATGAAGAAATCAGAAGGGCAGAAGCTGTGTGTCAGTCTTTTTACTGTCAACCAAGCTCTGAGCATAATCCCTTGCAAAGGCAAGACATTAGATATTAGAATGATATATAATTCTCTTCTAGTGAATTTATTAGTCCCTTTAATCTTCATTAAATAGTTTCTAATTACTTCAAAACCTGGCTTATACCTAATTTTGTGTGGAAAGTTTTCCATGATAAACCTTATCTGATTTATACTAAGCCTCCACTTGGCATTTTTCTTGTATGTGTCTAACTCTGGCTAATAAAACTTTTTATGAAAGTCTTGATGTATATCCTAGTTCTCCAATGTATAATTAAATGCTCTGTGAGCAGAAATCCTACATACCCTCCCCCAAGTATTGTTTTCATATATGTGACTAAGTGAACATGTGCTCTCAGGCCTGGTGGCACATGCCTGTAACCTCAGTACTTGGGAGGTTGAGATGGAGGACCACAGGTACAAGGCCAGCCTCAGCAACATAGTGAGACTCTGTTTCAAAAACAAAAACATAGAATTGGACTGTGGTGTAGCTTGGAGGGAGAATACTTCAGGGCTCAATCATCAATTTTATAAAAACAAGCAAAACAAACAAACAAGCACGGGAAGTTACTAAAGCCAATTTTCTCTCCAAAGGAATAGCTTCACAAAACAAGAATCAATTAGTCTGATTACTGTATTTATTTATTTATTTATTTATTTATTTATTTATTTATTTTTGTGTGTGTGTGTGTGGTACTGAAGATGGAACCCAGGGGCCTTCTACCTCCAGGCTACACTCCCAGACCTATTTTATATTTTATTTGGAAACAGGGTCTTTTAAACTAGATGAGGCTGGCTTCGA
This sequence comes from Muscardinus avellanarius, assembly GCF_963383645.1. Taxonomy (NCBI): domain Eukaryota; kingdom Metazoa; phylum Chordata; class Mammalia; order Rodentia; family Gliridae; genus Muscardinus; species Muscardinus avellanarius. The sequence goes on from NC_137798.1 coordinate 34,736,978, forward strand.
ACCTGCGCGATCCTCCTGTCTCAGCCTCCCAAGCGCGGGGATTACAAGCATGTGCCACCATGCCTGCCTTGATTACTGTATTTTTAATTTTACCAACAAGTAGTTCAACAAAAATTGCAGTCTATGAAATGTGAATTAAGAGATAGATTTATTTTAAGTATCATATCTATAGTACTGTTGTATAGTATTATATCTGCAGTTACTTATGAGATAAATATATATGTTTACTCTATATAAACATTTATTATTCTTTTATTGTAGTTATAGTAGTTACAAAATTCACCAGGATACAGCATCTGCGCTGTAACACCTATATTCATTGGGATGCAGTTATTCTTTGCATGAAGACTAAAAAAAAAATGAATAGAATTGCGTTTGATATTCAGGAACAAAAGAACTTTAAAAAGGCAGTAAAATAATGAGAAAAGCTGAAAAAGCACAAATCACTCATCTTGTTCAGCGTGTGCACCAAAACATTGTGATCTGCAGGACTCTTTATTCACAGACAATTGGTCATTAACTTATTTTAACTTTGCAAAGTTACTTGAACTAAGGGCAGCTCCAGCTTTCAGTGCATTGCGGTATGTATCTATTTCCCTGGGTTGAATGCTTTTGAGTGAAAAGGTGTAGCACCACGCAGGATAAAGGAAATCGAGAGAGCGCAGCTTCATTTCCACTTAAGAGAAATCTAAAGGTTAAATAGATGAGAACCAAAGACTTGTATTCATTTCCCGTAACAGTGCTTTATTACCAAAATAAACTTGAGACCACCACTTCACTGCAAGGAGAAGTCAACAAAGATGTTAGTCATTAATCATCCTAAATAAACAGCACTTTTAAAGTGTCTGATTGACACTGTTAGCATAAATTCTGTCCTCTTAGAAATTGCCTCAAATTTGTATCATACACCTACATAGCTTAATTCAATGCCTACTGCTTGAGAGTTTAATATGTAAGAGCGTAAGTTGGTAGAAAAATTTGTAAACCCAAGAAGAGTACAATGCAACCATGGGGATGTTTTGTGGATGTTCTTCTACTTTAAACGTGAAAAAATATTGTCCACTAAGAGATTCTTAGCAAACTAAAACATTTGGCTATATTTTGGTGGTACTGGGGTTCCTGGAAACCCTTCTACCTCCAGGCTACACTCCCAGACCTATTTTATACTTTTTTTTTTAAATATGGAAATGGGGTCTCTTAAGCCAGAGAGTCTGGCTTCGAACCTGCACGATCCTCCTGTCTCCACCTCCCAAGCACGGGGATTACAAGCGTGCGCCACCATGCCCTGCACATTTGGCTATTTTTAACTGACTAAATCTACCTAGAGGTAGCTGCAAAATTTGTTTTAAAGGCCGGGCCTGGTGCCGCACGCTTGTAATCCCCACGCTTGGGAGGCGGAGACCAGGAGGATCATGCAGGTTCGCAGGTTCCGAGCCAGCGGTGCTGGTTTAAGAGACCCTGTTTCCAAATAAAAAAGTATAAAAATAGGTCTGGGAGTGTAGCCCGGAGGTAGAAGGGTTTCCAGGAACCCCTGTACCACACACACACAAATTTGTTTTAAAAATTGTGTCTTTCTTGGTATAGATTTCCACTGTAAATATAGTCATACTCTTTACTGACAAATCAAACTGATAATAAAATTAAAACATCATATTCAATGTGTAATTTCTAATACGGGTTGATTAATATTCTCTCATGAATCTATAGCAATCAAGCCTTTATAGCATTCTTCTTGTATTTATGTGCATGTTTATTAATTTTCATATGGTTCTATGCTTTATATATAGATTTATCAAAAAAGGCAATGCTCAGAATTTTACCCCCTTTTATTCTAAAATATCATACTTCCTTTAATTTGCAAGACTTATGCAACATTCAAAGATGGTATGCCAAACATTGTTTACTGTTTTATTTCTATTCATTTTACTTTCTATTAGAGGGCAAAACAAATATAATATGAAACAAATTTTTTGTAATTTGTAATTTGCAATTACAATATGGTATTGCCCAGAAAAAATTGTCAATACCTTTGCCATAAGTGCCAAGAATTGGAATGATCTGTTAAGATTTTATATATTGGCAACTGCCGTCTGGTCAATACAATTTAATGAATATTTACTGAGTACCAATATGTGTTTAATGTTGATTCAGAGTGATATGAAACACTTACCCTGTCTCCCAGATTCTACAATCCAGTCTACAAAGCATAGATGACCACATAAATGTTTATCTTCCCTGAAAATTATAACTCTTTGCCATGAAATATTAATATTGAAGAGTATAACTTCTAATTTTGGATTAGCCATCAATTATTTGGCTATAGAATAATCTTCAGTTTTCTTTGATGTGATAAACATATTTGTTCTAAACAACCATAAAGTGTTAGTAGAGATGTTTGGGTTCTGGTACTCGATATGTTAAATATAAGGCTAGGGTTCAACATCAAATAACACACTTTGAGTTCCCTGGAAAACGATGCTCTTTGTACACAAATCATCCATATTATTGTATATGAAATTCATTATTATCTAGCTTCACATCCCTAGAAGTCAGGTTATATATGCAATAATGATGTAAATCATTGCCATTCACAACAGAAGGGTAAAGCACTAACATTTGGCAGAAATTATTTTTATTGAATCAAGGTAGTAGGGAAAGCCTCACTAAAATGTTGACAAATGCATTAAGCTTTTTTAAAAGATAGAAACAGAAATAATTGGGTTGCCATTACTTACGTAAGTGAGATATGTAGAAAAGCTCAGGGGATGGAAAAACAGCAGGAAACACAGCTTTATCAACCAAAACATCTACGATATGTTCTCTTTAATTACTAACATGGCTTTAATTGTATGAATAAAATTGAGTGCAGACTTTGTAGCTGTTCAGTAAAAAGAAGTGGCTGCCGTTGTGACACGTGCCTGGCATGGTGCACCTGGGGCTTCCCAGTTAGGAGAGCCAGGGATACCTTAGGTACTCAGTGTTAATTTAATAGGACATGTTTGAAGCAGACAATCATTTTTAACAAGTTATTTTGCTGTTGTCTTGTCATCCAAATATCTTTTTCCTTATATTTATTCGTAATGGTGAAATTTGTTGGTGGAAAACATGAAGAAAGTTTCTCTGTGCGGAAATACAGAGGAGTGTCCAAGAGGTGTAGAGGGTATTTTGCTTGGGAGTTGTTATGCTACCATTTTGATTCTGTTCTTAGTGCTTGAGAACAGCCTGTTGGTAGGTGCAAATAAGGCTCTAGCTAGTTTCATACTGTACTTACAATCAGTTATTACTGCTTAAAATGTCTATGGTGCACAGAGAATTAGGCACATAACTCCTAACTCCTGTTAAAAATACTGGAGGCAGGATGTGGTGGCACATTCCTGTAATCCCAGTACTTGGGAGGCTAAGACAGAATGGTCACAGGTTTTAGGCCAGCCTCAGCAACTTGAGTCTCTCAGCAATTTAGTGAGACCCTGTTTCAAAATTTAAAAAAATTTAAATAGGGCTGAGAGTGTTGCTAGGAGGTAGAATGCCATTGCCTTCAATCCCCAGTGCCAAATAAAGAAAAAAAAGTAATGAAAGCTTATTGTTTACTTTCTATTGCATAAATATACTTTTCCAGCCTAATCCTGCAATAATTTCCATTAATATTCATAAAAATGTGTATAGATGATTTATAAGGGAACTTATAAATCATTTTATTTTGTACTTGTATATAGTTTGAAACTTTTTTGAACATACATTTTTGTACCTAAAATTAAATACATCATCACTTCCAATAATAATAAAAACTTGTAGGTAAGGCATAAGTAGTCTTCTACAACCATTCTGAGAGAGAAATTACAAGGAGGAGGAGGAGGAAGAGGGACAGGATAGGGGGAGAGTCCTCAATTTCAAAGATTGTTTTATAAAATTTATATTAGCATATCACCCCAACTTTCAATCTTTGAAAATGTCAAACAGCTATGTGATGACCTGATTTGCTGTAAATAAAAATGTTTAAAAATATACTCGATATACTTTGCACTTCGTTAGGGTTTGTATCTATCACAAGACACATCATACCCCAGACCCCATAGCAAGCAGTAGTAAAAAAAGCCTAGTGTCACCCGATTAGGCAATACACAAAAGTATAATGTTGTTCAGATATTGCTGGTTAATAAGGAATTGATACTTTAGTGAAAGGAAAATTGGAAGAGTTTTTATAAAACAAATTCAAGTAGACAGCATCTCCACAATACACCGATCCACTGCAACTTTTGAGAAGCTCCGGGAACAGACATTTCCTACATTTCTACATTTGCTTTGTGCACTGAAAGAGCCAAGGTAATCTCGACTTTGGGGAAGAAGAGTCGCAAAGTGATAATAATAAATAAATAAGCGACTGTTGAGTAAAACAATTCGTTTTGCCCCAGGCTTGTGCAGTAGCATATGAATTCTTAGCAGCATTAGTTTGCAGCTGTAACTTTAGGATATAATAGGAGATTGAATCTTATACAGGCAATGAAACAGATGATCAAATTCACAAGGGATTGTGTCAAGCTTTTTCCAGTACTAAAGGAACATATTAATCCTTGTCACTGTTTTCAGAAACGCTGTGACAGAAATAAACCTGTACTGTAACTTGGCCCTTTTAATGAGCTTCTGGAGTGTGGGCTTTCCACTCAGCACCTGAAAAACACAACAAAACACCTTTTATATTAAAGATGTGAGGTTTGCTGCTGGCTAAATTTGTACACAGAAGTCTATAAACCAGTGCTCAGCCAGCTGGGAAGCAAGAAAGCAAATTCAGATTCTGCCATGAACTTCACAGACCAATTATCTACTTGGAATCATGGGAGTTGAGCAAACAAATACCAGCCCCTGCTGAGCCCTTTCAGGCCAGCAGCTGATGGGTGATTCAGTTGCATCCGAGGCTTTTAGACTGATCAATTCTTAATCACAAAGCGCAAAAATTATTCTCAGACTCATGTCAGTTTCTTTGGACACCTTTGTTAACAATCTGCTTCAAATCATTTTTTTTAAAAGAAACTGCAGACACTGTTTTTATTGACTCCCCACTTGTAAAATGTTTATAGCTTGTTAATTTATATTTACCCCTTTACTTTTGCCTGCAAATCAACATCACTTAGCACAGTTTGGTTACACTTTGTCCAAAGGAAATTACAGAAGCCTGCTATGGGGCTAAAATGAAGGAAAGCTGTGGAAAATCAATACACTGCTGATTAAACAGATCGTAGCAAATTCACGGCTGTGTGCTGCAGCATGGAGGCATCAGTGTGATGCCTATCTAGCAGTTAATGTGCTTTCAGTCAGGTGAAGAAAATTTCAGGATAAGGCAAAAATCACCCAGAAAAACAAGAACTACCTCGTGCAAGAATGCACGCGTTCATATGAAACCGGAGTTTTGTGTAGGGTTGGGTTTCACTTGGAGACCTAATGGGATGCCTTTATTCCAAGAAATAGAACAGTCTTGTGTCTTCATGACATTTACCCTGAGAGCATCATAAAAGGAACTAATAGCACCCCAAGATACTCCCTATTTGCTACTGCGAGTCAAGTTATTTATTTATTTGTGTGGATTTTTTTGTTATTCCTGTGGCATCTTAGGTTTATTGATACTTTCTTGCATGATTTCAGTTTAGCAATTTGGTAACAATCAAAATGACCAAAACTTAGGTTACTTATAGAGGATGTCCAAAAGGTCATGCCATCCAATGAAAATATTCTAAGCAATTCAAAAAGAATCGTTCTTGCTTCCCATTTTAGAGCTGAAGGATGAGCATGCAATAAATCAGGTATAAAAAGAAAAGGCAGTTCATACATAATTAATTTTAAACAGTGTATTACAAATGCATAATATTAACACAGCATGGTTGCAAAGACCAGTACTTGTTTTTTAAATCATTGGAGAAGGCAGCCTCTGGGTCCCGGAGGGGATTTGAGTCACCCTGGAGAAGGTTACAGTTCTCTAAGTTAAAGTATAAACTCTTCTGTCTGTGCTGCCTACTTCTTAGGCTCTGCACACCTGGTCCTCTGAGAACTGGAGGAAAAACACACCTATCCTAAGACTGGTTAAAGGTGGTACCTGCTTTCATCTAACCTGATGGATGAAATTGCATTGCACTGTTCTGAGTGCGAGTTAGGCAAATGAGAAATTAAAAAACAAACATGCTTCAATACAATCATTTGAAAGGATATTAATAGGAGAAACATTAGCCCACCCCCCTGCTAAGCATTTTATTTGAATTTATCTATTATTTATTTGCAGCCATCTATTTATTTAAGTCTTGACCAATACTTTTGTGCTTTGTTCTGTTTTGTTTTAAAGTGGCGACATCAGGCTAATGTTTGTGGCTCTACTTACCACTGCTTGTTCAAGGTAACTACAGCTTCGATGGGTCGTGGTGTTCTGGCAGGTGTATTTCACTAGAAATCCTATATTAAAAATTATACTTGGGAAAATTATGTTCTATACACAAGAGTCAAATCAAGTCTCAATCTCTGTTGTTTTCTAATTCTCTCTTTTTCAAAATATCAAAGTCTTTCAAATGGTAACATGGTTAAGTTCATTGCCAGATTCCATGTGTTAAAATGAAGGTGTTTTTGAGTCATCAAAGCTTATAAAAAGACCTTTAGCAAGTAAACAGCTTTTCTCCATTTTTTTTAAACTGGAAGATGTGGTATAAGAAAACACATTCATGGACACCATATGGGAACCAAGTTTCATCCCAAGATTTTGAGATTTTTGAGAATTCCTAGAAAATAAGGGGTTTAAATTTATAGTTTGAAGAGATCCACTCAGGGATATCATTCTTGTGTGCGGGAATATATATATACATATATATATACATATACATACACACATATACTTATATATGTATATATAGACACATATATATATACATATATATGAAGATGTGTTGCTTTAATTATTCTATGTAAAATATTTGACAATCTTTAGAAAAAAGAAACCACATGAGGTGTTTACTAGCTTAAGAACCTAAAAAATAATCATTACTTTGGTATTTCTATTTTAGCATAAATAGCATCACTTTTCTTGTATTGTGACAAAGTATGTATAAACTTTTATCATGTGTAATGTTTAAAAGAATGAGATCACTGGTACTCAGTTGAATACGCTTTTGTGACATCAAGAGAAGCGATTGGGTTCAGTGGAAAGACTATGTATTTTAGATAACAGGAAAAAAATGCCATATTTGAAGTACTTATTGGTTTACTAGATAAACTGTGCTCTTGAGTGTGTATTTTTAGATTTGTCTTTCTTACTGGCATTAAAGAAAAACTAAATGAAAGAAATGTATTAGAATAAGAGATAATGGGAGAAAAAAAGACCAAATCATGTATAGACTTCTGAACCAAAAATTATTTTCTAAGTCTCACAGTATAAGTTAGTATTTTTACATTTTTATGGTTCCAATAGGTTAACAATAGTTGTTTGTAAACATGCTTTAGTTGATTTAAAATTGTACACTACATAAATCCTGTAGAGTTGGCAGGGGTTTTAAAACCCTTTGATAGAAACCCACTTTTTCTTATTAATACGTGGTAATTTATCACCATTAAGTATATGATCCCTCTGGAAAAAAAAACGGATGCACATTGCTTTCTAGACTATAATTTCACTATTCATGATATTAATCTTTAATTAAATTATAGTTATTTTACAAATGTATGTCCTTAATTAAATTATACCATGCATATAAAGGAGAAATTACTATGGCATGATTAAAACATGTTTAAAAATATACTAGCGAATTTTGAATGCTGTCTGTCATCTCCAAAGTATGACTAACTAAGCTTTAGAAATGACTAGAAAGTCAACTGAAAAAAATTGCCAAGTAAAACTATTTGGCTTTTTAAAGAACTGTGCATTAAAATTTTGGACAGTTTCTCCATTAAATCTAAATATACTTCTTATAGTATATACAGTATTACATTTCTAAATTAATTGCCATACTCTCATTTGTTAAAGAATTTCACTCCATTTGAAAAGCAAAGTCTCACTAGATGTGAATTTTACACTGCGCTAGATCAATCCCAATACCAGTAAATGGATATTATTAAACAGCATGGGGTAGTGCAAACTGGGAAAGAAAACTTGTAGTGTGCTGCCTTTGAGCAGACCTGGCTTGCATGCTGTGACAGGGCAATTGTCGACATGCTTTTTCATGCCAATCTGCAGCTTTTTCAACTCTAGATGCTATGGCAACCAGGGTTTAACAGACTAAGCAGCTAACAAGCTTCCCTGATGGAATTGTCTGGTTGTGTGATTGCCTTGTCTTAGGGAAAATATAAAATAGAATGAAGACGCTTGTGGACATTTGTCAAACTGATTATAATTTGGACAGTTGAATCATAATTGTCTGTTGTGCACTGTACAGTAGTGACATATGCTGCTTTCCACGTTCTGTGTAGAGCGCACCGCTGCATTCCCGCATAGGCTGCGCCTCCCTTGGGAACAATGGGTCCCGGTTGCTTTGGGTTTGGTGGAAATGGCAGTCCACATCTCATACCGGATCATGTGGGAAAGAAAAGAACGATGAACAGTTAAAAAAAAATTATATATATATAATATTTATATATATATATATATATTTATATATATATATAATTTTTTTTTCTGTTCGAAAAGGCTAGTGTTTGATGTGAGCTATATTTGCATGAAATATAGTGAACACAAGTTGATGTGAGAAGCTAGTTCTCTTTGATAGGATGCTCATGTTCTCAGGATAAGTTGTAGATCAAAAATATGCAGGTGAATTAATTTTTGTTATTTATGATTGGGCATAATTTTAGTTCTTTGGGAATATTGATTTTTTAAATTTGCAACCACTTAAACATGTATTTGTGTCACCAATCATATGCATAATTTAAGACACAGAAAATAATCAAGCGTTTCTGATGGAATGGTCTTGTTTTAATACTGCCTTGTCCTATTGAAAAATGAATAAAATCCTCTTTATTGTTTTAAATGATTAAAAGCCTACTAATAAAATTTAGGTCTCTTTAAATAGTCAAAGGCATTGTATTTTCAAGATCATTTCAAGCCAAACTTATTTTTTTTTCTTAGAAGGGATATATCTTAAAAATCAAGAGAGCAAATATTTCAAGTGGAATATGAATTATCATAGAACAAAATCCAGGTTTTCATTTTACAGATAGATATCTTAAACTATTTTATAAGAAATATTTATCATCATCATCATCATCATCATCATCATCATCATTTGACACTGGGGACTGAACTCAGAGGTGTTATATCTCCAAGATACCCCATCAGCCTTTTGTATTTTTGGATTTGAAGCAGGATCTCATTAGGATACTGAAAATCTTGCTATGTTGCTGAGGTTGCCTTTGAACCTGTGATTCTCCCATCTCTATATCCCATGTACTGGGAATGGTTTAATAATTTTTAGAAAATATTGGGAAATAAATTACTTTTTACTTTGAAGATACCAACCAGAATTATGTCTTAAAGATAAAAATTTGATGTTATTTTTTTATAAAGCTTGGAACTAGTTTTTTTTTTTTTTTTTTTTTTTTTTTTTAAAGTAAGAGTTGATGGTAGAAAAATGTTAGGCTCCAGGTAACATACTCATCTTGGCCACATCTCCCTAGTTACAGTTAGGCTGCTGGTCTGCTTTCTTATTTAAAATCTGAAACATTTCAAATGGATGCCCTTGATCCCAGACATCAAGGCCTCAGGAAAAGTGACCTCCCCCACCAACCCTGCTTGATGTCAGTAGGATGGACCATAGCCCAAGCTTTTGAAAGCAATGTTCCAATGTCATATATAATGACTTATGTCAAGAGGATGCGACTCCTAGAAGGGACCCATGTTTAGTTTGAAAGACCTGTTCACTTTCTGTCTCCGAGTTAGAACTTTGCCTTCTATGATGAGTGGCACGTGTAAGAATGCAGAGAAATGAAATTGGGAACATTTTGCTCACTACAAAGAGAACCTTCTCCAGACTAAATGGTAACAAATCTTTCTGCAGGGTTATAGTGCACCAATGTTAAGAACCCAAGAACTATTGGTCAGAAACTTTATTTTACATCAACATGAGTGGTTTTTATGAAGTAGCTTTTAATGACTGGGCTGCCAGGTTTCCCTTTTAATTCTATCAGAGTTTTGAAATCTGCCCCTTTATTTGTCACCTCTCTGCCACATTCCCGATGTCAGCTGGTGCTGTGCTAGAGAGAATTTTGTTCCTTTTGTTTCCCCTTTTTGATACAAGAGACTGAATCCAGGGGCATTCGGCCTCTAAGCTACACCCTCAGCCCTTTTTATTTTGAAACAGGGTCTTGCTAAGTTGCAGAGGGCCTCACCAAATGGCTGAGACTGGCCTCTAACCTGAGATCCTTCTGTCTCTGCCTTCCAAGAACTGGGCTTTCAGGTGTGTGCCACCAGGCCTGGCTAAAGGGAGCTTAACTGAGTCATATGCTAAATCAGTTCACTTGAAGTTAGGAAAATATTTTTATACTTTTATTGGTACATGGTAATTATGCATCACAGTGGGGTTTAAAGTGATACAAACATACACGCCACACATCACTTGGTATATTTCCTTCTGCATTCCATCCCACAACCCCCTTCCCTCCTTATACATGTTAGTGAGACTGGTAATGTACATCACACATATATATAACATTACTTAAACTGTTCCCATCCTCAATTCTTCTTTTCTTCTCCCTATGTCTCTCACCCAATTCCTTTCTACTAATCTACTGATCTCTCTCCTCGTTTACCTGAAGTTTCTTTTGTTTCCTTTAAGAAAAATCATGCATTTTTAAAAAGAATGAGAACACAGACTTTATTTATTTATTTATTTATTTATTTATTTACTGTGGTGCTGGGGATTGAACTCGGGCTATTCTACATCTGAGCTACACTCTCAGCTCTATTTTATTTTATTTTTTTTTATGTTGAAACAGGGTCTCACTAAGTTGTTGAGTGCCTCACTAAGTTACTGAGGCTGGCTTTCAATCTGTGATCCTCCTGCCTCAGTCTTCCAAGTACTGGGATGATAGATGTGTGCCAGTATGCCTGGCTGCATTTTTTTAAAATGTGAATACTACAGGTTAGAAGAGCAGAAATTATAGAGTTTATCTGTATTTCATTAAAACTGTTGTTTAAAAGTTTTTATTTGCCGGGCGTGGTGGCGCACGCTTGTAATCCCAGCATTTGCGAGGCTGAGACAGGAGGATCGCGGTTCGAGGACAGCCTCAGCTCCTTAGTGAGACTCTTTGCAACTCAGTGAGACCCTGTTTGAAAATAAAGAATATTACCTATTTCTTCTTTGTAGTTAATCTCTTTGAGTATTTTCTCTAGCGCTGGTTTTGAAGACATAAATTCCTTCAGTTTCTGTTTGTCATGGAAGCTTCTTATTTCTCCATCTAATTTGATAGAAAGTTTTGCTGGATAGGAAATTTTTGGCTGGAAGTTGTTTTCTTTCAGAGTTTGGAATATGTTACTCCAAGCCCTTCTGGCTCTCATGACTTGGTTTGGGAAGTCTGGAGTGATTCTAATTGGTTTGCCTCTGAATGTCACTTGGCCCTTTGTTTTTGTTGCCTTTAAGATTCTCTGCTTGGCTTCCACATTGGTCATTTTGACAATTATATGGCATGGGGATCCTCTTCTCCGATCCTGTCTAAAGGGAGTTCTATAAGTTTCCTGGATCTGTGTATCAACCTCTTGCTCTATATTTGGAAAATTTTCTGCTATTACTTCCTTGAAGAGATTGTTGATCCCTTTGGTATCACTTTCTTTTCCCTCCTCTATTCCAATTATTCTTAGGTTAGCTCTCTTAAGATGGGCCCATATTTCTTCAATGTCAGATTCCTGCTGTTGGATATCTTTTTCTAGATTAGAAACTATGCATTCATTTTTGGATTGCTCATCTTCTAAGAGCGAGATTCTGTTCTCCATGTGGTCTAATCGGTTGTTTGTGCTTTGAATTGAGGCCTTTACTTCATTAATTGCATCCTTTATCTCTTTTTGGCTCTCTCTGAGTTCTTTTCGAAGCACCTCTATTATTTCTACAGTTATTTTCCTGATTTGATCTTCTAGAAATCTCTGATTTTCTGTTTTATCAGGTTCTGATGTTGTGGGGTTGTGCACATTCATTACTTCAGTGTTATTCCTCTTTCCCATGATTTCGGAGGTTTGTGCCTTCTCTGGGTTCTTCCCTTGGGTCACTATGGCTTCACTTAAGGTGCTCTGGATCTCGAGTCTGTATTATCTCAGACCCTACTACTCCTTTACTGGGTTGTATCACAGAGTCTCCAACCCAGGGAGTCGATAGAGGCTGGTTTAAACTACGGGGGGTGCCAGGTTGCACGCTCTCCTATGGTGTGATATCTCTGCCACCACCACTCCCTCACTGGGTCAAGTCCCAGGAGGCACAATACTGGGATTTCTCCTCTGTGGCCCGCAATTTGACTCACTGTTCTTGAGTACGTAGATGTAGCTGTACTGGACTCGGTGAATTCACTGCTGCTGCCGCCGCCGGTGGCAATATGGCGCCTCTGCCACGCCCTCGGCCATGAGGCTGGCGTATTTTTTCTTCTCTGGTTTTGATTTCTACTCTGAATCCCTGCAGCGTATCCAACAGACAACTAATATTGGTTATCTGTGGAGATTCATTATTTATGTTAGTCTTTTACCTATCTCTAAGTTGTATTGTTTGCCTTTATTGTTGTTAATTTTTAGGATTTCTAGTTGGAATATTAATATACCTTCAGATATAGCATTTGGAAATATTTTATCCAATTCTATTAGTAACTTTTAACTCTGTTTACATTGTCTTTGGATATACAATATTTTCTTTTATTTTTTAGGGAGTTTGTATATTCTTCTGTTGCCTGTGCCATTGAAATCATATCCAAGAAATCACTGCCAATTTCAATGTTGTGAGGTTTTATGACCCAGATTTTCTCCTAAGAGTTTATAGTCTTAAGATTTATATTTAGGTCTTTTATCTATTTTGAGTTAATACTTGTATATGGGATTAGGTAAGGGTCCAATTTTATTCTTTTCCATGTAATTATTATTTTTCAACAATATTTAGTTAAAAGAGTATTATTTCCACCACCAAATCTTCGTGGAAACCTTGTCAAAAATAACTTGACAATATAGGGAAGAATTTAGCTCTAGGCTTGTATTTAACTCCAATGGTCTATATATCTGCCTTTAGAACAGTACTACACTGTTTCAATTATTGTAGCTTTATATGGTTTGAAATCAGAAAATATACATCTTCTAGCTTTGTTTTTGCTTCGAGATTGTTTTGGGTATCTAGAGTCCATATTCCATATCAGGATAGATTTTTTTCTGAAAAATAAATATATGATAGTTTCACCTAAAAAAAAGAAAAAAATATTCTCTGGTAAGAAAGAAAGCAAAAAGAAATATTGAAATGTTATCTTTAAGTCATCAAAAGCTTGGTATCAGACAAATGAAACTGTTATGTGAGATTATCATTTTTAATTTTGGATAAATTGCTATAATACTAGATGTCAACCACTAAGCCAAGCATGGGAGGGAGGGATGGGGAGAGAATGGGGTGGGGATCGGGTGGGGGCTGACCGGGCGATGTGTGCATGTATGTCTACAAAAGTTTGTATCCCACTATGATGTATGAATACAGTGCACCAATAAAAAAAAAAAAAAAAAAAAAAAAAAAAAAAAAGAAAATAAAGAATAAAAATACAGGGCTGGGGTTGTAGCTCAAAAGTAGAATGCCCCTGAGTTCCATACCCAGTACCGCAAAAGAAAGTAAAAAAAAAATTTTATTTAAAATACTCCAACTTAGAAGAAAATAGGTAGTAGCAACTTTGAAGTTCAAGACCTCTATCTGAAAGCCAAGTAATGCCTTCAGCCACCGTAGAGCAGAGGTGAGGGTAAGTCTGCCTGACAAAGTCCAACGATAATTTTCCAGACGACAAGAAATTGTAGTCGAAAGTTTGAAAATTGTAGTTGAAGCAGTTTCTTTCTTGTGTAGAAGCTAAAAGCAAATGAAGAAGTAATATTTACTTAATTACTCTCAAGTAAAATTCAGCGAAGTTGGGAGGTCACTGTGATTTTGTGAAACATCTTTAATCCTAGAGAATGTGCTTTTGTACCAATTATTTGGCGTTATTAACTAATATTTTATGAGCAAATAGTATTAACCATGTTTTAAAGCTTAGAACAAAACAAAAGCTGTGCATTTCTGGGCTCCCTCAAAAGACAAAGATGAGGCTTCATTTTTCCTTTCCTTTTCTTGAAGCTTTCCTTTTTTATAATAGTTCTTTTTGACCGAGACCTAGAATACTTTATCAGTTCTGCAACATTAAGGTTGAATGTTCAGTTTGAAAGGTACTATAAAACTACAATCTTCTGCAGTGGCTTTTCAGTGAAACATCTCATCTTTCCTTTATCAAAATGAATTAAAACACGGAATTACTTCATTTACAGTGACACTATCATATAGAAGCCATTTACATTTTAGTGAAAGTAAATTTAGAGCATTATCAGCTTAGTAATATCAGCAAAAGAACGGGGCAAAGGAATATTGCCAACTCCTCACTCAGCTAAAGATATTGGTGCAAAAGTCACAGAATGAGGAATTGTGGTGGAATGACAGACAGACACTAGTAATGGTCCTGGGACATCTTTCTCAAGTGCCTTACAAGCACTTGACTTTAGTGAGGTGAGCAGAGATTGTAAACAGAGGCAAAACCTGCTCCAGGGACCAAATGAAGCTCCTTGAAAGTGCCAGAGGGGAACCTTGAGGAAAGACACAGGGTACCATGAAATCCTCATTTCTTAGGTCTTGTTGGACAGAGGGAATTGGACGTCTGTTAGCCAGGAGAGGCTGCCACTGGGTTGTGCTACATTTCCTTGCGTGAGTTCCATATGTTATCAGTAATAAGTAGCAGTTCATATTCTGTTTAGTTGGTTCCGGTGTCAAATTCTCAGTTGAACCCAGTTTTCTAGGAGATGTTCTATGGAGAAAAGTGAATGTTCTTTTCCTTGAGTCTGGAGTAATCATTCTTCAAGTGTCTAAAAGATTGCTTAGCTACACAGGGCCTCTTGACCTCTTAGAAGCTCCTCTCCGTTCTAGAAACTTTAACCTTTGCGGAGGGAGGGGTTAACTTATCACTGAAGCTAAGCCATGGAGTAATGGGAATATGTGAGGATCCAGGAAAAACACATTTGGAGTAAACTGGGGAGGGGTGGTAGGGAGATAGGGATCATAGAGAAAAGGACTGGAGAGGCAGTGTCATAGTTAGGGTTTAGAATTTTCCCCCTAGAGCTGGGCATGGTGGTGCCTGCCTATATCTCAGATCTTGGGAAGCTGAGACAGGAGGATTTCAGGTTTGAGGCCAGCCTCAACAAATTAGTGAGGTTCTCAGCAACCCAGCAAGACCTTGTTTCACAACAAAAAATAGAAAGGGCTGGGAGTGTATCTTGGAAGTAGAAGGTCCCTGGGTTCCATACCCAGCAACACACACACACACACACACACACACACACACACATCCCCCTAGACCTCATGGAGTCAAGGCAGTCATGTTGGAAATGGGACCTGGTTAATCAGGAGGGGTTTCTAGAAGTATGGCCTGGCCTTGGGAGGTACATTCTCCCTTTTTTATGCCCTTTTGCTTTCAGCCTCCATGATGTGAGAGCAGAGTCCTTGAGCCCATGCCATGCCCTGAGCTCTGCAGACTTCACTTGGCCTAATGTGGATTGAATCTCTGAAATCCCCAGAGCAGTGAGCAAATACGTATACTTTCTCTAAGTTGTGTGGTCAGGTATTTTGAATCACAGTAGTAAAAAGTGCTTCTGAAACAGGCAGATACAGGTCATTCCCGGACAAGACTGCAGGAGTTGCTACAAGTCTTGCTTTCCCCCTCAACTTTCTAGTCAGGTGACCTCAAAGTGGTAAAAACTTAGACATTTTTTTCTGGATTCAGAAATAATGAAGCAGTTTTTGACATTTCTACCTCTGACCTTTACCTACATACATCATAAAGCCTCTTTTTGAGATTCTTCACCTTTTTAAATGACTGGGGGTTAAAAACAAAATCTTTGCTTTCTACTCCTAAAATAACCTACAAAAAAGAAAACTATTAAAAACTATCACCTGGAATTTATAAGGGCATTTTCTTCTTAGAATTTTAGTATCCCTTTTGCTTACAAAAGAAAAAAATTAAAAGGAATATAATAATTATAGTAGGTATAGTAATAGTACACTTGATCTTACTCAAAAGGGATATGTTTTCTTTCACATGTAGAAGCCAGGGAGTAATCAGGATGCAAGAAGGTCTTTAGATAATGGAGAAAAAGCTCCAATGGGGTGAGGGAGGTGGTCTAGGGTAGGGTGGGAGGTGGAGAGGGAGACTTACTGAAGACAGTATTTCCATTGACATTATATACATATGTAGAAGAACAATGCCAGTCTCAATATCAT
The DNA here is from genome assembly GCF_963383645.1 of Muscardinus avellanarius. NCBI lineage: Eukaryota > Metazoa > Chordata > Mammalia > Rodentia > Gliridae > Muscardinus > Muscardinus avellanarius. The sequence continues at coordinate 34,753,453 of NC_137798.1, forward strand.
GAATGGGGAGTAAAAGCAGGGAAGAAGCATTGTATGTGGGCATGTATGTCAATATCACTTTGAACTAATTATAATGTGAGACTACAATGCACCAATTATAATAAATAAGTTCCCCAAAATAAGTAGTAATAGTGATGTCCATATTAATAAAGTAGCTAGTATTTATTCAATGCTTACTATATTCTAGGTTCTCATTTAATTGTCTTCATGTATGAACTCACTCAATCCTCCCAACAATCTGAAAGAGTAGCTACTACTATTTGCAATAGATGATGTAACTGAGGGCCGAAGAAGTTACTGATTTGCCTGATGTCACACATCTAAGAAGCTTGAAGCTAGTATTTTAATCAAGGCTATTCGACTTATCAGAATCGGAACTCTTTAATTCTCAGGCTCTTCCCTGGGTACTTCAAAAGCTGAATTCTACTCTTAGGTATAGATGTACGTATCTCATTATTTCTGCTTATTACCAGTATTGCACCAGGAGCTGACCAAATTTATCTCCTGACACCATCAGATTGCGTGTCCTTAATACTTGTCCTTATATAGAGCACTCTATATAAGTATAAACAGAGGAAGAGTCTAGCCAGGCAGAATAATGTGAAAGACTACAGCAAATCCTATAATGATAAATTGTAAAAAGTGTATCAGTATGAATTTGTACTTCTCTCTCTCTCTCTCTCTATATATATATATGTATGTATATGGACCACATTATGATATGAGATTACAATGCACCAATAAAAGTAAATAAATACATATTTACTTGCATATATATTCATCTGCATATATACACACTTATATATGAATAGATATGTGAGTAAATAAGTACTATAAGTACTATATATACTATAAGTACTATATATTCTGCATATATATGCAGTGAATAGATACATAATAAGTATATGTGTGCCTGTGTTATTATATGTATCTATTTTTTTAGCTGTGTTTTCTGAAAAGGGTCTACAATGATGTCACGGTAGCAATGAACACAAAGCATTTAGATCTTGGAGTCTAAAATGTTTAAACAACAGAAGCTAGAGCTCCTTGGAGAAATGGTGGGTGTCAGAAGTAGGCCAGGGATATTAAAGATGTGTCTGGAACATTTTATGGTCACAGAAACCATAACAGTAGTCACATGCAGAGTGGATAGACAGAAGTAAAGACAAAGAACCATGAGAATATGGTAGAGCATCAAGTGAGAAGCAGTACTTCTTTGAATACACACACACACACACACACACACACACACACACATATATATATATATATATTTATGGCTCCAACTTTGGAGCCATAAATATAGCCCCATGTATTATCCCCCAATTTAACCTGAGGAGGTTCTTTCCACACTCTCCTTTGTAGTCTCTTCCTCTGGCAGTGAGGGAGTGCTTCCTTTTATTGATGCTGTACTTACTTATTTGCTTGAATAATAGAGACATCACAAAAATACACAAGAACAAAGTCTAAAGAGTTCCCAGTGGCCAGAGCCAAACCAATTTTGGATAACTCAAATAATGCTATATTTGGAAGATAACCTGTAGGATAAAATAAATTGTATAGCTTTATATGAAGATAAATGTATAAACTAGAAGTAAAAATACTGAGCATGATGGTGCACGTTTGTAATCCCAGTACTTGGGAGGCTGATATGGAATGATTGCAAGCGGGTTCAAGACCAACCTCAGTAACTTAGACTCTCAACAACCAAACAAGGTTTTTTTTTTTTTTTTTTTTTTTACTAAAAAATAAAAAAAGGCTGAAGGTATAATTTGGAGGTAGTATGTCCCTGGGTTCAATCCACAGCACAAAAGTAAATAAATAAATAAATAAGAAAGAAGATACAACCCTCCTTTACAGTAGAATATAAATTAATAATCCAAGTAGAATAAGGGAAATAGAAAATCACCATTAAACACATATCACAGAAACATGTGTTGATCCTATGTATCTGTATATATATTGTTCAAACCAATAGTGGATGTGATAGTTGATGAGTTATGAGAAAGAGGAGATTTACACAATTTCAAAGTATTTCCTTACAAGACACTTATTAATTACAGAGGCGAAAATATAAACATTGTAGTGGAGAAACTTGGCAGACATCATATAGCCATGTGACCAAAGCTAACATGGTCAGGAATGAGTCTAGGCCAGCATGTACCTCAGGATATGATGTACTGAGAAGCGCATGTTATCATTTTGGTTTTATTTTTGTCAAAAAGCATAAACTTAACCTACTTATGAGAAAACATTAGAAAGATGGAATATGAGGGACGTTCTGAAAAAAAAAAAAACAACTAGCAGTAACTCTTCAAAAGTGTCAAAACAAGAAAGGTAATGAAACACTAAGACCTGTCAGAAATCGAAGGACCCTGATGAGACACAAGGACTCTATGTAACATCAGATCTGAGACCAGAGGAAAAAGGATGTCAGCAGAAAACATAAATTTCTAATGTGGTCTAGATGTTCTTTGATACCATAGTGTCGTTATTATAGTTCCTGGTTTTAATATCTGCACTATGTCTATAAATGATGTAAACATTATGAAAGAAGCAGGGAAGGGTGCGTAAGAATTCTCTATGAGACTTTTTTTTATATTTTTATTGGTTCATTGTAGTCGCACATCATAATAGAGTTCACAGTGGTGGTGGGCTTTCACCCTGGCTCCGTCTCCCCATCTCCCCTTTCTCATATAGGATATTTAGATTAAAACTGGTGTTCTCACACACATACAAAATGTAAATGGAAATCTTTACATTAATTCATTAATTCTTCCTCTCTCTGCCCCACCCTCCCCCAAACCACCTCCCTGGCCCCATAGGAGTGTCTCCATGAGCTAAAGTCCCTCTTGTTTTCCAATTACTCCCTAGCTTCCACATATCAAAGCAAACATCTGACCCATTACTTTCTGTGACTGGCTAATCTCATTTCTGAAACTATGCTGTAAGTATAAATTTAATCTTTGAAAAATGTTGTCAAAAGCCAAACCCTAATTAATTGACTTCATCTAAAAAAACCCAACTGTTTTGAGAACATTCTTTCAATGCGCATAGAGGGTAGTTCTACGGCCTGAAAAGCAATCCAAAGTCAACTGAAGTCATTAGTGATTGCAGACAAACTAGTGCTCTGGCCAGATTGAGATACATATTCTGTGTGACTCACCCCCATACACAGTTTTGTGCCATTGCTGGCCCTGCACCCCACTCTTTGCGAATGGGAATGTCAGGAAAGGATGCTCAGGATCGCCTTTTCCTTTCTTTCTGTTTTGTCTTCTTGGCTTCCTCTCCTGGGGATGGAGAGCTTTCTATTTCTCCAGCTCAAAGGAACTGATTCTGTTCTCTCCCTGCTCCTTCCTTGAGTGACACTAATTTCACTTTTGCTGGGAAAATGGAAAGAAGCTCATCTCAGAGTAAGCCACAAGACAGGTGGAGAAGTACTTAATGTGTTGCCGCTGGCACACTTCTGGACTGCTCTAGGGACCTGATATCTGATTATCTTTCTAAGTTGATTCCCAGTAGTCCATGTTCCAGGTTACACTGAGGGCAAGGCTGATATCTTATGCATCATCTGCATCCCCATAGCATGTGAAAAACTGGATCACACATGGGATGTGATTCCTGTAGTACAAAGCACTTTGACAAAGTAATGTGGGGAAACATATGAATGAATAATACATGAATGAGTAATATATGAATGAGTCTCCTTCTTGCTTGTTTTTAAAGCTTGGTCAATCTATGAAAAAGTTTGTCCACTGGCAACCTTGACGTCGGCGTTTTGCCTTTTAGTCCCATAAAATTTCCCAGCTCTGCCAAACCATCAGGCATAGCCTCTAACTTCAAGATCATAATGTTATAAATAACTCCAAGATCTTTTAAGGAAGATGACCAAAAAAATAAGTTGTAATTTGAGGGCATCTGATTGAAAGCTATTCATGACCTGAACCTTCACATTTCAAGAAATTCGTGGAGAAAACATGATTTCTATCATGAGAATCTTCTCTCCATCATTTGATATGTGAGCAATTTAAAGACATTTTTATTTCAAGCTAAGATGGGATCAAAAGGTGAGTGTGGGTAAATGGAGTAATGTATGTGAAGATTTAATAATGGAATATAACATCCAAGATTAGAGGTGGCTGAGAAATCAAAGCCTTAGAGTAAAAGTTAGAGACTTCTTGGCAAGTATAAGAAAGTTAATTCTGAAAATGTTGTTTGTGTTGAAAAGATAATGATTTATTTTTCTATGCATTTAATCATACCTTTAAGCCATGATTTGTATGTGTGTGTGTGTGTGTGTGTGTGTGTGTGTGTGTGCGCGCGCGAGCATGCACTTTTTTTTTTTTTGGTGGTACTGGGGATGGAACCCTTCTACCTCCGGGCTATACTCCCAGACCTATTTTTATATATTTTTTTTTAAATTTGGAAACAGGGTCTCTTAAGCTAGTAAGGCTGGCTTCGAACCTGCGTGATCCTCTTGTTTCTGCCTCCCAAGGGCGGGGATTACGAGTGAGCACCACCATGCCTGGAGTGCACTATTTTTTTTTTTTTAATCTTTTATTTTGAAACAGTCTCACTGAGTTATAAAGGCCTCACTAAGTAGGTGAGGGTGTTCATTAACTGCGATCCTCCTGTCTTAGCCTCCCAAATGCTGGTGTGTGTGTGTGTGTGTGTGTGTGTGTGTGTGTGTGTGTGTGTATGTTTGTTGAAACACTAAGAACTGACATATTTTTAACAGGATTACAGGATTATATTTGTACTGAACTCCACACAAATGGTAAATTGATTTAATTAATCAGAGAAAGGAGTACCCTACTTTGAAGGTATCAGCTATATTTACAAACAGTACTAAGTAGATTGATATATACTTAATATTTGATATATTAGCATACCAACTATATATGGTACAGTGATGTACCAAATACATATATATGTGGTACTGGGATTGAACCCAGGGACATTCTTCCCCTGAGCTATACCCTCAGATCTTTTTATTTTTAACTTTGAAACAGAGTCTCATTAAGTTACTAAGGCTTTCCCTAAGTTGCTGAGGCTGGCTTGAAACCTGTCACCCTCTGCATCATCCTCCCAAGTACTGGGATTACACGCATGTACCACCATGCCTGACATAAATTTTTTTTTTTAACTAAAGATTTTGCTTTTTATTCACTATTTCATCCTAAATGGCAATGGTAATTTTAAGATATATTCCTTATTTTGAAGTTGCAGATTATTGTAAAAATACAATTTGGGGCAATTTAATTTGGAACAAATAGCTGCAATTGGAAATAAACACAATTACTTTCTTTTGAAATTTTGTTTAACTATGGATGGTCATATTGAGGGGAATAAAATCCTTTTATTATAAGGAGGCATTGCTTCTGTATAAGAATATTGAAAGTATCTCAACAAAAACCTACAATTCCTTTATCTCATGTGTGATAGACAAATGAATGTTTGGCTATCACAAACATTATGGAATAATATTTTCTTAATAAATGCTACAATAGAAAGTTTGCTCTCACCATATTTACAGACTTAGGAAGAGATGAATTGTTACTGTTTTAAAGTCACAATATAAAATGCCGGGCGTGGTGGCACACACTTGTAATCCCACACTTGGAAGGCTGAGACAGGAGGATCACACAGGTTCGAAGCCAGCCTCAGTTACTTAGTGAGGCTCTCAGCAGCTTAGTGAGACCCTGTTTCCAAAAAATATATAAAATGGGTCTGGAGTATAGCCTGGAGGTAGAAAGCCTCTGGGTTCCACCCATAGTACCACCAAAAATAAATAAATAAATAAATAAATAAATAAATAAATAAATAAAATGGGTCTACAATTAAAGTAAAAGAAGACATGGTTGGGTGGGAGCAAAACTGAAAAACAACTAGTTATTCAGCATATCTCTAGCATGGACAACAAGTATGCGTTTGTGTTCCTAGATCAAGAAGTTTATACCTAGTATGGAAATAAATACTAAAAATATAATGTCAGTTATGTAACAAAATGATGGCCAACATGCACCAAGATCTGACTAAGGGGTCAGCTCCTTCTTTCCTTCCTTCCTTCCTTCCTTCCTTCCTTCCTTCCTTCCTTCCTTCCTTTCTGTATTTCCCAGGTACTTTCTACCTCTGAGCTACACCTCCAGCTCTTTAAGTGGCCCAAATAAACTTTTCCTAGTAGACAAAAAAATCATATAAAATTTTAATGTATAAATCAGAAATAAAAACATCAGTATCATCTACAATAAAAATGAGAATAGTGAAAAATTGCTTTATAGTTCTGAAACACTTTAATTTCTTCAAGATTTAGACATTCTAGCTCAAACATCAGGGATTCTTATTCTTATTCCTCAGACGTAGGAATTTGTATGTTCTCTTCAAATGTAATTTGTGTGTTTACATTTAATTTTTATTGCAGATTTATTGTTTGTACTACACAAACATATATATGTATAATTATAAGCAAGAAACATTGGTAATAAACTTACATTTTTATTCTATGGTAATATATACCTGTATAGTTTGTAATTTGCAAATAGTTTTGTGGTATTCCAAATACCAAAATGCTCCTTCCAAATAAGATTATTTCCCTGTACTTTCTTCTCAACTCAGTGTGTTTTTTCTAGTTTGTGAATGTTAACAAAAATGTAGTGAGTTAGATTTCTGAGTAACTCTGTTAAAGAATAGACTTAATGGGTAGAATTTGATGAAATAAAACATCTTAAAAATAATAACTAGCTTTCATTGGGCCAGAATTTTTCTTAAGTCCTTTCATACACCATCTATTTTTTGCATAGTGATATATATTAAGCATATTATTTATTTATTTTTATTTTTTATTTTTTGGTGGTAGTGGGGTTCCTAGAAACTCTTTTACCTCCAGGCTACACTCCCAGACCTATTTTATACTTTTTATTTGGAAACAGGGTCTCTTAAACCAGCGTGGCTGGCTTCAAACCTGCGCAATCCTCCTGTCTCTGCCTCCCAAGTGCGGGGATTACAAGCGTGCACCACCACGCCAGGCTATATTAAGCATTTTATATAGTGGTATATCTTAAATGCTTTGACACAGTGGTGTATATTAAGCATTTTATTAAGCATTAACCTGAGTGTTTTACATCAAGCATTAAGTGCTTACTATGTGTCAGGCCCTGTTCAAAGAATTTAATATGAGCCAGGCGTGGTGGCTTGTGTTTATAATCCCAGTACTTGGGAGGTTGAGACAGAAAGATCCAGGCTCGTGGCCAGTCTCAGCTACTTAGTGAGGCCCTCTGCAAGTTTGTGAGACCCTATTTCCAAATAAAGAATAAAATATTGGGTGCAGGGTATAGCTCAGAAGTAGAATGTTCCTGGGTTCAATTCCCAGCACCACACACATAAAAAAAAAAAAAAAGAACTTAATATGGATTAAATTAAATTTGGTCTTCTTTTGGAGTTAATATCATCATCATCAACAACTTCCAAATAGGGAAAGATGTTTCAAGGGATTAACCAGTTTTCTTCAGGCCACATATACTAAACATACCATAGCAGGATTTAAATGCAGGCACTGTGACTGCAGAATGTATGTAAGATAAGACTCATCCCAGAGTTCAGAGGAGACGCTGCTTCGAGAAAGTCTTGGCTTGTGCAACTGTGATGTCAGGGGTAACTGCAAACATTAGGTAGATTCTAACAGGGGGAAGCGTATTTCCAACAAGTTGCATTCACACCAAACAGAGATGCTTTTCCCCTCAAGTAGACAGTAGCTTCAAGGCTGCGGTTTAAAAGTAGTTTCCCATTAGATGGGTCTGGGAGAGGCCGGATGGAGTGACTGCGCAAACTTCAAAGGTGCAGGATTATGTTGACCTTAATGTCTAGTGTTTCCTGAAATCAAAATAGACTACATTCTTCTTTAGGTTTGGGTGAGTCTGCCCTAGAGGACATGAATTAAATCAGTGGGAAATACTTGCAGGAAATTTCAGGTCAATTACTCCTGGACCAGTTTTTTAGAAATAGTATGGTATCTAGCGTGGTATTACGAGTGGATAACACCATAGTAGTCATTATCCTGCTCAGATTCTCAGATTTCACTCATCAGAATTTCTTCCCTAAAACCAGTTGATGTCTACTGGATAATATGAACGGCTTCAAATTATAATTTGTTTACATTAATAATTCATGCAACACAGGTGTGTGTATAAAAAGTTAGTAATGAAAACTAAGTTAGCAGCAGATTTTTAGGCTTAAGGATTTGACAACATAATAAATATCTGTTAAGAATTCTCAGTCATATGCTTAAAAATTTAAGTAGATGGTAGCAGTTTGGAATAGTCTTATCTTCAGGTGTTGGTTTTAGGTTAAATTGTGGCTATAAATTTAGGTTCAATGCCCTGCAAGCTAAATGTGGAATCTTCTCTTTTGTGAGTAGGACTAGTCAGTTTTCTCACTGGGTAACTCAGAAGTAATGAAGTTTGGATGCATAATGGTGAGATGCGGAAAGTAGAAAGCTGCTCAGGACCTATTTGAGGATGATATTAGAATCACACTTCAGAATTGCATGCGGCAGAGTCAAATGTCTTAAAGCCTGCTAGTAAAAGATGGTGGAAAGTCTTAAGCTGCTTTTTTGTGAAAAATGGGAATTTCTAATATTTCTAATATTCGTACATGCCCCCAACAAAGAAGTTTTGTTTTTGGTTTCTACTAGCAGGAATTAATTAGCACTGTCATTAAATACTAAAAATGAGGGGGGTGGATGTGTATTTTGATACTGAGATAAAAATGATTGAATTTGCTGATATTTGAAAAATACAATTTTAATAAAGATGTTACTTTCTCAGTACCAATAATTATATGTTTATTTAAAAATTCAGATTATGTTATAGAGAACCTCATATTTTATACTAATTAGCAGCAAATGTGTTACAAGGCAATAATAAATATTTGATAACCTAAAATAGGTCTGTTATAAGTTTGATGATCAATGAAGGAAGCATCTACCATTAACCTCATTTTGCATGTTGTTGTTATAAATATTTTAGTTTCATGTTATAAATATAAGTAATTTTAATAAAATATTTTGGAGTTTGTGGATGACATAATGTCACGTAAGTTTTATGATTGAATAACTTTTTCTTTCTTTTTTTCTTTTATTTTTTTTTGGCTGGTCTTGAACTCCTGTCTCAAACAATCCTAATGCCCCAACCTTACAGGTGGCTGTAACTATAGGTTCATGCCACTGTACCCAGCTGGTAAAAGAGTATTTTAATAGAAAGTTTTATGTCTCTCAGTTAATAACTTTTGGCAAGAAGTAGCATTTATGTGAATGATTTTGTAATTCAGTCACATAAATTCTCCTAAGGAATTATTTACTATATGCACACTGAAAAAAAAAAGCTTGAAATTTAAAATATAAATAAAAACACCAATGCAGGCTTGGAAACAGTTAATTTTGATTGAGTCAGAGCAATTAAATCAATCAATCAGTCAACAAACATCTATAGTGTACACACTCTGTTCCAGGCTCCCTGTATGTTAAGAATGGAGTCATGTTTGAGACACATGACCCTTCCCTTCATGAAGTGGGCACTATAAAATGTTTGTCTACCTGATTTATTTCCCCAAATATGTTTCTTCTAGCAGGAGAAAAATAAGGTGTATGCCTTATCCATATACACCTATTTAATAAATGGGATGTACTTCTTAGTATAAAAGTAGTTAAAACCCTTTCAAATACACTTTTATTGGTGCATTATAGTCTCATATTATAATATAAATAATAGTGATAGTGACATATATGTATGTGGTGGCTCATGCTAGTAATCCCAGTACTTAGGTGGTTCAGACAGGAGAATTGCAGGTTCAAGACCAGACTCAGCAATCAAGATCTTTTGAATTATATATTTCTTTAGGTAGATTGGTTGTATGAAATTGTGTAAATTTCTCACCGAGCATTTTATAGTGTTGAGATGCCAGTGTCAAAAGAGACGACATATTCTAGATCACGTGAACAAAATCTAAATTATTTGAAAATTTGACTTTTACTTGGTTTTCTGAAATAGCAGGGGGCATAATGAGCCTTTAAAACATCAGTGTAATCAGTGGTGGAGAAGAAGGGGGTGATTATAGACTAAGGACATTTGGGGCGACATTTTGATGATGTGGTCAGTTACTTGGCCTACGTGTACATTCATGGAATAATTGGTTTTATTTAATAAGTCCAATTATGAAAATAGATACCAGTGCAATTCATCCTTCTCAAAAGACTTTTTTTTCTTGAAGAGATTACACCTGTGAAGCATCAGGCAACCAATTAATGTAATTTGCTTAGAGCTGTTTTTCTTTGCATACCATTGAAGCATTAGCTATCCAAGGTGAATGATGAAATACTCAGCCCAAAACGAGTTGTACGGCTATCTCAACACCTTAAACAAAGGGAGTAGGGAAGAGCACATGTGTTGAATTTACTCTGATTTTCCCTTTAACTGAAGCTTTTAAACTAAGATTGATAGAAAACAGTGTTTAGGAAGAAATAATGCATACTGATTTATATAAAATGCTATTCATTGTATTTTTCTTTTTGTATTAGCTTTAATGAATAGATATGCCTTTTTATTTTGTGGTACCCTACCATTAAATGATACCATCATTTTTTTTCTGCCTAAATAAATTCAAATTCTTGTCACCTACTATCTGTACAGGAAGATTTGAGACATTATTCCTAATTGAGATTTTTTACTGAATATCTTTAAAGATAAATTTGTTTTATTCTTTCACCCACTATTTAAAAGGATTTTCACATTTTTATCTTCTAAAGGAATTGTCAATGAGAAACTAAAACTACATAGACTATACATTAAAATCACTTTAGTTTTTAAGCTGTCATGAACTGTTTCAAAAAATGCTAAGTTGCTATTGTTTAATGTCTGTCATTTTATAATGCTTTAGAAGTTATCTATCCTGTAAAATTATTAACTGATGCTAAAATTGCCTTGTAAGTATTAGGACAATAGCAATTTTGTAACAGCTGGGACACTGCCAATGTAAGATAAGTACATTTTGCTCTGTAGATTCATAAAGTGCTTTGAAATGGTTTGTAACTGATGGATGGATGCATTTTCTAAGTGTAGAAAGCAATATTTTGTAGAAGGAAATGGCTTGAAAGCTGACACACATGCATGCAAATGCCATTCTCTTCAGTAAGTAATTTGCTTTTTCTTTCAAAAGCATAAATGGCATAGTTAGACACATTATTTTGTATATTGCACATAACAATACAAGATGCACAAAAACAGCAAGTACAAAACATTTCATATTGATAGAAGAACCCATGACTGTGGTATATGATTAGCATAAATGTATACACACTGAAGTAATGCCTTCAGGATTAAAAAGTGAACTGAAAAAAAAAGAATGGGAAAGTTCTACTCAACTTCAGGAAGTGACAACATTTATTATGCTTTCCCCTTTTCAAATTTATTGCTGGTACTTGATTGGAATGCTGTAAGTCTCATTGTAAGTGGATATATTTTCCTTAAACTACTAAATATTAATCACGGTGCCAATGCAAGGTTACAAAACCATCACGTTGTGCCTACCTGCTTAGTGTGGCTAAGAGTTTTCAGATTTTTTAAAAAATAAAAGTCAAAAATATTTTTTCTGGTATGAAAAGTATTCATAAAAGACTAATCTGTTTTGTGACCTGAATTGATTGTCCATTTAAAAAATAGATAGTTACTGGTATATCCCTAGTAACTAGAAAAGATGAACAGAGATTAAATAACCAATGAATATCTGTGTTGTGAATTTCTTACAAGAAAAACCCAGTTTGGATCAAATTGTCTTTTATACACATCTGACTTAAAACCATTCTTTGAAGCTCTGAACTTAAAGGAAGACAGGCATTAGATCCAGACTGGTTGGATTTGAGTTCTGACGTGAACGTGTTTAGCTGTTTTGGACCTCAGCCAGCCTTTGCCTTGCTTAAACGTCAGTTTCCTATTATACAAAATGTATAAAAATAACATCTACTACTCGGAGTTGTTAGTTATAAAGAGTAAATCTGTATAAAGTGTTTTCACAAAGTGTCTGGCACTTAGCCCCTGATAAATGAGAGCCTCCCCTTATGATATTATTATTAAACTGTTATCGTTATTCACATCATTATTTTTGTTTGCATATTGGTATATTTCAGTTCTTTAAAAGTATCTTCAGATCCTTCCTTAATTTGAACAACTTCTTGGAGAATCTCACAAAACTCCATCATTAATAGAAAGAGTACAATAAGAGAGAGATTCATACCCTCAAACTTGAATATGTTTTTGCTTTTATTTTATCAAAGTAATTATTTCACTCCTTGATACATATTTCATTTAACATATTCAGAGAAAAGTAATAATAGTAATAATAATAATAATAATAATAATAATAATAATACTAAATTGTCTGAGTAGTATTTTGGATAATTATAAAACTTCCGATTTGTAATTTGGAAAGTGCCAGGGGTTGACCATTTTTCTCAAGAGATTAGAATGTATGGCATTTAGCTATCTTTGGATCCAATAGTCAACAGACTGCTATACAACATAAATTCATTGATCAATTAATGAAACTGTCTACCTTCTCAAAAGGTGCATTAATTACTTATCCGGAATATTTTGTCACAAAGACACACCAAAGTAATGTTTGTAGTTATCAGATATTTAAATCAGATTTATTGCCACACAAGGAGACTTCTCATGGGACCCATTAATTGGAAATACTCTTGAAGTAAGAATTAAATCAAATGTCTTTCTCTTAATGCAAAATCTTATAGCAAAAGAATTCTAATTTTTATGGATCTTGTGAAACATTTAGCTAATTAAGAACTACATCTCTTTTTTTCTAAAAAAAAACTTTACTTGTAGTCATAGTCTCTTATTTTACTTTGCTATCTTTTAATTCTTGGTGGGAGAGTCTGTAGTTTCAGTCACAGCTAGACCTGTATCTGTAGAAGTTTATGATAGCACTCATGTCAATTACAATAGTTCTCACACCTCAGTGAGAAATACATTTTCCTGACTATCTTTGTATCTTATAATAAATTTAAAGCTTATTACCCTAAGGTCAAAGCTCCTCAGGAAATATCAGAGCTATTGGTAATTTCCCTGATTATGGTCTTGAAGATGGGTCTTTGATTTTTCTTCCTTTGGGTATGGGCTCATGAAAAATAATGTGTTTTTCTGCTGGCCATCTTTCTTGACCTTGAGCAGATTTATCCAAAAGTGATCAAATTCTTGTTACAGTAGTTTTTTGGATTTTTCATCTCAAAAGCAACTACACACAGGCCAGTTGCTTTAGGTTCTTACACATTATAACCAGGCATAGACAGGCCTTTGGCACAGTTACTTAATTATTGATACTTTTTATGCTCTAGCTGTCACTGTGTGGACAGCTCTATGGAACAACATGTATCTGTCTACACCTTGTCTTTACCTTTGCTTCTGTGGTGGTTAGAAATGCCTATGGAAGAAACTGTGAGAACAAGATATACATTTTTAGCTGTGAAGGTCTCTAATAAAACCTTCAACCAACATGTGAGCAAGTGCTGGGAAAAAGATTAATGGTAACATGTTTGAGTGGAATAAACCAGTTTTATGCTTTGCAATTCTTTCTCTTTAATTTACGTCACGTGGCTGACTTCTCCTTTTACACAGCTCTACTATGAACATTGGAAACATAAATGTTCTTCTATATGTTGTCCTTAGGATTTTTTTTTCTTTTTTGCAGGTTTGGGGATGGAACTCAGGGGCATTTGACCTCCGAGCTACCCCCCCTCCCTATTTTTTATTCTTTATTTTGAAACAGGGTCTCACTAAGTTGCAGAGGGCCTCATTAGTAGCTGAAGCTGTCTGTGAACCACAATCCTCCGGTCTCAGCCTCCCGAACGCTGGGATTACAAGCGTGTGCCACCATGCCCGGATCTTATTATCACATATTTTGGAGCTCTTGACTGATATGCATCTGCATGTGCTCTGGGAAAAAAAAGAAAAGAAATCTTTTAGAAAGACTTATTTTTTTCCCTAGCTTTTACATATTTAGGGAGAGCATCTGATTTCTTTTTGTGTGTGTGTGTGTGACTGACTAATCTCACTTATCATAATGTTCTCCAGTTCCATCCATTTCCCTGTAAATGACGTAATTTTGTTCTTCTTTATGGCTGAGTAAAATTCCACTGTGCACATATCCCATAGTTTTGTAACAGTTTTGTAACCCATTCATCTGTTGATGAACATCTAGGCTGGCTCCATAGTTTGGCAATTGTGAATTGTGCAGCTATGAACATAGATATGCATGCATTAGTTTGGTAGTTTGGTTTCCATTCTTTTGGGTAGATACTCAGAAGTGGTATTGCTGGATGATATGGTAGGTTTATTCTCATTCTTCTGAGGATCCTCCATACTATTTTCCAAAGTGGTTGCGCCAATTTGCAATGCCACCAACAATGTACCAGTGTTCCATCTCCACATCCTTGCCAGCATTTGTTGTTGTTTGTGTTCTTAATTTAATGATTGTTATTCTAGTTGGAGTTAGGTAAAATCTCAGGGCATTTTTGATTTGTATCTTTCTGATTGTTAATGATGTTGAATTTTTTTCATAAATTTATTGGCCATTTGAATTTCTTCTTTTGTGAAGTGTTTATTTAGTTCACTTGCCCATTTTTGATTGGGTTATTTGTTTTCTTAGTGCTTAGTTTCTTGAGTTCCCTGTATATTACAGATATTTGTCCTCTGTCGAAGGAATAGTTGGCAAAAATCTCCCATTTTGTCAGCTCTCTTTTGAGGTTCTTGATAGTTTTCCTTTGCTGTATAGAAACTCTTGAGTTTCATGCGATCCTACATATTGATCTTCCTTTTAATTTCTTGTGTGTTTGGGGTCTTGTTGAGAAAGTTTTTACCTGTACTTATGTGTTGAAATATTGGACCTATGCCCTTTTCAAGTAGCTGCAAGATATCTGGTCTGATTTCCAAGTCTTTGATCCATATTGAATTGATGCTTGTGCAGGGTGAGAAAGTAGGGTTTATTTAAATTTTTCTGCATATGGTTGATCAGTTTTGCCAACAACATTTGTTGAAGAGGCAATCATATTTTCGAGTGTATGTGTTTGGCCTCTTTGTCAAAAATCAATTGTAAGTGTGGGAATTTGTTTCTGAGTCTTCTATTCTGCTCCATTGGTCTATGTTTATGTTTTTGTGCCAATACCATGCTGTTTTTATGACTATGACTTTTTAGTATAGTTTGAAGTCAGGTATTGTGATTCCTCCTACATGGTTCTTGTCTGAGAATTACTTTGGTTATTCTGGGGTTTTTGTTGTTTCAAATAAATTTAAGGACTGATTTTTTCTATATCTGTGAAAATGACCTTATTAATTTAATGGGTATTGCACAGTGAATCTGTAGATCACTTTTGGAAGAATGGGTATTTTGGTGATATTTATTCTTCTATCTAAGAACATTAAAGATCTTTTGATCTCCTAAGGTCCTCTATGATTTATTTTTTCAATGTTTTATAATTTTCTTTGTACAGTTTTTTTTTACCCTCCTTTTTACTTAGGTTTATTCCTAAGTGTTTATTTTTTGTGGGATATCTTGAGTGGGAGTGTTTTCTAGATTTCTATTTCAGTGAATTTATGGCTGGCATATAGGAAAGTTTCTGACATTTGAATTGAGGACAATTATTTTGAAGAAGTCCTACAAAAGGTATTAGTTTTTTTTCTTGTAATTGTAACACCTATGGAAAAATTATGGCTGTATTTTTCTACACAACCTTTTCAGTTTATATGCACTCCTAGAGCTATTTCTAAAATGTTATCAGAAATAAATATACATTCCCACATAATTGCTTTAAGAATCATCCAATGTATATTTTGGATATTTTTTCTTTCTTTTTTAAAAATTTAAATTAAATTTAACTGATTTATAAAGTGTAAAAATGTACATAGTTAAGGGGTACCATGTATATTTTGATACATGCACACATTACATAATGTCTAAA
The DNA here is from genome assembly GCF_963383645.1 of Muscardinus avellanarius. Lineage (NCBI taxonomy): Eukaryota > Metazoa > Chordata > Mammalia > Rodentia > Gliridae > Muscardinus > Muscardinus avellanarius. The sequence goes on from NC_137798.1 coordinate 34,769,468, forward strand.
TCAGGTTAAAAATAACTCTCTTCAAATGTTTCTCATTCCTTTATGGAAAAAGCTTTCAATATATTTTCTCATAGCTTTCTGAAATATTCTTTTTGTTATTTTTATCCGCAGTCACACTATTGTACAATAGCACATCAGGACTTCTTACTTGTATCTAACTATCAGTTTGTACCCATTGCTCCCCTTTGTCCATCTCTTTGTTTCTGATACCTTTCCTGGGCCCTAGTTATCAGCACTCTACTCTCTACTTCTATCACATCAACTTTTTTAGATCCCGCTTGTGGTACTTATATTTGGGTACTTATATCTACTTGAATACTGCTGTAATGAATATGGGAGTGCTGATGTCTCCTTGACACATTTATTTTATTTCCTTTTGATATATACCCAGTATTGGAATGGTTGAATGACACAGTCATTCTAATTTTAATTTTTTTTAAATGAAACTTCATGTTGCTTTCCACAATGGTTGTACTAATTTACATTCCCACCAAGAATATGCTAAGGTTTCTTTTTCTCCACATCTTTTCTACTGCTTGTTATCTTTAGTCTTATTGATAGTAGCCATTATTACTGTGATGAGATGATAATTCACTGTGGTTTGATTTTCATTATCCTAGTGATTAATGATATTAATATCTTTTCGTATACCTATTGTACATGTGTGTATCTCATTTTGAAAAACATCTATTTAAATATATTGCCCATTTTAATTGGAGTCTTTGATTTCTGGCTACTGAGTATTGTAAGTTTCTTTTATGTTCTGAGTATCAATCCCTTGTCAGGTGCGTAGTTTGTGTACATTTTCTCCCATTGTAAAAATTGGCTCTTCACTCTGTTAATTTTTCTTTTTGCTGTGAATAAAGCCTTTTAGTTTGATGTTAATTCCACATGTCTATTTTTTTTTTTTTTTTTTGTGGTACTGGGGTTCCTTCTGGAAGCCCTTCTACCTCGGGGCTACACTCCCAGACCTATTTTTACATTTTTATTTTGGAAACAGGGTCTCCTAAGCCAGCGCACGGCTGGCTTCGAACCTGCGCGATCCTCCTGTCTCCGCCTCCCAAGCGCGGGGATTACAAGCGTGCGCCACCACGCCCGGCCACATGTCTATTTTTGTTTCCTGTGCTTTTGTGGTCTCATCCAAAAAAATCTTGCCCATTCCAATGTCATGAAGGATTTTTGCTATGTTTTCTTCTAGTAGTTTGATCGTCTCAGTTCTTAAATCTCTAATGTATTTAGAATTGATTTTTGTAATCAGTAGAAGATGGCATCTAATTTCATTCTACTGCATCTCAGTGTCTAATTTTCCCATCATCATTTATTAAAAATACTATCTTTTCTCCAGTGCATGTTCTTCACACTTTTATTAAAAAAAATCCATTAGCTAAATATGTTTGGGTTTACTTCCAGGTTCTCTATTCTGTTTCATAGGTTTAGTATGGGAAAAAGTTTGGAGGGAAGAGAGTAGATAGGCTGGCTTCCTTGATCCAGGTGTCTGGAGGACTCGCTGTGCCACTGTGGTCCCGCCTTTGGTGAGCACACAGGCTTTTGGGCGCTGCTCGCTCGCTGCTGTGATGTTGGAGCTCTATGTCCGTTTTCAAACTCTTGGGTTATTTTGCCACGTTGGTGTCATTCAGGTCCAGGGATTGCGGTTTGGGGCAGCAACCCGCGCTGGCGCCGGCAGCCAGGCTGTGTCTGCAGCAGATCTGATGCTCGAACTTTTTTTTTTTTTGCAGTGGATCTCGCAGTTCAGGGTTTCTGGATTCCTTTCCACAGAGGTTCCTGGATCTGTTTTGGTTCCTGAGATATATTTATTTTGTTGGTTAAGACATTGCCTTCTTGGTAGTTGAACTTTATTTATTTCAGCCACTGAGAAGTGCTGTGTCCCGCAGTCGTCATTTTGAATCTCTCCTTCTATATGTTCGTATTATAACAATATTACACTGTTCTTTTTATTACTGCACCTTATTAGTATATAGTATATTCAATATAGTATATTTTGAATCAGGTTTGCTCTTTTTAAGAGTGCTTTGGCTGTTTGAAGGTTTTTATAGTTTTATACTCTTTCTTCTTTTCTTTTCTTTTCCTCTCTTTCCTTTTTTTTTTTTTTTTTTTTTTTTTTGGTACTGAAGATTGAACCCAGAAGTGTTCTGTTTCCAAGATATGCTCCCAACCCTTTTTAGTTTTATTCTGAAATAGTCTCACTAAGTTGCTGAGGCTGGTCTTGAACCTGCAGCCCTCATCTCTTAGCCTCCCAAATACGAGAATTACAGGTGTGTGCCACCAAGTCTGGCTATTTTTTTATTTTATTTTTAATTTAATTTTATTTATTTTATTTTTTTTTTTTAGGGGAGTAAAAGGTTTATTGGAAGCAGCAGGGAATGGGGCAAGGGTGGCCGAACACCCCCAAAGGGGCTGGAACTCTGGGTCCAGCAGCTGCCTTCAGGACAATACTTGAGAGTAGCCCAAGCCGTATTGCCTTCAGGTGCAGGCTGCTTTCTTCCAGAGTCCACGCGATCTGCCAGAAGGGAATAGAGAAAAGTGGCCGAACACCCCATAGGGGCGGTCGGAACTCCGGGGTCCAGTAGCTGCCTTCAGGGTCACTACCCGAGTGTCGCCCGAGCCAAGTGCCCATCAGTTGCAAACTACTTTCTCCCAGAGTCCACGCGATCTGCCAGAAAAGAGGTACAGGTCACCCCTAGGGGCCTGGTCAGCCATGATGTCCAGCAGAGGCCTTCAGGTCACTACTCGAGAGTCGCCCGAGCCACGTGCTCTCAGATGCACTCTGCCTTCTCTCAGTGCCAACATGACCTGCGAGAGAGAGAACAGCTCCCCAGAAGGGGAGGGGGTCCCGAGTGGGAAAGTGACCCCTATTTTTTTAAATTAAATTACTTGAATTGCATTGTTTCTTTCTTTGCCTAGTTACTCGAAAGCTCAGAGCAAAATATATAGCCTATTAGAAGATAGGTCCAAAGTAATAATTAAAACACCAAATATATTTGATAAAGTTCTGTATACTTTTTGTTTTATTACATTTATTTCCCTAATGTATAATTTCTTCTTCCCTTTTAAAAATATGCAAAATATTCAGTTCTATGTAAATATAAATTCTGAATTTTTTTCAAAGTAATTTTATATAGTTGGATCCATCTTCTTTTAAACAGATGTTATAGTGAAGTTCACATTCTATTATGCCAAAGATTTAAAGCTTTGAGCTTATATTTTGAAATTTTATCTCAATAAGGATATAAAGAAAATATTCCAATTACCAAATAGCTTAAATTATAAAGTAAATGATGGTTTTTGTGTTCATATATTTAGAATATTTACTTTTTAATGACAGTAATTAAGAAAGTGTTCATGTGGGTGTGGTGGCACACACTTTAAATCCCAGCATTTGGAAGGCTGAGGAAGATTGCGGTTCATGGCCATCTCATCTACTTAGTGAGGCTCTTTGCAACTCAGTGAGACCCTGTTTCAAAATATAGAATAAAAAATAGGGCTGGGGTGTAGCTTGGAGGTAGAATGCCCCTGGGTTCCACCCCCAGTACCCCCTCCCAAAAAAAAAGAAAATGCCCATGAATTTTGAAATTATAAAAAAATTGTCTAAAAACCAGTTTTCTGTAGTTATTTTTCCATAAACATATGCTATCAGTTATTGTTATAAAGAAAAATGAATATTTTATTAGTAATATTATGACATTTAATTTAATAACAAATAATTATTAATGTAATGATTTGTAGTAATAGGAAGGAATTCAGTTTTAGGATTAATTACTATAGATGGTACCTGTGGATTGAATTATGTCTGGCCTAAGATATGTTCAAGCCTTGAATCCCAGAACCTGTATATATGACTTTATTAGGAAATAGGGTCTTAGTAGATGTAGTGAAGTTAGAAACTGGGTTAGGATAGTTCCTAGTTCAGTGACTAGTGTCTCCATAAGAAGAGACCAGCAGGGAGAAGGCCATGTGACCAAGAGGTAGATGAGTGACATGCATCCATGGGCCAAGGAACTTCAGGGATTGCATCCACGAGAAGAGAAGATAGGAACCAGCAAGGACACCCCCTAAAGGGACAGGAGAGGCCACAGGCCCTGCAACACATTTTTTTGGTGATTGCTATCTTTCAGAATGGTCAAAGGATACATTTCTGTTGCTTTCAACAATCTGAGTTTGCAGTAATTTGTTCTGATAGTCCTAGAAAGTCAATGTAGTGGTTATTTCTGGACAGAACTGAATTACAGTCCAATGTCTGAAGAATACAACATCAAGGGCCAGCAACATCTTGCCTTCCTCCTTTTGTTTCCATGTAAGTAAGCTCATGAAAGATGCATGTTTGAGAATGATAAGACTAAAATATTGAACTTTGGTATACACAGATATTAATCAGATAAGAAATCTGAATAAGGGAGTCTGAAGAGCATTTAGTTCAGAAGTAAATGTCAAAAGAGCTTCAGTGTTAAAATCCCCAAAGAGAATATTAGTGGAGATCAAAAGCTTAAAAACTTAGGTCAGAAAAATAGATGATTCTTTAAAATGAGGGTTAATTGTCATATTTTAAAAAGTGAACAATATGATAGTGCTAATAAGAATCTTGTCCATAATATGACAAAAATAATTTACCTTATTTGTCTGCTATTTAGAGCTTTTCATTGACATTTAGAAAATTCCTAAAGTTGCTGTTTACTTTCATTTGACTATTTTTAAAGGATTATTATATTTATCACTAAATCATTAAGGCCTCTAAAACTGCCATGGGGCATTTTTAATTAAATGTTACAGATCAAGTCTTCTGTTGCTTAACTGAGGAACTGTACTGTCTAATGACTGACAATGTCAATATTGGAATAACCTTAATTATTCCCAAAAGATTGACAGTTTTGAGCTTATAAAAAAAAACTAATTTAAAGAAGCATGAGTTTCTTTCTACCTGGTAACTAGAGTGTATTGGTACCTACCAACAAGGAAACAAGTAGTAGATGGTTACTGTTATGGTGAGGAACAGTTATGGGGGCCCTGTTGGGCTCCCAAACTGTTACAATGATTTGTAGCCGTGGGTTCTTGTTCTGAGCTATGTGTAGAAAACAGTAGTCCAAACTCTTATGCTGTAAGCTTAAGTGATTTTATTATTACAAAGATGGAAAGATAGATAGTAAAGCCCTATACCCCAAAAGGGGAGTGTAGGTGAGTGACTTGAAAATAAGCCACTGGAGTTCTAGATACAGAATAGTTTTATAGATACATGTTCTTTCATCTTGCTCTACCAAATAATCTTCTAATCCAACTAGATCTGCCCCTTCTCTGGGGCAGGTCTTTTGATGTGGAGATTCCTTCCTGTAGACCAGCCCTTGTTCCAGTACAGATCCCAAGCCTTTTGTTATACCCCAAAATATATTAATTGATTATCAGAGTCTGGGATCTCTTGAAGGTTCATGGCACATCCTCCCCCTCTCATCCTTGGGGAAGTTTGTTCATTTTAGAAATGTAAAAGACCCCAGGCTTCCTCTGTTTTCTTGCTAATCACCATTGGTGCCTGGAGTTCTGCAGGGTCTCTTCCCTGCCTGCCTTGTCTCCAAGCTCTGGCTTTCTAATACCAAAGTTATTTTGTAACCATTTACAACACCGGAACATTAATATCAAAGCTATTTTCAAAAACATTTTGAAGCCATTTCCCAATACTGGCAGTTGCTTTTCTAATAACATTTTTAGAGTATTAGAGATAGGGCGATATTTTGTGATCATGTATCTTGATGGCAACCTTGGAGAGATGAGTTTTCTGCTTTTGAACTATGAAATTTTTATGTTCAAGATTGTTTTCCATTTCCCTAAAAGTTTATCTAAGATATGTTACAGTTGTACTTTGCAGAAGATACTTCTTTTTTTTCACAATGCAGCTCACCCATAGAACTCATTCATCAAATTAGATAGGAGAAGACAAGTGTCCCAGGGCTTGGTCTTAACTTGTATTCATGATGATTAATGATCCAGCACCAGGGCTGAGATCAATGGACACAGCCATTCTTTATAACCTACCATTTCAGTTCAAAGAGAGACCTAACTGAAAAGTAATGGTCTAGCAAGAACCTCTAAAAACACTTTTAATAGTAAAATACACTTCTTTGAATGCATCAGTAAGTTCGGTTTCTTTCTTGAAGTTTTTAGCTATTTTTACTGAGATATTTATCATTTTTAGGCATTTTTTATAAATGTTTTATACAGATATATCTAGTTTATGAAGGTAATTTTGCATAATTTCTTAGAAAGATAGTTTATTATAAAAGCAATGAAGGTACGTATTATATTAGTGTCCTGTGTTTGTGTAGCACTTACAGATTTTAAAATGCTAACCATTCTTTTACCTGATTTGATTTTTTTTCTTTTTTTGTGGGAAAGTCTAAGAATAATGTTCATGTTTGAGAAAGAATTTTGAATAGACATTAGATTGATCAGAGTTTGAATTCCTTTGAGTCTCTAACACAGCAATATACATAAATCAAAAGCTACAAATGACACAGTCACCCTTAAGGTCTATGCATTTTATTGTATATAAATTGAACCACAATTGAGGATCCTCAGAAGAATGGGAATGAATTTACCATTTGATCCAGCAATACCACTTCTGCGTATCTACCCAAAAGAAAGAAAACCAAACTACCGAATTAATACATGCGTATCTATGTTCATAGCTGCACAATTCACCATAGCCAAACTATGGAAGCAGCCAAGATATCCATCAATAGATTAATAGATTACAAAACTATGGGATATGTACACAATGGAATTTTACTCAGCCATAAAGAAAAACACAATCACATCACTTATAGGGAAATGGATGGAACTGGAGGACATTATGCTAAGTGAGATTAGTCAGTCACCAAAAAGAAAAAAATCAGATGTTTTCCCTAATATGTGGAACCTAGGGAGAAATGAATTACAGGAGGAGCTCTAAATGAAGAAGGAGATCCTATAGAGGAGCAAATAAGGCAACTTAACTGAGAGGATGAAAGGGGGTAGAGGGTAATTCTCTAAAGCACATGATGTACTTAAACATATCAGTCACTAAGCCAAGCATGGAAAGAAGGAATGGGGAGGGAATGAGATGAGGGTCAGGTATGGGATAATTGGGTGATGTGTGCATGTATGTCTCCACAAGTCTTTAATTCCATTAAGATGTATGACTACAGTGCACTAATAAAAATAAAAAAAATTATCTACACAGGAATATTTACCGAATCTGACCCAGGCCAATGGCATATACTTGTAAACCCAGTACTTTGGGAAGTGGAGATGTGAGAAACACAGATTGACAGGGAGCCTCAGCAACTTATCAAGACCCTTCCAACTCAGTGAGACTTATTTCAAAATAAAGAATTAAATAGGGCTGGGGTGTAGCTTAGAGGTAGAATGCCCCTGGGCACACTGATTACATGTTCCTTAAATCCACAGTAACACACACACACACACACACACACACACACACACACACACCACACATTTACCAATTCAGTATTCTTACCAACATTTTTATATGTAAGGATAAGGAATTAAAATTTGAAAATATTATTTTTAGACATCCTTGCTACATTCTTTAGAAAAATGACTTGATTTCTTTGCAGTTTGTCATTCTGAAATAATAAGTTGAGACATTTGCTCACAATATAGCAATTACTGCAATTACTTTCATGGAGAGATCTAGAAATCTAAGGGTATTAGTGATGTACTTAGTACTTCTCTAACTTCATTTTTAATGATCTTTCTCTCTGTGCTTCCCTATTCCCCAAATACATTCTTACACTTATTTATTTATATTCTTCTCACATGCGTTAACATAACAAAGTAAATTTTAGTACATAACCTTGTCTTCAGATACTATTTAGTTTCCTCTACACTACTTGACTTGCATTTGGTGTGTTCCTTCTTGTCCGATTCAGGGGGACCCTTATCAGTCTGTATGTCTTCTAATACTTCTCTCTCACAGAATTCAACATGAATGACTTTTCTCTGTTTTTTTTTTTTAATGTCATCCCTCCAGTGACACCACTTTGTTCTGCTTTCCCTTTTGTCTAGTCCTTCCATTCTTTTTTGCTAGTTTCTCCATCTCTTTTTAAGTTTTGAGTGAGTTCTCATTCTATTTGTCTGGCAGCATTTTCTTTGGATTCTTATTTACTCATTCATTTGGAGACAGACACTTGTGTTCCAATCTGCGCCTCATCACTGACTAGCTGAATGTCTTAGGGCAAGTTTCTGATCTCTTTTATGTTTCAGTTTTATTAGGGGAGAAACAGGGATAACAGTAGCACTTACGTCACAGAGTTATTGCATTAAGCAAAAGAATGCAGTCAAAATGCATAGAACAGTGTCTGGCACTTGTTAAAAGCTTTGTAGGTGTCAGATATGCTTATTGTCAAATTTTATCTTTAAGCCAGTTGTGGTGGCTCATGCTTGTAATCCTAGTACTTGGGAGACTAAGACAAAAGGATTGAAGGTTTGAGGCCAGCCTCAGCGAATTAGTAAGGCCCTCCCCAATGTAGTGAGACCCTTTTTCAAAAAAAAAAAAAGAATAAAAAACAGAACTGGGGGTATAGCTCAGAGTTAGAGTGTCTCAAATTTCAATCCCCAGTATTGCAAAAAAAAAAAATCTCTAGAATATCAAAATATTGCCATGACTTCAATAATATTTTGATGGTATATCAACCAAATTTATATTAATCTAAATATTGCACATAGGTTTCTAACAGAAATTGTTAATCAACAATTTGATAGTTACACTTGTATGTCTAAAAGGCAGATTAATATTTACATATACTAATGGAAATACTGATATCCTCCCTCAAAACTAATTTCGCTTTCTATTTAGCACTGCCATAAATTTGGTGGTTCTGGTGAAAAATCTTGGAGTAATTTCTTCTTGATTTTCTCTTACTTACACATTCAATCTATCCATATGTTTTCTACTTCCAGAAAATTGCTTAAACCCTCCATTGCCCTGAACCTCCATCACCATCAGCTTTTACTTGTGGCTATCACCTATTACTTGTGGATATGCATTAGGGATTCTTTCTGTTTTCATTTTTATTGTTTTGAAATCCATCTCTATGTGCTGCTCTAGTAATCCTTCCGAAAGAAAAATGCTATCATGAAACTTTATGCTGAGCATAGTAACCTTTAAAATGTGCTAAATTAATTAATATGTCATTGCCATAGATATCTAGTTTTATCAACAAAGAAGATATTCCTTTATGCTTAAGAGTGTACTGTGAGTCAAAAGAACAGAACAATATTAGAGGTAATAAGTAGAAAATGGTAGATTCTACTCAGGATATGTATAATTTGTTTAAAAATGACAGATAGCCAGGCGTGGTGGCGCATGCTTGTAATCCCAGCATTCGGGAGGCTGAGGCCAGAGGATCACAGTTCATGGACAGCCTCAACTACTTAGTGAGACCCTCGGCAATTTAGTGAGACCCAGTTTTAAATTAAAGAATAAAAAGCCTAGGGCAGGGGGTGTAGCTCGGATATCAAATGCTCCCAGGTTCCATTCCCAGACTCGCAAAAAAAAAAGACAGATAAAATTATATGTATTTATCATATACATGATGCTTTGAAATATATCTACATATGGAACAATAAAATCTAGTTAACTAGCATAAGCATTACCTGACATAGTTATTATTTTTTATGATGAAGATGCTTAATACCTACTTTCTTAGCATGTTTTCAGAACACAATAACTTGTTACTAACTGTAGTAACCATGTTGTACAAGAGACATATTAAACTTATTCCTCATATTACTGAATTTTTAATTTTAATATTTTTGCAGTACTACAGATTAAATTCAGGGGTGCTCTACCACTGACCTACCTCTTCGACCATTATTTTTATTATATTTATGTTTTGAGACAGCTTCTCATAAGGTACTGAGACTGGCCTTGAATTTGGCAATCCTCTTGCCTCAGTCTTCTGAGTACCTGTGAATACAGGCCAGTGCCACTCCATCTGGCTATTACTAGAATTTAGTGTCCTTTTACTAGCCCCTCTTCTCCAGCACACTGGGCCCTGATAACTACCATTCTACTCCCTATATCTATGAGATCATCTTTATTCGATTCCACATGAGTAACATCATGCAGCTCTTCTCTCTATGTCTAGCTTATTTCACTTAACACCATGCCACCCAGATTCATTCATGCTGCTGCAATGACTGGATTTTTTTCTTTCCTTTGATTAAATGATATACTGTTGTGCATATACCATACCTTTTATTCACTCATCTGGTTATGAACTTATGTTGGTTTTGTATGTTGGCTGTTGTGAATAACCCTTCAGTGATCATGGGGGGGGGGCAAGTACCTCTTGAACATACTGACTTTATTTCCTTTGGCTACATACCAGTAGTGAGATGGCTTGATCATATGGTGGTTCTATTTTTAATATTTTGAAGAATACAAGAATATATTCTGTTTTCCATAAAGACTGCTTCTACCCATAGTGTATGGGATCCTTATTTCTCCACATCCTTTTCAGTCCTTGTTACCTTTTGTTTTCTTGCTAACAGCCATTTTAACAGGTGTTAGATTATATCTTGTTAGAGTTTTAATTTTTATTTTCTAAATAAATAATGGTGTGGTATATTTTTGAATACATGATAACCATTTGTATGTTTCCTTTTGAGAAAGGTCTTTTTAGGTCCTTTGTTTCTTATTTATTTTTGTGGTACTGATGATTGAACTATACCCGTAGCCCTTTTTATGTATTTAGTTTTAAATTTTGAAACAGGGTATCACTAAGTTACAACAGTTGAACCTGCGATACTACTGTCTCAGCCACCCAGTGGCTTATGGGCATGTGCCACCATGCCTAGTCTTTGTCTGTTTTTAAATTCAGTTATTTGTTTTCTTGAGTTGAGTTCCTAATAGAGCTTGGATGTTAACATTTTGCAATATTATCCTCACCCCATACATTATTTCTTTGTCTTGTTGATCTTTTCTTTTGCTGTGAAGAAGGGGTTCAGTTCAATGAAATGTCATTAATTTGTTTTTAGCTTTTGTTGCCTATGGGTTTGGGTTCATATAAAAATTATTATCCAGATCTAAGTAGTGGAGGTTTGTCTTATGTCTTTTTAAAAGTAGTTTCATGTCTTATATTGAAGTCTCTCATCTCTTTTTGATTGATTTTTTATGCATAAGATATGAGATAAATGTGTAATTTCATTCTTTGGCATGTAGATATTCAGTTTTTCCCAACATCAATTAATGAAGAGACTGTCCCTTATTCTGTATTTTTGGAATCTTTGTTGAATAGACGCATGGGTTAATTCCTGGGATTTCTCGAGTTAAACAGAGTCTTGTAAACTGAGCAGAGATGTTCTAGTGAAGATTTTGCACCATTCCCAGGGTAGAATATGTGAAATATGTGAAAGCTTTTCCATATTTCACTTTCCTTTTTTAATAGAGATAAAAATGTTTGGAACTTTAGAGAAGAAACAGATCTTTCTGGACCGTAATCTGATAAATGATATGATCTTTTTATTAACTACAACAAATCTACTGGAGGTTCTTAAGCAAGGATGTGACATAATCTAATATATATTTGTAACAAAGGTTGGCTTGTATGTGATGAACTGGACTGAAATACTAAAGATACTGAAATAGTTCAGAAGTCAAGATAGAGGCGGTGGAGATATGCTGTTTATATAAACCGAGGTATCAGAGTGACTTCCTGACATATAGTACAATGGAAGAGGAAAGAAAGCATGATTACCACATCTCTGTCTTGAGCCAATGGGTGGATATTGATGCCAATGAATAAAACTAGTGAGTGGAAGTTATACAAATGACCTTAGAGTACAAAACAGATACAACTTTGATGTTAATTAGCATTTAGCTGGCATTCATTACCAAGGGAATAATTTAATTGTCCTAGAAAGAGAACAGAGGTAGAAGAAAGTAGGACCCAGGAATTGATCCTGAGGCTCAAATTTTTAAAGGTTGATCGGAGGAAAGAAATAGCAGAGGTCACCACTTTGATACATTATTTTTCTCCATCTGCATCTTGTAGAGTATTACCTCCACACAGTGTTCAGCAAACTCCTTCTACTTGGTAATATAATTCAAATACCCTCTCCTTTTTGATGCTTTCTTAAAGTCTATGGCTTTCGACTGCATAACTGCCAGCTCTACAATAAGTAATAAGTATTTAGCCAACATTTACCAATTGATTACTAAGTGCCAAATGTACTTTAATAAGTGTTTGCATCCATTACCTCATTTAACCCTCATTAAAATATCTCTGGGAGATATTTTACAGATGAGAAATCTAAAGTAACTTACAACTGGTTACCAATAGGGCTGGGAGTCAAGCCCAGCCTGATTAGTAGTTGACATCTATCTATGTAATTTCTGCACTGTGTTATTTTGTACATATCTGGTATTTTGCATTCACAGTGTACGGTAATATATCTTGCATATAAAATAAATAAAACACAACAAGAGAAAACAGGACTCTAAATAGAAACTGAAATTATTTTTTCTTTTGTCTCTTCCTCTCTTTTTTTTTACTGAACTGTGAGCAATTAATCGCTTAATGAGTTTTGTAGCTTCCAGGACAGCATGCTATCTGATGAACAGCAAACAGTAAATAAATATTTACAGTATGACTAAATGAATTTGGTACCTCAATTTTGAGAACATATTCTTGTAAAATTTTAAGTTCTTTTTTTGCTTAATATTTTTTGCTTAACCATGTATTTACTTGCTTAATGTCATAGACGGATTTCAAATTTCATAAACTAAATTTTTAAGATACACTTTCAGTAAACTAGGCTGTGTGTGTGCGTGTGCATACGTGTGTGTGTGTGTGTGTGTGTGTGTGTGTGTGTGTATGTGTGTGTGTGTGTCTTCTCCCACCAAAATTTATTTTTCAAGATTACATCACAAAAATGTCATGCTGGTTGTTTATTAAGTTATTTTATGTAATTCGTTCTAAGTTGTTATTTCATGCAATTTGTTTAATCCTATCTTTTTTTCTGGATTCCCCACCATTTTGAAGTAGTCTTCTATTACTAAGAATTTAATTTCATGCTGCTCTCAAGTATCTTGAATGGAGACCAAAATGTGTGTGAATTCTGGAATGGTAAAATACTAATTTTGTATAATTCACCAAAGATAACTGTTAAATGTTCTTTGCTGTAAAAATGCAATGAAAAGATAAAGGAATATTCTTGTTAAGCAATATTAATTCAGCATACTACCTTTTATTGTTAGAATTATGAAAGAATACAACTTAAAATGGACTAAAATTATTGCTGAATTAAAAGATAAATTGCCTCTGTTTTAACAATGCCTGGGTACTGCTTCAGAAAGGTTGCTATCATTAGAATGTTTTACTTTGTCAGATAATTTTCAGTGAAGCCCTCATGGTTATTAAGAAGCTTTAGTTTGCTTTGACACACTTTCCAAACTGCACACAAACTGTTTTCCCATATATTTGAAATCAGAACACTTCAAAACAAAATATTTCCTTGCAGTGCAATGTTACTCAGTCACATGAAAAGTATCTATTATTTCAAACTACCAAAGCAGCAGCTTTTTTAATTTTATTTGCAGGATAGTTTTGCTACCCCCATTCCCAATGAAGCCCCACTTCAGAGATACTAGACTTTAATCTGAGATTTATAGTTAACAGGCAATGTTTGAGTACAGAAGAAGTCATTTGAGGATTTTTAAAAAATTTCTTCATAAGCCTTTAACTTGGAAGTAAATTTTTTTACTTTCCAAGGCATTAAGTTTAATAATGTTATTCCTCAAGTGCAACCATTCCTATTAAGTAACAAAAATATTTACAGAGCATAACTTTAGCCTTCTACTTTTACCTTGTGTCGCACATTTTTTTTTTTTTTTTTGGTGGTACTGGGGTTCCTGGAAACCCTTCTACCTCTGGGCTACACTTCCAGACCCATTTTTATATTTTTATTTGGAAACAGGCTCTCTTAAGCCAGCAGGGCTGACTTCGAATCTGCACGATCCTCCTGTCTCTGCCTCCCAAGCGTGGAGATTACAAGTGTGGGCCACCATGCCTGGCTGTGTTGCACACTTTTAAAATATTTAGAAAGCCTAAATATTTGCAACAAATACTTACTTCCCATGATACATACTGTAGCAATGTATAAAGTGCACACACATACTTAACAAAGGCTAACATTTGAAAGTGTCTTCTAAATGGGAATATTCTGGCCTAGTACCCTCCCCCTTCCTAGTTTATTAACCCAAGGATCAGATATATGAATTGTAATGCTTAGGACTTTACTAATTTCACTTCCTAAGTAGTTTTAAGTTTAGTCTTTCTTATGGATTTTAACACAAAGTGTACTCAGTGTATTAGTTTACTACTTTCATCATATACTGGCAACCTCTTTACCATCTAGAAAGACTAGATGTTGAAAATTAGGACTCATTTGTTCTTTGTGTATAGACTATATACACAGAAAAGTAAAATAAAACACAGACATATGAAACAACCGTGGTCAATCTTGCTTCACCCAAAACACACTGATATGAAGCCCTTTGCATTCCTTCTCTCCTTCCTGGAGCCAGCACAAATAAATAAAGTGTGCTGCTTAGAAAAGTGGTTATACTATAGATGAGCAAATAAGGCGACCTGAGGAGGATGGGAAGGGGGGAGAGGGAAATTCCCTAATAAACATAATGTACATTAACAAACATATCAAAGTCAGTCACTAAGCCAAACATGGGAAGGAGGGAGGGTAGGGAATGGGGTGGGAATTGGGTAAGGGCTAACTGGTTGATGTGTGCATGTATGCCTCTACCATCTTGTACTCCATTAAGATGTATGATTACACCAGGCATGGTGGCGCACGCTTGTAATCCTCGCGCTTGGGAAGCAAAGACAGGAGGATCGTGCAGGTTCGAAGCCAGCCTCCCTGGCTTAAGAGACCCTGTTTCCAAATAAGATAGGTCTGGGAGTGTAGCCTGGAGGTAAAAGGGTTTCCAGGAATGCCAGTACCACACTCACACAAAATGTATGATTAAGATGCACCAATAAAAAAATTTAAAAAGCAAAGACAATTATTTCATTGAATTTTAACAAAAGAATGCCTACAAAATGTATCTACTAACTTTTTTTTAACATATGTTGTGCACTTCTAAACATCTAGAAAGACTTGTTTCAAATAAGGACTTAAGTTTGTCTACTATATATACAGTGATGTTGGATAAACTACGCACATGTCAACAATGGTTATATCTGAAAGTGTCTTCAAGTAGTAACATTCTGGCCTAGAATCTTTCATTTTCTCTAGTTCCTTCTCTCCTATATCACATCTGATAAAAGGCACATGTGTCACTTAGATGTGATGTTATAATTCGCTTCCAAAGTCCTTTTCAAAAGATAGTCTTTCTATGATTTTTAACACAAAGTGTACAAAATATGTTAGTTTACTAACTCTACTTTTGTCATACATTTGCAACTTCTTTAATATTTAGAAACTAGATAGTATAAAATTAGGACTCATTTGCCTAATATAGAATTAACATATACAGTATAGCAAAGTTAAATTAAATGCATATAATATACAGGGCAGTAAGTAAGCTGAAACTTTCTAGCACACAGTAATACCTTCTGCAATTTCTTCCTGCCAACCTCTCCTAACCTAATGAATAGGTAGACAATGTACTGTCCACAGACGTTGTGTAACAATTCCATTTCCAAACACACTATTTCCCATTAGTTTTAAAAAGCTATTTACAAAATTTTTTATTCTACTACTTCTACTTTAAAATACATCAAGCTTCTTACTTTACTTAATATTACTCAATATTTCTTATAAGAACTTCCCACCATGCACACAAACCTTAGTAAATAAAATTGCACACATAGCAATGGTTATAACTTGAGGTATCTTCTAATATGACCATTCCCTCCTCCTTTCCTCTTCTTTGTCTTCAGTCCAGTAGACAAGTATATGCAATACTTAGAAATATTTGAAAAATTCATATCCAAAAGTAATTTACAGAAGACAAAATTTCTCATAAATTTCAACACAAAGTATAAAAAAGTGCTAATTTAACTACTTTGTCATACACTGGCAACCTCTTTAACACCTCTAGAGACTAGCTGTTGCAAAAATTGGGACTCCTTTGTCCTGGAAATAAATTTTAAGTTGAACCATATCCTTATAAATAGCTACTGTCTTTGTGTGTGTGTGTGTGTGTGTGTGGTACTAGGGTTCCTGGAAGCCCTTCTACCTCTGGGCTACACTCCCAGACCTATTTTTTTTATATATATTTTTATTTTTGGAAACAGGGTCTCTTAAGCCAGTGCGGCTGGTTTTGAACCTGCGCAATCCTCCTGTTTCTGCCTCCCAAGCGTGGGGATTACAAGCATGCACCACCACGCCCAGCTATCTATTGTCTCTTTTGATACTCTAAAATGGCAACTTGATAATCAAGCTTACACATAATTATTCACCCAAAGAAATGATTCATTGCATCCACTTAAGACCTGACCATCTTCCAAGGACATTTTACACCTGGAAGGAGGTGAGCCACTCCAAAGTTTATCTGAATAACTGCACCAGTTTTATTACCTGTACTTTCATATCATTTAAATGATTTTATACTTTATAGTTTAATGTGATTAATCTTATTCCATGCTTTTTATTATTGAACATAAGTGGTATACATTTAAACTATACTTGGTGCCCTCTCCCCACCCTGCCCCTGTTTTCCCTTCCCCCTCCCACCAATGATTGTCCAGGGTAACCATGTCATATTCATAATTTTACACATATTCGGGTGTAGACCCTCATTAATCAAGTTCAGTCTTCCTCCTCCCCTATCTTTCCATTCAAGCTTTGCTGGTATTTCCCCTCCATTACCTGGAGTCCCACTGGTGTCCTGTATGTTCCCTAGTTCCACCCTTTTGACCCTTTGCTTCCCTTAATCTAGCGTTCCTACAGAATGCATAAAAAAGACATATATATTTACGTTTAAAAATCTATTACATGATACTCCACACCTTCATTTTCACTGTAATGAAATCTGTCTGTCTGATCCGCACTGTGAAATTCAGTCTTGTCTTTTCATTTCCTTAATACATTGCTCTGTGTTTATCTACAATCTTCTTCTTTTTTTTTTTTTTTTGTGGTACTGGGGTTCCTGGAAGCCCTTCTACCTCCGGGCTACACTCCCAGACCTATTTTATATTTTTGAAACAGGGTCTCTTACGCCAGCGCAGCTGGCTTCGAACCTGCGCGATCCTCCTGTCTCCGCCTCCCAAGTGCGGGGATTACAAGCGTGCGCCACCACGCCCGGCCGATCTACAATCTTTACCATGGTCATTCAATGAAGCCTAAGCCTTATAGAATCTATAATCTCTCTCTCTCCCTCTCCTCATTTTTTGTGGCACCAGGGATTGAGCCCACAGGCTACTTCTGAGCCATACCCCAAGTTCTGAAATAGGGTTTCACTAAGTTGCTGATGATCTAAGTTCCTGAGGCTGGTCTTGATTGAACCTGCGATTCTCTTGTCTTAGCCTCCCAAGAACTGGAATCACAGGTGTGTATCATCATGCCTGACTTATTATCTTTTTGATCTAATTGACATCTCTAAACTTGTCATTATCATCAACATTACCTCCCAATTCTTCACCTTCCATGTACTAGATACTTCATGCTCAAGCTGGAAGGCCATATTTAAAATATTACTAACTATGCATAGAAAGTCCATTCTAAATGAATGTTAACTAGTTTCATCTTGATCTACATCAGGACAATTCTTTTTATTTCTCAGAAACCTTTTTATTCCCTGCTAAATTTTCCTCTACTGTGAGTTAAAAATTTCTCCAAATCTTAAAAATTCAGACTTTTTTTTCTCATTATACATAGGTACCAGTTTATCTCCTATTTTTAAAAGTCAAAGTCATTTGAAATATACTCCAACCCACTCCATCCTCCATTTTAAAAGATTTATTTTTGAATTTAACTGTGATTTCTTTCATATTTTCTTTCCTTCATTCCTTCCTACCCTTCTTTTCTCCTTCCTTCCTTCCTTCCTTCCTTCCTTCCTTCCTTCCTTCCTTTTTCCTTCTTTCCCAGGGGCATTCTACCTCCTAACTACAAACTCAGGGGCATTCTACCTCGTAAGTACAAACCCAGCCTTATTTTATATTATTTTATTTTTGGAACAAGGTCTCACTAAGTTACTGAGGATCTTGCTAAATTACTGAGGGTGGCCTCAAACCCATGATTCTCCTGTCTCAGACTCCCAAGTACTGGGATTATAGACATGTGTCACCATGCCCAGCTTCTATTTGTCATTTCTACAAGGCCTAAATCACTATTACTAGGTCTAAATACCAGATGTACTGACCAGCAGCTTGCTGGATATATTACATATTTGTTTAAGATCTTTTAATTATTTAAGCACACAAGAACTCCCATCATCTGCCTATAACTTAAATGTTGTTAACATTTCCCAGAAAGTAATGCAGTCTTGCACTTTCCCCTCTTGGTTAAATTTTACAGTTTTATTTGTTGCTAATCATGTCCTTTTCCTGTGCCTTCTATCTGCACTTGCATTTTCTTCCCTCTGTGATGCACTTTACTTTTCCCAACTCCTTCTTTTTTATGTTCATTGGTACATTATAGTCTCACATCATAATGTACTTCTTGTTGATAATGACATCCATGCACGCAGGGTTTGGTGGGCTTTCTCCCGGCTCCCTCCCCGCTCCCCTCTTCTGTACAGGGTATTGACATTGACATTGGTGTTACATAGGTAGATAAAGTTCATAGGAGTGATTTCTTCATCATCCTCTCTCTTCTTAACCTTCCCTAGACCACCTCTTTGGCTCCACTTTAGTTTCTCCTTCCAATATCTTTGATATTTTCATAAGAGAGAAAACATATGACTCTTTATCTTCTGTGTATTCTCCCTGAGCAGAGCCAAGCCTCCTTTACTCTCAGTCCTGTGGTGTTTTCTTAGTATCTTCAGCTTCTGACCTACGCATAGCAGTCAGATCTCAAGGTTTTTGCTTGCTGAATTCTCCTGGCATCTTAGCTGTCTGTGCTCAGAACTTGCTTTATGCATGCATAACTCCAAAAATCTGGAAAATAAATTTTCTAACCAAAGTTTATATCCCTCCTGAGCAGCTAGCATGGTGTTTTTTTCCTCTTTCATTTCCTACAGAGACATCTAATATAAATATTCAGGTTACATAAATATTCAGTTTGCTACACATGAAACTTCTTAGCATTTAGATTAGAAAAACTAAAATTGCTTTTTCTCTCCTCATTGCCACTCAATGCTCATTTTTCTGCAGATTCCTCCAAATTTGTTTTTGTGACTATTCATTCTTTTTCCTCTTACCAATGGGAATGCTATTTCAAACACATCAACATCTATCATGCTATGCCATTAAAAAAAATCTTAGAAAACATAAAAAGGAAACAATCAACAGAGTGAAAAGACTACTGACGGAAAAGGAGAAAATATTTGCAAACTGTACATCTGACAAGATGTTGATATGCAAAGTATATAAGGAACTCCAGAAACTCAGCATCAAAATAACAAATGACCTGATTAAAAAACGGACAATAGATCTAAATAGACATTACTCTAAAGAAGACATACAAATTTCCAAAAGGTAAATGGAAAAATGCTAGTCATTAGTTATTAGAGAAATGCAAGTTGAAGCCAAAATGAAAACTGGGAGTGGTGACGCACTCCTCCAATCATGGTATGTGGGTGCCTGAGACAGGGGGATCACGGGCTTAGCTAGACTCAGTTTCAAAATTAAAAAAAATGAAAAGGGCTGGGGTTATAGGTCAGATGGAAAATGCCCCTGGGTTCAATTCCCAGTACCAACAAACAGTTGCTGCAACAATAACAAAACTCAATGAGATTTCGCCTCAAAACAGACTAAAGGTAAGGAGTGCCATGAAAGAGGGAGAAAGGGATCTCTTGTTCACCACTGGTGGAAATGTAGATTAGTTCAGCCATTATGGAAGACAGTATACGGTGGTTCCTCAAAAATTTTAAAACAGAACTACTCTATGATTCCGCTGTTTCATTTTTTGGGGTGCATATTCAAAGGAAATGAAATCAGTATGTGAAGAGACATGTGCCCTCCCATGTTCATTGCAGACTATTCATAAGAAATGGAAACATTTTCAGTGTCCTCAATGGATGCATGATGAGGAAAATGTGGTCTCTATACACAATGAAATACTATTCAGCCATAAAAGACAACGGAGCCCTATCATTTGTGACAATATGGATGGGACTAGAGGTCATTATGTTAAGTGAAATGACCCAAATACAGAAAGACACGTACCACATGATCTAACTCATGTGAAATCTGCACAAGTTGGTCTCATGAAAAGGTGGTGACCAGGGGCTAAGGAGAGTGTGTATTGGGGAAGAGTGTGGGGAAAAGCTGATCAGTGAATAAATACTGAGGTAGCTAAACAGGAGCAAGTAACTCTCCTATGCATAGTAGGGTGAGTATAGATAACAATAATGTACTGAGCATTTCAAAATCCAGAAGAAAGAATTTTGAAAGTTTTCTTTTTTTTTTTTTTGCAGCACAAGATTGAACACAGGGGGCATTCTATATCTCCAAGATACACTCCCAGCCGCATTTTTTATTCTTCATTTTGAAACAGGGTCTCACTAAGTCGCTGAGGGCCTCACTAAGTAACCGAGGATGGCCGCGAATCTGTCTCAGCTGCCCAACAACTGAGATTACAAGCATGTGACACCACTCCCGGCTACAAGGATTTTAAAAGTTTTCACCATAAGGAGATGATAAATATTTGAGAAGATAAGTATGTTTAACCCAGTTTAAACATTATACAATGTATGCATGTATTTAAACATTACATAGAACACCAAGAATATATACAATTTTAATGTTTTTCTCTAAAACTTAAAATAAATTTTAGAAGCCTTCGGTTCAATAACATGGATAATTGTGTTATTAAAGTTAAATGAAAAAGAATCCAGAATACATTTTTAATAAATTGGCTGTCACTGACTGAACTTTGCAAAGATCTAGGCTGCACCCACTCTGTACAGTCTAATTCCGTATTAACTGAGACACTATTTTTTTAGATGAGTGCAGTATCATGAGAGTAATTTTAAAGTGTTTTGGTGAAACATATTTTCAGATCAATAAACGCTTGAGAAATGTTGAGCTGGCAGTATAGGCTACAATATCAAAGAGTCAAAAAGAAAAATGGCTGTAAGAGAACTATAATCATAAAGTTTATTATATGCCAGCAAGTAATGAAATGAGACAAAAACCTAATGAGATGATATGATACTACATTTCTGATTGAAACAGATTTAGTAATAAATCGCCAGGGCATGAACACTAAGGTCTCCTACTGTAGGAGTACATGTCTCCAAAGACAGTGCGGAGAGGGGCTTCCATGGGTGTGACCTGCTCTCTAGATGGCACCTGATAAATTCCAGTATGTTACATGAGAGAAAACACCCAGAAACCTGGTGTGCACTGAGAGGGAATGATGAAGCAACTGTCATCATAAAATGGTGTTAGGAAGGGAAGCTGCTGTTCATGAGTGAACTCCTGCACTCACCCGTGAGTAGAGGCATTGCAGTTATCACAGAATTCATGTGGGGCAGTTCCTAAAGTCACTGTCACTTTATGATTTGAGAAATTAAAAAAAATCATTGGACCCTAATATAGCACAAACAAATCATTCTTTACTTTGTAATCGGATTATTTCTAAGCACATTGTACATTGTACGATGACACAGTGACAAAAGTATTTTATTTTTTGATCTTTAAAAGTAAGGTGTGGATGGCCCCGACCCCGCGAGGGTGGGTGGGCGGGGCACCCTTAGGCAACACCCCTCCCACCAGGAAGGACCCAGAGGTCAGGGCCCAAGGCCGCGACCCAGGGGGCGGGTAGCTGGGCGTGGGCGGGGCACCCTTAGGCGACCCCACCTGGAAGTGCCTGGAGGTCCCAGCCACAAGGCCCCAACTCTGGGCGGGTGCAGACAGGGCACCCTTAGGAGATCCCCCTCTCACCTGGAAAGAAAAAAAATTTTCATCCCTACCCAATGCCTGATCCCACATCCTCCCCAAACCACACATACTCTCTTCTGTTATATATATATATTTTTAAATAAAAGGGAGCCAGGCATGGTGGCGCAGGCTTGTAATCCCAGCGCTTGGGAGGCAGGGACAGGAGGATCACGCAGGTTCGAAGCCAGCTGTGCTGGATTAAGAGACCCTGGTTAGGCCAGTGCCAGTGTCAGCAAGGTCAGGATTGGAGCCTATTGTGAGGCTAGGCCAGTACTGGGGCCTCTGAGGTCCGGAGAGGAGCCAGATGAGGTGTTAGTTTGGTGCGGGGCCCAGCGAGGCCAGGATTGGGAACTCCATGAGGCAAGTCTGGTGCTGGAGCCAGCGAGGTCAGGATCAGAGTCCTCCGGGTGTCCAAGCCACTACTGGGGCCGTCAAGAGTGGGATTGGAACTTGCAATGCGGCATGCACAGAGAAATAGCACAGAAAATAAAATCCAGATGCTTCCCCTAATTAGCAAGAACTAGTAGGAAAGGGGGTACAGGAGGAGGTTGAGTAGTAGAAAGGGCCCTATTGAAAAACAATTAAGGTGACCAATCAGAGGGGAGGGGATGGGGGAGGATGGAATCTCTTTAAAACTCATCAGGTGCGTAAACAATTATATCAAAGATAATCACCAATTAAGCATGGGATTGAGGGAGGGGGAGGGAATGGGATGGGGACAGGATGAGGGCTTATTGGATGATATGTGCTTGTATGTCCTCTCAAGTCTTGTATTCCAAAGTGATGTATCATTTAAAAAATAATAATAAAAAATAAATTAAAAAATAGTAAGGTGTGATAAAGGTTATGGACCTCGACCATTTTCTCTGTGTGGACTATATTAACACGATGGTATGATAAACTGATCATGACACAGTGATGCTATTTTTAGGAGTTTTGATTTCAGAAATTACACTACTGAATGATATTTCTATGATCATTGGTCATGTCATGTTTAAAGACACTCTATTGCTATTTTGTGGACATTAGTAGGGCTTCAGTATGGTCATTTAATCTACGTGACTTGACAGATTTAAATGTTCCTCTTGTCCAGGATGAAAGAGTTTAAGGGAAATGATGCAGACAGTTGTTTCCATACCACCTTGACTTAGGATGTAGATAAGGCCCACGTAAGATGGGTATTCTAATGTGAAGGGATATTCCTGGGATAAAGCTGTGTAACTTCAGTTCATGACTCTGCCAGGGTGGTCACGAACCCCATCTCAGTGTTGTGTAGACTCAACGAGTTAGTGAATGTGTTGGGCACATTCTAGCCCACTGAGATGTGTCAGATATGCTTATTCTAATAAAAAGGGAATAAGGTATTCGACATTTTTGCTAATACAAGAGGCAATTTGGTTCTTATTAATACAGATACTATTCTAGACACTACCCCTGCCCTCAGGAAGTTCAGAATTTACAGGAAAAAGGGCCACGATGCAAACTATTAAAGTAAGATGCAATTAAGTGCTATATAAAAGTGGCTTTTAGGCTCATATGGCAGAACAAAAGAAAATTGACCAGAAAAATGCAAAAACATGTTCATTAATAGCAACACGAATTGGAAAATAAGATCAGAATTTGACACAACTGACAAATAAATTGCAGAAAGAGAAAAAAGAACCTAAACAAACAAACAAAAAAAAGTGGCCTTGACAATTTATGTCTATTTTTATTGGGAAAAACAGAATAAGTGACTAAAAGCCTATAGCTTAAGTAATAATGGCTTCGATTATTATTAATTTATGCAATCTCTACTTTTTCTGTAATAAAAAAGCTTTAAAATTTTTATACTTAGTGGGCAAAAATTTTAGAATTTTAGATTTAAATCATATATACTATATTCACCTTTTACACATATAGTCTTACATACTGAAGCAGGCAGATAAAGACTATATGTGTAAGCCGGGCGTGGTGGCGCACCCTTGTAATCCCAGCGTTAAGGAGGCTGAGATCGGAGGATCGCAGTTCGCGGACAGCCTCGGCTACTTAGGCCCTATGCAACTCAGTGAGACCAGGTTTCAAAATAAAGAATAAAAAATAGGGCAGGAGGGGTGGCTCAGAGGTCGAATGCCCCTGGGTTCCACCCTCAGATCCACACACACACAAAAAAAAAGACTATATGTGTAAGAGGTGAATATGGTATATATGATTTGAATATATAAAGATTATTCTGCTGAGTTCCTATCTATAAATATGGGGCGTTATAATGAAGATATGCTTTCATCTCTTGCATACACCCTCAAGCCCCACAGAGCTGAATAAAATATTAGTGGCCATTATTTTTCTGGCTTTAAAACTATCACCACTCAAACTTATTCTTTAAAGTGCCAATCAAAGGATAATATGTAAACATTAGACTGGTTGTTTTATGTTTTTCATAATTTACATTGATTTTTCCTTTCTTGAGAAAATAATGTGTCTCTTGTTTCTTAAGAATAGGGTGACCAGCCAGGAGTGGTGGCTCATGCTTGTAATCCCAGTACTTGGGATGGTGAGATGGGGAGTCCGGGTTTGCGGCCAGCTTCAGCTATTTAGTAAGGCCCTCTGCAATTTAGAGACACTGTTTAAAAAAAAAATTTTAAAAATTGGGCTGGGGATATAGCTCAGAGGTAGAATGCCCTTGGGTTCAATCCTCAGCATTGCACACTAAAAAATAAAAGAATGGGGTGAACATTGTTCCATGGCACATACGCATATGAAAGTGGCCCAAAGGTTTAAACTACGTGCATGAATATTCACAATGTCCTTCTTAGACTCAATTTATTTCCATCAAAGAAGATGTTTGATTAGTAATTCAATCGAGTTAAAACTTAGTCCATGACAGAATTCATAGATTTTGTTTTCTCTCTTATACTTGTGAAAAAGGATTCCAAGTACTTCCTAAGCAAACAGAAACCGTATTTTCAAGATTCCATTGGTTACGGTCTGAATGATTTAGCTTTCATTATGCTTTTTAGCACCATTTTTTACAGCTTGGCATTGTGATCCACAGGCTTTGGATCCAGCAGGTGGCTTCCTGTTAGAGTTTGCATCTGGAAATATCGCCCCACCCCCAAGCTCGTGTGTTGAAAGCGTCATTGCCAGTGAAACAAGGTTCAAAAGTGGAGCAGAGCTGGAGAGGCTGAGTCACTGGGGATGTGGCCTTGGGGGCCAGGTCTGTCTCTGGCCCCTTTTCTCACCCTCTCTGCTTCCCAGCTGCCATAAGCTCAGCTTTACCAAGTTTCTCCCTTGGAGCTGGCTAACCATGAACTACACCTCCAAAATCAAAAGCCAAATAAACTTTTCTTAACTCTAAAATTCTTCTTGTCAGGTATTTTAGCCAAGGCAGCACAAAGCCATTTAATACAACCCCTCCCAATGGCCAGTGGTTTTTATAGTTGTCATTGTCATTGGTCCTCATAGCTTCTACCAGCTCAGCCAGAGCTCCTTTATCTGCAGAGTCACCCAGTGTGAAGGTAATGGTGGTGCATGTCTTCTTGTGAACTGGGCATCTCAGCCTGTCCTACCTCTTGAGGATGCAGCAGGGGACTTATATCTTGCAACCAAGAAGGGCAGGAAGTCATCCAAATCAATGGCATCCAGAGGAGCTTTCTTGGTACCGAGCCCTGCTGAGAGACCAGCAGTCTCTTAGTAGGGATGTCCCCTTTGGCAGCTATTTTCTCAGCCCTGGTCAATGGCCTCTGTGTCTTCCTGTGCTTCCTTTTTGGTTTGTACCTGTGGACCAGATTAAGCAGCTAGGTAGTTGTTTGGGGACCCAAGGCCTGAGTGAACTACCTGGTTAATTTTGGGAGGCATTTTCAGCTACTTGGAGAGGAGAGTCTTTTTAGCTACAGCCCTGTAAAGTGAGGCTTTTGGTAAAGCAGGTGCTGTCCCATTTGGGCTGGATATTCTGCCCAATGGTGAAATTTGAAGGCATACTTCTAACAGAGTTTTACCACCTTCTTGGCCTTCTGCTTCGTTATGACATGGGTGATGTTTCATTTCAGCATTTTAGGCAACTAGAGGTGAGAAAAGCCAGTTTAGCTTTTTAAAAATTAATTTATTTCAACACATACACAATTTAAAAAAAGTAAAGTTTCTGAGAAGAACCCCTTCCAAGTGGCTTAGGATATTGATGTCAAGACATTTTACAAAAAATAAAGCTCTGAGTATCTAAGAAACTTAGTTCTAAGTTCTTCATAGCATCATTTTTTTCTGGCCCAAAATAAAACCTAGACTATACATAATTTAAGCTTTTTTAAAATTCTTATTTATTTATTTTTTGTGGGTCTGGGGATGAAACCCAGGGACATTCGACCTCTGAGCTACTCCCCCTGCCATATTTTTTTATTCTTTTTATTTTGAAACTGGGTCTCACTGAGTTGTAGAGGGCCTCACTAAGTAGCTGAGGCTGTCTGCGAACTGCAATCGTCAGGTCTCAGCCTCCCAAATATTGGGATTACAAGTGTGAGCCACCACAACAAGCTTTAGGCTTTTTAAAAGAAGGTAATTTATTGCATTTGTGTTTTAGGTTTGAACCATGATGTACTTGATTTTCTGTTCTTTTTTGGGGGGAGGAGAGTGTGGTTTTTTTTGTGGTACTGAGGTTCCTGGAAACCCTCTACCTCCGGGCTACACTCCCAGACCTATTACATATATATATATATATATATATATATATATATATATATATATATATATATATTACTTGGAAACAGGGTCTTCTAAGCCAGCACGTGTGGTTGGCTTTGAACCTACACGATCATCCTGTCTCCGCCTCCCAAGCACGGGGATTACAAACGTACGCCACCACACCAGGCTGCGGGGTTGGTTTTTTAAGCATCATTTTTTGACACAATAAAAACATGGTAGGTGTTGTTCATGCACAACTATTAATAGTTTATTTGACCTAGCAAAAGTTTGTTGAGCTATAGTAGTAATTATATTTTATAAAGATGGAGACAGATTACTCCAACAACAACAACATTAACAAGAAATATCAACATTATGTTGGATGTTGAGTTCCCTGGACTGTCTTTAAATTTTATTAGAGTTTTGCTATGTTTTTAAACATTTTTTCGGTCCATTGTAGTCATACATCTTAATGGAGTACAAGATGGCGGAGGCATACATGCACACATCACCCAATTAGCCCTTACCCAATTCCTACCCCATTCCCTCCCCTCCCTCCTTCTCATATTTGACTTAGTGACTAACTTTGATATGTTTGTAAATGTACATCATGAACATTAGAGAATTTCTCTCTTCCTCTTCCCATCGCCTCAGGTCGCCTTATTTGCTCTTCTACAGTATCTCCTTTTTTGTCTAGAGTTCCTCCTAGGACCCATATTTTTCCCCTAGCTTTCACATATTAGGGTGAGCATCTGAATTTTTATTTTTTGTGACTGACTAATTTCACTTAGCATAATGTTCTCCAGTTCCATCCATTTCTCTGTAAATGATGTAATTGTGTTTTTCTTTATGGCTGAGTAAAATTCCATTGTGTACATATCCCATAGTTCTGTAATCCATTCATTTACAATTTTGCTAGATTTTACTTGCAAAAGAAATTTGCTGCTCACATTATCAGCTTTCTTGTTTACACTCTTACTATTATCTTTAGAAATGCCTTTAGAAGAAAGGGAATATGGCGTATATTTCATGAGATAGTAATGAATAAAATATAACACATTCAAGCCAGGAGTGGTGGCGCATGCTTGTAATCCC
This sequence comes from Muscardinus avellanarius, assembly GCF_963383645.1. Classification (NCBI taxonomy): domain Eukaryota; kingdom Metazoa; phylum Chordata; class Mammalia; order Rodentia; family Gliridae; genus Muscardinus; species Muscardinus avellanarius. Next base: position 34,797,292 of record NC_137798.1, read on the forward strand.
AGCATTTGGGAGGCTGGGACCGGAGGATCGTGGTTTGCGGACAGCCTCAGCTACTTAGTGAGGCCCTTTGCAACTCAGTGAGATCCTGTTTCAAAATAAAGAATAAAAAAATTGGGCAGGGGGTGTAGCTTGGAGGTCAAATGCCTCTGGGTTCCAGCCCCAGATGCCCCCCCGCCACAATATATAGATATCTCACATCCAGAAAAATTAAAATAGCAAGATGAATATCTTTACAACAATTTATGATAAAATGATATCCATAAAAATTCTGTTGGTGAGAACATTCTCATCATAATGTGAAGACAGATAATTAAAATTATTGCAGTGGTTGAAAGATTAGTTGTTTATAACAAGAATCTGAGATAATAAAATTTAAAAAGGAAAGTTTACATTAATTTCGGTGTGTGTGGTACTGGGGATGGAACCCAGAGGAATTTTACCTCTGAGCTACACCCATCGCCTGATTTGTTTTCTTTGTTTTGAAACGGTCTCATTAAGTTGCAGAGGGCCTTACTAACTCTAACTGGGGCTGGCTGTGAACCTGTGATCTTCCTGTCTTAGCCTCCTAAATCCTAGGATTACAAGCGTGTGCCACCATAACTGGCCCATTAATTTTAATAATTAGAGCAAAAATGTTCGATTCAGCTTTTTTGTTTTATAGGTGATTTTAGGGATTGGTAAAACTAGTCTTTCAGTTATAAATTTTTTTTGCAAGTATTAAGTAGACGGATTTCATTTTTGTGTGTGTGTGTGGCACTGGGGATGGAACCCAGGGGCATTATACCTCCAATGTATACTCCCAGTCCTAATTTTTAGTCTTTTTCTTTTTTTGAAGCAGGGTCTCACTGAGTTGCAGAGGGCCTCTCTTATTAGCTGAGGCTGTCCACGAACTGCAATCCTCTTGTCTCAGCCTCCCAAATGCTGGGATTACAAACATATGCCACTCACGCCTGACTTAGAATTTATTTTTCTAACAAAAAATTGGGGCAAATTCAATTAAAGATGGACATATTAAAGACTGCAATAAATAACTGCAGTCCTCAATAGCTCTGGCTGGATCATTACGTTAAATATGTAAGAAGATTTATGAATTAAATATCAATACCATGAGCCATTTGCTTACTAAACCAATGTGAAAAATAAGACATTATTTGTGTGTGTGTGTGTGTGTGTGTGTGTGTGTGGCCGGGCAGGTGTGTACATAGGGGTATTCCAGCATTCTTGTCTGAGGTATACCCCAGCCCTATTTTATTTTTTAATTTTTAATTTTTATTTTGAAACAGGGCCCTTCTAAGTTGCCAAAGGTCTCACTAAGTTGCTGAGGCTAGCTTTGAATCTGTGATCCTTCTGTTTCTACCTCTCAAGTATGAGGATTAATTTACACATTCTAAGAGTGAAAAGAAAGAAAGAAATTTTTAGAAGCAAAGTAGAATCTTAAAAATATAGGTTTCTACCTCCTGACCAACTCTACCCTTACCAATACTACAGATATTTAAAATATCTACAAAAAAGAAAACTATCACTCAGCTCTAGAAAATTAACCTTCACAACAAAAAGCCTGAAAAATAAATTTCAAGTCTAACTACAAAATATTGCTTCACAGTAGTGGGATGAGCCCAATACCGTGTAGAATTCCCTTCAAAGGATGGCTTCAGCCGGCATGGTGGCGCACGCTTGTAATCCCCGCGCTTGGGAGTTTCTCCACACTGGCTTAAGATACCCTGTTGCCAAATAGAAAAGTATAAAAATAGGTCTGGGAATGTAGCCTGGAGGTAGAAGGGTTTCCAGGAACCCCAATACCACCAAAATAAATAAATAAATTAATAAATAAAAGATGGCTTCAGCAACATCATGTGAAGATAGAAAAATAATTACCCTCCAATAAAAATAGCCTTCTGAAGAACTATGTTCAACTTGCACACTCCATTCATGCTAAAAACAAAATATAGAACAAGAAAATTTATGTGTTGTGAAAAATTAGTGATGCTATAATTAATTACCAAGAAGATACTAAATTTCAATGAAATAAGAACTGATAACAAAGTTATAGGAAATTGCTAGAAAAATAATAAAAACTTTTTAAGGAAATATAAAGGTCAGTAACTTGATAATAATAAGAGAAATACTTTTTTTCTCGAAAGGAAAGACCCTCTAAAGGTGGGGATAGTGAACTTTTTCCATAAAAGGCCAGATAATAAATTATGTTAGGCCTTGCGAGTCACATCGTTTCTTCCATAGCTTCTTAGATCTGCTATTATAGCGTAAAAGCCACCATATATAGAAATAAACTGACAAGTGAACACAGTTGTGCAGGACTTTAGTATGTAAACAGGTACCGGCTAAAGTGGGTCTCAGTCTATAGTTTATGGACTCTGCTGTAGATGATTACTTATCAAGTTCTTAGGTTTAAACACTATAGTGATAATCTTGATAAGCTGTAAAAATAAAGTAACATCATTTTACAGGTAGAAAAGAGAAAGTATGGCTTCAAAAGTTACTCATTAATTTTAGATAAAAGAATATTTTAAGAGAAAGTCTTTAAGAGAATTGGAATTATCAGACACAATGTAGTACCCAGGAATGCCAGATTTTCATGCTGAATTTAAAGTGAAAATTAATTTGACGATTTGACATACAAGTCCCACAGCTTAGAGATCACTTGAAGAGACAATGGAATCCTAAAAATAAATGAAAGACATCTACAAGAGATAAGGGAATTATGACATTAATAAAAGGCAAGGTTAATGCAATAAAATAAAATAGATTTTCATTTAAATAGGTATTATGTGTTTATATGAATATAAAAAACTAAAAAAGTGTTTTTCTCAGTGACTATGATAAATTCAGGAAGCTAGATTCCTTGTCTCTCTGGGGACAGAGTTAAAAAATTTATAAGTTAATAGAAGTGAGTAGTAAAATATTTGGAACTGTTGTTGTAAAATATATTAAAGGTAGAAATATTTGAAATTATAGACTAGTTAAAAATGAAAAAGAGGCCAGTTTTACCACAGAAGTGACAAAAATTATATAAGTAAAATGCAAAGAAAAAAGAATAACAACACAAAACAATAGCTATGAGAAAAAGTGACATAAATATATCAATTATTCCCTATAAATATGAATAACTTTCTTGGAAAAGAAACTTTATTGACTGAATGGTGAACAAATTCCAGCCATCTTTTGCTTTTAATTGATACTATTGAAACCAGGTGGACAAAATATTTTAGAATTACTTGACATATTTTGTCTTTAAAAATAGACAAATGGTTATTATATTAATAATTGGTATGGTAGGTTTCATTGTTTTGAACATTAAAAAGGAATAAGTAACTTGGCCTATAGTACAACATCAAATAATGAAAACACAGTAATATTAAACTACACGCTACATATTAGAGCCACAGAAGATGTAAAAGGAAAAAATACAATAAATAAACATATACATTTTGAAATCTTTAATTCAAAGTCAGAATGCTGGTTCTTGTAGAAGTAAACATCAAGAACATTATTTCAGGAGGCAGCAGATTAGAAACACAAAAGCAACTAAAGGAATAGAAACCAAATCATTCTAGAAGTCAATCAAAGAATCAAAGCTTTTTAAGGAGAGGTTATATTCTTTTTTTTGGGGGGGGGTCTGGGGATAAAACCCCAGGGGCATTCAATCTCTGAGCTACAACCCCGGCCCTATTTTTTTTCTTTATTTTGAAACAGGGTCTCACTAAGTTGCAGAGGGCCCCACCAAGTAGCTGAGCAAACCATGAACCTCCGGTCTCAGCCTCCCAAATGCTGGAATTACAAGCATGTGCTACCACGCCCAGCAGGAGAGTCTATATTGTTTAAGGACTAGTTGATGCCAAAAATACTAAATTTTATGTCTAAAGACTTTAGACTTGAACACTAAGGAAGAGAAGACATAGAAATAATTAAATAAGAAATAAAAGGAGATGAGATGATAAGGAGGAATAAGAAGAGGAGAAGACAGAAGAAGGAGGAAGAAACATAAATAGGTTCTGTTTTGATGAGTAAATAGATGAAGTGTTTTATTTAGTGACAATAAAGGTGAAAAACAGTGTAATGGTTAAGAATTGGTTATGGTTATATGACTTAGATTTACTTATTCTCTCCAAGCTTAGGTTTTCGATTCCTGAAAAGCATGGTAACGATGTCATAACTGTCAAAATCTCATCAATGCTTTTAGCAGAAATAAAAATATTCATTCTAAATTTTAAATAAAATCTCAAAGAACCCTGAGTAGCCAAAACAACCTTGAAAAAGAACATTCACACTACTTGACTGCAAAACTTACTACAATGCTACAGTACTAAGACAATGTGGTACTGACATATGTACACATAGAACAATGATGTCTATTTAGAGAGTTCAAAAGTCAACCCTTACATACATGGTCAAATGATTTTTTTATAAGGGTCTTAAAACTATTCAATGGAAGAATGACAGTCTTTTTTAACAAATAGCAAAAGAATAAAGTTGGATGCTTATTTTATTCCCCACACAAAAATTAATTCAAAATGGATCAAATATCTACATGTCTGAGCTAAATCTATGAAACACAGAAGAAAATATGACATTGGGAAAAAGCTTTATGATGATGGGTTTTGCAACACCAAATGCTCAGGCAACAAAAGAAGAAATAGTTACAAGGCACCAATAAAAGAGAAAAAAAAGAAATGGTCATAATAATACCTTTCTGTGTATTCGCTGAAGATTATTTGGAGTATCAAATGAAATATTGAATATCAATGCTTGTAGAAAAATTTCAAACACAGAACTGTGTTTTGTAAATAAAAATTGTTAATGCAATAAAATATATATGAATAAATTAATAAATATTTATCAGACAACATCTTATTGGCTAGAATGCATTATGTTTTCAGGTTTGGGTTTTAAATATTTTCATTTAAAGCACATTAATATTTCTTAAGAATGTATTAACTTGAATTAGACAATGTGTCTTCAAGGGGAAAATTATAGTTCTTGTCTAACTAAATTTTGAATTTGTACTCCTGAGGACATAAATATATCCAAGTTGATGTTTTCATGATAATACAGTAAATCTCTATATCTTAAAAGGACCAAATGTGAATTTTGATGAATAAAAAATGGATTGCATAAAAGCCAAAAAAGGAAGAAGAAATAGACCAATTGGAGTACATCAATGGACACTATCAACAAAGTAAAAAAGCAATCCATAAAATTGGAGAAAGATTTGAAAATCATGTAACTAGCCGCATGTGGTGGCACATGCTTGTAATCCCAATACTTGGGAGGTTGAGACAGGAGGTTCACAGGTTCGCAGCCAGCCTCAACTACTTAGTGAGGCCCTCTGCAACCTAGTGAGACCCTATTTCAAAAGGACTGAGAATGTAGCTTTGAGGTAGAATGCCCCTGGATTCAATTCTCAGTACTGCAATACATAAAAAAAAATCATGTAATGGACACCGAGTTAATATATAGGCTATATAAAGAACTCTTACATCTCAAGAGCAATAAAGAAAAGAAAGAACCTGGCCAGGCGTGGTGGCACACGCTTGTAATCCCTGCGCTTGGGAGGCTGAGACAGGGGGATGGCGCAGGTTCAAAGCCAGCCACGCTGGCTTAAGAGACCCTGTTTCCAAATTTAAAAAAAGTATAAAATAGGTCTGGGAGTGTAGCCCGGAGGTAGAAGGGCTTCCAGGAACCCCAGTACCACAAAAAAAAAAAAAAAAGAAAGAAAGAAAGAAAAGAAAAGAAAAGAAAGGACCAAATTAATAAATAGGAAGAGGACTTTAGTAGATATGTCTCTGAAGAAAATATACAAATGGTCAATAAACATGAAAAGATGTTCAGCATCACTAATCACTAGACAAATGCAAATCAAAAGCAAAATAAAACACCACTTCACACCTATTAGGATGGCTATTACCAAAACCAAAACAAACCACAGAGTTCCACATGTTGGCAAGGATGTGGAGAAAATGAAATTCTTGTACATTGCTGATGGGAATGGAAAACATGCAGATACTAAGAAAAATAGTATGGTTCGTATTCAAAACATTTAAAATAAAATTGTCATATGATCTACCACTTTTACTTTTGGATATTTGTATACTCGAAATAATTGAAAGCAAATATTTAAACAGGTATTTATATACCCATGTTCATAGCAGTATTATTTACAATTGGCCATAGGTAAAGCCAACACTAGGGTCCCAAACTTGGTACATTGGTACACAATAAAATATTATTCACTTTAAGCCAGGTGTGGTGGCACACGCTTGTAATCCCAACATTCAGGAGGCTGAGACAGAGGATCGCAGTTTGAGGTTAGCCTCAGCTACCTAGCGAGGCCCTTTGCAATTCAGTGAGACAGTGAGACCCTGTTTCAAAATAAAGAATAAAAAATAGGGCTGGAGGTACACCTTGGAGGTAGAATGCCCCTGGGTCCCATCCCCAGTACTGGAAAAAAAAATTCAGTTTAAAAACTCCTGATATGCTGCAATAAGCCAGAAACAAACATTTCTCTTGTATAAGTTGCCTAGAGTGGCCAATTTATTAGAGACAGAAAGTAAATTGGTGTTTGCCAGAATTTGGGAATAAGGGGAAGTATGGTTCAAAGAGGGCAGAGTTGCTCCAGACAAATTACTCCATGTTTTCAGGTTTCAACCCTAGAGTGGACTCAGTTTCTGCTCTTATGTGTTTTTGTCACAGTTTATGTGTTTTTTCTTTTTTTTTTTAATTGGTGCATTGTAGTCATACATCTTAATGGAGTACAAGATAATAGAGGCATACATGTACACATCACTTCCCCAGTTCACACCCCATTTCCTCCCCTCTCCCTCCTTCTCATGTTTGGCTTAGTGACTGACTTTGATATGTTTGTAAGTGAATATCATGTTCGTTATGAATTTCCCTCTTTTCCCCTCCCATCCACCACAGTTGGGTCACCTTATTTGCTCATCTATAGTTTCTCTTTCTTCTAGACCCTCCTATGACCCATTTTCTCCCTAGCTTTCATATATTAGGGAGAGCATCTGATTTCTTCCTTTTTGTGACTGACTAATCTCACTTAGGCTAATGTTCTCCATTTCCATCCATTTCCCTGTACATGATAAAATTTTGTTCTTTATGGTTGAGTAAAATTTTATTGTGTTTTCTTTTACAGCACATAGCACAAACTTGATAATGAAATAATTAATAAACTGTTTAGTGTCTGACCTGCCCATACATTGTAAGGTCCACTACACAACATTTCTGTAGCAGGTTGTATAATATGATAAACTCTGGAAAATATCGCCAATAAATTATCTTGGATTGGTTTTTGAATGAAATAAAACAATGAAAAATGAACTTTATCCACATGAAGTGCAAATCTTCTGCTTTACCTTCCAGTTCCAACCATCCTACTCTTTTTTTAAATTTTCAACTGTATCCCTCTTTCTTTTCTTCACTGTAGTCAAATAAAAAGTTTTTTTTTTTCATTTATCACCCTTAGCATCATGCCTGATCTGCCAAGCCTCACTCATCTCTAGGTTAGGCAATGTCTGTCTTCTAACCTAGGCCAAAGCTTCCTCTTATTAATGCTTATATTTATATACTTTGCAGGTCTGGGGATGGAACCCGGGAACATTCGACCTCTGAGCCATACCCCCTGACCTATTTTTTATTCTTTGTTTTGAAACAGGGTCTCACTAAGTTGTGGAGGACCTTGCTAAGTAGTTGAGGCTGTCCACAAACCATAATTCTCTGGTCTCAGCCTCCTGCATGCTAGGATTACAAGCGTGCGCCACCACGTCTGGCTTGATGCATATTTTAATATCCTCACAGTTTGTTTTCCCAATATATTGTAAGTCCATTGAAGTTAGGGGCCACATTTTCCTGGGATCAAGGACTCCTAGATTCCTAATGCCTTATATCAGTTAGCACTTTCTGATATAGCCCTTTGTCTAGCTGTTCAATGAAATAATAAATAAGAAAATAAGAAGCTGGGCATGGCAGCACATACCTGTAATCCCAGTATTTGGGAGGCTTGGACAGGTGGAATGCAGGTTTGAGACCAGCCTCAAATATTTAGTGAGGCCTTCTTTAACTTATAAAGATTATTTCAAAATAAAAAAAATTAAAATGCCTGGGGGTGTAGTTTGGAAGTAGAAGGCCCGTGGGTTCAGTTCCCAGAAACAACAACAACAACCACAACAAAGACAAGAAAGTCATCAGTTCCCAATAAAGTACATTCTCATCAAAGTTTGTAGCAAGTAGAAGTTAGAGATTTTATAGATAAAACAATAAGGCCTGCAGGAGTTAAGAGAAACTTGACCAGTGCCACTATTAGTTATTGGTTAAGGCAAAGGACAAATCAATCCTCAGTAAAACTGACTAGACCACAGTGCAGGAGAATCACTGAAGCTGCTGTCCCAATGCGCACTCTGCCTCCTATACTTGAGCATCTAGTGCAGCATGTAGGGCTTGGTATCTGTTAAGTGCAGTGCACATAGTATGTAGGGCCTGCAATACTTTTAAGGGCCTATGGTAATGTTTTATTTTTTTTTTACATTGGAGGAAAAAATATATATTTTTCGACTGAATAAGAAATGTGTATATGTATTAATATATTTGATTTTTATAGTAACACATACATAAAACATAATTATTAACTGTTTTTCTAGAGGAAGGGCCATGATGGCAAAGCATGATAGTCTACAACACGCATAAAGTGGCCCTATTGGTAAACTTGAGTCAGATATTTTTACGGATTTCCACAAATGCTCTTAAAGTAGCTGTGTCAGATTCTTCTGTTTTACTTCTGACTCAAATGGATTTATTAAGAAAATTTCAAAAGAAAAATCGCATCGTTTCTTTAAATAGAAAGCGATCTTATTAACACAGAAAAAATACATAACTTATCTTGGTCATATTTAGAAATAGAACTCGAATAAAACATAAGAAAACCAAAACCAAACAGTGAAAAGTAACTTCAATTGAAAATACAGCTATACAAATTACAAATAGCATTTTAGATAATTTTATATGGCAAAAATATGTTAAAACTTACATTTCTATTATGGCTGAGTAAGATTTAGCCCAGCCAAGAAACTATCTTATAACACAGAAGATATTATTAATATAATTCATCACATTAGTAAGGAAGATAGGAAAAATCATGTAATTATCTCAATAGACGATAATAAGAAATGCTAAGATTAAAACACCAAAAATTATGCTTAGAGAAGAATTTCTTAGCATAGCAAAAGGTACATATTTAAAACCTGGAACTAACATTACACTTAATGGAGAAATATTATAGTTATTCTCTTTAAAAACAGGGATAAAGTAAGAACATACTCTGTACCCATTCTTATTTAATAACATACCAGAGCACAATGGGCCTTAGCTATTCCAGAAGGAAAATAATTAAGATACAAAAAGAGAAAAGTTAAAAATAGGGAAGATGACTTCATTACATATCTAAACAGAAGAAAATTACTTTCAAATCATCCAAGACCATAAAATGATAAAATAATCAAAACTATAAATAGCTAAGTATCATAGTATATGTGAAAATGGACAGTGTTTGGAGTCAGAAATACTGAAAATTGATAGCTTTATTTTTACCCTGACTGCCTTTAAGTTTGTGTGGCACATTTGCATGGTGTATTTGAAATCAATCATGAAGCTAAGATATAGTTAATAGGCCTTTTCTAAGCCTCAGCACACCACTAACCATGCACACTGGCATCTTGCAGAAGAGAGATTTGTTTCTGAGTGCTCATTCCATCACAGATCGCCGTGGTTTGATTGTGTGTCCTCTCCCAAACTCATATTGAAATTTAATAATATTGAGAGGTGGGCTGGGTGTGGTGGCATACACCTGTAATCTCAGTACATGGAAGGCTGAGACAGGAAGATCACAGGTTAGAGGTCAGCCTCAGCAACACAGCGAGGCTCTCAGCAATCTAGTGAGACTTTGTAAATAAAAAATAAAATAGGGTTGGAGGTGTATCTCCGGAGGTAGAATGCCTTTGGGTTCAATCTCCAGCAATAAACAAAGAAGTAGGACCTTTGAGAGGTGGTTAGACCTTGAGGGCTCCACCCTTATGGGCAGGACTGCCATTGCTGTGGGTTGGCCTGGCATGAAGGACCTCATGAGAGGCTGGCTCTGCTATCCAGGACTTTTCAGCCTCCAGAACTGTGAGCCACTGCATTTTTGTTCGTTATAAATTACCCAGTCAGTCCAGCTGGACGTGGTGGCACACCCTTGCAATCCCAGTCCTTTGGGAAGCTGAGACAGGAGGCTTGCAGGCTTGGTGGCCAGGCCAGTCTCAGTTACTTAGGCCCTCTGCAACTTGTCAGACCCTGTTTCCAAATTAAGAATACAAAGTCGGACTGTAGGGGTGGAGCTTTGGAGGTAGAATGCCCCTGGGTTCAGTCCCTAGAGCTGAAAAAAAAATACCCAGTCCCATGTATTTTGCTATAACAGAGCACGTAGGGCACTACACTCATATATAACATATATACGTATATTCACAAGTATATATGTGTAAACACAGAAATACATTTATACACACATGAGTACACATTCATATATGCTTGTACATGCGCATACAAAAACACAAACACACACAGAGATCTGTCATCTTTTAGAAAAATATCTGGCAATTGCCTAAAGGAAATTTAGAATTTTCATGGGTAAAAGCTAGAAAGTGGTATAATTAGTATTTTTTAATTCATCCATCCTCTCTCTCTCTCTCTTCTTTCTTTCTTTCTTTCTTTCTTTCTTTCTTTCTTTCTTTCTTTCTTATTCTTTCCTTTCTGCAGTTACTATTATATTGGGATTCTACCACTGAGCTTTACCCCAGACCCCCTCCCACTCTTTATCTTTTTTTACTCAAACCTGTGATCTTACTGTTTCAGTCTCCCAAGTACTGGGATTACAGGCTTCTGCCAGCCTCCTGGCCACTGCAATTAGTATTTATACCTGATAGTTGACCAGGGGAGGCGCTATCAACCATTATACTTTGCTGCCACCTCAGTAACTTGGAAGTGAAAGTCTCTATATAACAGGGATTTATTGAGGGTTATGAGTTAATCTCATAAAGTGATTAACACGGTTCTTGGCATGGAGTGCACACTTAATGAATTTTAGATGTTGTTGTTTTATTAGGAGTTTTTTTCCCCACAAAATGTGATTATCAAAAATTCATGTGACAGCTCCACAGCAGTTTTTTAATTATTATTTTGGAGACCTATCAAAAAGAGAAACCCATACAGTTTGAAGATCCAGTATTTCCTTCCTAGACCAATTTTCTTTCTATCATAACATGTTTGTCATGTAAAATGTGTTTAGTCTGGTCTTTTAGGCTGAATTGTAGAGAGAGTCTTAACAAAGCATAGTAAGGTATTAAGTTTTTTTTTTTTTTTTTGTATTGGAGATTGAACCCAGGGCTATACTACCTCTGAGCTAAACCTTCGCCCTTTTTACTTTTTATTTTGAAACAGTTTCACTAAATTGCTGAGTCTGGCCTCAAACCTGTGGTTCCCCTATTACAGCCTCCCTCCTATGTACTGGAAACACAGGTGTGCCTCAATGCACCCAGTTTGGGTATGGATTCAGTAAGTAAAAATGTGTAGAAACAATTCTTTGAAGGGATAGAGAAGGTGTAAAAATGAAAGATCATAATATAAGTAGCAGTGTTAGGTAACATATTTGGTTTGAGGAGGGAAAATGAAGAGGGCTTCCAGGAAACTAAGGAGGTACTGCATGGAAAAAAAACACTATGATCTTTGGTGAGAAAAATTTAAGTTTTCTTGAAGTGCTGGCATTGAAAACAAAGTAGGTTCTTCAAAATCAATATTACAAAAGAGTAAGAGAAATCTGAAGTTATGTAGAAAGTCCTAAACTTTGACTCAGAAGACAAATTTACTAGAAAACTTTTCAGGTTCAAGCCTTTGAACTTGATGATCACTTTTGTCAAGTATAGAAATAATTCTTTTTTGCCTAAGAGAGTTGGTATGGATCACAAATGATATTAGGTAGGTAAAATAGTTTTGAATTGTAATATCTCTTTAATGTAAGAAATGAAACACCATCTATTTACATATTTTCATAATCAGGCATGTGCTACCTGTTTTTCCTACTAGATTTTAAGGATGTAATTATATTTCTTAGCAAATTGCCTTGAATCTAGTAGAAACAATAAATATTTGTCTAATGAATGAGCAAACAATTATGAAATGGGAGATAAACTGAAAAATGAATGTTGGCTCAGCTCCACAATAAATAAAGACAACTTAAAAATTTAGATGTGTGGGTGGACAGATGAATAAATAGTTACATGTATGCTTATCTTTTCTAAGTTTGGGGTTTTAATTTTTCTGCCATGCACCCAAATCTAACACTTTGCTTTGCTTAGGACTGGTGAGCCTCAGGTTTACTCCATGTGGAATTATTTTGTACCCCAAGTGCAGTTGTGTTAGGCTAATAGGAATGTCCTGGGATCTATTTATCACCTTGGCCTTCTCATTAATGAAACTCATGTGAGTTGCAAAGCCTAATTATCCACCTAATGGAACAAGGTGACATCCTGCCTGGGAGTCAATTTGGCTACCAGAATGAAGAAAAGCATTATTACACTGTGTGTGTGTATATATATATATATATATATATATATATATATATATATATATATATTCTCAGTGTACATATATAATTTATATATATAATTATATATATTTATATATTAATATATAATTTTTGCACTAGGGATGGAACCCATAGGCATTCTACCTTCAAGTTATACTCCCAGCCCAATTTTATTTCTTATTTGGTACAAAAGTCTCATTAGGTTGCTGAGAGTCTCACTAAATTCCCAGGCTGGCTTTGAACCTGTGATCCTCCTGTCTCAGACCCCCAAGTACTGGGATTACAAGTGTGCGCCACCATGCCTAGCTAAACTTATTTATATTTAATAACATTATTTGCTGATCTAAATATCCAGAGCTTTTGAAAAAGCCTTTCCTCCCCCCCTCTTTTATTAGTGTATTATAGTCATACATCTTGATGCAGTTCGGGTGATATAGGCATACATGCACACAGTACTCCTTGAATCTTCTGTCATTTTTCATCCCATTCCTTCTTCCTCTCTACCGTCCCATGCTCAGCACAGTGACTGTCTTAGATGAGTTTGCGTACCTACCTCATGTCCATTGAGGTTGTTTCTGAAGCTAGGAAAGTTAGAGGACTGCACTGGAATTAGAAATGGGAGGAGGCCTAGAGTAAACTATGCACGATATTGTCTCATTTAAAGGAAACAAAAAATTACAGAAAGATTTGAATTGTAATGGGGCTCTGTTCTGCAATGTGATTACTAGTCACATTTTAGGAACCCAGTATTCATTTACTTTAGAAATATACTTGAAATGTTCCCTAGATATTCAGGTTTACCAACACACATCTGTTTAATGGATGGCAACTATAGGCCATTTGAAATATATCAATTTCAAACAAACTAACTCCAGTTATTTTAATGAGAAGATATATTCCAAGTTTCAACTTTATAAGAGAAATATCCAGCATTGAAAAAAGAAACTTGCTGGGTGTGGTGGTGCACACTTGTCATCCCAGCATTTGGGAGGCTGAGACAAGAGGATCCAAGTTCACGGACAGTCTCAGCTGCTTAGTGAGGCCCTTTGCAACTCTATGAGACCCTCTTTCAAAATAAAGAATAAGGGCCGGGTGTGGTGGCGCACGCTTGTAATCCCCGTGCTTGGGAGGCTGAGACAGGAGGATCACTCAGGTTCAAAGCCAGCCTCAGCTACTTAGTGAGGCTCTGAGCAACTTAGTGAGACCCTGTTTCCAAATAAAATATAAAATAGGTCTGGGAGTGTATCCCAGAGAGAAAGCCTCTGGGTTCCACCCCCAGTACCACACAAACAAACAACAAAAAACAAACAAAAAGAATAAAAAATAGGGTTGGGGGTGTAGCTCGGAGGTAGAATGCCACTGAGTTCCATCCCCAGTACCGCAAAACACACACACACGCGCACACACACACACACACACACACACACACACACACACACCTCATTTTATGCCCACTTAATTTCTAACTGAAAAGTAGAACTCCTCTCTGGTTCCTGGGTTCTAGTAACAGCTCTAGCCAAGAGGGCACAAATTTTAAATATCCTATGACAGAGGTTGGCAAACTATGTAAAAAACAAGATTGTAAATACATCAGCTCTGCAGACCAAGAGATAAAATTGAAACTTATAAATAAGAGAGAAAACAAATTTTCATATTTTTTCTGACAATTTTAAAGTATAATAATCTTCAAGTATTTTTTTTGTAATACAGGTTTATGGATAATATTTTGCCTGATTGTGGATCAAAATTAGTATTCCTTATAATCAGAATCGATTGTAAATATGCATCTGCGTGAGGAGATTTTCCAAATTTCATCTTTAAAAATATCTTTTTACATAGATTGGCAATGCCAAATACTGAAGCCCTCCATGAGTTATGACCCCAATTAAACATTTTTTCACTTGGAAGACATTTATAGGATTCTATCATATTATTCTCTTGGTATTTACCATTTAGCATGTTATTACATTGCAGATTAGTCACCTCCAATTGAAATTCCTCATTGCACAGCTAAATGGATTTGAAATGTAAAAAAATATCTTTGCACTTGCATTGAAGTTTGAAATACACTACTGGAAATGCATTTAAAGTTTATAAAATACAACCAACTCCTTTTTTTTTTTTTAGTGGGAATGTACATCTTATATCTTGTTTTGATATTGCAAGAATTGTATAAAGTAGCCTGGTTTACTTGTGATCCAAACAATGTTATCTGTCCTTGAATTAACTTTGGCATTGTAAATGCTTCTCACGCGATAGCTGGTTTTTCCTACAATTTTAGGTTGCCTTTGTAAAAAACATTATAATACTACAGAAAAAAGTTAATTCCCATAGCCATTCAACGTATGATAATTTGGGTTGAGAATGATTCTTCTCATTCAGAAAAATTTTAGTCATAATCTTTAGTTCACACACACAAAAAAAACAGAAAGAGAAACAGAAAACAAAAAACAACAAAAAAATAAATGGGGTTAGGCATTGGTGGCTCACAACTGAAATTCCAGTCATTGGGAAGCTGAGACAGGCAGATGAATCATAGGTTCGAGACCAGCCTCAGCAGTTAGACAAGAATATCAGCAATTTAGCATGGCTTTATTTCAAAACAACAACAACAACAACAACAACAACAACAGCAAAAGCAACAACAACATTATCAACAAAAAAAAAATTGAAATGAAAGAAAAAGGACTGAGGGTGTAGCACAGAGATGAAGTATCTCTTAGTTTAGTCCTCAGTAGTCCCCACCCCCCAAAAAAAGCCATGGATATTTATAAAATATTTTATAAATACACAAGTATTTGTGTGGACATAAGTTTTCAAAAATACTTGGGTAAACATAGGGGTTTGAAAAGTCCATGTTTAAAAGAAACTGACAAATTCTTTTCTAAAGTGGCTATATTATTTTTAATTCCTCCAGAAATAGTTGAAAGTTCTTTTTGCTGTATGTGCTAGTTAGAAATTGTCATTGTTAACTTTTAGAAGTATAGTAATTCTAATAGTAGTATAGTGATGTCTCATTGTAGTTTTTGATTTGTACCTCTGCAATGGCATAATGTTGATCATCTGTTTGTGTGTTTGTGATCCATATATCATTTTTAGTGAAGTGTTTGCTTAGTTTGCCATTTTTGAATAATTTTTTGAGGTAATGGGGATGGAACCCAGAGAAATTCTATCTTTGAGTTATACTCCCATCCCTATCTTTTCTTCTTTATTTATATTTATTTATTTATTTATTTATTTACTTATTTATTTATTTATTTTTGCGGGTCTGGGGATGGAACCCAGGGGCATTTACCTCCGAGTTACACCCCCTGCCCTATTTTTTATTTTTTATTTTGAAATTGGGTCTCACTGAGTTGCAAAGGGCCTCACTAAGTAGCTGAGACTGTCTGCGAACTGCGTTCCTCTGGTCTCAGCCTCCCAAATGCTGGGATTACAAGCATGTGCCACCACGCCCGGCCTCTTCTTTATTTTAAAATAGAGTCTCACTGAACTGCAAAGGACCTCACCAAGTAGTAGCTGAGGCTGTCTGAAAACTGTGATCCTCCTGTCTCAGCCTCTCAAATTTTGGGATTACAAGTATCTGCCACCACGCCCAGCTCATTTTTGAATAATTTTATTGAGTTTTAAAAGCTCTTTCTATATCTGAGTGTCATGACACTTTCTATATCAGACATGTCACTTGAAAACATTTTCTCTCAGGTGGGTGTGGTAGTGCATACTTGTAATCTCAGTACTTGTGAGACCCAGACAGTCAGGTTTGAGGCCAGTATCAGCAACTTAGCGAGAACAACAACAACAACAACAACAACAACAACACCACAAAAAAGAGCCTGGGGGTAGAGCTTTGTGGTAGAATCCTCTGGGTTTGTTTCCCAGAAAAAATATTTTCTCTCAGTCTATAATTTGTCAATTCATAATTCTATCAATTTTTCTCAGGGAAAATGTATTTATGTTTGATAAAGTCCATTTTAAAAAAAATTCAGTAAATGTATTTTTCCCTGGATTTTGCTATTAATATTGTATCTAAAAAAAAATCACCAAACCCAACGTCATGGAGATTTTCTCCTATATTTTCTTCTAGAAATTTTCTAGTTTAAATTTTAATTTAGGCCTATGACTTACTTTCAGTTAACTCTTATTTAAGGTGTTAAGGATATGTCTACAATCATCCTCTTGGCATATTCACATCCTATTTCCCCAGAAAAGTTTGTTTAAAAATATCTTTTCTTCCATTGAATTATCTTTTTCTCTTTGCAAAAGATCAGTTGATTCTATTCATGTGGGCTTCAGTTTCTCCCATTGATTCATGTATCAATACTTTTGTCTACAACACATTGTTTTCATTAGTGTGGCTTTATAATAAGCTTTGAAATTAGGTAATCTGAATATTACAATTTTGTTGTTGCTTTCAAATTTTAGCTGTTTTATTTCTTTGCTTTTCAATGTGAATTTTTGGACCAGCTTGATACCAACAATAAACTTGCTGGGATTTTGATTGGGATTTCACTGAATCTAAATAACTAATTGGGAAATATTAACATCGTTGCAATATCAAGCCCTTTAATTTATGAACATGGTATATCTCTCCATTTATATAGGTAGTATGTTGTTTCATCAGTGTTTTGTAGCTTTTTGCATAGTATATACTTAAATACAGGTACTAATTTTTTTTGCTAATATGAACTGTTATTGACTTCAGATTCTATTTGGTTATTGCTGGTCTATAAAAATAAAATGGATCCCTTCTGTTGATCTTTAACCTGTGACTTACCAGTTTCAGATTTTGTAGTCTCTATAAAATTTTCTATATGTGCAATCATGTCCATTTAGTCTTTCCTATCCTGTCTTTATGGCTTTATTTTTTCTTAATATTATTCTTGCTGGAAGTCTAGTAGTCATAAACAAGTTTATTTTCTCTAGACTTTTTTGTCTGCTTCAGTCAAGCTTGACTTAATAATTCATCATTGGTGAACCCCTTTCTTTGCTTTGATAAAAAACAAGATTCTAAAATCTTATAAAGCCAGGTGTGGTAGCCCATGTTTGTAATCCCATGTTTGTAATCCCAGCATTTGGGAAGCTGAGACAGGAGGATCCAGGTTCACAGACAGTCTCAGCTACTTAGTGAGGCCTTTAGCAACTCAGTGAGACCCTGTTCCAAAATAAAGAATAAAAAAATAGGGCTGGGGGTGTAGCTCGGAGGCAGGATACCCCTGTGTTCCATCCCCAGTACCGCAATAAATAAATAAATAAAAAAGGTTATATATCTCCGTGTGTGTGTGTGTGTGTGTGTGTGTGTGTGTCCGTGTGTATGTGAATGAACACTGCTGTGATGACATACCCCACTTTATATTTATTACCTATTCTATCCATCACTGTGAGTTAGTAATACTGCGATGAGTACTTACTCTCGTAATACCAGCATATATTGTATGCTTTCAGCATAGCTATAGTGTCATTACAGAATAAACACATTGAATACATTTTACTTGACCTAATTTGATAAAAATAAACCACACTCCACAGTGTCTTAAAAACACATCAGAAATCTGCTTATCTCTTCTTTTTTTGTTTTGTATCAACATAGTAGGTATGCATGGGTAATAAAAATACTAGTAAAGTCACAGTAGGTCATATTGTGACAATTGTAAAACTCTGCTGATGTGCAACTGTAACATGGATGTGCTGTGTCCTGAGCATCATTGTGGGGTGTAGAGAGGGCCAAGTGTGGTCGCTGAGAAAAAGTTCAACTCGGTTGCTGTAGCTCAAACATCTTTAGGTACTATGTAAATGAACAAGCATGATTGGGTTTCAACAAAACTTTACAAAATCGTAAGTACAACTTCTCATAATTTTAATGTATCGTGAAGTATTACCTTTCTTTTGATATTTTTAAGCACTTAAAATATAAGCATCATTCTTATCTTGCGGACCCTATACAAACAGGTGGCTCAGTGGATTTGCCTTATAGATTGTAGTTTGCTGACCCCTGATTTGGTGTATGAAATATCTTGAGAGTGTGGAGTGAGGGCAAAACTCATTTTATACAAATACATTAGCATATGGCTTGGTCAGTACCCTGTCATATGTTCTGATGAAAAGGGGCCAGTCTGTGAGTGTGTGTGTGTGTGTGTGTGTGTGTGTGTGTGTGTGTAAGTGCTGTGTGGTGTGTTTAAATGAGGTTAATAGCTCATATATATATGTGTGTGTGTGTGTGTGTGTATGTATGTTTATGCATGTTTATAAGTATATATGTAAATGCTTTTTTCATGCATGTTTGTGTGTTTATGTGTGGTTAAGTCAGGTCTCAAGAACAAATTCAGTTTTTCCCCCTCAGAAAATGTATATACAGATAGTCACATGTTGATAATGTAGAGCTAGCAGTTTCAGTTATATCTTAGTTTTGGGATCTGGTAATTCAGAATCATATTTTATTGATCCATTGTAAAGTATTCTAGATATGACTCTTTCAATAGCATTACTATTTTTACTCCCTAACCAGAAACCGAACTGTCACATAACCATTCCCATGACTACATTCAGGTCCAAAATGTAAACATCCTTGCTACCAAGACATTTCTCCACTTATTTATTCTAAATCTTGTATCAAAGGATCTACTCTTCAAGCAGCTATAGTACTCAATTTGAAATGTAGCTTCAGTTTTGTTTTCCCTTCATAATATGTTATTTAACTTTCTGAAGTATTTGGAGATAGCACAGTTTGTGTAAAGGGAGGGGATCAAATGTAAAAAGTGATTTTTTTTGCATCCTCTGTGACTACATACAGGGGTCAGGGTAGGGTGGGCAGGTTAGCACACATTTTCTTGCCAATTTCATATGTGAAATTCATGGGACACTCAGAAAATGGTGTTCACCTCAATCTACTCAGCTGGACGGTTGGATTTTAAAAAGTGGCTTGCAGAGAGAATATAGAAGTTATGGTGCCTGGCAATTGAAGTGGACCGTAGGAGATTCCCAACACATTATGTGTCTCAAATGATGAGCACTCCAAGTAATGTAACAAGGAGAGAAAGGTTATTATCAAACACTGTCTTAGTCAACATGAGGGCTTCCTGCTGTCTGTGGACACAGAGGGATAGGAAAACATGAAGTACTGTTTGCTCTATGACATTTAGAAGTAATTTTATCATAAAATTTACTTCTATCCTATAAGCTTCCAGAAACTTCTGAAAGGAAACAAAGCTTTGGACAATGAAGCAGTCACTGGATCCATCATGTATAAATTCCCTTCTGATGTTATAATATTCATTTATTCGACATCTAATGATCTCATGTTTCTGAGATAACATTTTTAGAAAAAAATTGATATTCCTTTATACAAAAATATTTTATTATTTTATTTCCAATAAATGCTGTAATAATTTATTTCTACCTTTTGTGAAATTATAGCATTTTTCTATGTTGTTCTTCTATTCATAACTTAAGACAGGAAATAAGTTTAATAAATAATACAACTTTTATTTTTCATAAACATTTTACCTGGTCCAAATAGGACAGTTACTCTTACACTTTAATAATTAAGTATTATAGGAGTTCTCATCCATAAAACATATTTACATGGCTCTCCCACCCATACACACACAAAAAGAGCAGTCACAGGTAAAACAAGGGCGAATACATCAGTCATTATAACCCCAATTAAGCAGAACATAGCATGTAGCTAGCATTTTAGATATTATACAGGAAAGATGGAAAAATCCTGCAGGTATGATAGTGAACTACCTGAATGTACTATCCATAGCTACTGGAATTGTTTCTATAATAAAATTACTAGTAAGATGGGTCTTAAGAATCTGGGGAAAATAGGTTCTGAATTGCAACTTCAGGTAGATGTTTACTTTTATTCCTACTTAGATATAAAAGCAAATTCTGTTTCAGGTCAGGTTTACAAAGCTGAATAAAACCTATATCTTCCCCCTCCGAATTGCTTAAATGTGTGTGATTTTATGCACCATGGCAATGTATGAAGATCGCACAACTCCTAATCTGTAGCATCGTTGAGAAGAAAAGAAGTGCAAACAGAAAATCCCAGGAAAATCTGCACTATTTGTGAGCTCCTAGATTGATCAGAATGTTTAATTGTGGGTAACTTGTCTGTCTAATCCCCACATTAGACCTTTGTAACCTGCCACAATTTAGAAGCATGATTACCCCAATTGCAGTGTCTCTGGGTCTCTTTCTTGAAATATCTCAGTCTGACTTGAGAAACAGAGATGACAACAAAGTTAAACGAATTTTATAAGGATGTAGTTTATATTTGCATGTGTGATCTTAACTGAACCTAATTATAAGTTTTTTTTTCTGTTTACAGATAAGGACTTTTTTGCCTAAAGCTGTTAGATTTTATCATATGTATGACATACATCTTTTCATCTCCATACTATGAAAACATCCATATGGGTATATATCGTTGCTTTTCAGGTGTCAAAATTTGTTGATAAATATATAGTTTGTAAGAAGCATGTAAGTGGCAAGTAACCAACTGTGAATATTAAACTAATATAAAATTTAAATAAAAATATATCTGTGCTCTAATAAACAAAGCAGATAGCCCAGGGTTCAAGCGAGTAATGAACTAGTTCTGATGGTGAAGTCATTTAACCTGGTTGTGTGGATAAGACAGTAAGAAAATAAAAAAAGCAAAAACTTATTGAAAATTTTGAACTATTTAATTTCCTGATTAATCAGTCAACATTCTTTCTACTGAAACAAGAAACAATCTCTGTTTCCAACACATTACTGTTTCCAGTTCACGTTATGCTCAGGAAGGATGGATTTTCATCACATAGGATGGTTTAATTTGGCTAATTGTGTTTCTTTCTCAATATACCATCTGTTTAAATCAGGCTTAAGTTGAAGATATCTGAAACTAGTCTGGCTATTTTAAGCAGAAAGGATTTAATACAGGAGATAAGAATCAGAGACACTGTCACTATGACTATAGACTCTAGGAATATATTATTTTAGCTGTGCATGCCATAGACTAGAAAGCTGTATACTGTTGACTCCAGAGCCACATTACATCTGTTATATTGGCACAAACAAAAGTGGATGCACTGATACCTGTCAATATTCAGAAAATAATTATGGGGTGCTGGGATCTGTGCAAACACTGTTGTAGAAATTCCTCCAAATCTCCATGACTATGTTGACGAGGAGAAAGAGTAGACCTGTGGCCTCAACATCACTCCTCCTCCCAAATGTCATTTTACCAGAGCTAGCTGTTCAAACCTAAGTATTCTGAGCCCTGTGTGCTAAGGAGACTCAGAGAAGTAAACATTAGCTTCTCAGCCTCCGACGTGTTGAAAAGCACACAAAAAGAAAGGTGGAGTGGATATCGAGCACAAATCTGCCCCAACGCCCACTATCCTTCTGGTTGTCAACCCAATGACCATTATGCTACTCTTCTCATTCATAAATTTCTATTGACAATAGCTGTAACATCCTATTTCCACCCAATCCAATGGAATCACCCCTCCCCATACAAAGGAAAATATGTACACGTTGTCTCCAAGACAAGAAACCCATGCTTCTATGAATCATAGAAGCCTTTTCTGGGTGATATTTCTTCCTGTTCTAATCCACTAAACTTCCCAGCTTCATATCCTACCAAATTATTAAAAGCACATGAACACAAAATGGGGGAAATGGAAATGAAGTGGAAAATGGGAAATATGTTTACCTAGAGAGTAATACCTAAGGAACCAGTAAGTAAATGTAGTCTTAGCTGTTACAAATGATCACAAGATTATAGCTGTTGTTGATAACATGGTTTTAGTTAATATATGTTATTAATATTTCTTAATATTTTACTGTATTATTATCATAATTCTGGAAATTGAATCCAGGGGCATTCTACCTCTGAGCAATACCTCCCAACCCTATTTTATTTTTTATTTTGAAACAGGATGTTTCTAAATTGCTGAGGGTTTTGCTAAGTTTCTGGGCCTAGCCTCAAGCCTGAGATCCTCCTGTCTCAGCCTCCCAAGTGCTGAGATTACAGGCACGAGACACCAAAACCATATGTATTAATTTTATCTCTTTCTTAGAAGCATGTCTTTTAAAAAAATTCAATAAATATTTTCTAAGTGCTTATAATCGATTTGGTCCATAGTGTTAGAAAACTACATAGCCTGATAAATGCAGAGCAGTACATTTCGTAAAAAAGTTCCCAAGATTATCATGATTTATTGAATCATCAAAAATATCCAGTTGAATATTGGCCACAGAGATGCTAGATAAACCTAACTCATGTATTTACAAATTATACATTATCCTGCAGATTGTGTGCATTTGTTACTGGAGACTGAACCTAGGGGCATTCTGCCTCTGAGCTACTCGTCCAGTTCTTTTTATTTATTGTTTTGAAACAGGGTCTTGCTAGGTTGCTGAGGGTTTTATTAAATTGCTTGGACTGTCTTTAAACCCCAAATCTTCCTGTCTCAGCCTCTCAAGTACTGGGATTATAGGCATAGGCTACCCCATCTGCCTTATGGCTTAGCTTGATATTTTTAAAAACATAGTTTAGCTGTTAACAAAATAGTCATATTTTATGTTGACAGTTTCATCATTTAGTTCAATTGAATTCAAGAATTACTCCACACAAAAATTAGTTGCAAAAGATTTTTTAAAGAACACTTAGGTATTAATTGATTCTTTTGTTTCTCCTTCCTGTTAGTGGGCTTCAAGAAGTTGAATCCCTTCAAAAAGGGAGAGAAAATCATATCATAGTATTGCCTCTTTCTTAACACTGTTTCTAAATATCAAGTAATATTTACATAATTAAAGGGGCCGGGTGTGGCGATAGCACTTGTAATCCCTGTGCTTGGGAGGGGGAGACAGGAGGATCGTGCAGGTTTGAAGCCCGCCCTGCTGGCTTAAGAGACCCTGTTTCCAAAAATAAAAAAAGTATAAAATAGGTCTGGGAGTGTAGCCCAGAAGTAGATGGTCTTCCAGGAACCCCAGTACCACCAAAAATAAATAAATAAATAAATAATAAATAATTAATTAAAGGGGAATTTATTTTTGTGTATTGGTTGGTGTTTAAGGCTAATTCCATTTGAGATTTTAGGAAAAAAACTCTTGGTGGTTCATATAATCTAAAAATGATCCAGCAGTACCACTTCTGGGTATCTACCCAAAAGAAAGGAACCCAAACTACCAAACTAATGCATGCGTATCTATGGTCATAGTTACACAACTGACCATCACCAAACTATTGAAACAGCCATGATGTCCATCAACAGATTAATGGATTACAAAACTATGGGATATGTACATAATGGATGAAAAACACATTTACATCATTTACAGGGAAATGAATGGAACTGGAGGACATTATGCTAAGGGAGATTAGTCAGTCACAAAAAATAAGAAATTGGATGTTTTTCCTAATATGTGAAAGCTAGGGAGAAATGGGTTACAGGAGGAACTCTGGATGAAGAAGGAGATTCTATAGATGAGCAAATAAGGCGACTTATCTGAGGGGATGGGAGGGGAGAAGAGAGAAACTCTCTAAAGCACATGATGTACTTAAACATATCAAAGTCAATCACTAAGCCAAGCATGGGAAGAAGGGATGGGGAGGGAATGGGGTAGGAGCTAATTGGATGATGTGTGCATGTATGTCTCCATTATCTTTTATCCCATTAAGACGTATGACTACAATGCACCAATAAAAAATAATAAAAATGACCAATACAAATATGTATATTTGCATATATATAGATATATAGATATTTGCATAGCCACTCAAACATGTAGATATAATCAGTTAAAATAGTTTATTTGGGAAAATGCTGTCAAGTGTATTGCTGCCCATATATCCTCTTCCTAAAGGGAACAATCTCAGGTAAATTATTTTCTCCCAGAAATTAAATGAATCATTATATCAGTATTAAAATAATTGTTCTTATTTTTTATCTAATTTATCTAGATTGTAGAAAAATTTATTTTAACTTATGCTAGTAGGCCATCCAGACTATAGCTAAATATCATTTATGTTTTAGGAGAAGTAAAATCAGAAATATGATAAAGTGTAGTGTTATATTTTTAAACTTACTTTAAAAATGTTTTAAACTATAAACAATAAGTAGTTGAGTTCAATCTCGTTAGAAATTCTAAAACAAAATCAGGATTGTCATTAGCATATTCGCACATAAATGAATTAACAACATAGAACTGTAGACCTATACCTCTAGGTCTGCAATAGTCAATTACTGATACAAGTAATAAGGTATAATTGGACCATTTTGTAGTGTGAAGAGGTGATGTCTTCTCTTTTAGGTCCTTGTACCTGCAAATCATAGCAGGTAACACATCTTAAAACTGAGGTGACAGGGCGGATGCATGCATTCACACATATTTGGTGTAAGTCTTCACACTACATTCTATAGAGTGTTGCAATATTTTTCAATTAATATTACTTGTACTTAAAAACTTTAAACATATTTCATTTCCTTAAAATTTCTTAAAAAGGTCTAGAGTCACAATCAAGAGTTACTTATTGATAATTTTGTTCTATCCCTGAGTTTTAAAACTAGTTTGTGATAGGCCTGTGATAGCTCAGCTAGTGAGAGAGAGGTCTTTTCGAGAACTCTTCTAACCTCCATACTTTATGTTCAGAAGCTCTAGTTTTCTCTTGGGACCACATATCTTTCTGCAGCACTTTCTGTTAGCCTGTTTTGATTCTTGAGCAATGTGACAACACTGTAGCTTAGATTCACAAGAAAATGAAGAAAACATGATTCATTTGCACCTCCTCATAGGATTCAGTTAAAAATATTGTTAAAATATTTTATCCTCTAGACTGCCAGGATATTTCTCTATGTGTTGAACATTAGTCATCAGCATTGGCATTCCGTGATTTATTGGTAGAAATGTACTCCTAGGCCTTGCCCACAGACCTATGTGCATCAGAATTTTGGGGAGTGAGACTTAGTAATTTTTTTCATACTCCACAGTTTGATCATTGTTAGTGAGAAAATGAGAGATAATTAATGTTTATACTAAGAGAGTGCTTTTAGATGGTAGCTATAAGTACAGTTTTTTAAAAATGCAGAGTTTGTTAGACTCTCTGGTATCTGGGATCTTGGTCCAACTCTTACTCATTGGTGACATGAATGCTCTTTGGTTTCCCTGGTCCAGGAGGTTCCTGAACAGTCAAAGGATCACTCACAAAATGAAGCTTTCGTAACGGAGTCCCATTGTGACACAGACCCTTATAACTGATAATTGGGGTATATTATTGAATTAGGATTAGAGTTAAGTTTACCCTTTTCTGGAAAAAAAAAAGTACAACTGGATATGGTGACTCATGCTTGCAATACCAGTACATGAATCAGGAGGATCACAGGTTGGACAGCTTCAGAAACTTAGTGAGACCTGGAGGTATAGCTAAGATATTGGATCTCCAATACCAAAGGAGACTGAGAAAGAGAAATAGTAACACTATGTTTGTGAAGATAATAGAACCTAAAATATAGAATGAGTTAGGAGTGTTAGGAATAATACAGAATGTATTGAATGGCAGAATTACGACCCCTCACCATTTTTTAAAATTTTTTATTGGTGTGTTGTAGTCTTAAGTCTCAATGGGGTACAAGATGGTAAAGGCATGCTGCACACTTCACTCCTTTAGCCCTTCCTCACTTCCCACTCCATTGCCTCCCCTCCTTTCTCATAATTGTGTTAGTGATTGACCTTGATATGTTTGTGAATGTACAACATGTATATGAGAAAATTTCCCTCTTCCTTCCTCCCATCCCCCTCAGTTAAGTCACCTTATTTGTGCATCTATAGTTTCTCCTTCTTCACCTAGAGTTCCTCTTATGACCCATTTTTTCCTAGCTTCCATGTATTAGGTAGAACATCCGACTTTTTACTTTTTGTGACTGACTAATCTCACTTAGCATAATGTTCTTCAGTTACATCCATTTCTCTGCAAATAAATAATTTTGTTCTTCTTTATGGCTTAGTAAAATTCCATTGTGTACATATCCCAAAGTTTTGTAATCTATTTATCTGTTGATGGACATCTAGGCTGTTTCCATATTTTGGCAATTGTGAATTGTGCAGTTATGAACAGAGATACAAACCAGCACTAGAGAAAATGCTCAGAGATTAATTACAAAGAAGGAATAATTAATAAATGCCAGAACCAGAGCAACAATAATTTTCATCAAACAAACAACTAAGTGAAGAAGAACAAACACTACCTCAAACAGAATTTAAAACTCAAAATGTTAGGATTAAAAATCATCTCTCAATTGGAAAATCTCTAAAGCTCACAATGTACTTAAACATATCGAAGCCCATCACTAAGCCAAGCAAGGGAGGGGGGGACGGGGAGGGAATGGGGTGGGAATTGCGTAGGGGTTAAATCAGCGATGAGTACATGTTTGTACACACAAGTTTTTTACCCCAATAAGTTGTATGAATATAATGCACCAATAAAAAAAAATCATCTCTCAATAATCACCCTGAATAAATGGCTTTAACTCCCCAGTAAAAAGACATAAGGTGGTAATGGATTCAAAACTAGTATTTGTCTATATGCTGCCTGCAAGAAACACACATTACAAGTAAAGATATACAAACCATTTAATTTAATTTAATTTAATTTAATTTAATTTTTTGCTGTACTGGGGATGGGACCCAGGGGCATTTTACCTCTGAGCTACACTCCCAGCCCATGATCCTCCTGTCTTTGCCTCCAAATGCTGGGATTACAAGTGTATACCACTACACCAGGCTTCAAACCATTTTTGATGGATGATTATGATTTGAAGCTGAATTATAATAGGACTATTTAAGAATATTTCTAAGTCATATTGAAAACTTATTGGAAACGTAATTTATGCTTGGATAGAAAATAGAATTAACTAAATGTATTTCAGTGAGGAAAAAGTAGTACTCCTTCCTCAAAGCAAATTATTTTTCCTCACTTTTTAAAAGATCAAATTTAATTATTCTTGAAATTTTGGTTCTTGTTAGATAATAGAATGGCAATTCCTTACCAATTTTTTAAAGATGTGAAGAAACTTTAATGTTTTTATTAATTAGATAATTCTAATGAAAGGAATTTACAATATAATGCACTTTTGTTTGAAAGAAAATAAATTGCTAAGTATAGGTATTACTTTGAGACATTTATGCTCTGAATATAGAATTATAATGCATTTCATTTTAATGTTGAGGTAATTAATGTCAAGTTTTGACGATAAAAGTGCAAATAGCAATGAAGAGCAAATGAGCTAATACAACAAATAGCAAATGAATCAGTCCTAACAAAATTTATCAGATTGATAAGGTTATGCCCTGCAATTGCTTTGAAGTGTTATTCAAACCTAAAAATTTTACTATAGTCTTTAGAATTTGACGTGGGCATGCAGTATAATTCTTTCTTTTGAAAGGTGTATATTTTGCAGTATATTTCACAGTTAGGATAAGCAAAATCAGTTTTCTCTGATTTATTTAGTGACTCACAGATTCTTTTTCCTTACCTAATCCACCTCTTTCATTCAGCTTTCCAGAGTATATCAAAAGAATAGAAATTATTGTTGATCTGATCACAGAATTAGAATGCTATACCACATTTGTTTTGGTAGCCAGTTCCTATTTTGCATCCTTGATTTAAAGACTATGCTAACCTTTATCTGTACTTATACATGGATCATTTTATTTGATTCTTGCCTTATTTACTTGTCTAAAATAACATTTCTGTGCAATTTTATCATTTTTAAATTTGAAAAGCTTTTCTAAAAAATATAATATTTTTCAAAGATCTCCAAAGATTCCATTTCTAGAAATGTAAAATTTGAGAATGCCAACTTGTTTTTCATTAATTATTAATAAAATATATTAATGTAGCAGGTACTCTATAACCCTGTGAGGCCAATGCTAAGGACTAGAGATGCAAAGTTGTCCTGGTACATAGTTTATGGAATAACATGTAATTTCATTCTTCTCTTCACTCAGATACCACCAAAGATAGATGCTGAGCCGAGAGTGGTGGTGCAGGCTGGTAAACCCAGTACTTGGGAGGCTGAGGCAAGAGGACCATAAGTTTGTAGCCAGCCCCAGCTACTTAGAGAGGCCCTCCACAACTTAGTGTGATCCTGTTTCAAAATTAAAAATAATAGGGCTGTGTGTGTAGCTCTGATGTAGAATGCCCCTGGGTTACACCTCAGTACTGAAAAAAAAAAAAAGATAGATGCTTTTCTTTTGCCCTAGACTCAAGATATAACATTTAATCTAAAATATATCATAAGTAGCATCTTCTTGGAAATAGCAGTCTATTGGTCCCCCCCCCTTTTTTTTCTGTAGAACTTTTACCAATTTACTTGCAGATGGTCATGACACATTTCCTCTCTATCAGCAATGTATGTGATTGGTCTCTGGAAACTCCTCTGGCTCTAATCAAGCACAGCTGGGGTACCCTGAGGACACCTTCAAGACAGCCATGTGTTTTATACACAACCCTCTACACAAGACTCTATCATTTCACACATTGTCTCCCTACAGAGGGCTCTAACCCTTTATGAGCTACAATCACCTGCTGGTTGGGTTCCAGAATACCAGAAAGGACAGGGCGAGGACCAAGGTGAGAAACAACCGAAGTAGCTTGCAGTGGGGATGGCCCACATGGAGGAAAGAAGAGGAAGGGCAATTCTTGGCCTCTAGCAGAATTCACAAATTCAGCAAGTAGACATTGGAAATCATGGCATTCGGGGCCCTGAGAACTGCTAGGGTAACTAATAGAAATTAGATGGCCACACAAAGAGAGTGGGCAGGGACTGACATCTAATGCACATTCTCAAGAGAAATGGAGGGTGGAAAAACCAGGAAAGCAAAATGTAAGAAATAATGGGACACAGAAATGAAAAACAGAATTGTATTTCTGGTGCCAATACCTGGAGTGGCCTCACATTCAGCCCCTCTTGTGACTTCCTAGAATGAACTAGGCTTAAGACAACACTAGTTAGTATTCTAAGGATTATGACCACTACCTACCTTTCACTGATATTCTTAATGCAACCTTACACATTTGATATTCCACTATTAGTTATTCATTAATAAAATGTGGTTCCATTCTCTCCTTTTCTAATCTGTCTCTTAACTGCAAGGAATTTGAGTATGCTATTAGCAAGAAAAGTTCTAGTCAATAAAGGCATGTATTAATTCAGAATACTTCAGTATGGTGATTTCCATGCTTTTCCCATATTGCAGACTTTTTTATAGTTATGTGAGTGGGAAGTACAAAATTGCAAAAAGCCTTAAATGGGTAAGACATTTTCACTTTTATTATCAGCATTTTCATTAAAAGAAAACATTAAATGCCTGCTCCTCCTTGAATAATTCATATTCATTTTGTATTATTAAACTTTTGCTACTCAGATTGATCTTCATTCACAAAAGCAAATTTATATAATGGCTTGGTTGGTGATATATAGTAATTTCAAAGCCACTTTTCATAAGACTTTCAAAAGAGTTAACCAACTTCCCTTTCAAAATATAGCTCTCCATGTATAGACTATGTTGACGTTAAATGAACATGATAGGGCAGTTTTTCATGTAACATAGTAGTACTAGACAAAACAATATTTTATGTAATTAGTGTTATATATTAATAACTGCTCCTCACGATATATCTTTTTATTATTAGTGTCACTGCAAGAGCAGTTTAGACAAGGCTAAAAATCCACAAGATGACATCGGTTAATACAGAGAAGACAGCTGAAAATGTAGAGTATTCATACAGGAGACAATGTATTGTAATGGAGATTTCTGTTTCATCTTTCAGCAGAGAGCAGCTACTGTCTTTTGTGTTTAGATAGATATATGGATATATGAAAAATTATGGCAAGGATAGAAGACATGTAATCTAATGAGGGCTCTGACCGAATGTTCTAACCTAGGAAATTATCAGTCCGTAACTACATGTTCAGAACTTAGAAGCAACATTATCTTGCATTATATCAGTAAGTACATTAAAGGAAATAGCTGAAAGAATAAAATTAAGAAAAGAAAAAAAGATTTTTACCTAAAAAGCTTCTTTTCAAGAATGGTAGGAATTTTTCCTTAAGCCACCTTAATTATAAAGTGGCTATAAGAACCCAGAGAGTGGTACTAAAAGTACTAAAAGTCTCTTCAGAGGTACTCACTCAGCTATTGCTGAGACTCATGTTAAATGAAATGTATGCAAAGACAAAAAATGTGTGGAGAATTATTTTAGTAATCTTAACTACTTCTTTTCATTTAAAATTTTTAGATTTAGTTATTCTCTCAAAGCCCACACTGAAGAAATGCCTGGTATTAAATTAAGAATAGTTAAAAAGAATACATATTTTGTTGAATATTTTTATTTCTATTAAAAAGCACACAGTTTTAGTATACACTGTAATAGTAAATATTTTCTTTTAGCTTTCTATAGCAAAGCTGAGCCATATTTTATTTATCTCTTCATTTTAAAACAGAGTCTGACCAAGTTGTTGAGGGCCTCACTAAGTTGCTGAGACTGGTCACAAACCTGCCATCAATATTTCTGTCTCAGCTTCCCAAGTATTGGGGTTATAGGTGTGTGCCACCACACCCAACTAAATTAGTGTGTCTTCTTATTCTTCAGGGGTTTAGAGGAGAGTGCCACACTCTTGGTTGCTGGGTAATACAATAAAAGAATATTAACTATTCAGAGTTATTTTCATTCTTCACATACATATGAATATATAATTATGCTGCACATGCTTACAGATGTATTACTGAATGATTTGGTCAACTAATTGAATAGCAGAAAATATCACAAAAATTATATGAATGTACAATAATGATTGGAATTATAAATTAAATTCTGTGTCATTTTGTAAATACTCTTTAATCTTCCAGATTATTTATCAAGTCAAACCCCAGATAAATTGTGGTTTTTATCTACAATTTATGATAGATAAAGGGATAGCCAGGGGCAAGACTGACACTTAAGTGGAACATTTTTTCTACACTTGAATATTAGGTATAAAAGCCTTTATGATCCAACTTCTGAGTAAGGCGCAATCAACAGATAACATACTTTGTACATCTCTCTTTTGAACATTCGCTATTAAGACTTCCCATTCTTTTTCCTATGCATTAATTCAGTTATCATATATGGGTTTTCTGTGGTGTGAGCCAAGCATAGAGTGAAATACTGAAGATCTCAGAATACCTGTCTCCAAGGAATTTCAATTCTGTTGGGAACAAGGCAGTCAAGACAAGAGTAAATAATAAACAAGCCAATTTCAAGAAGCCATAGTGTTAGGGAGACAAGACAAACTAATATGGTAAAATGTGATCTTTTGGAGAGAAAGGGGTGCATGACACTTCTTTAGATAAGATGGAGAGGGAAGACTTTTCTTAAGAGGTGATATCAGAACTGGGAACTGAATGATGAGAAAAAGCTGTCCAGGGAAGGTCTGTTGGAAAGATGGCGGGGGCTGAGGGTGTTGCAAGTACAAGGCTTAAGATAGCCATGAGCTAGATAGCTCTGCTCAAGGAACAAATTGGACCAATGAGAAGTGTAGAAAGGAGAGGCCAGAACAGGCAGGTAACAGATCTCCTGCAGACTCATAAGCCATGTCAAGGTTTGAGTTCTATATTAAAGTGTGAGTTCTATATTAAGGCTAAGGACATTATAAGTAGGAAAGTGAGGTGACCTACATTATAGTTATTGCTATTTTATGAATGAAATAGGTGTGAAGCTGGATCATTGGCTTAGAGGTGGGAAGAAACGCTAATGATTTGAGGAGCGAGGAGAGAGGAAAAGATACACTATGGCTATCTTGAACTGTACCAAATGATCATATTCAGGCAATACTGAGGCCTAGTTGATATTTATATGCAGATGATCAAATCATTGTCATTTCATATAGAGTGTAAATTGGGTTGTAAAGAATTTATCTCTCTGCTAAGTCTTATTTCTAAAACAATCACTTGTGGTACTTTACATTAAAAATCAATAATGTAACCAATATTTCCTCCCATATTGTACAAGTTCTTTGAGAACCCATATGATACCCCATACTTCCTCACATATTCTGTTGTCTCTAAAATAAGTTTTATTTTATTTTTAATTGTTTTATTTGTATTTTATTGTATTGGTACACTAGAGTCTCACATCATAATGTGGATCATGTTGACAATGGCATATTGTCCCCCCTTGGCATCCTCCCCCTTCCCCTTTTCTCTCCCTCCCAATAATGAGTGTCCAGGTTAACTATGTTATATTTACATGTATACACATATCCAAATGTAGCTTTTCCATTAATTAACCTCAGCCTTCTTCCTTCTCTACCTCTCCTTTCTGGCTTTGCTGAGGTTTCCCCTCCACTATCTGGAGTCCCTCCCTTTGGTATCCCTAATACTCCCTAGCTTGGGCATATCAGAAAAAAACATATGTCCCTTCTCTTTCTGTGCTTGGCTAATCTCACTTAACATAATTTTCTCCAGGTCTTTTCATTTTCTTGTGAATGACATGATTTTGTTTTTCTTTATTACTGAGTAGAAATAACTTTTAAATAGCAAGCACTCAATAACTGTTAACACACATAGTCCAACCAACCTTAACTTTCTATAACATACTACAGCTACAAAATAATTAAGATCGATGTGAAAATATAATTTTCTCTTAGTGCCACCTGCAGTATTTTTCCAAAGAAATTGATTAATATGTATGTCTGCGCAGATTGGAATGCTGGCCTTAAATGAGTATTTGTCATTATATTTTCAAATGCATCCGTAGCAAATTGACTTCAGGTGTATGTTTCTCTTTGCCAAACACCAGCTCAATAACATGTTTTGTGTTCAAACCAGAAGTGTAAAAAACCCATCCCTATTGCCCCAATAGACACTTACTTTATCTCTTTCAGACATTTAATCTGACCGATTACTGGAAAGAAGACATGGGACTAACATACGTTAAAAACAGTGTGTAGCACCTGCAGATTCTTTAATTCCCATTTTAACTTCAACACCTTATTGTTGTTGTTGTTGTTTTTATATTTCACTCAGAGAAGGAGGAGAAGGAGGGGCAGGCATCTTTGTGTTTGAGGATAATCATGGTTTCCTTCAATTGAAGGCCATTATTGGCACAATGTTGCTCTTTCATAGAGTGCTGCAAACCATTTTCCTGCACAGTATTTTAGTGAAACTTGATATAACGTCAGAGCACCATTGAAAACTCCTGTTAAGTCACCGTGCATTCATCAGCCCGCTTCAAATGCTAAAGGATTGGGGAATATGTAGAAGCGACCTCATTAGTCTGAAAAACTACAAATTAAAAATTCTCAGTGACTTTTCCCCTTCCATATATGTCAACATTCTTCCTATTTTTCAGTTGATCTTTCCATTAATATATTTTTATTATGTAGGCTATTGTTCTCTGTTAACTTAAATTTAATATTTCTGATCAGACCATTGGCAGGGAATAAAAATAATTTTTCTCCATTTGAGAAGTATTGTTTTAGAGAGCTTAAGCTAACATTACATCCACACCTTCTCCTCTTCAAATGATCTGGGCTTCGGGTTCAGTTTTCATGCATTCTTACATTTTCTTTCTTTCCCATCATCTTCTTTGTTTACTGATTAAGTTAGACAGATGTATCTATTAGCATTCTGGGCCCAATTATGATTTTAATTTCATAATATTCTGATGCTTTAGCAGGAAGGTAAAATGGCTGACTTCTGCTATCACCTTAGTACTTGTGTGGTATGTTTCTTCCCCACAATTTTGCTATTTTTATAAATCCCAAACACATTTCTAGTATAACAGGATTTGCCCCATCCCACTCTCCCATCACTCTGCTGATCCTCTCATCACATCATAGGTGCGTAATAAGAGGATTGAAAAGAAAAGTTCAGTTCATGGAAGACCTGAAAGTAGCTCCCCACTCCAGGATGGTCATGTATGGAGTAATGGTCAAGGGCGAGTGTCGGAATAGGACAGTCTGGATCTGATTTCTGGCTCTGCCGCTTCCTTCTTCTGAAGCCTTGGCCAGTGCCTGACTTTCAAGGCCTCTTTTTTCTCTTTAATAAAATGCCTGCACCCTAGCCAGGCATGGTAGTACACACCTGCAATCCCAGTATCTTAAGAGGCTGAGATAGGAGGATCTCAGGTTCAAGGATAGCCTTAGAAACTTTTGGGAGACCTTCAGTAAATTAGGGAGACTGTTTTCAATTTTTTTTTTAAAGGGCTAAGGGTAAAGCTCAGAGAAAGAATACCTCTGGGTTCAGTCTCCAATACCACTCCCCTCTCAAAGAATGTCTGCACCCTGACTTTAACATGGAGCTCTTTATAAAGGCATGAAGTATCTCCCAGGAAGCTGATGACACCATCTCAGCTCAGCCTCTTTCAAGATACCTTCTTTTATTATTTTTTTACAGTGCTTTATTTTTTGAAGATTCTTAGTACATATAATGCTACTTAGTGCTTCCATTTCTTCTGTCAGTTTTTCTCTTTCCAGTTTTGTCTATCTCATATTCCTACTTTAAAACTCACGCTAGATATCATGTCCTCTAAGACTCCTTCCTTTCCCAGTGCCTCCCCAAATAAACCATTTGGCCTTCCCTCATGTCATTGCAGCTTGTCCCTCTCTCCATAAATGCACTTGGACCATGTTGCAACCTCATGATTATGAGACCAGTCTCTCTTCCTGGAAGGCAAGTTATAGTAGATCATAAACCACATTTTACCCATTTTTGTATACCTATAGCTTCTATAGCTTAGAGCATTTTCTTTCTTTTTTTCTTTTTACTGGTACATTGTAGTCATCCATCTTAATGGGGTACAAGATGGTAGAGGCATACATGCACACATCAGCATTTTCTGTGGCTTTTGCCAACATTAAAGAAATTAGTAGAAATCCACCTCTTATTGAGTGGTTAACAGATTAACATTAAGTCATGTAGATAAATCCTAGGTATTTTAAACTTTATTTTTGTTTTTCATTGGCACATAATATTTGTATATATTTATGGAGTATAGATTGGTAATTTGATACATGTAGGCAATGCAAATAATGATCAAATCAAAATTTTTATATGTGAACAATAACTCTGTATCCCCATCCAAGTGAGTGGAAGCCCTAGAATCAGATATTCTTTTTTGTAATGTGCTTTTATTGATGCATTATGGTCTCACATCAAAATGTAAGTCATGTTGACAGAAACATACCTGCACACAGCGCTTGTTGCCCCACCCCACGTCCTCATAGAATTAGATATTTTGAAGGAGCAGTAGAGAAAGAATTAGAGAACATGGGAAATTGCTCTTTCTTCTGGAAAGTGCAGTCCACTTTGCTGGTTCTTTCAACTCCATGAAAACCTGAGTACTCTACTTCTCATTTGCCAGTCCTGATTAGCTTCTTCCTCCACTTCGTTTCGTAGATCCCTTGTCAACGCTTCTACTTCAGCCTTCCCCACATTGCATTGAAATAATCTGTATATGTCTCTCTCCTTTTCTGGAGTGTGCATTTCCTTGGAGCGGGAGGGGGCATGTCTTCCTCATTTACACTTTGCATCTGTTACTAGTGCCTGGCACATCACATGCACTCAGTAAATATTGAATAAATGATTTAAGTCAGCCAAGTGCTCTGTTTGGGTGAGGTAACTCAATATTACCTGCTGGTCAAGAGAAATCAGAGTGCATCGAGATGCATTTTAAAGAGCACATAAAAGACAAGGTCTTCCCTATGCTGTGCTTTCAGCGCCTTCTTAAATGTCAAAGGGTGACTCAAGTTCACAGTGCTGCTGTTCCTGAGATTTAAAGAAAGTAAGAAAAACTCTATGCATGCCTTGAATATGCCATGACTCTTATTTTTTCTATTTTGGATCTGTTCTTTGTATACTAAACAGACTTGACTGATCCATATATCAGATGATCTGTGTATACTGGACTCTCCAGCTGCTGCTGGTGGGTTCTTCTGTGACCACAGTGCTAGCTCCAAGGTCCTTCCGGTTCTCACTTGCATTTTTTTTTAAAGTAGAATTCACCTGAAGCCAGTTTTCACACTGCAGAGCTAATTTCTATGCGAAAGTGAATGATGTCTCACATTAAATATTCCTTAGAGCATAGAGCTGACATTGAATGTATAATTTTAGGCAGCTCAAGCAGGATGCACTAAAGGGTTGACACGAGAGCAGGGATCACAGGAAGACGTAGGTGAGAAGGGAAATGATGAGCAGGCAAAGGCTTTTCCCCACACCTCAGCCTCAGACCTGCCTTTAGCTGGCTTTTTACATGGGATTTAAGCTGTATTTTTCAAAACTGGGTCAGATCTCTTAGGAAAACTAAATCTTCACGTAAAAGATGAGAGATATCGGAGCTGCAGGAACTTTCCCTGGCCACCCGGAAGATAATGTTGCAAAAAGGGCAAGGACACAGTTACTCAATGACATCTTAACTGTGTGAAATCCAAATGAGACTTCTTCATTACAGACGCATAAAATCCAAAGTGACCACCCTCTGCCGAAGGTAAAGGTGTGCAGGTTTAATTCTTAATTAGGTTTTTTAGGGAAGAGACCCAGTTTGCATTGTGCCCTGAAGCTTGTGGGTGATTTTAAGTCTGTCCAAGTGGAAGAAGTTCCCTATCTGATTGCAAGAAGAGGTTAGATATCCCACACCCAGGACAATTTTGGATCTAGTTCAGGCGAATGCATTATTTATTAAAAAAAATAATTTGAGACTGTTGACCTTTTGTTAAACGTATTCACTGAAGGGAGTGCATCTGGCTAATTTCACATGCAGTGAGTTATGTAAATGCACAGCAGAATGCAAAGGGGACCATGAATACTTTTAAATTCATACATAGCACAATATATACATATAGATTGTCCTTTTCTATTTGAAGGTGATGCTGCCGTTCTTATCTCCGCTATTTTCTGTGTGTTCAGATCTGGCTGTTTGATTGGCAATTCCTACTGTGTACAGTCTGCATATGTGTCGACTAACAACTGCAGCCATTGCCCGGAGGGCTTGATTGCTGGGTTGTTCAATATTTATTAAGCACCCAAGAAGTGCTAGGTGCTGCACTGAGCAGTGTGGGTGGAAAAACTGCTAACGTCCTCTAAAATTTCTACTCCAAGGTGGCTAGTGGGGAGCATATGCTCTTTGTCATTGATGTGAGTTGACTGAAAACTATGAAATTAGAGGACACCAGTTAACCAGATGTTGCTCCTTAGTAGTCTGTCTAGTAGGTGGCTAATCTCTTTCCTTACACATAAAATGGGTGTGTTTCCTGGACATGCTCTGATTAGGAAGTTATGGTTGAATAAACATAATAGAACGGTCTAATAGATGTGAAGGCTAAGAGGGGATGCTCTGGACATGCAGTAACATCAGAGTAGAATGGGAGAAGAAAGCAACTCAGGGTCAGGACATTCTGTTTCAAATGGATGGAAATAAAAGAATCTAGTTATCTCCTCCAAGTTTGGTAAGAATTTATTTAGGTCAAGCTGCTCAACCCCAGTTTTGGCCACTGTTTACCCTGAAGTCTGATACAGTTTCTCTACATTTTAATCATTTTAGATGGAAGAAAGATAATGACGTTTTATTAGATAACAATGGAAATCAGAAAATTCATACAAAATACTTTTTAATGAACTTTTATTAGTGCATTGTAGTAACACATAATGTAGTTCAGCGTGATAGGGACTAACATACATGCTATTTACCTTTAAGGTTTGGTCATACTCTGCTATAGTTATTAGTATTTTTGGAATCAATCATAGCTTTTTCTCTTAATGCCAATAATTTTCAAAAATAACTGCAATTAAGAAACTAATAGAAAGAATGGAAATTTAAAACACTTGTTCAAAATTTCATACAGAGTAATTTATAGTCATTTTTAATCAAGCATATATATATTGTTGAAAACAATAAAATGCATAATTCCACATAAAATAACCATACTTTTAAATGCATAATTATAATAATAATAATTATTATTGTTGTTGGTATTGGAGATTGAGCCCAGGAACATTCTATCTCTGAGCTACACTCCCAGCTCTTTTTATTTATTTATTTTTATTTTGAGACAGGGTCTCATTAAGTTGCTGAGGGTCTCACTAAGTTGTTGAGGCTGGTCTTGTACCTGTGATCCTCCCGTCTCAGCCTCCCAAGAACTGGGATTATAAGTGTGTGCACCATGCCCAGTTTAAATACATTTCTTTAACTCCAAAATAAGAGTTTTTATCTGAAACTAAATTTCTTATAAGTAAAACAGTCACCACACGAAACTATAGAGTATTTTTATAAAAAATGATGAACGATCTTTGTATATTAAACATTAATATGATGATATATTACATTTTTGTTATAATTGAAGGCAAGAGTGTATTTAAGTATGAAACTGAGGAATTCTTGTTTTGATATTTTCCAAATGACAAAGATATAATTTCCATAATCAGAATAGCTCTTACTTTTACATTCAAACAATTTTAAGGGATTTAGCTCCTTACTTTCTTATTAAGGTGGGATAAAGAGACTGCTGATGAATCGCCATTCCTTAAGTCATAATTCTAAGGAAGTGAACACTGCAGACAGCAGAGCTGGTCAGGACAAGACTGATAATCCCATATTGATGGCCAACTCACTTTCTCTCTTTTTTAATTTTTTTAACTTTATTTATTTTTTAAATTTTTTATCGAACATAAATGGTATACATTTAAACTATACTTGGTGCCCTATCCCCCCCCGCCCCTGTTTTCCCTTCCCCCCTCCCGCCAATGATTGTCCAGGGTAACCATGCCATATTCATAAATTTACACATATTCAGATGTAGACCCTCATTAATCAAGTTCAGTCTTCTTCCTCCCCTATCTTTCCATTCAAGATTTGCTGGTATTTCCCCTCCATTACCTGGAGTACCACTGGTATCCTCTAGGTTCCCTAGTTTGGGCATATTAGAGGGAACATATGTACCTTCTCCTTCTGTGCTTGGCTAATATCACTTAACATAATGCTCTCCAGGACTTTCCATCTTCTTGCAAATGATATTATTTTGTTCTTCTTTATGGCTGAGTAGAATTCCATTGTGTGTATTTCCCAGAGTTTTGCAATCCATTCATCTGTTGATAGAGATCTGGGTTGGTTCCATATTTTGGCTATTACAAATTGTGCTGCTATGAACATAGGTATGCATATGTTGCTATAGTTCTCTGGATTCAACCCTTTTGGAAAAATACCCAGGAGTGGTAGAGCTGGATCTATGGTGGATCTATTCCTAACTTTCTTAGGAATCTCCATACAGATCTCCATAGTGGCTGAACTAGTTTGTACTCCCACCAAGAGTGTAAAAGAGTTCCTCTTTCCCCACATCCTTGCCAGCATTTGTTGTTATTTGATTTCTTTATGCTTGCCACTCTGACTGGGGTTAGATGGAATCTCAGTGTAGTTTTGATTTGCATCTCCCTGATGGCCAATGATGTAGAACATCTTTTCATGTATCTATTGGCCCTTTGTATCTCTTCTTTTGTGAAGTGTCTAGTTCATTTGCCCATTTCTTGATTGGGTTGTTTGTTTTGCTAGTGTAGAGTCTTTTGAGCTCTTTGTATAGTCTGGATATTAGTCCCCTATCAGAGTGGTGGCTGGTAAAGATCTTCTCCTATTCTGTAGGCTTCCTCTTTAGGTTATTGATAGTTTCCTTTGATAAGAAGAAACTTTTTAGATTAATGCTATCCCACTTGTTAATTCTTGCTTTAATTTCCTGAGCTTTGGAGGTTTTGTTGAGAAAGTTACTGCCTGTGCCAATATGTTGTAGTGTTGAACCTATGCTCTCCACTACTAACTTCACAGTCTCAGGTCTAATGTCTAAGTCTTTGATCCATCTTGAGTTGATTCCTGTGCATGGTGAGATATAGGGGTTTAGATTCATCTTTTTACAAATGGTTAGCCAGTTCTCCCAGCACCATTTGTTGAAAAGGCTGTCTTTTCTCCAGCATATGAGTTTGGCCCCTTTGTCAAAGATTAATTGACTAAAGAGAAATCAGTGGCTTTTCTTTATGCCAATAGTGAATCCACAATGAAAGAAACAAAAAATAATTCCATTCACTATAACCTCAAAACCAATAAAATACCTAGAAATAAACCTAACCCAAGATGTAAAAGACCTCTACAACAAAAACTATAAATCATTAAAGAAAAATTGAAGAAGACCTTGGAAGATGGAAAGATCTCCCATGCTCATGGATAGGCAGAATAAATATCATCAAAATGGCCATTCTGCCAAAACTGATCTATAGATTCAATGCAATTCCCATTAAAATACAAGCGACATTCTTCAGAGACCTAGAAAAATCAATCATGAACTTTATATGGAGAAAGAAAAGACCCAGAATAGCCAAAGCAATTCTCACTTTCTCTCTTGATGATTCATTTTGTACTTTGGATTGTGAAGGGAAAAAAATGATTCCTAAAGCCTGGATCTTGACAATATATTTTATGATTTTATGTGCTTTAAAATGGTCCTTCTATTAAATTTGTATACATGAAAAGGCTGAATAAAAAAGAGATAGATAATTATTTGAATCATCCCAAACATTCAGCTGCTAGCATCATGAAGATGAATATATGAAAACTGTCAACAGAGCCAGGCATAGTGGTACATACCTGTAATTCTGTTACTTGGGGGCTGACACAGGAGGATCACAGGTTTGAGTTCAGCTTCATAAACTTAGCGAGAGCCTGTTACAAAAACATAAAATAGGGCCAGGCAAGTGGCTCAGCAGCAAATGCCTCTGGGTTCAACCTTCAGTACCACTCCCCTCGCACACACAACTGTCAACAGGATAGTGGAATTTTGTGTTTTCCCTTTTGGTGTGTGTGGT
This sequence comes from Muscardinus avellanarius, assembly GCF_963383645.1. Taxonomy (NCBI): domain Eukaryota; kingdom Metazoa; phylum Chordata; class Mammalia; order Rodentia; family Gliridae; genus Muscardinus; species Muscardinus avellanarius. The sequence continues at coordinate 34,838,801 of NC_137798.1, forward strand.
AGAGCAAAGAGGACAGGTAAGTGGATGGGCGGTTGGCATTCTAAGAATACCTCAGCTAAGCAGCAAGACTTAAATTGGCCTTATATGCTGTAACTGCCCTCTTTTCTTTTGAAGAAAGAGCAGCAAACAAATCCATACAGACAAAGTATTTGGATAAGTTTTACAAGTTTCTACTTATCTGAATTTGAACCAATGTACCACATAGTTTGTCTAGGGATTGATTATGTCTAGCTAACAATTTCTGTTTTGCAGATGAGATAACAGTGGTACTGAGTCTCATGAAAATATGGAGGCCCAAATGAATAAAAATGTCAAGGCCAGGCATTTCTCATTCTGTGCTCTATCCCTGAGACAACACTACATCTTGGCTTCCACAGTTGTTTATATTTGGTTTACAGCAGTTTTCATAATGCCTCCTAAATGATTGAAATATAGTTTAAAAAACCTGAATTGTTACAACTGCATTGTTACCTTTGTCTTTATTAGTAAAACAATATTTTTTCTTGTTTACTCTGTTAAGTGCTAATGTAAATAACAGCTTTTATTTAGCATATTTTTGCTGACTGTTTTTACACTTTTTTGCTACCTCTAGCCTAACCATATTTGTCTCATTCTTTTGCAAATCTTCTAATTCTAAATTAACTGAAGATAGGGTGTATTCTAGAAGGAATAACGTATCAGCGTTCCTGTTTTTCAATTCTAATTAAAGCCTTCAACTCCGGGGCTCTTACACTTCTGAATCTTCTTCTGCTATACACATGCCTTTGCAGCTTACATGGGAGTAATTTTAATATAATTAAAACGATCTAATATTTCAATTGTTTGCTGAGAAACTAAGTGTATTCTCTTCAGACGCTCATCAGTTTAACTTCTGGATAACACCAAAGGGGGTGGGGGATGTCATCTTTCTAATCTCATGGCTGATAAAGAGTCGTTTATTTTTATTCTTGATGCATCATTTAAATATTTTTTCTTCAGTTCTTCTTGATTGCTTGTTTAAAATTACAATTCTGGTGTTAATAAGCTGTATAGTTCTAAGGAGAGTCGCTTAAGCTCCTCAAGGCTTTTGTTTCCCCAAAGGCAGGCGTATCTTATGAGAGAAACTCTCTCTGCCCTCCTGGTGATGTGGGTTCACAGTGAATTGAAAAAGGCTTCCTTCTCACAGAATCTCTCCATCTCTAGTGCAGAGTGTGAGGGCGCCCCTCCAAGTCAAAGCTTCCGCCCAGCCTATGTTAGCTCCGCAAAGAAGGTGTTTGTGCTGTTGACTCCCCACAGCCATCGATCCCCAGAAGTCTACAACCATAACATGCAAGTTATGCAATACAACTATAACATGCAAGTATCGTATTCTTGTACTTTGACCACATATTTCAGTGTCCATATCTCGGGGTCGATGGGCACATGAGGCAAAAAGATGCTCATCTAATTTATTGATACCAAGGTCTTGAAGTCTCACACTTTAAGTAGACTCGTTCCAGTATAAACAAAAGGTAGGTGTGGCAGTTCTTAAACACACAAATACCTCGTTTTTTTGAATAACAGAAATAAGAACTCATAACATTATGAACCAAAGTTATGACTTCAAAGAGCAAAGGTGAACCAAAGTGAAAGTGTAATGTTTTTCTGTCTCATCAGAACCATGTGACCCAGTTATGCCACTCTTCTTGGGCATCTATCCAAAGGAACTGAAATCAGCATATTATAATGAAATATGCACAGTCTTGTTTATAGCAGCATAATTCATAATGGCCAAATTGAGAAACCAGCCTAGGTGTCCACCAACAGATGATTGGATAACAAAACTGTGATGTATTCACAAAGAAAAATTTTACTCAGTCATAAAAAAGAACAAAATTATGTCATTTGTGGGAAAATGGATGGAACTAAAGAATATTATGCTAAGTGAGATTAGCCAGTCTCTGTTAGCAGATAGTTGTATGTTTTTTCTTATATGTAGAAGCTAGGGGAAATATGGGTAACAAAATAAATCTCTACCTCTAGTGGATTGATAGAGGGGTGATGAGGAAAGAGAAGGGGTGATGGAAATGTAATAAAGGTAACAGTTTAAATAATACTTTGGATGTATGTGAAATTATCAGTACCAATCTCAATGACTTGTATGTGGAAGAGGAGGGAGTGAGGAGGGATCCAGAGGGAAATACACCAGGTCTTGTGTACATGTATAGTCCTATCACTGTATGCCTCATTATGATGCAAAATTAAAATCCATCAATAAAAGTATATAAAGAGAAACATATCAGAGTTAGCACTCAGCTTTAACTTCTCAGCACTGCTGAAGGGTGTTGTACTGGATCCTTCATAGGATACTTACAGGATGGGTGCTTGTATCTAGAAGCTTCTTCCAGCTTCTCTCATGCCAGGCTTAAGGGATGCTCATGCGTTCTGACATTGCACAGGTGCTGTGAGGACAGCTGCCCATCTGAGGCAGAGCTCTGCTGGCGTTCCTCTTCTTCCTAAGCACCTGCCATGTACTCATTAGCTCACAAGAACAGTTAAAAACAAGAGAAACAGATGTTGTTGAGCTCATCAAACCCTGCGCTTTTCTTCAGTTGAATCTCACCTAGCTTCAAATGGGAACAAGATGTTCTTTCTGCAATAGATGTTCTTCTACTGCGGATTTCTAATTCCTATGATTTCCCCAGTTCGATGGCATTAAAGGCATGAAAGATCCAGTAAACTATGTCTATAAGACAGCAAGACCGTTCTCTGATGAAGTATAATGGTCTTCAGGAGTGGACACTGATTCCTTAATAGCAATCCATACTTCGCCACAAAAGAAAATAACAGAAACATAGAATTGGGTAGCTGGAAATAATCAGTAATTTTCCACAAACCTTATTCATGGAAACTACGAATGAAACCTTATTCATGGACCATGAATTTTTCCCATATTATCCTTATTTTCCAACAAAACCTTTTGCTACAGAGTCTAATTTGATGGATACAATCAGCCTTTAATTTTCCTTCCTCATGGTCCCTTATAGATTTTTCTGTAGCTATTCTGATCTTCCTCTTATTTGCAGGTATGGTAACCAGAGGCAATGTATTGTCTCTGAAATATGAAATTTTAGAGAAAGTACCTCATGGTGCCTTTTCTTTTTGCCTAATTCAGTGGTCTCATGGGGATTCAAATCCAGTTTAAATAATATAAGGAATAATAAGAATGACTAAAAAATATCCAGGTATTTGCAATAGTAGCCATTATTGATTAAGCACTGCCTACACAGAGGTTCTGTATTATATTCATAAATTAATTAAATGTGTATGAAAACCACACTATGTACTAGGCATTGTTTTAAACTCTTGGGATATAACAATGAATGAAACAAACAACACTTATTACTAGCATGGTATAGTAGATGGGCTTTAAGATGTCCTTAATGCTTAATAATACTTAATACATAATAATACTTAATACTCACTTTCTGGTATTCAAGTCTTTGTGTAATATCTCCCGTGCGTATGGGCTGGACCTAGTGATTTACTTTTAATGAGTAGAAAATGCGAACTGTCACTTCAGGAGAGAAGTCACAAATATACCATGGTTTCTATGTGGGATAGTCTCATTCTTTTGCTTGCTTTCTCTGAGGCAGGCCAGTCGCCATGTTGTGAGTGCTTTATGGGATGACATATGTAGTGAGGGAGTGAAGGTGGCCTCTGGCCAGCAGTCAGCAAGGGACTAACACACTCAGTCCAGCAGAATAGAAAAAAACTGAAACTTGCTAACAGTAAGTTCATCTGGATAAGACCATGAGGCCATAGTTGCAGCCTCTACTTGACTCCAGCCTAGTGAGAAACAGAGCCATAGTCAAAGCCAAGCTATGCCAGGAATCCTGACTCACAGACACTGTGGAAAACTGATTGGTGCTTTGAGCCACTAAGACTGGGGATGATTTTATATGGTATAAATCAATAGATAATTAATGTGCACTGAGAAAAAATGAACCAGCCAGAGAGGTAATGCTGGAAGGGTGACGCAAGAAGCAGATGGCAATCTTAAATAGCACGGTCACAGAAGATCTTACTCATATGGTAACATTTAAGCAAAAACGTGAAGGAGGGCAGAGAGTAAGTTTTCTGGGGGAAGAACTTTCCAGAAAAAGGGAGAACAGGTGCAAGGGCCCTGCGGCAGAAGATATTCTGTATGTTTAGAGAATGCCAGAATGCCAGGGAGGCTAAAATGGAACTAATGAAAAAAAGATTAGCAGGAAATGAGATCATAAAGATAAGGAGGTGTGTGTGTGTGTGTGTGTGTGTGTGTGTGTGTGTGTGTGTTTGAGAAAGATTACTTTTGGAGAGGTCTTGGGGAGGGTGGTAGAAAATTCAGTGCCAGTGGTTCATTGAAAGAACTTTGTACATTTATAGCAGCAAGAAGGGAGACCCTTTTTTTTTTTAATAGTTTTTAGTAGTGACGGTGCAAAATGAAGGAAACAAACAGAAGTCTACGTAGCTAGGTGATACATATTGAATGTAATTGAACTTACTCGTTAGATCAATGCTGAGAAACTAATATTTCTAACTCTACATTGCATGAATGAAAACTGTTCAAAAAATTGAGATAACTTGTCTGAGGCCATGTGGCTAATGCAAGAGAGAATCAAATTTAAACTCCTCTGTCTCCAAATTGGACCCTTTATTTTAAAATTAACATTCATCATAATCCCTCTTTTCATATTTAAAGTAGTGAGAGACATTGGGAAGCAGTTGGGAGAAAAAGGACAACTAAGAAATGGAGTGATATGGATGAAGGAGAAGTATCTTATTATTCTACACAACAGAAGTAGCCAGAAAGTACTTCTTTGGCCACCTACAAAGACAGCCTACATTAGGTGGCTTGCACACAATCACTGAGGTCAATAGAAGAGAGTTTATCTCTCTGAATTCTCAATTTCTTGTTGAAACACCAGAGAATACTCCTTTCTTGATGAACAGTGATTAATTCACCTCCATAAGGTACCTTCTTGATGAACAGTGCTATTATTACCTTGGAACTTTTTAAAAAATTAAGACAAAAACATTTCTAAAACAATTATAATTGATTATGTCTTCTCTGTACTTTAAGCTTGCTGAAGTTCACCAAATTATAGTGCAACTAGTAAATGAAGATAGCACTTCATTAAAGACTTTAGACATTTTCTGAAATGAATTAAAATTAACAAAAGAATTTAAAGGGTGAAATGCAAATATCCTACTGTAAAACTCTTCTATAAAAGTGTTCAAAAGCCTAAGTGATTAATACAGTGGATTAGTATGAATTTTACACAACACAAGAGAACTGTGAAAGCAAATAAATGAAGAGGTTTTATTCTTTTTTATGTCCAAATACTGTTGACTTATTATAACATGGATTTTAGCTGATAAATTTATGCCAGTACAGATAGATAGAAATAACCATCTGTCAACTCTACTGAATCTACCCTATTTATCTGGAAAGTATTAGTAGGATAAATTCTTTTTTTCTCTGTATTAAAATTGATAAAATCTCTGGTCAAGTAGCAATAACTACTAGCACCGTGTGTGGCCCTTGATATATCTTGCTTCTAATTCCTGGAAACACTATTATAAATACCTTTAGCTCTATTTAGATGAATAAGAAGAGTGAGGACCATAAAAAAGATAAAAATTAATGAATGGTAAATTCAGAATTTCTATTCTGATTATTTAACTCCCAAATATTAAAATTGGAGAACAAGAATTCTGGTCACTTCCTATTTTTTGTTGTTGCTCTTGTTGTTCTCCTCCTCCTCCTCCTCCTCCTCCTCCTCCTCCTCCTCCTCCTCATCCTCCTCCCCCTCCTCCTCCTTCTTCTTCTTCTTCTTCTTCTTCTTCTTCTTCTTCTTCTTCTTCTTCTTCTTCTTCTTCTTCTTCTTCTTCTTCTCACTTTGCCAATAGAATAAAAGGAACAATAACATGGGGCAAATAAAATTATATATTTTCTAGTAGTTGGAGCTTTGATTTTTCTTTGTAAAAAATTTCCCCAAAGAACTAAACTAAGCACCTTTTCATAACCCAAGACATTTAAAGTCAGGTATTGTGATTGCTCCTGCATGGTTTTTGTTGCTGAGAACTACTTTGGCTATTCTGGGCTTTTTGTTGTTCCAAATGAATTTAAGAATTGATTTTATAAAGTGGCAAAATGTATTAAAAACCAGAATCCATCTATCTGCTGCCTGCAAGAAACATACCTTACAAGTAAAGATAGTAACACACTTAAGGTAAAGAATTAGAGCAATGGCTAGTTCCATGCCAATGGAACTCGAAGACAAGCAGGAGTAGTAACTATGATATCAGACAAGTTAGACTTCAAGGTTAGGCTTATTAGAAGAGACAAAGCAGGTCATTTTCTACTGGTTAAAGAACAATTCAGTGAGAGGAAATAATGAGAGTCAACATTTATGTCTCAAACTTAAATGCAGCTACTTTAACTTTTTTTTTTTTTGAAATGGCATCTCACTAAGTTGCTAAAGGTCTTGCTAAGTTGCTGAGTCACAGCCAGTGCTGTGATCTTCCTGTCTCAGTTTCTCAAGTATAGGTGTGCATTCACCACTCTTAGTTAGTCTATCATATTTTGCCCATGAAAGCAGTTCTTTAAAGTCATTCTTAAAATCATTCAAATTTGAGAGGTTAAACAGTTCAAAATTATTCTTAAAACCAGTTTAAGAGTACCAAAATTTCATCTATCTATCTATCTATCTATCTATCTATCTATCTATCAGATAGATAAATAAGAAAAAGGATACTATCGCTTGTAGATTAAACATACTTTGAAACATATCATTTGGGTGTCTCCTCTCTCTCTCACTTTCTCTCCCCTATATATAGATAATTTCTCTTCAAATTTTTCCATATCTCATCCCCTGTAATTTAATTATGCTATGAGTACCTCCTTGTTAAGTATCTTCTCCTAATAGAATATGAAAAGCTTTACTTTTTAGTCAAAAGGTTTGGTAGCTTATCCCATGGGGCTGATGTTAAATCAATGTCAAAAGGGACAAGAGAGCACCAGGTCCTTCTTCCATCCCTATGGGGACAAACATTCATTTATCCATTCATAATATTTCTTAGTATGTTGAATATGCCAGGTCTTGTTATAAGTATTAGCTATTAATTGTCGTATTATGCTATCACTTATAAAGTTATCTAAGGTCTCCTCAACATTTATTGAAAGCACAGAGAAATAAGAGCAACTTTGGCTTATAAAATCTTTAGAATCGCTCTATAAGTTAAACTTGAACTGAACTGATTTTAGATTCACAAAGCATCTTATGAACCATGCCCACAATACTTCCTAAAGTCAGATGATTAAAAGTTTATTTCCTTCTTTATATTTTCTTAAAAACCAAACTCAATGACCACTGAGGTGCTAAATCCTAGAAAATTTACTCTTCTTGACTTTTGTGTACTTTCCTCCCAAGTTTCTTCTTAATCTATGGCATTGGTCTTTAGATGAATTTTCACTTAGCTATGGACAATAATCAATCTCCTCTTTTGTCTATTTTTTTTTTTTTGCCAACATTCATTTTCAAAGAAGAGCAACCTGGAAAGCCAGCAAGTCCCAGTATTAGAAGAAAATGGATCTCTAAGTTATATTCTACCCTGAATGAACTAGACTTGACCCAACTGTCCACAGACTGATTTCTCAGCAAATGTAAAAAGAGAGCATACAAATCCCTAAAAGGCACACATATACTGATGTGGTACAAGGAGGAGGAGATTTATTCTGTCCCCCAAGAAGAATTTTAAGAATCATTCCTTTTACTTGGAATCGTCTATCTGCAGTCACCTGTTGACATCTTATTAGCCTCAGTGTCTCAGGTAGTGCCTGTTGTCACCTCGGTGTTACTGTTCTTTGTTCATAAATTATTTACATGTCTGTTGTTCCCAAGCGATGGTGAATGTTTTATTAAAACTGCTGCATGTTTTCTAACTGTGTTCAAGAGTCATTTGTGAATGCAAGTGTGAGAAAGGTTTGGAATAAGAAGCACAGAAGAAGAAAAATGAGGAAAGGAAAGAGGAAGAAATGAAAGAAAGAAGGGGCAAAGAGATGAAGGAAAATATATCAGGATTTGAATTTGAATACTTTATCTGTTTGCAGAACTTTAACACATATTTTTATGCCCTTTTGTCTCTGTGGGTATAATATCTCATTAAGCATTGAAGAATATATGTTTCAAAGGCCCATTTGTTCTCACTGACTTTAATTCATGATTAAGAATACTTAAAGCAAAGCCATATGTGGTGGCCATGTTTGTAATCCTAGTATTTTGGAGTCTGAGATAGAAGGATCGTGTTTTTTTGACAGCCTCAGCTACTAAGTGAGGCCCTTCGCAACTCAGTGAGACCCTGTTTCAAATTAAAAAGAATAAAAAATAGGGCTGGGAATGTAGCTCAGAGGTAGAATGCCCCTGTGTTCCATCCCAAGTACCACAAAACAAATAAGTAAAAGGAATAATTAAAGGGGAAAATTAAAATATAATATCTCTTTTCTATATTCTATTTTTTAAAAAAAATAAATAGAATATGATTCATATACTTAATTTTCTTCAAGCTGAAATATGGTATAATATCTTTTCTTATTTTTTGCAGTACTGGGGACAGACCCCAGGGGCATTCTACCTCCAAGCTCCACCCCTAGATCTTTTTTTTTTTTTTAATTCTATATTTTGAAACAGGTCTCAATGAGTTGCATAGGGCCTCACTAAGTAGCTGAGGCTGTCTGCGAACAGTGATCCTCCCGTCTCCAACTCCCAAATGCTGAGATTACAAGCATGCACCACCATGCCTGACTATATCTCTTCTAAATATGTGATAATAACGTAGAATATAATATTTTCAGTTACCCAGTTTCTCTGATTGCTGTGTGATGTTGGTCTCCATAGTTCAATCTCCACAGTTTTTTTTTTTTTGCATTTGATTTATGTGGTTCAATCATCTGCTAGTTGTTAAGAAGATAGACATCTTTTATTTTAAAATAAGCAAGGTCTCCAAAGGATTGGGTTTTACTTTTATGAAAGTAAATTGTGCTAGTTTCTTATGTTTTAACAGTGACAAAATTATTGAAGGTGTCATAGAAAGAATCAAATCCCTGAGGAGAATGTTAACAATTTAGCTTTTCCAATGCACATGGGAATACTAATTCTACTTTTTAAAAATAACCTTATAAATGTGTTTAGTGGTATAAAATTGCTTCAGATGCCAGTGAACATCTCTGCCTTGTGTTCTTGACCTTACTGCCTGACATTAACACAAGAACCTATACTTCACAAGGGCCTTCTATTATTTTTAAGTAGTGTGGAGGACTAGAGGAAATAAGGCCAGCAGTGAGGATATAACCCCACTTACTCCGTAAGTGTCAATTACATAAGCATGACTAGGCAATTCCAAATATGTATGTACACACTACGCTGGCATGACTTGCGCCATTTTGCTTGGAACCCTATATAAGGAATGGATCATTAAAGCTGCTGTTGTTCTCCTCCTGATGGTGACTTTGGACTCTGTATTCTTCTCGCTGGGGATCTCACTGCCAACACCTTCCCTGCAACCATAGCTGGCCCCTGATAGGCCCTTTACAAGTGGCATAGTCAGTAGGATGAGGTGAGTATCCCTAGGGCTTCTCTGGAGAAGCAGCCCCTGGAGAAGCAACCCAGGGTGGAGGGAGGTAAATATCTGGCAGTATGAACCTCACCAGAGGATTGAGATGAGGTACAATGTCCCCAGCTATAAGAAGTCTGGAAGGCTTTAAAAGTGCTGGAGCTCACACCTTTCAGTGTGCATTAGTAGTAATATGGGCTTCGTAGAACTGTGCGGGTGGAAGCACAGATTCCAAGGGGCAGGGAGGCCAGCTTGGTCTAAAGGGGATGCAGCAGGGGCATGGGGCAAGTTAGGATTCTGGTAGATGGCACATGCTGTGGACTGCTGTGGTCGTGGTGGCTGTTGGTGAACAATTAGAAACTCAGCCGAGGTACCTGGTTATTGTGGAAATTGGCTGACCTGAGAACTCATGTGGAACTACTTATTGGTCTCCTTTCCTCAATATGTAAAACATCCTGGTATTAGTTGACACAGTTGGAACAGACAGTACCTTTCTCTTCAGTAACCTGGACAATTTTAACAGAACTAAGGCTGCCAAGAAGGTTATGAAGGCCATCACATTAAAGTTCAAAATGCTCTGGTGATTTTGGGAATCAGATGTTTGCTTCCTAAGCAATGTGACATCTATATATCCCCATAGCTGAGTATATCCTGGGGTGAACATATTATCATGTTATAGAAATTAATTGTGCAGATAACTACCAGAATTCTAGCTGTGTGTGTGTGTGTGTGTGTGTGTGTGTGTGTGTGTGTGTGTGTGATAAAGACTATCACTATAGAACACCTTCAACATGTTTTCTTATAGCTCCCCTCTCCTGAAAGATCAGAGCTCTGGTATATTCTAACAGCTGTGGTTATACCACAGGTTTGGGTTTTGCCTACTATGTAGCACAGGCCAACCAGGGACACACTGACACTGTAGCTGCCCTTGAACAGTTGTAAGCACCTTATGGTCAGCCTTTGGATATGGCAAGTGAAAAAATACTTTATTATTATTATTATTATTATTATTATTATTATTATTATTACTGTACTTGGAATGGAACCCAGGGGCATTCTACCTCTGAGCAACACCCCCAGCTCTAATTTTTTTATTCTTTATTTTTGAAACAGGGTCTCACTGAGTTCCCAGGAACCTCACCAAGTAACTGAGGCTGTCCGTGAACCACAATCCTCCAGTTTCCGCCTCCTGAATGCTGGGATTACAAAGTGTGCACCATCATGCCCAGATGAAAAAAGTACTTATTTTGCAGACCAACAAGAAAAAACCTGGGCTAAGGACAATGACATATGTTGACAGTTGCATGTTTCCTACCAACCCCAAGCAGTCAGAATGAATATTCCTAACCCTTTACCTCCTACCCAGAAAGCACTGGTGTGGTACCAGCACCCTGGAGAGGCCACTATACTGGTCATTGTTCTCTTGTAAGACAATAATGTTGCCAATATCCTCCCATAAGAAAAGAACTTACCTACGATGGTCTGTCTGTCTGTCTCTCTCTCTCTGTGCCCTGTCCTACAATATAGGTTAATGGCAGGAATCAGCCTGTTCCTGAGCATATACCTTTGAAAATCTGCACAACTCCCATTTCTTGGTCCACACCAAGCTACCAGTGGAAGCAGCCAAAGGTCCCATGGCGAATCGCCCCCACTACTGCAGACATCTGATCTACGTTACAAACCTGAAACCACAGCAGCCCAGAATGGGATGAAAAACACCATGTAATAGAGGATTTGTTGCACCCAGGCTGTAGTAATACCCCCCATACACGTTACTGGGATATAATATAGAAAATGTGAGGGTCTGATTAACAAGGGCTATATTATATATATGTTATATATGTTATATATAACAAGCTTGCAAAAATAGCACCATTTTTGTATAAAACAGGTGAACTACTCTGTGACCAACTGAAATGCTGATGGCTGCCCCAAGAACTGTCAGAACATTACTTGTTTATTGGAAACAAACCAGTGGTAGAATGTAGAGAAACTAATAGGGACCAAGCCCACTCATTTCCTCCCAGATGGCTATCTCCGAGTTGTAGACATTGTGACTGTCTATACCTGTTTATTGGATAGGAAGGTGTACCTGGGGAAGGTCATACATAAAAGGATGACTATTTCTGATTCTTCCCCATAAGCCTAATTGTTGGGACCCATATATCACTGCTGGCACCATGTTTGCTGAGCTGCATGGTGAGTTTACCCTTTAGCCTAGTTTGTTCCACAGGGTGCTACTATAGATGTTATTTACATTTTAGCTCAACATGTTGTTGAAATTTTAAACACATCCCATTTGGCTTTTTCCTTTTTGATGGACAAAACCACCCAGATGTGGAAGGTGATTTTGTAGCATAGAATGGCATTAGATATGTTCATTGCTTCCCAGGGTGGAATGTATGCTCTTCTTCATGTAGAATGTGGAGTATAAATTCTAGACCACCAGCAGCAAGTACAGCAAGGCTAGTGGAGTTGGATGCAGAGGTACAGGCTATTCAGGCCTTATAACAGGGTGTGGCTCATAGGGCTCCTCCTGTAGATGGGTATTGACTACCCTCACCTATATGGCTAAGGACTAATAGTCACTTGTTTTACCCTCTACTGCTTTTGGGTCTTTGGGCCCAATGTAATGCTCCCTGGGTCAAGTACATTCCACCACCCCCTACAGGGCCCAGAGGAAATACAGATGGTGGTGAAGACATGACCTGCTCACTGTGTGCACCCACCAATGTGGGCTCATCTCCCACGGCCGTAAATGCATATATAGTTATGTAAGCATGACTAGGTAATATGCAGTGATCTGCACCATTTTGTCTGGAACCCTATATAAGGAACAGGTCTGTAAAATAGAGCTGCTATTGTTTCTCCCAGATGGCAGCTCTGCATTCTTTCTTCTTTCTGGGGATCTCACTTCCAAGACTTTCCCTGCAACCATAGCTGGCCCCTGACAGGTCCCTTGACAAATTGCTTGCTATATCAGCCAATTTCTGCAGAGGTTGATCACTTCAGCTAATGAAGACAGAGTGAATAGAAAGAGTTAATTCACAATCCAATAGAACAGCAGACTTTCAAATCACTTAATGGTTTTGAGAAAAAAATGATGTAAGTGTTGGTCTTGGAAACTTATATCTTTAGAACAAGAAAAATCCCCAACAATTCAATTTTGATTTGGGGCAAGGCTTGTCTCATCTTCTGGCCTCAAGTTCCTCAGCTGTGCTGTGATTGATTTTTTTTTGTGTGTGTGTGTGTGGGTCTGGGGATGGAACCCAGGGGCATTTGACCTCTGAGCTACTGAGCTACATCCCCTGTCCTGTTTTTTGTTCTTTATTTTGAAACCGTGTCTCACTGAGTTGCAAAGGGCCTCACTAAGTAGCTGAGGCTGTCCGTGAATCGCAATCCTCTGGTCTCAGCCTCTGGAATGCTGGGATTACAAGTGTGTGCCATCACGCCCGGCTTGAAATTTTGCAGTACTAAGGGATAGAACCCAAGGTCACTCTACCTTTGAGCTACTCCCCCAGCCCTATATTTTATTCTTTATTTTAAAACAGAGTCTCACTGAGTTGCAAAGGGCCTCACTAAATAGCTGAAGCTGTTTGCGAACTACCATCCTCCTGTCTCATCCTCCCAAATGCTGGGGTTACAAGTGTGCACCACCACACCCAGTTTATGATTGACTTTTACTATAAGAACTCTAAGGTTCTTTCAGAGTCTAAAATTATTTGTTATACTGTATATGTGATATATGATATTGGATATCATAATAATATATTGATGTTTTCCATGTTACTATCAGATCATACCATACTTTTAATCTTTTAATTAAGATAATAATGGGAATGTTGTAAAATGTTAATGATGATTATGATAAGCAAATTTTAAAGTCTTATGTAAAGCATCAATCGCAATTAGCAATATTAAAACAAGCTATTTTGCCAAGACCTTTTCATAATCATCCGACATGATCCTATCAGAATCTCTTATGAGATACGTCCTATTATTCAAATTTTTACAGACAAGGAGAAGTACTGAGACATTGAAACATTGGATACTGTTAAGATTGGTCGTCAAGGAACCATGATTTGAATTTTGGTATCCAAGTTTACATTCCTTGCTTCTTGGACCATCAAATACTGTTTGAGAGTTTCTACCTGGAGTCCATTGTTTGTCTAGCAACCAAACCATTCTCACTGTGAAAGTTGTTAGAGACATCTTTCCCATCAAAAAGAACTCCTCTAGCAGTCTTTCTCTAACTTTAGTACCTTGAAATTCCCTTGGTTTTCCTGAATCCTAGGAGCAAGGTCAAAGAGCAATGGCTCCTTCCCAGGCTTTGGAAGTGATGGGGTTTCAAATTGTCAAATGTGGAATATGACTTTGCTGCACTGAATATCATGCAGAGAAGGTCAGAGGAGAGAAAAGACTTTTCAGTTCCTGTGAATAGCCTTTCAAGTTTGCATGCTCTCTCTTAGAGGTTTTCATTTAAAAGCCCCAAATTGTGGATAATGTCTACTTTCAAATACCAGTGCCTTCATTCTTTGATTGCCTTGGTTGGATATATGACACAGTTAATATTTTTACTTCTTTTGAATTAATTATCTGCCTTCCAAATATTTTCTTTCTTGGATTTTAGGTTGGAGTTAAGTTGCAGAATTTATACTTTATAATTGTGGCAGAGGATTAAAGCTAAGAATTAAAATTTAAAAAATCATAAAATGTTTTATTTTTGCATTGTTTTCTGTCAAGCAAATTGAGGACTGTATATTGATGATCTAAGTATATACATATATATATATACATGATATATATATATATATATATATATATATATATATATTATGGCTTTAATTATACATGTGATTACTACTTAATAGAACATTATTACTGTGGAACTGAGAATTTTTAATTAAAAATGTATTTTCCTATTATTCATTTTTTAAGGTTGTTTAGCAATATGTTTAAGGGAAATATGCCACCTCTACTATGGCATTTATATATTTTATACACAATGATCATTTAAATTCTATTCAGTGTTCTCATAATTATGAATTGCGTTTTCAACCATTTAAGAATAATTGTAATTTTCAAACTAGATTTAATATTCACCTTTTCTTTCTAATTGTAAACATTGAAAAATGGCTCTGCAGGGTCATATTTTTTCTATATCATAATGAAAAAGCCTAATGTTCAGAAATATGCTCCAACTTAGGTGAACTTACATATAACAGGTACTTAGTTTTACTTTCGAACAAGATAGTATTACTTATGAAGGATGACTTGTCATTGGATATATTTTTTACTAAAAGCTGACTTGGAATTAAGTGTCTTCCACACCCACCATCTGCTTTTTTTACTTTACAAAACAAAATATTTTATGGACCTATGTATATAAATAATTATGTCAGATAACTCATTAAGTTTTTTTCAAATAGTGAGCTGCTTACTTCATTTTCTTTCTTATTTTTATTTTATTTTATTTATTTTTGATACTGGAGATTGAACCCAGGGGCACTTTACCTTCGAGCAAAACTCCTAGTCCTTTTGATTTTTTATTTTGAAACAGGGTCTCCCTAAGTTGCTGAGGCTGGCTGGCCTCAAACCTGTGATTTTCCTATTTTAGTCTCCCAGACACTGGGATTACAGGAGTGCACCGCCATGCCCAGCTGTGAAGTCTTTTCATAAAAACAATAGAAACTAAATTATTGGCCAAACTACAGAGGCCAAGAGGGATCAGTGAGCCATCCTGGCTGGTGAGTTCTTGCGGGTGTGACACAGACCCTCCCAGGTAACAAGGTCATTGTTGTCCTTGCACTGGACTCTACTCCAAGGCTTAAATCTCTAAAGTGACTTCCTTGCTCTATTTTATTCCACATGCGTGGTGCCACAGTAAGACTGCCATTGGATTGCTACCCTGTCTGCCAGGCATAGGAAGGAGACTTCTCTCTTTGGCTATAATCAGAAGATTGAGGTACTAATTACTGTTTCTGTTGTCTTTATTTTATAAAATTCACATTTTTCTGCTCCTTTCCTGACTGCTGGCACCTTATTCTCTCTAGGAACTGCAGCTCCGTCCTTCCCATTTCTTCCTCTGGCTGCTTTCCCACTAGGAGAAGATAGAATTAGCACACACTCCCTGAGGAGGGCTGGAGGGAGCTCAGCAGGGTGCTTCCTTAGTCCCTTCAACCACTGGCAGGGAGTATTTACAAAGGCGCCCCTGGAACCAGCTAACATTGCATTTTGTGATGAGTAGTACCATTGCCTCTGTATTCAAGTATAGCCAGCCCAAGGGAAATAATACAAAAATATTAATTATTTGGAGATAATAATATGTGTACAGAGCTTGATCTGTGTGTACAGCTCCCATTGATATTCCATTAGGAAAACAAAAACACATTCATAGTCAATGTTTGGCCAACTTATTTTTAAAGAAGTGTGGGTGTCTTCCTAGGGGAAAGGTATAAAGAAGCACTGCTTGATAGAGGGAAAACATGCCCTCGTATAATTTTAATAGTTGAAGTTAGACCAGAGGCCTTAAATTTCTTGCACTCTATAAATGTTAAAGAATGTCAAGCTCTTATTTTTCCTTTGCAAGCAAAAATCCCCAACTAAAAGAAATAAATTGTATCAGGTTTTTCTCATACATGCTGGATCCTCACACTAATTAAAAGGCAAGAAAGTAAGTTACAAGATAATTATTTATATTAGCGGTCAAATCAAATGGAGAAGGTCATAGTGTATTTTTCTCCAAGGGCGTGGGGAGGTACTTCCTAAATGGCATAGACTGTTTTTTTTTAACTTTCTCAGCTTTACGTTGTGGGAATAGTCAATGGAATTTCTAAATAGAGTGGTATCCTCTTGCTGGCTGCTGCTAACGTTATGCCAGTCCGTTATCCGCCAATGACCACCAGAACCCCATCCGATGCAAGAAGGCAAGAGGGGTTTCATTCAAGCTCGAGCTTGGTCTCTCCATGTGCGTTGTCAGATAACGGACTGGCCTAACACTAGCTCTAGTAGATTCTTCTCTGGACCTTCTGATTGGATCTGTAGTAGCTCCATTTCACATTATTGCTTGGGTACAATTCCATGCTGACAACACATCTTCTCTCTAAGGGGAAGAGTGCAGCCTGGCAGCAGCAGCACACATTCTGAGAGCCAGGAACCACTGGGTTTTCATTGTAATACCAGGTTCCTCAGTGACTGAGGCAAGTCTCTCAGGTTCCAAATCTGCAAAGGAAAGACGACAATGCACCGGTGGTGTGAGCAGTAATTAATGTTGTTAACATGTTACAGAGACTCTAAATATTATCCTCATTACTTCAACACTGTTGGTTCACTTGAGCAACCTCCCATGAATTCAAACACGCTGGTTAATTAAACTACAAATACAACTGATAAGCATTTTATGATATTAGGTACATGCCAAGGGCCTTTTAGACATATACACAGACAGTACTTCAGAAATTTGTGGGAAGTTCACTTGCATTTAATTTTGAATAAGTTTCTTATAAAACAGTTTGAATAGTCACCTAGGCAAGGATGTAATGTACCTTTTATCTTGTGATTAGCATTTGCAATAGAAATATTGGAAAATGACGTTGTGTTTTACAGTGAAGATGATAAGTAATCTTGACTTTTCATGTTCGATAAAAAAAGATGAGAAAATAGGAAAAACATGAAGATTTCAACAGGACAGCTGGTTACACTGGTTTAGAAACCATTAAACATCAATTCCTTCATTTATTATTTAAGAAGTTATATTTGAGTATATTTCTGTGTCAAGTGCTAGAGGACATAGCAGTGAACAAAACGCTATTCTCAAGGTGGGGCAAAGGTGGCGAGCAAACAATTGTGTATTAATTCAGCGGGGCATAGAGTGCTATGAGAAATAACAAGGTAGCTGAGCATGGTGGCACACGCTTGTAATCCCAGTGCTTGGGAGGCTGAAACAGGAGAATCTCACAGGTTCGAAGCCAGCCTCAGCTACTTAGTGAAGCTCTCAACAAGGTAGATAAGGGAAAGTGGCTGAGGGTTAGGAGTGCTGTTTTGCATGGAGTGGTCACAGAGGACCTGTAACTATGATGATGATGATGATGATGATGATGATGCTTGATCAAAAACTGAAAGAGATTATAAAGCCAAGCAGGTGAGGATCTGGTTGTGAAAGCACCAAGCAGTGTGGCAGGGGTGGAGGGTAGGGGAAAGTTTTGCGATAAAGTTGCTTGGCTTATTTGAGGAACAGCCCGGAAGACGTGGCTAGAACAGGGTGAATGAAGATTTTGTGGTGGGAGAGAATGCTAGAGGGACTGGAAGGGCTCTGACCCTACATGATCTTTAGACTACGGCACATGCTTCATATTTTGTGTTGCTTAAAACGGAAGGCAGATGGAAGGTTTGGAGCCCAGAATTGCTGTGATCTGAGGTCTTCATTCTGGAAGTTCTGAGGAAAATCGACTGAAAGTATGGTAGGCAGAAAGAGGTCCCCTTGTGTCTACTATGTAGATTTTGTGAATATCACTTTATATGAAGAAAAAAGAACATTGGTTATATGACTGAATTGAGAATTTGAGATGGGGAGATGATGACTGTGGGTTATCAGGGTAGGTCTGATGTAATTATAACAGTTCTTATAGGAGGGAATCAGGAAGACTGGAGGTGATACGACTATGAAATGTAGATGCTATGACCATGGTAACAAGTTGGAGTGATGCAAGGAAGAGGTCACACGCCTAGGAATATACTCATCTTCCAGAAGCCACAAAAGGCAAGGAAAGCCATTCTTTCTTCAGTGCCTCCAGGGGAAGCAGCCAGACCAACACCTAACTTTAGGTAAAAGACAATTTTCAGACTTCTAAACTCTAGTGCCATAAAAGAATAAAATTATGTGGCTTCAAGCCACAAAGTTTGTGTTGACATATTACAAGGAACAAGAACACAAACTGGAAGTCCAGGGGAGAGTCTGGAGCCTGGAAAATGTGATGAGTTGCTTTGGACTGATGATGGTGGAAGGAGTAAAAGAGGTCATAAGGTTCAAAATTCATTCTGCAGCTTGTGCTGACAGGATGTGCTGGTGAACTGGATAAAGTGTGAGACATAAAAGCTGAATATAAAGGCATAAGCCTGTAATCCCAGTATTTGGGAGGCTGAGATAGGAGGATGACAGGGTTGAGGCCAGTCTCAGCAATGTAAGAGGTCCTCAGCAACTTAATGAGACATTGTTTCAAAATAAAAAATAGGGGCTGGAATGCCCCTGGATTCAATGCCCAGTAACACACACACACACACACAAAAAAAAAAAAAAAAAAGGAAGAAGAAAGGAACAAGAGAAAAAGGAGTGAGAAAGGAATCAGTGATACTCTAAAGATCTGGGTCTAGCAACTGGTGGAATAAAATTTTATTTTTTGAGAGGGCAAAGGGAGGTCAAGAGCAACGTACTCTGATGTGTATTGAATTCTGAGCATCATTCCAGAGATGCAGAGATGGATACTCATGCTTTCACTGCATCTACAATCCAGCGCGGTGTTTCTCAAGTGTGTCCTCTGGAACACCTGCATCAGAATCATCAGAATGATTATTAATTATGCAAAATCTCAGGCCTTACCCAAAGGGGATGAATTAGAATCACTTGGGATAGCACCCAAGAATACGTTTTATAATAAGCTCCTTGGAGAGGAAAGAGCTTGTTCACTGTGGTTTGTGGAATACTGATCCGGTGGTTCTTTATTATTCTAATTTTATTTCAGAACATGTGGCTTTCCTTTATTACCACGAAGGCATATTATTAGCTCCGTAAAAAGCTGCTGTTTAGTTCTCAAATGCAAGGAAGTTGTGGGTGCATGTGTGCAAGTGTATGTGTGTGTGTGTGTGTGTGTGCACACTCGTGTATGTATGTGTTAAGGAAAGTTAGTGGTAAGGGATGGAGGAAGGAAGGGACTTCTAGAGGAGTGCAATTGTCTGTGTAAATGGTATTTCTCAGAGTGAGATTAGAGATGTGAGCAAGGTAGCGCAGGCAGCATTTCCCTGCAAGAAAAGCAACAGGGAAGCTGTGGAAAATTTGAGCGTAATAGGACTGTGTTCCTGTGGTCTGAAGAAAGAAGCAAGACGTGTGTTTAGAGGGTATGTATAATCCAAATACTTATAAATATGAGTGCTTCTTTTCCTTAATTAGTATCCATGGTACTTTTAGACAATTGCTGAACTATAATCTGAAAAATGCCCTTTATCTTATTTTATTCCCACTAAACTGCCTGCTGTGATTTGCCTAAGTGCCTCCCAAGGGTCCCTGTGTTCAATGGCCTGCACCTAGGGTGGTGCTATTGGGGGTGGTGGAGGCCCGTAGTCTCCCTAGGCAGGTGATGGGAGCCAGGTAGGACTTCTCCTCGTTTTCTCTTTTGTTTCCAAGCCTTGATGTGAGCAGTTTGCCATACCACAGGCTCCCTCCATTGCTAACTGGCAAAGCCACCAAAACCCCAAACCAATGGGTTAGCTGATCTAGGCCCAGAACCTCCAAAACTGTGTGCCAGAATAGTCATTTTTCTTTTCATAAGTAGAATTTATAGTGAAATTCAGGAATTTATAGTGATGAAAAGCTGACTAATAAACCACCTAACACGGAGACTGGGATGATGGTGTTCATGAAGTGAGAATTGAGCTTATGGGTTTCTTTATTATCCCTATTTTGTAGATGAGAATGTCAAGACCAAGGAGAGATGGTTTGTCATCATTTCAAAACGAATTGCAATATTCTGCTTTACTAAATGTGTTCAAAACCTAGCTTCCTTAAGATGACATGTTGGCATATTATGTTTCTCTAGAATGAGTAGCTTAATATGTTTTCTATTTTTTTATTGGACAAGAATATGATAAGACTTAAAAAACTTAAAATTTGACATTTTATGTAAATCTACTTTGGGATATCATTATATCTTCTTTCCCCTTGCAGCCAATAAAACAAAACCCCAAAATCCAAAATAGCTAGGGCTTAAAATACCACTAGGGAAAAATTCACATTATTTAAGTATCACATTCAAGTGAAAAATGATGAAAACAATGTATTGAGATGAGAGATTGATTTACAGATATGCTGTGACAGCATTACAAACCTCAGTTGTAGAAAAATAATACAATTGTATTTCTCTCACCCTTGAGGCCTCAAGCTCTACATCTGGTTCATAACCCAGAGTTTTATACTTTTATTGGTTCATTTTGACCATACATCAGCGTGAGATTCAAAGCGATACAAATATACATGCAGCTATCACTTGCTGCTTTGGCTTCCAGATCCCTCCCAGCTCCCAGCTCCTCCCTCCCCATACACATTAGCAAGATTGGTAGTGATACCTTCATATATAAAAAAAGCATTTTTGAAGAAGACTGAAGACCTTAAAAGATGGAAAGATCTCTCATGTTTTGTTTATGGTTTTGTTTTACTAGGGATTAAACCCAGAGTCATTTTGCCTCCCAGATACACCCCTAGCCCTTTTTAAAATTTTGTTTTGTAAACCGGTCGTGGTGGCACACACTTGTAATCCCAGCATGTGGGAGGCTGAAACAGGAGGATCACAGTTCGAGGCCAGCTAGCTACTCAGTAAGGCCCTTTGCAACTCAGTGTGACCCTGTTTCAAAAAATAAAGAATGAAAAATAGGGCTGGGGAGCCAGGTTGGTGGTGCATGCTTATAAAAGGTGGGGCTGAGACTGGAGGATCACGTTTTGTGGACAGCCTAAGCTACTTAGTGAGGCCTTCCGCAACTTAGTGAGACCCTGTTTCAAAATAAAGAATAAAAAATAAGGCAGGGTGTGTAGCTTGGAGGTCGAATGCTCCTGGGTTCCATCACCAGTGCCACACACACACACACACACACACACACACACACACACAACTTCGTTTTGTTTTGAAACAGATTCTCCTTAGTTTGCTGAGAATATTGCTAAGTTTCTGAGGCTGGTCTCAACCTAAGATCCGTCTATATCAGTCTCTAAATCACTGTGAGATTACAGTTATACACTACCACACAAAGTTTAAGACCTCTTAAGTTATTGGATAGGCAGAACAAATATTGTCAAAATGCCCATTCTACTAAAAACAATTTTCAAATTCAATGTAATTTCTTTCAAAATGCCAATGTCATTCTTCTCAGGGCTAGTAAATAAGAGTCTTAAAATCTTATATGGAAGGAAACAATTTAGATTTCTTTTACTTTTATTTTGGTGCTGGAGATTAAACCCACGGGATTTCTACCTCTGACCAAAATACCCCTGGCCCTATTTTACTTTTTATTTTGAAACAAGGTCTCACTAAGTTGTAGAGGACCTTACTAAGTAGCTGAGGCTGGCTGTGAAACTGCAATCCTTTTGTCTCAGCCTCCCAAATACTGGGATTACAGACGTATGCCACCATGCTTGGTCACAGTATAGATTTCTAAAACAATTTTGTTCTATTCTTAATATAATTTAGACATCATTTAAATGATTTTGTATGGAATGACTCACTTAATCTTCATAAAAATTTAAAATGTCTTCATAAAAATGTGACCACTTTACTTACTATTGCTCAAGAATTCATAGCACTTGTGTCAATGAATACTCTTAAAATTTTTTTCTAGAAATTGGTCTCATAAACTATTATAAGGGAAACTTTATCCAATTAATCAGTTTAAATTATAGGAAAGGACATTTTGCTGGTGGTTGTATTTGGAGTTAGAAACTTCCCTTATTTCCAGAACGTTGTATTTCTCATTTTGTGTTTGTTGACTCATTCTCAAAGGTCAACAACATGGGGGATCCTGGTGTGTCATCTGCTGAATTCCAACCTTTCTTCTCTGATGCTTCCATACCTTCTGCTGTGCTCTTCCAACATTGGTGACTAGTAGATTTTGTCGATCTCTGCTGCATAGTTCTCTGCTCTGAAATCTGTGGCTCATGTCTAGAAGACTTCATTACAATCTTTTTGGGTGTTATGAGTTGAATTTAAAATGTCTCCCAGATGTTCTGTGCTAGACAAGACAGTCATGTTGGAGGTAGGGTTTGGTTATTGGGGAAGGATGCCTGAGTATGTGGCCAGAAACAGTCTTTTCCTGGATGGTTCCTATAGCTTCATGCTCTTCTCTCTCCCTTGTGTCTCTGAGCTAATGATAAGCTCTTTCCCTCACTTCTCTGCCCCTTACCATTATGCCCTGAGGACCTGAAGCCCTGGCTTCTGCTTAAAAATTGGTCTAACTTGGACTGAGTAGTTTTTTTTTTTTTTTTTTTTTTTTTTTTTTTTTTTTTTTTTTTTTACAATGAAAGCATGAGGGCTATTCTGTAACAAATATCATTGCATTGTATAGAGACCATTCCTACAACACAGAAATTTTAAAGCCTCTAAAGTATTTCTGAATTAAATACTCTGCTTAACCAATATATTTACTAGTCTTATCTTGGAAATTTAATAACTCTTAAAGTAGATATATTTTGCTATTATAGCTTTAAATTTAGAATTGTATATCATAATGTATTAAAGTTTCACAATGAGAATTATTATTACTTAGAAGAGCGCATATTAGAGTATGTGCTTGTCTGCCATAAAAAAACCCCCAAAAAGATATGGCTTAACAAAGATAGTTCATTTTTCTCTCTTGTGGTAATGAGTCAAGAATGGGGTCGCAGGTCAAGAGGATCAAGGATTCTAGCTCTTTTCATCTTCTTGTTCTGCCACCTAGAGTTTGCTGTCATACATGTGACAGAAGTGGCTTCCCAAGGCACCTGTAGTCTAGTGTGATAGAAAGACAAAAGGAAGATGTACTTCCCTCCTTTAGAAACACACCCAAATTATACATAGCATTTCTCTCACTTATCACTGATGAATACTTCCCACACAGTGAGGTCTGTGATTTGGTTCACCCATACCCTATTAGTTCTACTACTCTAGAAAAAGATAAGAATTACCTGCTACCATTCTATAAAATAAAGTTTTCCTGCCTTTGCATTTTCTCTACCTCTACTGTACTTTCCTCATAATTCCAATTGTCAGAATACTTGTATGTTTTTGTGATACTGGAATTTAAGCCCAGGCACATTTTACATCATAGTGACACCCTAGATTCTTTATTATATTTTGTTTTTATTTTACTTGGTTTAAAACATGATCTCATGAAGTTGCTGCAAGTCTTGCTAAATTGTGAGGACTGGCCTTGAGATCCTTCTGTCTCAGCCTGCCAAGTAGTTACAGTGGAATTATAGGCAAGCACCACTGTTTGTCAAATTTTAACTCATCTTTTAAGACCAAAGTTAAATTCCATCTTCTTTTGGAAGCTTTCTCTGGTGGAACAATGAAATGTATCAAGCATTAAATATATTTGTACATATTTTTTAGCCATCTTGCAGAGGAAGCCATGTGGGAGGTCAAAGTGTGGGAAGACTTTGACTCTGGGCAATGAAATGTGAGCTGAGATTATGTAGACCCTTCCTTTAGTGCCAGGGTGAATGTGGGACCTAGAATTTCAGGTAAGAAAGATACAGAGGATAGTAACTTCTCTATTCTGGATCCTGAGAAATGGACCAATTTGAGTGGAATATACATTGTATGGGAGAGAAAACTTCTTTTGGACTAAGTCTAAAAATTTCAAGTTGTCACAAATCACCATCTTTGACTTTCTCAGTAAGATTATTTCTCGTTCTTGTCTGTTTTTTATATGTGCACATAGAGACCTTGGTATAGCACATCATGGTTATTTTGTCTGTGAGTTTCTGGTTTCTTGAAAAAGTTAACGAGTCCCTCAGAGATGTCTGCATATGGTTGACATCAATAAAGAGTTCTTGCTTAGAAGGTTTTTAGATTTGAAATAAGTAACAAGAAACAAAGAAGTATCAGAGAAGATGAGACATTAAAAATAAAGAATTTTAGCTATGTGTGGTACACACACCTAGGCCCAGTACTTGGGAGCCTGAAAAAGGAAAATCATAGGTTCAAGACTAGCCTAAACAATTTAGTGAAACTCTCATCAATCTAGTGAGACTCTATTTTAAAACAACAAAACAATAAAGCTGGGGATGTAGCTCAAAGGTAGAATGCCCTTAATTCAGTGCCCTAGCTACACACACACACACACACACACACACACACACACACACACAGAAAGAAAATAGAATAATTTTATTCAGTAGTGATATGGCATGAGTAACAATAACAATTCAGAGGCACAATATTTGTCTAGAAGGTAACATTTTTTTATGGCTTCTGCATATTTTTTGAAAACGTGCAGACAACGTTATTTTTTCTGTCTTTTGTGATTAGGTAAAATATCTACTTTGAATGCATTATTTATTTCCTTGACAAATTTTTAAAAATTGCATAGATGTTGTTGGATTGTAGTTTAGTGCTCTAAGGACATACTACCAAACATAATCTAAAATTATAAAGTTATGATTTAGGCCGGGCGTGGTGGCGCACGCTTGTAATCCCCGCGCTTGGGAGGCGGAGACAGGAGGATCGCGCAGGTTCGAAGCCAGCCACGCTGGCGTAAGAGACCCTGTTTCAAAAATATAAAATAGGTCTGGGAGTGTAGCCCGGAGGTATAAGGGCTTCCAGGAACCCCAGTACCACCAAAAAAATAAAGTTATGATTTATGAAAGAAAAGAGCAGAGTGTATGACAATACAAATAAATATCGTTCACTTTCTATGTGTGGTCTCTCCAACTGCCCATCATGGTCCAATGACTGAGGGGTAAGCATGATCCCCACTGGACAGATCAGGGCATAAAATGGGTTGTACTGTTGTAAACTAAGTGGCCACATTATCGTGAAACCATTCAATATTTTGTGTAGTTATATCATACAGTAATACATAAACTTACTGTAATTCAAAATTTAACATTTGAAGTAGGACTTTATTTCCCCAAGTACTGGATATGCTTTATGTTAAACACTGCTTTTCTTTTTCTTTAACCAATAACAAAATTAAATTTTCCTACTTTGATTAACCATTTAGACTTGAAATCTGAACTACTTTCTATACAAATATCAACATATACAATGAAAAGTGCAAGACCAGTTTCTGAAAGTGTTGTGTTTAATTTTTTTTATTACAATAGGGTTGGTACTCAAGAGTAGACAGAAGAGTTGAAAGAAGTAACCTGAAAGCTGGTCCTGGTCATGCACGTTTGTAATCCCAGCATTTGGGAGGTTGAGACAGGAGGACTGTGGTTGGAGGACAGTCTCAGCTACTTAGTGAGGCCCTTAGCAACTCAGTGAGACCCTGTTTCAAAATAAAGAATAAAAACTAGGGATGAGTAAATAGGGTGTAGCTCAGAGGTAAAATGCCTCTGGGATTCATCCCCAGTACCACAAAAATATAAGAAAGAAGGAAAGAAGGAAGGAAGGAAGGAAGGAAGGAAGGAAGGAAGGAAGGAAGGAAGGAAGGAAGGAAAGAAAGAAACCTGAGAAGTTAGAATATTGATCTTTGTTGCACCCATCTGAAAAGAACACAGAACTTTGGATTAGATCAAAACTTTATTGAATTTACTCCCTGCACATAAGTGGAATTTGTAACTTGTATTTGCTTAGATAATTTGGTAAGAAAACCACTGTTTACATTGACGTTTTACCAGCAACAACATAGTTGTTTAAGGCTAAAATTAAATAAAATAATTTAGAGCTGCTTTTCAAGTCAGAGTAGGAGAAAACATCTGAAGCAACTGAGATGTAATAATTTAAAAATAAGCTTGCAAAGAAAAGAGAGAAATTAGTTTTTACATCTAGTTTCCTTTTCATATTCATTTTATGTGACAAAAGAATTGGCCTTCATCATTATTTGTATTTATTCTTCCTATTTTGTAAATGTAGTACAGAGTGTTGAAAAAAATATTGTTTGCAGCATTTTCACAAATAGTGGTAAAGGAAAATGTCCCCTTAAATGTAAGAAGGCAACAATAATTACTTGTGCATATTTTAGAGAAGAATTTGGCTCCTTGCCAAGAAAGTTCCTCACCACAAAAGTTCAAGTGACTACCTAGGATTTCTCATTGAGAACTACTGTATGCAAACACATGAGCTGTGGATTGATTCTTACTTAATTATCAGACCACCAACTCTGCAAGTGCCATTAACTGCAATACAATCTTGGACACTGTGCAAAACCATCACAATTTCTTTCTGATCTCTCTGGTGTGTTTCAGACCATCTCTGTAAGTCTCAAAAGTAGTACATATTATTTCACACTTACGTGTCAAGTTGATGGAAGAAGTGGGCATGCTGCAATGCTTTCAGAGCTGTAATTCAAGGGAGAAACCCAACTGCATATTAAACTCATGGATGAACAATGGAAACTTGAAAGCCATAATTTCAAGTTTTATTTCTGCAGGTATTGGCATATGACACTGAATTATTAAACCTAGTACAGTACAAAATTGAACACATGAGAGATTTACATAGAGATGAGAGGGCTTTGTGTGGTTTGGGAATGTGCAAAAGCTATTGAATACCTTCATAGTAGAGTATTCAGTTTTATGAAGCATAAACTGAACACTAATTTTCAAATAGAACTCTCATATAATTTCTTTTTTTTATTTCAAGTATATTCTAATTTGCATCTTAAAAATTATTCAACCACCAAGTCTGGAGTATTACCATTAAATATGGGGATGTATATACTACATACTATTTCAAATGATAAGCAATGCATTATATATTAGTATTTATGCTTTTCTTGGTACTTTGTAATCATACATCACAATGAGGCTCAAAGTGATATCAACATACATGATAACAGCACTTGGCTTTTTCTCTCCACATCCCACTCTACCACCCACCAATATCTGTATATATTAGTGAGATTGGTAGTGATATCTTAATAAATGAACATAGCATTATTTGAATTGTTTCCTTCATCAGTTCTTCTTTTTCTCCTCCTCACCTCCCTCCCCCAGTCCCTTCCATTATTCTACTGATCTCTCTTTGAACTTATAAAAAGTTATTTTTATTTCCTATTTTCTGTCCAGTTTCTAATTTGACCCTTAAATTTCTGTCGCTGGCTGATCTCACTTAGCATAATATTCTCTAGTTTCATCCATTTTCCTGCAAATGACATAATTTTGTTCTTTATGGCTGAGTAAAATTCCAAAAGAAAGAAAGAATTGACTCAAATTACTAAAGTAAGAGATGAAAAGGAGATATGACCAGAGACAGCATGAAAATCCATAGGATTATTTGAAAATATTTTGAAAACGTGTATTTCAATAAACTGGAAAACTTCGAAGAAATCAGTAAATTTCTAGATGTGTACAACCATCCCAAATTGAAGCCAGAGGATTTAGAAAACATAAATAGACCAAAAAAAAAAAAAAAGAGAGAGAGAAAATGAAGAAGCAATGAAGAGCCTTCCAACAAAAAAAAGTCCAGAACTAGACAGATTTCCACCTGAATTCTACAAGACTCTAAAAGAACTAAGCATAATGCTTCTCAAATTATTCCCTGAAGTAGAAAGAGATAGCATACTTCTGAAGTCATTTTATGAAGCCAGTATCAGATTGATACCCAAACCTAATAAAGATACCTCGGGAAAGAAAATTACAAACCAATAACCTTGATAAACACAGATGCAAAATTTCTTAGTAAAATACTAGCAATTCTTCCAAACTACATTTAGAAGAGTGCACACTACGACCAAAATGATTTCACTCCAAGTACATAAGGCTGGTTCAACATAAGCAAGCTAATAAATGTAATTTATCACATAAATAGATCCAAGTACAAAAATCACATGATGATTTCAACAGATACAGAAAAAGCATTTGACAAGTCTCACACTCTTTGATGTTAACAAATAGGTAAATTCCCCACAATCTTCATCAGAATCTTAGCTGACTTTTAATAGAAACTGGCAAGCTGAGTCTAAAAGTCATCCGGATTAGTGATTGATTTTGATATGTTTGCGAATGTACATCATGTACATTGAGAATTTCCCTCTTCCCCCTCCCATCTCCCCAGTTAGGTCCCCTTATTTGCTCATCTATTGTATCTTCTTCATCTAGAGTTCCTCCTATGATCCATTATCTCGCTAGCTTTAGCATATTAAGGAGAACATCCAATTTCTTACTTTTTGTGACTGACTAATCTCACTTAACATGTTTTCCAGTTCCATCCATTTCCCTGTAAATGATGTAAATGTGTTGGGGGGAGGGAGTGAGGTGGGAATTGGATAAGGGCTAATTGGGTGATGTGTGCATGTATGCCTCTACCTGTCGGGGCCCACTCGGCTGGACCGAGATGGCACCCAGGCTTGTTGCCAGCGTGGATTCAAGATGGTGCCTAGGCTTGCAGCCAAGTCATGAGACTCACAAGATGGACGTCTCCTTGAGCATGCGCAGTGTGCCATGCTACGTGCCTGCAGAATGATCAGTGACGCAGCACCTCGTGCTACCACCAGCCTGCCTATTAGAAAGTCAGAAATGTGCATGCCCTAGCTGTGGAAGCTTGGGGTTGGTAGGGAATAGAGGGAGGGATTTTGATGCTGATATATATTGTGCTTGTTGTACGCATTGTCAGACATATTAGACATATTGAGAGACATATGAAGAAGAAACATATTAAGGATCCATTAAAGAAGAATTCATATTTCAGCTGAAGAGGTGTCTGTGTCGTTCTCTAAGCCCCTGCGGGTCGGAGTCTTAGGGGACGATATCTACCATCTTGTCCTCCATTAAGATGTAAGACTACAATGCACCAATAAAAATTTGAAAAAATAAAAGTTATCTGGAATTTAAAGAAATATGGAATAACCAAAACAATCCAGGAAAACGAGAAAAAAAGTAAGAGGACTCACAATTCCTGATTTTAAAACTTAGTACAAGGTAGTATTAATCTGGACAATGTAATACTGACACAAAGATAGGTAGAAAGATGAATGAAATAAAACCGAAAAATGCAGAAGTAAACTTATGCATCTATAGTCAACCAATTTTTGACAGGGGTGACAAACCATTCAATGGGGAGAACAGTTTTTCCAACAAAAGTTACAGAGTCAACTGGGTATTCGTATGCAAAATAATAAAGTTGGACTCTTTTTTTTTTTTTTTTTTTTGCGGGTCTCGGGATGGAATCCAGGGGCATTTGACCTCCGAGCTCCACCCCCTGCCCTATTTTTTATTCTTTATTTTGAAACCGGGTCTCACTGAGCTGCAGAGGGCCTCACTAAGTAGCTGAGGCTGTCCATGAACCTCAATCCTTCATGTCTCAGCCTCCCGAATGCTGGGATCACAAGCGTGCACCACCATGCCTGGCTCTAAAGTTGGACTCTTACCTCACACTATTATGCACATGAACTCAAATGAACTCAAAATAAACCAAAAAACCTAAATGTAAGAAATAAAACTAATTATTTTACAAGAAAGCACAGGTATAAAATTCTCAATAATTTGATTTTGCAAAAAATCTTCACGTATGACACCAAAAGTATGAGCAAAAAAAAAAAAAAAGGATAGTTAACTTTGTAAAATTAAAATTTCTGGCCGGGCGTGGTGGCGCACACTTGTAATCCCCGCGCTTGGGAGGCAGAAACAGGAGGATCGCGCAGGTTCGAAGCCAGCCACGCGCGCTGGCTTAGGAGACCCTGTTTCCAAATAAAAATGTAAAAATAGGTCTGGGAGTGTAGCCCGGAGGTAGAAGGGCTTCCAGGAACCCCAGACCCCAGTACCACCAAAAAAAAAAAAAAAAAAAAAAAAAAAAAAAAATTTCTGCATAGTAAGGCACATCATTAAGAAAAAAGTAAAATGGAGAAATATATGCAAAATACATATTTATTTTTTTGAAGGGGAGTAAAAGGTTTATTGGAAGCAGCGGGGAATGGGGCAAGGGTGGCTGAACACCCCCAAAGGGGCTGGAACTCTGGGTCCAGCAGCTGCCTTCAGGACAATGCTTGAGAGTAGCCCAAGCCGAATTGCCTTCAGGTGCAGACTGCTTTCTTCCGGAGTCCACGCGATCTGCCAGAAGGGGGTAGAGAAAAGTGGCCGAACACCCCATAGGGGCGGTCGGAACTCCGGGGTCCAGTAGCTGCCTTCAGGGTCACTACCGGAGTGTCGCCCGAGCCAAGTGCCCATCAGTTGCAAACTACTTTCTCCCAGAGTCCACGCGATCTGCCAGAAAAGAGGTACAGGTCACCCCTAGGGGCCTGGCCAGCCATGATGTCCAGCAGAGGCCTTCAGGTCACTACTCGAGAGTCGCCCGAGCCACGTGCCTTCAGATGCACTCTGCCTTCTCTCAGGGCCAACACGACCTGCGAGAGAGAGAACAGCTCCCCAAAAGGGGAGGGGTTCCCAGAGTGGGTAACCCCAAAATACATATTTGTTAAAAGACTTATATTTACAATCAGTAAGAAATGGCCCAATAACAAAACACCACCAAATGTCCAATTTATAAATGAACAAAATATCTCCTTAGAAAATTTCCCAAGGAATTTATACAAATGACTAATAAGCCCATAAAAGATGCTTAACACCATTAATTAGCAAGGGAAAGCAAATCAGAAACACAATTAGATGCCACTGCAAATATACAGAATGATGAGAATAAAACATTCAGATAAGTAGTGTCAGTGATGATGCTTAGAAATAGGAATCTTTGTACCTTGTTGTTTGTTGGGAACAGGAAAGTTTCTGTTCTTGGTAGTTCCTCAAATCTTTTTTTTTTTTTTTTTTTTTAGGACTAGGGATGGAACCCAGGGGCATTCTACCTCAGAGCCACACACCCAGCTCTATTATTTATTCTTTATTTTGAAACAGAGTCTCACTGAGTTGCAAAGGGCCTCACTAAGTAGCTGAGGCTGGTCCTCCTGTCTCAGCCTCCCAAATGCGGGGATTACAAGCATGCACCACCACACCCGGCTTCCTCATGTATTTAATGAAGCTATCAGGACTCAGCAATTCCACTTCTAGTATATATGTAAAAGAGAATCAAACATATGTCCATACCAAATATTACACATGTATGTTTATAATAGTATTATTCACAATAGCTCAAAGATGGAAAACCCCAAATGTCCATCAAAAGACAGTGGATAGCTATATAGGTGGACAGGTGGACAATGGTATAGCTATATGATGGAATAGATGTTTTTAGCCATAGAAAGAAATTTGGATGAACTTGAAAATATTATCCTAATTGAAAGATACTAGTCACTAAAGTCCACACAGTATTTGATTCCATTCATATGAAAGTCATGAGTAAGAAAATGTGTACAGACAGCAAATTAGTGGTTGCCTAGGATGGGAGATGAATGACAAGGGAAGAGAAGATGACAGCTCAAGGGTACAGGGTTCCTTTCTGTTGTGATGATGAAGGTGCATGTCCTTTCTGTGGTGATGACGACTCTTTGTGAACATACTAAAAACCAGTAAATTGTATACCTTTTAATGGACACATAAAAGCTATATGTGTATGTGTATCATGTTCATGATGTTTTAAAATATGTGTACCTTGTGGGATGGCTAAATTGAGCTAATTAACATAGGAATTGCTTTAAATGAGTGAACTGTAGCAAGTAAATTATATCTCAAGTGAATTGTATCTCAATAAAGCTTTATTTATTTTTAAGGAAAGTAGTGGGTTCTTAACTTGTGTTGTATACTTAACTCAGAGGCTAGATCCACAACAGACAAATAACATGAATTCTGGGAAAAAAGACATATGGTAATATGTCAAATCCTACAGAACTGAATATTCAGTTCTTATAGATGAACACGAATGCAAAATATTCTGCATCTTTTATATTAAAGCAAATTGTTTGCTAGTGCTGAATACATGAGGTAGGAATACTAGTAAGCCAAATGTTAGGTTTCTAGTGATAAAATATTCATAAATAGGAAGCTCTCATAAATCCTTATTGACTTACATTGAAAATGAAAAGAGCTATCGGAGGTGTTGTTTGAAGTATTTCTTTCAGAAGAAAATATATGAAGAAGGGAAATAAAGAGGAAAAAGGGCATGAAGTAGACTCAAGAGATAAATGAAAGGTGGTTGAGATTATGTACTCTATGACCAGGACAGTATGGTTTGCTTGTTCTTGATAAAGTAGACAAGATCAAGGACAGGTAGTATAACATGGGGAAAGAAAGGGGGAAATTAAAGGTCAGTGCATGAGCCTGAACCCAGAATTGTATGGCGGTCAAAGTAACTTGCTGCCTAAAAATTTGAAATAACTCAGTCAAAGTCAGCTGTGGGAATGATTGAGGTGCTTGAGCATTGGATATTTGAGAGGGAGAGATTAAAAGCTCTTTTAAACATATTTAAAAGTGTATTTCTCAGAACTAGGAGTTTATTAGTAAAACAAAGGAGCTTAAGTATTACTATATTTTTTAGTAACAATCCAAATACATGTTGGAAATAGTTTGATGTAGAATAATTAAAAATGGCAACAGAAGAACAGCTACTAGTTTTCATTACAGAACTAGCATCATACATTATAGTATACATTAATCTAATACAATATAATAACATTTATATATAATTATAAGCATATTACATGCTATGATATATAATTATGTCATGATATTATAAAGGCAGAAATCGTGAAGGCTATATTGAAGAAAGTAAATAGAGGTAAAAAGACTGTAGAATGAAAAATAAACTATTATTAAGAGAGGAAACAATATAGGGAGGAAAGACAATGCATGACTTTAGAAGTATTATTTCCCTATAAGTAGTGTGTATGGATTTTCTCAAGCATTTAACCTAATATTAATTTAAATCAAGGCTGCCTAAGCGCTCAATCAATACAAATTGAGTGAGTGAACTTCAGTTAATATGCTGGAGCTATCCTGTGTATCAGCATTAATTTCTCCCACACCCTTTCTAATTCCATCTCTCTCCTCTCTCAAGCAGGGTTTTCCAGAGGAACAGAACCAACAGAATACATACATATATATAAATATATATGTAATATATATGCATATACATACATACATATATAGCATGTATATATACATATTCTGTATATATTCACATACATGTATCAGACATATTACATATGTCATAAATGATATAAATGATTATATATTCATATGTATATTCATATATATGTATATATATATTCTGACTGGCTTTTAGGGTCAGAAGCAGGATAGTCCCATCAAGGCGGCCTGCAGGCTGAAAAGCTGTGGACACCCGTAGCTGCTCAGTCAAGAAGCAGGAAGCCTCAGGACAAGAGAGGCTGGGGATGCAGCCCCAGTCTGAGGCTGAAGACCTGGAAGCTCCCTGGAGAGTAGCTGGTGCCAGACCCCATTCCAAGGCTGAAGAATCTGTTGCCTGACATTTATGGGTGATGCCAGTAGAAAAAAAAAACACATACCTACTCAAGAAGAGTGATGGAACGTTCCCCTTCTTTCACTTTTTGTTGCATCCAGACCCCTACCCTAGTGCATGGCACTGCCCACATTCAGGGTGGGGCTTCCTCCCACCTGCCTCCAGCTGGCCAACTCAATTCTTTACCAAATTTTTACTAAATTCAGTCAAGTAGACAACCAAAGTTCACTATCATACCCTTGTAGATATTGGTATATATTAAGCTACTGTAGGAATGATAAGGATAATTATTATTTCTTCCCACTATGGCTTGGCATCATACCTTAGCAGTCCATATCTAGAGACACCAAGTCTGCTTTGCTTTTTGTTTTTAGGAATACTTTCACAGTATCAGATAAAGCAGAGAAGAAGTAGCTTGGTAGTAGAGAGGCACAGCTATTTTAGAGTTGATGGTATCCTGTAGTCATATATTCTAGGGTGCTGACATTATTCTGAGTCTTTCAAAAAGAATATGACATAAGTGTTCTTCCTATGGAAAAAAAAACAGGGACATGCAAATGTTAAGATTCTTGCTATTTCTGTGAAATTTCTCCAGGTCAGAGACCAGATGAAAATATTCAGCACTAATATTCACTTAGAATGTGAATAGGCATCTGTGAAAGTCCTGTGAATTATTTCTCCAATTTCACTAATCAAAACATTGTTTGGTAAGAGTAGTTGATAGTCAAGTTTAAATGATGTTACTTAAATCAAGGAAGTTGACTTGGAAAGCCTGTATTATAACACTATTGAGGTGATTAATGGTATTATATACCTGCTCCATCAAAATTCACTTCGGAAACAAAGTGCTATTCATGTAATATCTCTTTTCATTTTTGCCAAACTGCTTTAGCACAGAAAAAGCAAGTTTCTAGCTTCATCTCATTTTTACGTGGTGTAATTTTTCATTTGGTTGGGTTTTTAGTTTCTATAATTACAAAGCAGACTTGATAGAAGAAATGTTCTTTCACATTGTAAGTTTTTTAAAGTGAAGAGATAAAAGAAGAATGAATTGTTCTTGTTTCATTAATAAAAGCAATATTCTGATGATACTAATCCAAGAACTAAAATTATGCAAAAATATATCTGCTTAATATAATTTCATTAGTAATATATGTATTTATACAATATAATTTAATTAATTTAAAAAACGTTCACAGTTTTCCCTTCCAGATTTATGTAAGATTGCCAGATTAAATGCAGATGTCCACTTAAATTAGAATCTCAGATAAACAACAATTTTTTGTATGCTAAATATATTACATGGGCCATACTTACACTTAAAAATTTTTCTTGTTTATCTCACATTCGGATTTAATTAAATGTTCTGTATTTTCATTTGCTAAAAATGGCTATACCAGCTCCAATTAATCTAATGGATAACTCCTCTTTTAGCAAATGCTTTTTATAGGCTTAGAGAAGAAAGATGTTAGTTACATAGTCATTCCAACTGGGAAATCTGTATAATGATTAAGATAAGACTTGTTTTCAGTCATTTTAAAAATGGAGTAAAGTCTGAAGGTTTACAAAAAAAGCAAAACAAAGCAAACAAACAAACAAACAAAAAAACAAAAACCTTGATGTTAGAATAGAACATATTTTAACGCATAGTGTAAATTACTAAAAGTATTTTTTATTTTTATTTTTTGCTTAGTAGTGGTGGACAATATTTAGAAACAAGATGAGGAAATACACATAAAATAAAGAGGCAGCCACACAAACACCCTAAGGTGTGGTAGATCAGTTAATATATGATGTTGTAGCTTGTTTTTCAAATTTATTCATATAGCACTTACTAGATCACAAGATCTGTTTTAAATAATATTTGCCAGATATTGACTTTTAATTTTTAAAATTTTAAATTTTTGTTGGTGCATTGTAGTCATACATCTTAATAGGACAAAAGATGGTGGAGGCATACATGCACATATCACCTAATTAGCCCTTCCCCAATCCCCACCCCATTCCCTCTCCCTTCCTCCTTCCCATGCTTGGCTTAGTGATTGACTTTGATATGTTTGTTTAAGTACATCATATGCTTTAGAGAGTTTTCCGCTTCTCCCCTCCCCTCCGTTCTTTAGGTCACCTTACTTGCTCATCTATAAAATATCCTTCTTCATCTAGAGTTCCTCCTGCTACCCATTTCTCCCGAGCTTTCACATAATAGGGAAAGCATCTGATTTCTAATTTTTTTGTGACTGACTAATCTCACTTAACATAATATCCTCCAGTTCTATCTTCTCTACCCCTCCCCCCTCTTCCTTCATCCTCTTCCCTCTTTCCTCTACTGATAATAATAATTTTTCTTTCCTTCTCTACTTATACAAAATCTATCCTCCTCATCACACAATAAATTCCAGACATATAACTCATATATATATATATATATACTCTCATTTTTCTTAGGATTAACACTTCTCAGTGATTAAAGAATTCCTATTAAACTTTACCATTTATTTTATTATAAAAGGGCCCCAATATAATATACAAAGAAAACAAGATGTTTCAGTGAATAAAGGAAATGATTCTCTTAAGTTCTGATATCAAAGATGATCAAATTAAAACATAACAGACCTAGATTTTTTTTATCACATTATAAAATGCCACATACGGAAAAGGGGACATTCAATTTCCCAGTTAGAAAAGAACGTTTATTCTTGGGAGGGAGATGGTGGTCATGAACTGTGAGCTTATATTCAACCCTGCTCTTGAGCTGATTTCGTGCAGTACAAAATAGAATCTCTTGATGGGCTCTCAAAGATCAGGCAGCGCCGCTCACAGCACGGAGACTTACTGACATTACACCTCCTTTGTTGCTTTTTCTGGGTAAGACTCCAATCGATTTTGAGTGTTTAAGGAGACTCTCTTGCACGTGGTTCTCTCGGAATACAGTTTCAGGGTTACCTTGGACTTTTAAATCTCTTCTTAATTTTAAACTGAAGGTGATGGATAGTATATCTTGAACAACAAATCTGCGTCCAAACCACTGTGCCTTCCATGCCAGCAGCCTTCTCTTTCCCTTTATAAGCTACTCATTCTATCTCATTCAGTACAAAATGAGGTGGTCATTAAGGAATTAGTTGCCGTCAAAATTACAGTGGTTTACTATTTGAATTTTCTGTCACAAGAGGTCATTTCTAGATTCACAAGACAGACAGAACTGATGATGTTGAGCAATTAACATATTCCTTTGAATAACTCTTAAGTCGGTGTGTGTGTGTGTGTGTGTGTGTGTGTGTGTGTGTGTGTGTGTGTTTATTTTATAGATAAACAGAGACTAGAACTTTTCTGGGTCACTGAGCTATTAAGCAGCAAAGCAGGATGTGAATTTAGTTTGTCCACATTCTTTTTTTTTCTTTTGCTGCAAGCTTAAGCAAATTTATTATTACAAAGGTAGAAAGAAGGGACAGAATAATAAAGCACTGCATCAGAGGGATGCAGTGGAGTGCCCTGAAGATAAGACACTAAAGTTTTTGAACACAAAACAGCTTTTATAAGGATTCACTATCTCTCATCCTACTTGACCAAAAGTCTTTTAATCTGCTCCTGACCTGATGCAGGTGTGGGCCCTCCCATTATCTCCTGGTGCAAGCCTTTGTTACAACCAAGATGTTGTTACTTGGCTAACAAAGTCAGGGGTCACATGGCATATTCCCTCTTTGACAGAGGCCTGTGTTGTCCTCCCGTGTCCTTGGGTGTTTTAGCCTATCTGCTAGAAGTTAGTTATTATGTAAACTTGTCTTTAAAATATGAAGGCCCTGGGCTACAACTCTCTGCTATTTATTGTAAGATGTGAACTTTAGAAATGAAATGTAGTGAGAAAACATGAAATAAATACTAAAGAGAAGAAAGTTTGCCATGACTGCTTCTAGATATTCATGACCAGTGAGAGACACAGGAATGGGGATATTTTCCTCTTGCTTTCTCTCCTATGAGGGTCAATGGACTTGCAGGATGAGAGCTACAGGTAGAAAAAGCACACACGTCTACTGTCAGAAGCAATCACCAGCCAGGCATAGTGAAGCAAGCCTGTAATCTAAGCATTTGGGAAGCTGAGACAGGAAGATCGCAGGTTCAAGGCTGCCCTCAGAAACTTAGGGAGACCCAATTTCAAACAAACAAAAAAAACGCTTACTAAAAAGGGCTGACAGTGTAGTTCAGATGCACATACACACACACACACACACACCAAAAAAAAAAAAAAAAGATAAAGAAGCTATTATGACTGCTAGTCTTAAAAAATGTAAGCTGTTTCTGGAAATTGTCAGAAAACTAGTTTATTTTTGTGCTTGTGTCTACATGAGTTATCCAATTACTCTTAGTATAGTCACTAGAAATATGTGATGGTAAATAAAAGGAGAAAAAAAGAAAGAGAAGATAGAAATTTAGAAAGGAAATACAGGGGAACTATCAATTATTTTATATAATTATGCAGTAAGTGTCAAGAATTATAGTGACATGAAATATAAATGCCAAGATTTTTTATGTTCTAAGACTGCTCCTGTGGTGACATAACTTAGAAACTTAACTTTCCTGCTGTTGTGCTTGAGACTTAGAAAAAAGCACTCATGATTTTACTTTCTTCCACCTGAAGCCATTGGGAGACAGGAGGGTAACAAAGTTCCTGAGAGAGAAGCCCAGAAGTTTCTGGAAGGCCTTAGGATGCAAGCTGATCTGTTTCCCTGGCTGGAGTGAGTCTGTGCCTGCTCACATCTACAAAAATTCTTGGGCATCTTTCTCATCATTACCTGGCTCTGATAACCTCACAGGGCCACAGAGGACAATGTCAAACTGGACAAAGCAAGAAATAAGCTCTAAATGTAAGACAACATTCGAGAGTAGGCTCAACTGTTGCCCACCTCACTTTCAAGATCATTTCTAATCCTCCCATGGCCAAATCAATACCAGGTCTCATTTCTTGCTTCTCCTGTCTGGAACACTTGATAGTCATCCTTGAAAAAAGGTTTTCCTGTTGTTTCTAAACACACTGCTCTCCTCATTCCTCTTCTATCTCTTTGAGTTTTTCTGATTCACCATGTACCCAAGATTGTGGATGTTTCCCAAGAATAAGTTCTTTAGCCTTTGCTCTTTCTTAAAATATACTTAATAAAGTATTCACTCTCGTAGCTTTAAAACTTATGGCTCTGTACTAAAACTAAATACACATTTTCCTCTCTGACCTTTCTCACAATTCCACCAGAATATCTCCATTACTCAGTAGTCACTTCCTGTCCATCATCCTGCTTTTACTTCCAAGTCTGAAACCAAAATGAATACATATCCCAATAAAAGTGTCAAGACACAAACAGGAAATGTACAAAATAAAAAAGACAAATGACTAACAAGCATAAAATGCTAGAAACCACTAGTTTGCATAGAAATGTAAATCAAAACAAAAAGACAAACCATTTATACCTATCATATTGTCAAAGACTACTTTAAAAAGAAAATTATTATGAAAAACGTTGGTAGGAGTGCAAAGAATCAGTTACTCTAATACACTGTGGGCAGAAGAGGAACTTGACAAAACTTTTCTGAAATACAATTTAATAATATGTATCAAAAGTTTTAAAACAATGTAATAATTATGACCCAGTGATTTTCTTCCACCAAATATTTTAGGGCTACTTGCATACCATATACACTGTATGCATTACACACAACCTTTTTATATAAGTAAGACTTAGAAATAATGTAATTGTGCAAAAAAGTTGAAGAGATTGGATTAAAAATGGCATATTTACACAATTAAATATTATATAGCCAAACAATGTAATTACGGAGGGATTTTAATACTGAAAAATGTTCTTGATACATTTATCATCAAGTCACTTTTATATTATATGAAAAATAATATAGGGGATGATACAGAAGGGCATAGACTGTCACATTTTATGTGCAAAAATTTATATCTGTGTGTTTATAGAATACACACACACACACAAGAGAGAGAGAGAGAGAGAGAGAGAGAGAGAGAGAGAGAGAGAGAGAGAGTAACAGCATAGATTGAAGAGTAGACTTATTTCCATAATGAGTGTGTTTGGTTTTATAGTAAGAAAACAGTATTTCAAAAAACAATATATTCATTTCCCCCTCTAAAATAAGTTGCTTTTCTGAATTTTTCACAATATTCATGGCATTTTTATTCTTGGTCTTGTATATTAATAGTCATTTTATATTTCCTTCATCTAGTACTTTATAAAATATTACCCAAATGTAATTTTATTTTGTTGATACTGGGGATTGAACTCAGGGGTACTCTCACTCCAAGCTTACCTCCTGCCTTTTTAATATTTTATTTTAAAACAGAGTCTTGCTAAGTTGTTGAGGCTGGTCTTGAACCTGAGACCCTCCTGTCAAGTACTGGGATTACAGGTGTGTGCCACAGCACTTGGTCAAATATAATTTTTGTAAACTTTTTTTCTAATTTTCATCTTACTGACAGAAT
Organism: Muscardinus avellanarius; assembly: GCF_963383645.1. NCBI lineage: Eukaryota > Metazoa > Chordata > Mammalia > Rodentia > Gliridae > Muscardinus > Muscardinus avellanarius. Next base: position 34,879,166 of record NC_137798.1, read on the forward strand.
TGTCTTTATTAAAAATTTTGTTTTCAAATAAATGTCCATGCTGTAAACTTGCCCATGTAGAGAAGGAGTATTTTGATCTCTGCCCTTCTTGCTGTTCACACAGTAGAGGAAAACTTATTTTGTGAAAATTTACTAAGTTGTATACCTATGAATTGTGTTATATTGAATATATGTTCCATTTTGGTACAAAGTAAGCAAATCAAAATAAGATAAAAATCAGTGTATTATCTACAAGATAAAGTTCTAAATCCTTAGTTTAACATTCAAATCCGCCTATAATCTGATTCCAATCCTCCTTAACCAGGATCATTTCCAAAACTCCTCATAATAACAGCTGCTTAGAGCACTGGTCCTGTTGTTTCCATATTTGGATGCCAATTTTGAAAGTGATAATAAAGAGACTGATGATAGCACCAAATAAGGACGATGTTCACAAGTCCCTGCTGCAAATCCACCAGAGCTGACAGCTTCCTGCCACCAGTGGAAGAGATTGAATCTCTTAGTTACCACCCATCCCAGGATAAATCCCTTTCCTTTCCTCACCTCTTCCTCCTTCCTCCCTATCTCCTTTTCTCTCTCTTGCATAAATCAACCAAAGTCTGCTTCTATTGCCTACAGCACAAACAATCTAATTGCTCAACATTATTTATCTGGAGCATGTGTTAGGGCTGAAATTTGAATCCAAGTAGATGACTGTAAATCACATGCTCTTAACACTATGCTTTTTCGAGTACTGCTTCAGGACTCAGACACACCTCTGGTTTTTACTGCTTAAATGCATGCCTATTGTCTTTTATTAAATTTGTAGAAACCTTTCTTTTCTACTAAAATATCCGTCCTCTGCCTTCTATGACAACTCCCAAATCTATTCAAATACTCCCTCTGGCCACCATGATATCTACTTCTTCTAAAACATTCATTAAATCCTTTAAGCCACAGGGACACTCTCTCTATGACACTTATTATTTACTGCTGGAATTTGAGACATGGAAGAGTCAAACCAAGAATTACTCTCTAGATTGAAAAGTCACCATTGGTTCCTTATGACTTACAAGATAAAATCTAACCCGCAGAAATACCATGCTAGGCATTTTTTTCAGTCTGGTCTAAGTCTACTTTCCTCTTTATATGCTTTTCCCCCCCTTTCTCCCTAGAGCATCCTCTCTATTCAATTCTTGCCCTCCATTTCCAGCGATAAAGACCACCTTCTCCTCCCCTAAGCAGGTGAAAATTTTGCAGTTATTTGACATCATGCTCTAAGAAACTGCTTCATTCACAAGGGTAATATTGATTTCTTATAAAACTTTCCTGGGACTTTTTCATTGTCTTGCACAAAAAGCTGTATTAGTACTATAGGTATATACATTCTATCACTGCTAAAAACTATGAACAAAATAGAAAACTGTATATACCTTCTTTGATCTTTTTTTCTGAAACAGGAAAGGGCATTGTTTCATTATCACTGATACTTTTTTTCTCAAAGCAAAACAAAACAAAGCAACAACAAAATGATCACATTGTAGAAAATATGATGGAATACTTGTAAGCTAAAATAACACTGCTGGAAATGAATCATTTGAGAGCAAATATATTAGAAGATATATAAATGTCCTTTCATGTTTCTAAAGAAAGATGATGCTAAGAGCCTAGAGTTTGTTGTTCTAAACATGTATTAAATGCGCCACCTCAACTTGTCCCTGGGACACAATGACTTTTGATATTAAATTTCATATTAGCCACTACCACTTTTCTCTAAGGAAAGATTAAACAAGTTCTGCTGCTTTCTTAGTTTGGTACCAACTCAAATAGATATTTGGCATACTGTGAGTTTAAGATTATTTCAGACATGGGGACTCAATACAGAAATTCTTTGTAGCAACATCCCCAGATGTTAGAACTTTTCCACTCTGCAGAGATGTCTGAATACTTATACGTGGGAGTGACACTTCTCCAGGAAGCCTGGAGACCTATCTGTTTACTACCTGGCACCCAAGTTAAAGTGTAAGTGTGGGTAGATTTCACCGCTTGTTTAGGTTTCACCAGTATAATTACTCACTGTTAGACAATAAGAAATGGAAAACACTTAAGTGGCTTTTTTTATACCTGAAACTGTTGATTTTGTTTTGTCAATGAGGGCTTTCATTAAGAGCCACTAAAGGTTAGCCTCTCTCAATTGATGTAGTGGTAACAATTTACTCTCTCCTGCCATTGTGAAGATAGAATGAAAAGAACCTGTCCTTCAGTCTGTTTGTGGTAGAGATTTTTTTTTAAGTATAAACATTGCATTCCTCTGCTTACTTGAGGATGCAAGGTCATTAACAGGGCACTTGAGCAGATTGGAATTACAGTCAATTGAGACGTTGAAACATCCTAAATGGCCTAATGCAGCAACTAAGTGCTTCTTAAATTCCGAAACTTTTACTTGAGCACTGCAATCATGCATTTCCATTGCCTCTGGTAAATGCTATTTTATATGGTTTTGTGTGAGGAAGCAACACAAATTTAAACCACTGTGTTTACGTTTTTTGCTTAGCAACAATAATTTGTCAAAAATGTAACTGGAAGATTTGATTTTCAGTTAATTATATATGGTTTCATACTAAAATTTATAGAAAATTTGTGGAAAGGAAGTTTGGCATTACAGCTAATGTCAACATAATTTACCTCGGAATTCTGTACTAGTTTGTACTGTTATAGGTATGTATGTGCAACATGGCCATTTGTAGGCATCAATGATGTAAAATATAAGGTGCTTGCTGTTCCTCTACAGATATACACATCATCATCATCATCATCATCATCATCATTGTCATCATTATCATCAGAGATTATCAAATTTATCTTAGGCCATATAAAATTCACTATATGAAAATAATACATATGTAAATTTTTGTAACAAACCACCATAGCAGACATCATCATGAAGTAGTAAGGAGATCAGGATTTTAGTCCTAGTATTGTCTTTCACCAAAAGTAGAATCAAGGTCATTTGAATTTTCTTCCTCTTCCACATCTTTGATCATGCTTTGGTACAAAGTTTACTGAATAATAATATGCATTTTTGAAATGACTAAATATATACTTACAGAGTGGTCTATTCAAAGCCATTATAGACTAGTAAGCAAGTCATTTGATGACTTCTAAGCTTATGTACAGCTTGGAAACTATGATGTTATATGTACTTATACATTTCTGGAGCCATTTTTCATTTAATCACAATCCATAATACTAATGATTTTAACAGTATGGGTTAGGAAATGCAGTTTCTGTTAAGAACAATAAAAGAATAAGAGAGACAGAGAGCAGGGTAATTTGTGATAAAGGAATACTTAGTTTTATAAAATAAGCTCAGGAGCTAAATGACATATGTCGATGAACATTATATTGGTAATTAGTTCAAAGTTATGAGGGACTTGAAAGTCTAGATTTCAAAAGGAGGTGGAAATTAACTGTGAACTAGGAAATAAGATGCCAGCAATACAGGTGTAGACATCTTTTTGAGATCAGAGTTAAAGGGGCAAAAGGAAATGAGGTGGCAATTAAGTAATCAGTTGCTGTCAAGATTATAGTTTTTTCAAGAAGACAGTCTAGGTCAAGGTCAAAGGTAAAGGTAAGGTTGAACAAAATAGGTATCAGACTTTTTCTTAGATAAATATATCTAAAAATTTGCATAGAATTTAGACTAGGGCAGCAATGCATACTTTGTAAACACACAAATTCTCCAACCTCATACTAGTAAATAATATGTTTAAAAATCATTTGTGAATACCTGGCATGGCCCCAGAATAATACTGAGAAAACAACACCTCTTTTATCATGCTTTGGTACAAAGTCTACTGAATAATAATATGCATTTTTGAAATGACTAAATATATACTTACAGAGCGGTCTATTCAAAGCCATTATAGACTAGTAAGCAAGTAATAAATGTTCAGAAGTCAGTAACTGCACATTCCTGTAATACACAGCTGTCACCTTCAATAGATTAAATAATTCAATTGCTCAAACATGGTTTTCTTTCTCTCTTTCTCTTGCCATGCTGGTGATCAACCCAGGGCCTTGCATAGTCTAGGCCAGTGCTCTACCACTGAGCTACACCGCTCCTCAACCACGGTCTTGAACCAGTACTTATACCTTATAGATGGAGCATGGCTTAAGTTGAACATTTTAAATCTAGTCTTGAAAATGCAGAGAAAAATCATTTACCTTTCTTAAATAGAAGTTTTGAATTCAATATTCAGCTATTATTTGCAAATTTTTTTGGTACCAAATCCCATTGCTGGAATACATTTATAGCAGGTAAAATACATCTTTGTATGGCAAATAAGATGTCCGACTTAATATAATTTAACCATGAAATAAATTCTTAAGGGAGAGAGGAAGATTATCACATTAACGTTTGTTAATATTCAGTCGAATTTGTTTAAAACAAAATGGCTTCTGTTACCAATCTGAACTCTAGTGACTACCTGGCAGAAGGTTTAAAATGAAACTATACTTTCCCACAGAGCAGAGCATATGAAAATGGTTATTTGTCTTCAAGAATTCAAGAGGATGCATTTCCAATAACATTTTCATGGGTGATTAAGACATTTAAATCTTAGGAGATTTTTGACTATATTTAAAAATTCACTTTACTATTTAATTCCTAGAATTTGTGAATAACTCTCATTACTCACATTTCATGATAGAAAGTCAAAAGATCAAGCTGCCTCTTTATAATTTAAAAAGTCTCCATTATTGCTCCAGTAGACAGCTGAACATTTCTTAGTGCTCTCTCTGGGGGTAAAATGATTCTATTCATGGCATTACCATACTCGAAGCTCTGTGGAGTAAAAAGTGGCAGAAAAAAAGGATAAAAAGTTGTGAGTCGTTTTCAGTGACCTCTTCACCATGCTGCCATTTTGTTTGACTCCATTCTAAGCTTGATACTGGATATTATTTTATGTTTGGCTTGACAGTACACATGGTGAAAACAATAATATTCAGTATTTTGAGAGCAATGAAGTCAATCTGCCTGATCCATCTCGTCAGACGTAATGTCCTCAATTTGCTATGATTTTGCTATTTTGGAGTTTGGCTAATATAACCCTATGTAGAAAAACACAGGAGAGATCACTTCTTAAGTTATATTTTTAAATAATTGGAAACCCTTCCCAATAACAATATCGTACAGCAAGATTTTGTTTCTGTTTTAGGGGAGGAAATTAAGTTTGTATCTCAACCACCCTTTCATTTTCTGAACCCCTCCTTTCTTTCTCCCTATCTGTCAAACCTCTTTTTCTAAGGGTTTCTTTTCCTCAGTTTAATAATTTTCAATTCTCTCACACTGGGACAATTTGCCTTCACCATTCGCCTTCTGAAAAAAACAATAAATAAACAAAAAACATTGTCTCCCTTCTGTTTCCTCCTCAGCATCACTGACTAAGCAATTGGTTTCATCTCAAATGTCTATTAGCTCATCCCACATCCACCTCTCAAGCCCTGCCCTCTGCTTTCTCCTCCTCTCTCTCCAGGGACAACTTTACTGAGGCCCTTAGTGATCAACTGCAAAGTACAGTTTTGTCTCTATCACACAGTCCTTCAGTGAACATTGGTGGTCTTTTTCTCTCTTGCAATTTTTCTGTTTCCTTATCGTCCCAGGCACTCTACACACCTGGTTCTTTTTGTGCCCTTCCTTCCTTCCTTCCTTCCTTCCTTCCTTCCTTCCTTCCTTCCTCCTTCCCTCCCTTTCTTTCTTTCTCTCTTTCTTTCTTTCTTCTTTTTTTTTTTCATCTGTCACAAAGTTTGGCCCTAAAGTGAGTTCAGGGAAGCATTATATTGCTTCCTGTGTGATTTCATTTACTCTCATGACTTCAAGTATATTTGATCGATATGTGGATGGCTCCCAAATCTCCATTTCAAGCTCAGACTTTTATCTGCACTGCATACTCTGTATCCTTCACTACAAATATCCCACTAGCACCTAAACTCAAGTCCAGAGAAAAATTCACCATCTCTTTCCTAAATAAGATCTCAACCTGTGTTTTTTTTTTTTTTGGGGGGGTGTCTAACTTGGCTGTATCAATTTCTATTTCATCACTAAAACTAGAAGCCTAATTCTTGACTTTTTCATTCTTGTTTTCTCTGTATGGTTGAAACCAAGAAGTACTATATTTCATCAATTGTACATGTGTATTTTTTTTTTTTTGTGGTGGTACTGGTGTTCTTGGAAACCCTTCTACCTCCGGGCTACACTCCCAGACCTATTTTATACTTTTTATTTGGAAACAGGGTCTCTTAAGCCAGAGCAGCTGGCTTTGAACCTGCGCGATCCTCCTGTCTCTGCCTCCCAAGCGTGGGGATTACAAGCGTGAGCCACCACGCCCGGCTGTACATGTATACTTTATAGTTTAACATCTTTGTAATCAGAGTACATTACAATAAACAACAATCAATGTATTATAAGAGTTTGTGATACCAAAAATAATTGTGTCCCATGGTCCTATTCATGATGCCTTACACTGGATGAAATATAGCACCTCAGAAATCTATCTTAGTATTTCTTTCTTTTTTTTTTTTTCAGTACTGTAGATGGAACTCAGGGGCATTCTATCTTCGAGCTACACCCTGAGACTTACATTTTATTCTTTATTTTGAAACGGACTCACTGAATTGCAAAGAGCCTCAGCAGGTAGTAGCTGAATCTATCCATGACCCAAAATCCCCTGTCTCAGCCTCCTAAATGCTGGGATTACAAGCGTGCACCACCATACCTGGCATATCTCAATATTTCTGCTTCAGCACTACTTTTCCAGTTGGAGTCTCCCTAAAGGATACTGATGAAAGAAATTAAAATAGATGCAGAGAAATAAAAAGGGATATGATGTTTATGTATAAGATAAATTGACATTATGTCAATATAACCCAAAGTGAACTATAGCTTTAATGAAACTCCTTCCAAAATCCTATTTTTTCACAGTAGAAAAATATCCTAAAATTCATCTAGAGCCACAAAGACTGCCAAAGAGATAACAGACTTTGAGCAAGAACAAACCTGAAGACACACATTTCCTGATTTTATAATTTATTACAATGATACAGTAATCAAAGCAGTCTGGGATTAGAATTAAGGTAGACATATAGGCCAATGTCACAGAACAGAGAACCCAGAAATAAACCCACATGTGTGTGGTCATTTGTATGTTGACAGAAGTTCCAAGAATACACACACGGAAAGAAGAATCTTTTTAATTACATGCAAAAGAATTAGAGTGGACCCTCATCTCACATCCTACTCAAGAATCAACTCAAAATGATTAAAAATTATTCATAAGCCCTGAAACTAAAACTTCTATAGGAAAACATGGTGGGGGGAGCACATGGGCCTTGACCTTGACAATTATTTCTTAGCTATAATACTAAGATCATAGGCAACAAGAGTAAAATAGTAAAGCAACATTTCATAAAATTAAAAAGCTTCTGCACGCTGGGCATGGTGGCACATGTTTGTAATCCCAGCATTTGGGAGCCTGAGACCAGAGGATTATGGTTCTGGGACAGCCTCAGCTACTTAGTGAGGCCCTCTGCAACTTAGTGAGACTCTGTTTCAAAATAAAAAATAAAATAGGGTACGGGATGTAGCTCGAAGGTCGAATGTCCCTGGGTTCCATCCCAAGATCCCACCCCCACCCCACAAAGCTTCTGCATAGCCAAGGAAACAGTCAGCAAAATGAAAGGAATGAGAGAAAATATCAGCAAACCATATATCTAATAAAGGACTGATAGCCAAAATATATAAAGAACTCTCACAAATCAACAGCAATAAGCAAAAGAGCACGAAAAACAGATACATTTAAAATAGGTAAAGGACCAGAATAGACATGTGAATGACCAACAGATAAACAAAAAGTTGCTCAAAATCTCTAATCCTCAGGAAAATGCAAATAAACCACAATGAGGAATCACCTCACACCTGTTAGGGTCTCTTTTTTTCAAAACAGCCAAAGATAACAAATGCTGGTGAGGATGAGGAAAAGGTAGCCCTTATACCCTGTTTCTGGAAATGGAAATTGGTGCAGCCACTCTGGAAAACAATTCCCTTCCATATCACGTACCTGCCCTGATGAAGTGATACCTCTACTAGGATCTGAAGGAGGCTCACTAGATTAAAATACAAGAGAAGAAGCCAGGCGTGGTGGTGCACTCTTGTAATACCAGCATTCCGGAAGCTGACGCTGGAAGATCGCAGTTAGCAGACAGCCTCAGCTACTTAGTGAGGTCCTTCGTAACTCATTGAGATTCTGTTTAAAAAAAAAAAAAGACTAAAAATCAGGGCTGGGTGTGTAGCTGGGTGGTACAATGCCCCTTGGTTCCATCCCTAGTATTGCAAAAAAAAAAAAAAAAAAAAGTAAGAAAGACAGGAGAATATTTTTGGCAAACAATCTCACACATGCAAAGTTTCTGTGGCAGTAGGAATGGTTTAAAAATGGCCAGTGTTAAGAAAAAAAAAATATGGCCAGTGTGAGGTTGAAGTGGAGTCTGTATGGGAGGGCATAAGATGAGGGCCAAAGGAATTTTGGGAACAGAGAGTACAGGGCTGCACCGGTCAACCAAGGAAGTTTTCTCTTTAGCCTTAGGGCAAAGGAAAGCAACAGGAATGTTTAAATACTAGGCACAGGGTGTCACATGGTGAGGTGTGCATTTTGTAAAGGTCCTCTGTCTTGATTTTAGGAGAACTAGAGAGGACACAGGAAGTCAACTATGTTTCTTACACAAATTAGAGGAAATGATATGGTATACAGAACGCACACAGAAATTATATATAGTTGGGCAGTCTTTAGATAGATCCAGATCCTTGCATTTGCAGACAGCGTGGATATATGTGGAGAATGTATAAACATCTTGACAAGCATGAGTCCTCTCCCATCACTTCCAAACCAGGTCTCCCAAAGAAGGTTGCCAAAGAACTCTACGCTACACACAAAGCCCATCCCCTTTCAAACTTTAAAATCCACCCAAAGCTTGTACTTAAGACTTATATTCTTATTATAGTATTCTCAATCGTATATTATTACCTATCTTTATACTTTTTACTATTAATTTAATGTTATGTATTTAATATAAACATCAAATTCCAATCTTAAAAATAAAGACAAAACAAAAAGCACGCAAAACTTGTTCTATAGACTTAATAAGTAGGTTGTGGTAAGTAGAGAAGATTACACTTTGGGCCGAGCAGCATCAACTCTACCCTCTGGAACAATGCCCTCTTTTATGTACTGCAGTTCATATGGGTATCAGAGTGGAACTGTGTAATGACAGCCCTAATAGCTACCAGTCATAAAGCAACAACAGGAGAACAAATGTTGAGACTTGAAAGTTGGAGGGATCAATAGCGAGATAGCATTTGTTATATGAGAGCTGAAATTAGAGCTTCAAAGAAATACTGCCGAAAGCAAAATAAATTAGGTCATTTAGTGTGCTCGAAAAACAACGTATTTTAAAGTTTAAATCCCAGCATACATGGGTATATTTCTGTCACTGCTCATCTGGTTTAAAGGATTTACCCATTCTAAACTCTAAACTCTATCCTCTGGTCATTTTACAGTTTAGGCTACCCTAAACTGATATATATATATATATATATATATATATATATATATATATATATATATATATATATATTTTATACATTACTCTTTTCTGAGGGCACGGGTTTTTCATGCATATTAAAGTTGGAAGTTATTTATCTTTTTTATTCCTAGCATCTAGAAAGTCATATTGAACACGGTGAATACTTAAAGATGTTTGTTAATCTGGTAAACGTGAATAAATGTAGAGAGTGTCAGGTGCTACCTTTTCTGAGAGCTCTTTACTATCTACTTTCATCTTTTTCTCTTTTTCTGCATGACGCTCACTGTTTTCTGATTTATAGTATTTGTAACCTTAGTCTCATCTATTTTCCTCATAGAATATGTACTTCATGAGGGCAAGGACTTTGGCTCGGGCCCCAAAGAGAGCCTAGAACAGAATAATGCTCAAATATAGTTGATAAATAAATAAATAAATAATATTTTTTTAGTGATTGCTTTTTTATTTTTCAGCACTTGATAAGAGAACATCATGAAGCTGAGAAATTATCACTCTCTAGTTGTGATTCATCAGGTCTCACCAGAGAAACAAAATATGTGTACACACACACACACACACACACACACACACACGCATAGATATGGATATTGGTAGATAAATATTTTAATTTATGTGTCTATCTATCTAGAGAGATTTATTTGAAGCAATTGACTCATGCCATCTTGGGGACTAGAAAGCCTAAAATCAGGATTCACTCATGGGCTAGGAATTACACCAATCGTTTACTCTTCTGGGGACTTCATTTTTTAATAACCATCAATTGATCTACTGACTTAAAAATAATTTATATCTAAAAATACCTTCATGGCAACATCTGGATGGGTGTTTGATCCAACCACTGGACACCATAGCTTGGCCAAGTTTACAGACACAACCAACCATCATGTGAGAGAAGAAGCCAAGCCTAATCCCTAAGTATTGTTTCTAATTGGTGGCTTGCCAATAGGGAGTGGAGATGCAGCTTGTCCAGCTGCTGCCGGCAGAGGGCACCCTCGGGCATTGATGTTGAGGGTCTCAATCTGTGTCCCACCTACTCTATGTGGAATCTGTAGCCCACCAGCAAAAGCAACACTTGGGAGCTTAACTCTCAGGCACCACACTGATCTAAAGAACCCGCACGCCAAGTGACAGGATTGCCAGGGCATGTCTGTGCTGCGATGCCCTTCTTTGGAAATTTGAACAAAGAAGTCTTCAGGTTCCATGCACTCCAGGTTTCCTCACCCTTCATCGGCCTTAGATGTTACTAACTAACTAACTAACTAACACTTTTGAGGGTAGAAAAGGGACGTGTGTAGGTTGGCTGTCCTCCTTTTCTCGATTTGAAGGGAACACTTGACCTTTATCAAGACAGGCATAGTGTAAGAGTCTCTATCAAACTGGAGAAGTCAACCTATGTTTCACTTTAATGTAAGCCCTGGAGGAAAATGCAGAAAAAACTTCGGTGGACCACACCTGCTGAAGACCTGTGCCCTTCATCTTTGGGACCTTGGGTAGATACAGTTAACCTTTGGCTGCAGCTTCCTGCCCTGTGGATTACATCAGAATCTTCAAGTGCCAAAATTGTGTTATGGAATGGGATGATACCTACAATTTTTTTTTTTTTTTTGCAGTACTGGGGATGGAACCCAGGGGAATTCTATCTCTGAGCTACGTCCCCAGTCCTATTTTTTATTCTTTATTTTGAAACAGGGTCTCACTGAGTTGCAAGTGGCCTCACTTTTGCCACATGGGAATTCACTGGTATGCTTTACTGCACAAGAAAAATGTCAAAGACCCACATAAGAAAACATTATGTCTTCTCACAGAATGTATTTTCATCAGGATCACCAAATCCTGAAGTTTCATTCCTGGAAATTAAGAAAAAGCTAGCCCTTTAGATCTATGAATAAATTAATAAGGACAAGTTGGGTGATGGAGAAAATATGTACACATGTTGAATTAGATGGTAGCATGGGAGTTTGGAGAGGAGATGGAATGAAATTCGGTTAATAGTGGCCTGTAAGTCATGGCTTGTCTAGAGCAAACTGTGCACAGTTCTATATAAAAGAAGGTGCTTGGCCAGAGTGTTGGGCTGAGTGGTTTGAGATAAGCAGAGATAAAAGATTCTGCTGCTTGATGAGCAAACGGTGCTCTTTAGAGAAAGTCTCCTTCCAGGTTTACCTCGATTCTCCCTATGTCTCTCCTTCTGTAGGGCCTCTACTGATGGGGGCCAGGTGCCATCACCACTTACTTGAATGAATGCAGTAACCTTCAAACCAGCCTCCACGCTCAGTTCTGTTGCCCGGTACAGCTGGGTTTTCTTCTAATTCAAGTATTATCACATGTTTCTATTTGTACTTTTCCCACCACATTTAGGATCGTACTAAATTTCACACAACAGAGTTTTATTCAGCCATGAAGAAAAGTAAAATTATGTCATTTGCAACAAAATGGATGGCGCTGGAGAACATCATGCTAAGTGAGATTAGCCAGACTCAGAAAGATTAAAGTCTGTATGTTTTCTCTGATATGTAGAGGCTAAGGAGAAGAAGGAAAGAGAAGGGACCTTATGAAAACAAGAGAAGGACCATTGAATGGTATAAGGGGCATGGGGAAAGAAAGGAAGGGCAAGTCTGGGGAGGGAAACAGACCAAATAATGTTATGTACATATGTGAAAATATCACTGGGAATTTATCTTGTACAATTAGAATGCACCAATGTAAAAATTTTAAAAAAAAGCACAACCATATTTCTCTCTGTGACCTATCTTCTTTCCAATACCACGTCTCTCAATTTTTTAAATAATTCAATGTATTTCATGGGGCACATTGCCCCCTGTCATTTCCCACATACTAGAGTCTTCTTTGTTTAAGAATCTTCTGGTAGGTTAGAATCTGCCCTGAGCATTCTCCATATGGTGAGCTGTTTCTCATGCTTTATTCTCAGAGATGTTTCCTAAAGCAATCTGGGAGCATTCATCATAGAAAACACAATTTAAACATAGGCAGTTTAAGATAAAGAACAATGAACTGTGACAAAAGAATACTTATCCCGGGCGTGGTGGCGCACACTTGTAATCCCTGCTTGGGAGGCTGAGACAGGAGGATCGCATATGTTCGAAGCCAGCCTCAGCTACTTAGTGAGGCTCTCAGCAACTTATTGAGACCTTGTTTCCTAATAAAATATAAAATAGGTCTGGGAGTATAGTTTGGAGGTAGAAAGCCTCTGGGTTCCACCCCCAATAACACCAAAAAAAAAAAAAAAAAAAAAAACTTGCACGCCAGTTGTGGTGGTGTGTTCTGGTCATCTATTCAGGATTTAGGAGACTCTATCAAGAGACTGCAGGTTAAGGCCAGCCTCAGCAACTTAGGCCCTCAACAATTTAGCAAGACCCTGTTTCAAATAAAAAAAAAATAGGCCTGAGGGTATAGCTCAGGAGGTCAATCCCCAGTACCACCACCACCACCACACACACACACACACATTAAAAAAACCTCTACAAGTTGCCTTAGGGATCAGGAAAGTACTTAATAAAAGGGAAGACATAAGAATACTTCAGACCTCTTGGGACAAAGTATAGCTGAGTTACCAAAGAGCAGAGAAGTTCTTGTATTACTAGGTTGGAACTGGCTTGGAGCTGCCAGGTAAACGGCTGGAGAACGGGACAGGTGGACTGTGATCAGTAATGCATAGCCAAGTATGCACTAGGAGTTTGGCAGCCCCAGGGATAGAAGGCCTTTGCAGCCCAAGAGCTGTGGGAGGGGGGAAGGTGGGCAGAAAGAATGATCTCAAGGTGTGTGACGCTCTGGGCCAAGGGAAACTGCATCTGCAGACTTGGTGGGTTGGGTGCTGGTACAGGCTGCTGTCAGGTCATAAGGCTGTAAGGTTATAGGTCTAGGCTCTCAGCCAAGACTCTTCCATGGGACACCCTTACACTCGTACCATGAACCCACTCTCCATCCCCTGACAATCCCCAGAAATGAGAGAAAGCCTTCTCCTTCTGCAATCTTCTTCCAGCACCTTAAGTAAATTTTTCAAAAATTTCTCCTCCCAAATCAGGCTAAGTACCATGAATATGAAGAACGAAGGTGGACTCACAATTCTACGCAAGTATAAATATATACAAGAGCTTGCTCTGGTGTTTCATAATATAATCAATAGCTTATGTAATAAATATTGAAAATTTCTAATGATTTCTTTTTATTTTTTAGTGAAGACTATCTTTTAGTCCAAACAATAGAGTTTTGTTTTGTGGTACTGGGGACTGAACCTAGAGTGGGTTCTACCTCTGAGCTATACCCCAGACCTTTTAATTTTTTAGTTTTTAATTTTGAAACAGAGTTTCATTAATCTGCCAAGGCTGGCCTTGAATTTGTAACCCTCCTGTCTTAACTTCCCAAGTTACTAGGATCAATCACACACCCATCCTGAAAAAGCAGTAGATGAGGAAAGCTAGAGAAAATAAGGAAAAAATAACATCTACACTCTCGATATATTAGACAAAATTATCTGTATCATAGTTTTGGTTGTATCATCAGTCTATTTCTGTTTCTTGATTTATGCTTTTTTGTTAACATTTCAACAAAATTATTTTCCTGTATTTTAACAAAAGTACTCATTTAACTGTAAACGCACATAATACTTTATCATATGGTCATATCATGCATTACTCAAAATGCTACCTTTTTAATGCCCAATTAGATATTTCTTTTAAACTTTATTTTATTAAAATATTTAGTGCAACTTATTTGCATATAGGTAGTTGACCACATTTCTAATTATTTTACTTGCTTAGATTCCTAGAAATAGAATCAGTGGGTCAAATATCACAGATGCTTACCAAAACAGCTTTGTTATTGTTATGTCTAAGTATTTATCCCACTGTAGGCAGTGGATACCACACCTATTTAAAATCTTTAAAACTAAATATGTAGATTTTTGGTGTCTTCTCACTATTTTACTATTGTTTTAATTTGTACTTCTTTAACACTTTTGAGTTTGAAAATGTTTTGGTTGTTAGCCACTTATTCTCCCTCTGTTCTGGATTGTTTTTTCTTGCCTTTTGACCATTCTTATATAGGGCTTACGTTGTATTTTCTAATTAGCAAGTTTGTTATATATATTTTTCAAGTTCTTTTTTGGCTTGTTAATTTTGTTTGTAAGATTTTTTGACCTGTGGCTACTTATTTTACATCTGAATAGAATCAAATCTCTAAATTTGTTTTATGATAATATCTATTGCTGTTAAATGTAGAAAGTTGTTCACCAAAATATTTTTTGCCCATTAAATGTGAATTTTTATTAGTTCAGAAAGGTGAACTACAATACAGTAGTTCAGTTTATGTGCCAATTTTTTTATTATTCTTTTATTAGTGCATTGTAATTATACATCATAATGAGGTTCAAAGTAATACAAACATACACGCACACAGCACTTGGTGTTTCCTCCATCAAAAAACGTACATTCTCATTTCTATTTTCTTAGATTTTTTTTACCCTTGCAATTTCTTAGGCAATCTTAGAATATTGTGAAATGTGATGATCAAAACTGACTTTTTAAAACCAGTTTTTTTATTCAACAGGCTTACAATGAAGATTATCTATACTGTGAAGACAATCTTCCAGGAACTGAATAAAACAGCAGTAAGATAAAATATGCCTTAAGATCCTATATTTTAGTGAGGCCAATATCCTATCTCCATTGATTAAACAATCATAATTTTTCTTAATTAGTTTTTGTGATCTTAATGTTTTTTATATATGAAATATTTGCTCTAGAACCTTTGTTCTGTTTCTTTGACAGACCCTTTTTTCTTTTTTCCCAGTAGTAAGCTTTTTTTTTTAGTATTGTTATACATATAAATACAAGGTAGACCCAGATTCTTCTATTTTTATTCTTTTGCAAAAATCTTTTATCGTCGGGTGTGGTGGCGCACACTTGTAATCCCAGCATTTGGGAGGCTGAGACAGTAGGATCACAGCAGACAGCCTCAGCTGCTTAGTGAGGCTCTTTGCAACTGAGTGAGATGTTTCAAAATAAATAATGAAAAAAAGAACTGGAGGTATAGCTTGGACATAGAAGGCCTCTGGGTTCCATTCCCCGTACCGCAAAAAAAAAAAAAAAAAAAAAAAAAAAAAAATCTTTTCTTTAGTCAAGCCAATTTATTTTACAAAAAAAAAAAATGCTTTCAAAACCCCTTACTGGAGTTTTGATTATTAGTTAATTATACTTACACATTTATTTGATAATAATAAACATTTTAATAATTGCATTTTTCTTTTTTGTGGGTCTGGGGATGGAACCCAGAGGCATTTGACCTCCGAGCTACACCCCCTGCCCAATTTTTTATTCTTTATTTTGAAAACGGGTCTCACTGAGTTGCAGAGGGCCTCACTAAGTAACTGAGGCTGTCCGCGAACCACGATCCTCTGGTCTCAGCCTCCCAAATGCTGGGATTACAAGCGTGCGCCACCACGCCCAGCTAATTGCATTATTTTTATTCATGAATATTGTAACACATACTTCTTGGTCAAATTGTGCTGGTTTTCTTCCGATAGATTTCTCACATTTTTATTAAAAAATCAGATTTTATAAGATTTTTGTCTAATAAAATAGATTTTCTCATTACATTCATTAAATTGCTAATAATGCTTTTATAGAAAAGATCTATAAGGTCAGATATTTATCATGTGCCCATTAATTTTTAGTATACTTTTTTTTTTTTTGGTGGTACTGGGTTTCCTGGAAGCCCTTCTTCCTCCGGGCTACACTCCCAGACCTATTTTATATTTTTGAAACAGGGCTTCTTACGCTAGCGTGGCTGGCTTCGAACCTGCGCGATCCTCCTGTCTCCGCCTCCCAAGCGCGGGGATTACAAGCGTGCGCCACCACGTCCGGCGCATAGTATACTTTTATTAATTTTATATATCTTTGCTTAATTCTCAAAGTTTCAGATATACAGTGATAGATACCATGTGCCAGTAATCTTGTTTTATAGTTACAACTTTGTTTCACTCATTATCAAAAACATTAAAACTTGTGAAACATTATTAAACAATAAAGTTTACAGAAGAAAAATTTATTTGTTTACAATATATTTTTTTAACATGATCTAAAATAAAGAGGAAAATATACTTCCCTATAATCAATAACCTATGGACATCATAAACTAAAAATTACAGTCATAAAATAAGTGAAGCATGAACAGATAATAATGTTAATTAAGATAACATATTAAAGATCCAGGAATAATTCTATATGTAATTATGTTCATTTAAAACAAAGGAAAAAGGAACTAGATATTATTCTCTATTATATAATATTAAAATCTTTATTTGATGAAATAACATTTCTATTTCCACAGAGAACAATGATACCTGGATTCTTATTACTTTATCATCTTATAGAATCATAATACTAGAAAGCGTCAAACTCTAAAAAGCTAATTGCAGTATACAACAATGATCCAAACCCCAAGTTTGAAGAAACATAATCTAAAGTATTTTCTACAGTTCTAAAAACTAAAAACACTTAGGTATAAAAGCATGGAAGATTTTCCATTCTTAATAACAGTTACCATGGCAGATGGAAAACAGAGGAATAGTCACTCTTTTCAGGCACAAAGACTTTTTCTGAACTCACCAGCCATTTTTGATGATGCTATCCACCTTTGGCTATTCCATCGTTTCCAGAAATATGGAGCTGAGCTGTAAGAGTCAGTAGTTATTGTACATATAGCTTAGCACATGTTCCCTGTGCAGAGCCATCCACCCCAAGGCGAGGGAACAAGATTTCCAAAGGCAAAAAGATAATAAAGAACAGAGCTTTTGATAACATGGACCAGAGCTGGATCACTCTGGGGCTGGGGGGTGTTTCTGAAAGAGCTAGAGAAGTACAAAGAGAATGAAAATCAAGATGGGAGGGGTTATCGTGAACGAGCATGTCATCAACAGAGTCAAGTGGTGGTCTTTGATGGTGCACTTATTATATTAGAAAGGGAGTGTTTGCTTTCATATTGGAATGTTCTAGAAAAAGTGGTTACATTTGTATTAAAAAGAAGGTTATATTTTATGTTACCTTAAAAAATATTTAAGTTGACTTTTAGTATTGGAAGGAGTTGGTGTGGGAGGAAGGAAGTTAGTTGGCGTTTCAAAGGAAAAATGATTTATCTAAATGTATTTATATACCCAGAACAGAGAATACGATGGATATAGAACTAAAGACATTCTGTCAGTGGACTATAATTTTAACTGCAAACCCCTTTGAAATGGTTTATAATGAGGAAAGTGCTCTGCGAACTTCAAATGTATGTATGACATAGGAACATTTACACACAAGTACACACTATGCTCATGACATATGAACATATATTCATTTATTTATTAGGACAAGACAGTTATTTTTGTGTGTGTGTGAGTATGTAGGGAGGTTGGTACTGAGGATTGAATTCAGGGACATTCTACCTTGGGGCCTCACCACAGACTTTTTTTTTTTTAAGTTTGAAACAGGTTGGTTGAGAATCTTGCTAAGTTACTGAAACTGGCCTCAAACCTGTGATCATCCTGCCTAAGCCTCCCAAATCCTGGGATTATAGGCATTCACGACCACTCCTGGCTAAGAAAGTATTTTTTAAAAGAAATCATCAAATTTTAGGAGTAATTTACCACTATAATGTGTGTTTCTGTGATTTCTCTATTGTTCTTGTTTACTCTTTCCACTTCCTGCCCATGACAGGAAGTGCATTTTCTTAAATACTGTGTTGTGTCAAGAATACCGCTGTTGTTTATGACTACAAATAATGATGATAGCAACAATTTTACTTCCATTTTAAAAGAGGCTGACCCATGGCAACGGAAATATGCATAGAGAAGAATAAAACCAAAGCACGTGTAGTACCGTTCATGGATGGATGTAGGGCACTATGTCATTTTATCAAGTGTCACAATGTCTTTTAGTTATTTTTATCTTCAATATCAGGGAAATTGCTGAAGTACAGCAGCAGTTGTTGCCTAGTCGAATGGCAAAAGAAATAAAAGTCATCTCCACAAACTATTAGATCCATGAAACATTCTAACCTTATACTTTATTAGCTATTCACACATACAGATGACAACTCTTTTAAATGAAATAGAAGTATAATCCAAAAAAGACCTACTTTTATTTTTAAAGAGCTACCAATTTTAATTAAAAATTACTCAATAAAATAATTTAGTGTATCTGTTAACTTCTGAAAAAAAAGAGTAAAGAAAAATCTAATAGTCTAAGAATTAGAACAGGATATAAAATGATACTGGGATGATTCCAGTACCTTTTGTTTATCCCTGAGTAGATTATCTGCTTTGTGAATTATTCATGACTAATTTTGAATCTCAGAGCTGAATTGCCCCACTGCCTGGTTAGCTCTGAGGCCTTTTCCTCCCACTACCCAGCTGGTGTGTGCTCAGGGAAGACAAACTCTTTTTAATACTAATCCAAGCAAAACACAATTAGGAAAGCAACTGTGCTGGAAAAATAACAATATCATGGATTACAAAGCCAAATAAGAACTATTTGAATGCCACCTATTCTTTTGAAGTATCTGAATACTCTTTCTATGTGATGCTTATATTATTGGGGTGACTCATCACGTCAGAAAAAGATCTTTAGTCTCTAAGAGACCAGCCCCATCTTTCTTTGGTCTGATCAGAATAATTGATTTGTACAGTTGACTATTTTAGAACAGGAATGGCACGACTTTCCTTGCCAATGATCAGTAGCTCCTTAGAGCTAAAGTGAATCTGATACCTACTTCTGAAGGCTGTGGAGATCCCAGCCACATCATCTTTCATTTCCTGCTACATGTGAGCGCGCGCGCACACACACACACACACACACTTTTCATGGCCCATCTCCCAGGCATGAGGCATAATAAAAAGGAAACCTTCCTTAGAAAAGAAGCAGCATCCAAGATTTGTTTTCTACTTCTCCATACACTTTTGAAGTCATCAAAGATCATCAAATAGCATTTTTTTTGTCACATTCTTAATTTGGATAGGATGGAGATGTATTTTTGTAGCATGAGTAGGTAAGATCATATACAAAGATACCATCATTTTGTCAAAGAAATAAAATTTTATTACATTCAGGAACATTATGGCTTTTTCTAAATAACAGGCATCTTTTAGAAGAGTTGAGTTCAAATGGCTTGTTTCCTTAGACATTAATGACTTACACAAACAGGTGCATAAAAAAGCAAATTTCCATAAAGCATCCATTATTCAAGAATTCCAATAGTAAAGCACTTTTTAAAAATTAGAAAAACAATATGTGCTCATTGCTAAAAATTAAACTCTGCTTATTAAAATTTTATTAATGACTAAATTTACAGCATTATTTTTCCAAGTAAACTGACTAGATAAAAATACTTTGTTTCATTGATAATTTTAGAATATATTTAAATAAGTAATCATTCTTTATGTTACAGTCTTTCTTTTGCAAACAAGATTTATAATACCACTAATTCTCATATTTGAGTTAATGTTTATTAGCAAATTACTATTAGCTGTTAAAAGTAGAGTTTCATTAAATGGCTCATAATGTAAGTGATTTGAATTAAAGCATGTGCTATAGTTTTTTATACAGTAGTCTCTTCTTTAAAAATAGCATGCCTACAGATTAGCATAATTTATTTTCAAGAAATTAATGTTCTTCTTCAGAATAATAATTATTCTCATTTTGACCTATTGAACTAGCTTCATATTTACAAAAAATAATGAAGTGTTGATCAGAATGTGGTATCTTTGGAGGCTTCTAATCACCAGCTTCACTGATCCAGGCCATTTTTTTTGTTGACCCAATGTAAATATAGTTAACTAATGAGTTACAGACCTTTAAGAAGCTTTTCTTTCTGCACTGAACTCTCCTAAGAGTTGCCTGAACTATCTTTTCTTTGTTTCATAGATGCACTTTCTCTTCCTATTTCAATCTTTTATTTTTCTGGTTGTTCAAATAAACTATCAGATTAAAAATTCAATTGATGATAAAAATTGTAACAAAACTTATCAAGGTTGTAGAGGTATGTCCACTTCCATTCCATTAATTAAGAAAATTTCTAATTGTAAATTTTAATGAAAAATTTTTCTTTTCCGCTAAATGCTCTGAAAAATTTCATGCTCTCTTTAACAATGTTGAAGCATAGAATGTGAGAACTGTGAAGGACCAAAGATATCATCAGATTTAACCCCGTTTTATTTATAAATGTGTTGATTGGGGCCCAGAGAGGTGAAGAAATGTTCATAAAGTCACACAGCTAATTAGTAGCAGACTGGTATGATATTTATATGTAGACTATAAAAATTGCTTCCTATATTTATTAATCATTAGTCATTTGTATGTATACATACATATATATATAAATGCTTTTTATTAACATTGTCAATCAGAAATGATGGTTATTTCAATGTGTTATTATCTATACTAGAAGAATCCTAGAATACACAGAGAAAATTAATGAAAAAACTGGTAAAATCTAAATGAAGTCTGAAGGTTAGTTTTAAAAGTTATGAACCAACATTCATGTCTGAGTTTTGGCAGCTGTACCACGGTGAAATAAGATGTAAACATCAGAGGAAATAGAGGAAAGAACATACAGAAACTCTCTGTTGTATTTTTGCAACTTCTGAGATATCATTCCCAAATGAAAATATTAGAATTTTTATTTATGGTAATTCAGGGTTACAGATGAAACCATTTATCTTAGATATTTCTTTTTAGGGATAAGTGTTTGTTATAAGTTGCAATTCTATTTTGTGCTCTATGGATGCCATGAATTTGTTTCTTTAGGAAGCTGACCCTGAGTTGGAGAGTGGCCTGCAGGAGTATCAGGAGGAAGCCTGCTTGGGAATCATGTGTGTTAGGTGGTGAGGGAAGAGTTAAAATGCAGTGAAGTTGCACATACAGTGGGGAGTTCTTAAATTGAGGTAGCCTTGGAAGATATTCCTGAAAGAGATAAGACCCCCGAGCCTGCCATGCTCACACACCATTGGAAATGGGCTATCCTGGGTGAGGGAGGGATACTGGGTGCAGACAGTGCTCTTCAGTGGAGGGCAATATCTGAGTGGAAAAAGACCCATCTGTGAGCTTTCAGCAGGCAACATGCCCTGCACCTGGAGGAATGAACTCCTTGGTCTTTAAGAAGGGATCTGGGTGAAGAGACGGAGGGGGTCTAGTCTAGGAG
This sequence comes from Muscardinus avellanarius, assembly GCF_963383645.1. Lineage (NCBI taxonomy): Eukaryota > Metazoa > Chordata > Mammalia > Rodentia > Gliridae > Muscardinus > Muscardinus avellanarius. The sequence continues at coordinate 34,900,994 of NC_137798.1, forward strand.
AAGGTGGTGGTGTAGCTAGGAGGTAGACTGTCTCTGGGTTCAATCCCCAGTATGGCAAAAAATAAAATAGAATTAATGAAGGAAACATTTCCTTTGACATTATGTAAATATAGGATATTATTAATTCCAATCTCAATATCATGTAAGAAAGAAGTGGGGAGGGAGGGGGATGTTGAAAGAAAGGATTTAAGAGTTATACCACAGTGTCCCAACCTGAAGTTAACCCTGAGGCCACAGATTGGCCCCGGGATGAAGATGAACCATTTCACCACGTGTCCACAGGTGGTTACACTCACTAAAATTCGACTTCAGTTCTTTGTGATCCAGGCCAATTTTCTCTGGAATTTTTTTCAGTGTTCACTTGTACTTATCTGTGTTTTTCATAATACCTATCCAAGGTATCAGCTCTGTAATAAAACTTAGAATAATATTTTAAAAATATGCCATTTGGGATTTTGAAAGTTTTCTTTCAAAATATACTTTTATTGGTATATTGTTGTTTCATATTATAATATAATTCAGTGTGATAGGGACATATAGCACACAGCACTTGGGCAGCTTCCACACAGCTCCCTCCCTACTCCCCTCCTTCTCATACTTGGTACTGAGATTGGCAGATTTACAGTCTACTGAGTTTGCCTATTCAAATGTATGTAGTGGGTCCTTGTACCACTCCTCTCTTCCACATTTGTCCAACTGAAGTCATCTTTACTTTCGTTAAACATGGCTAAGTTATGTTTTAATGCATCAACTCCGAATCTCAATGGCTTAACACATCTCCTCTTAGATGTCTGATATGGGCTAGCAAAGATACACCAAAAGGCTCTGTCATCTTGTGATATACCATCTGGAACACAGACTCTCAGGGCCCTGCAGCAGACGTAGAGATGAAGAACAGAGTAATACCTTTCCTTAAGATGTCTAGGACCAAAAGTGATACTTTTCCTAAAGACTAAAAGTTGTCATGTGGTTTTGACCTAACTGCTAGGAAAGTTAGGAAATGTAAAGGCATACATGGAGCGCTGAATCAGCCAAAATGGGCTAGTGAACCTCTTGGAATAGTCACCTATATAGCTCTAACTAGAAAAACAAATAAACAAACAATTAATATGTCAGTCTTTTTCATCCATCCTTATGGCTTCTTCAGGCAGAAAATAAGGCCAGTCTTTGTGCCATCTACATTTTTATATTAGCTATAGTGGTTGGTGAAGCAACAACTTGAACATTCCAATGGTTACCATTTTTAAGGACACATAGAAAAACACTTCGGTGAGTTGCATAATATGGGAAGCAGAAATTTTGTTTTAAAAATCTTTTGAATCTATTATGGAAATCAGTCTTCCAATTCTAAAATGCAAGGCTTAAAATATCTAGGCAGGGATATTTTATGTGATGGTTGCTTTATAAGGAGCTGCAATGTATTAGGACAGATAAGATATGTAAAAATTGTCGGCAAATATCCAAGGAGTACATTAGTAAACAGCATACGAGGGGGAGGCTTTTGCACAGAGGCATTTATTTCCTTACCATATGGTCCCAGTTTTTCAGTAGAAATGTTTGCCTTTCTGGAAAATAAAAGTGCCTCTGTTCCCTGTTAATGGTAGAGCAAAACTCTTTTTAAAATTAGACTTATTGTTTGCCATAATTGATGGTCACCAGGACATGAGTCTTCTTATTACACATCTACAAACTAGTGGCTAAAATTCTGGGCTTTGGAGTCAGACCATCTGGATGCAGTGATTGGCTCTGCCACGCAATACTTGGGTAATCAGTGAACATCTCTCTGACTCGGTTTCTTCAATTATAAAATGGATAATACCATTGTCTATCTAAGAGGGTTGATGTGAGATAAAATGTTTCATATTTATATAATATTTATTATCATATTGGGCATAGAGTAAACTGTGTGATTTTCTTTTTATCATCGTTGTTCAAGTACTTCCCCCAGTACTAACCAGGCCAGGCCCTACTTAGCTTCTGACAGCAGACTAAATTGGGTGGGTTTAGGATGGTCTGGCTGTAAATTTTTTCAATCACTTGTAAATGCCAAAAGATTAGTTTTTATAACAAAGGAAGACTCCATAATGGAAAATTTGAGCTCAGTATAAGATTTATAAAAATATGCCACTAATATAAATTTTGAATTCTAAAATAAGTTTTGTAAATTTTACTCATTCTTTTTATTTCCTGTTCCATAACTTTATCAGTCAGAAATTCAGTTCAAAGAGAAATGTCAGCATATTTGGCTTCTCAGCTAATGACCTTTCTCTTGGAATATCAGTTCAAGGCAAACCTTAATGGACTAAAACAATAGAAAAATATCTTTCTTCTTTGTACATACTGAATTCCACATGGCCCTCTCCTATTCACATAGCAACGTGCCCAGCATTCTACTTCAATACTCTTCTTCCTGCTCTTGGAGAAAGAAGACAAAGAATCATGGGAAGAAGGTTCTTAAAAAAAGGAACTAAAAAAATGTGGAAAATATTTCTACCCCAGAGGCTTGGTAATCAAAGGCAAATGGAGGAATGGGATGAAACCTATAAAAGGGTACCTCTAACTTCTGTCCAATTCTCTTAATGCCCTAAAATATTCTCCTCTAGTGTTGGAAAGAAGCTGAGTCTCCTTTTCCCTGATATCCATGGGGAGGGTTTTAATAATCTCACAAATGTATAAACAAGAAGGGCTCCTCCACCTCTGATTGCTGATGACCATTGTCAAGACCTGGACATCTGAAAGTCATAAGTATACTAACTCTAGAAAATATATGTCATGGAATGAACTGTGTTGCCTCCAAGTTTATATGTTGAAGTCTTAATCCTCAGTTTCCCTGAATGTGACTGTATTTGCTGATAAAGTACTTTTAAGGTGTGATTAAGTTAAAATGAGCCATTAGAGTGGGCTCTAATACAATCTGACTAGGATCTTTTTTTTTTTTTGTGATACTGGGGTTCCTGGAAGCCCTTCTACCTCCGGGCTACACTCCCAGACCTATTTTATATTTTTATTTAGAAACAGGGTCTCCTAAACCAGCGCAGCTGGCTTCAAACCTGTGCGATCCTCCTGTCTCCGCCTCCCAAGCGCGGGGATTACAAGCGTGCACCACCACGCCCGGCTTGACTAGGATCTTTTTAATAAAAGAAAATTTGGAAACACATAAGGGGGGGGGGAGAGAGATAGAGAGATAGAGAGATAGAGAGAGAGAAAAAGAGAGAGAGAGGAGCTCATGTAAGGATCCAGTGAGAAGGCAGTTCTGCAAGTCAAGGAGAGAGGCCTCAAAAGAAATCTTACCTTGATTTTGAACTTTTAGCCTTCCAGAGTATAACAAGATCAATTTCAGTTGTTTAAACCACTCAGTCTGTGGTTTTGCTATGGCAATTCTAGTAAGCAAATATAACATAATTTGTATTAAGTAAGGCCAAACTATTGTTTTTTTCTTGCACACAATTGGCTCTGTATTGTCAGTTTGTGTGCATATTAGTGCTTATGTCCAGCAATCTCTCCTTCACAATATAACTCAATACTAAACTTCTCCTGGGAGAAGTTTTCTATTTGTACAATCACAATCTTATTGCCTTTAAAGTTTCTGGTTTTTAAGAAAGTACTGTGTTTGGATATCTGGGTTACTTCAGGAACATTATCTTTTGTTGGGGTTGTTGCTATGGTGTACATCTCTAGCTATTGATCTGGCTTCTTAAAGTTAGAAAATATTCCTTCCTCTTATGGCATGATTCATCCTTTTTTGTTCCAATGGCTATGGAGAAAGGACAAAAAGTACTCTCTGCAGACACTCTTAAATATCTTGTCTCATTTAATGTTAGTCTTTGTGTTGGACAGAATAACTCCCTGAAAAGCTGTATGCTTTATTGGTTTATTTCAGAAAAATAATTATCACCCTGAAATTTTAAGAGTATTGATAAACAATTACATATGTGTTATTGAAACTCTTTTACATTTATTCAAAATAATTCTTAATTTTGGAAGAAGAGCTGTGGAAATTGTATTTAAATTATCATTCTTTGCCCCCTCTCTTATCCTCCCCCAAGCTAAGTTTATTAATATCAAAGATTTCTATTCATTCTATGTAAATTTGTTAAAGTCTGTTAAATCTCCTGATTGCTGACATTTTAGAGTTTTATACACTTTTTGTCTCTCTTTTGACAAATCACACGCATATCTTCAGGGACTCTTATTACAGTGCTAAGTACATTGTCTGACAAAAGCTGAAGAATTTTAATAGATAAATGACAAATTTTAACAAAGAGTTCCAGTGAGTTAATTTTTGAAATCGTTTACTGTATGTATAGAAAACTGGCAGAAGTAATTTGATGAAGTGCAGGGTTTCTATACATAACAAATGAAAAGAGAAAATTATTAGCAGATATATTCGATAGGATCCATCTACTTGATGGATAACTACAAAAATATCCTACCAATACAAATATGCTTTCTTGCCTTTATGTTAGGTTCATTTCCCCCCCCCCCCCGGACTGAGAAAATAATTTCACTGGTTATTAGGATCTATAATTTCTAATATTATGCTGCTGCCTTGGTAGTCTTAGGAATGAATTTAGAAAGGTCAAATTCAGATTTTTTAAAAAAGAAGCAATTTTATTACTGCAAAAATAAGGACATCTTAAAGTACAAAACAAAAATAAGCTTCATAAGTTTAATAATTTAACACATACGTTAGGTAGCTAAAAGCTAAAATCTTCTTTAAATACTTAGTTTACATTTTGTAGTGTGCCTCTGTGTGTGTGTGTGTGTGTGTGTGTGTGTGTGTGTGTGTGTCATGTGCATGTGAAGGAATGTATTTGATCAGATCACTGCGTGATCTGTTCTCTGCAGGTGCTGGAAAAGGTCAAACAGAGAAAATCATCATCACAAAGTGAAGTGATTTTCTTCTTTCTGAGCCCCTGATGTAAACAGACTGATGAACACGACAAGGTCCTTACTCACCCACATGACATCATACAAAATCACCGCTAAATGTTGCTCTCTGTCAAAGCCCGAAGAGTCACTACCATATTTTCGCCTGATTGGTATAGAACCCCAAATGGTATTTTCTTGGTAATTAGTTAGTCAGTGCTTATTTTGCAAGATTTTGAGGCCCTGTGGGGGCAGGTCAGAGACAGTGAGCACGCAGCCAAGGTTAGAGTGTGCCAGCTCAGAAAATGAGCAGACTGTTAGTAATGGAGCAGCGACATGATTGAACATTTATCGACTGACGAGCAGGAAAAAAAAATTGATGCAGACATTTCCTATTTTGAAATCAGAAATAGCATATCGCATTCTTTGGATGGAGAGGATTTGGAAGCATGTGGTACTTAATCTTTGTTCATAATTTATGCCCATGTTCAAGACATTTTTAAAATCCATTTTCTTACAGGCTCTAATTTTGCTGCCAGGCTCCATTTACTGCCAGTTAAGCGGCTGCTTTTAGTATATGGAGACCTCACTGAAGAGTCACCTTCTGAGTTTTCCTACCCAAGACATTTAAGTCGGAATCTGGACCCAATCTGCTGCATCATAGCTAGCAGCAAGTGCAGAGGACTCAAAAATCCTGCTGGTATAAACATACTCCTGGATGGAACAGCCACAAGTTTAGGAGTCTGCATTTTTCTCTTTTAAGAAAAAAAAAAAAGAAATAATCCATGTTTAGGCAATGTCCCAGAGTATTCTGAAAAGAGCTTTATCTAATTTCTGGAAATGATAATCAATATTTTTAATTAAAAGATAAAGTATGAGATGAAGCAGTGCTCAAAATGTATTCAAAAGTCAGATGAGAAGGGGTTAAGAGGATGAAGTTTCCAGTATCTTAGAATGAGATTTTATTCTAATAATTGGATTCGAATCTTATGAATCACCTATTATACACAAGAGCTATGAACAGGAGGACAGGCTTGTTTTTATGACATTGTGGAAAAATAAGATGGAAAATTTCAGCAGCTGAGTTACAGCCCACACTAAGCATTTGCCAAATTTTTGTTTTGGTGTCAATATCGCTATCTGGCTAAACACTAAAATATAACCAAGTAAAACAAAAAAATTGCAACATCACACATCATATATGAATATGAATGGATTAAAACAACACATATTTTTCAATATTAAAGCAAAACAGACTAGCAATAGATTTCCTCTCCTGTATCCCCATTGCTAAATAACAAGTTACCCAGCATCTTTGAAGAAACTTTGCGTAACTCTATCATAATCTATGATTGCATCTGATCTATTTGGTATCTTTTAAGAAAAATTTAATAGTGGCTTTTTCAGCTCATAGATTTTTACCTAATAGCAACCTGCACCAATTTTCCAGAGTCAAGGAGTAGTTTTCAGTGGTCTGAACTTTTGATTGATCTGAGCCATGTTTAGCTTTAATCTATTCCTGCACATGACTGAGGAAAGAGATGTTCTATCAGATTCCGTCTCCGTAGCTCCAAGGCTTTCTCTGTGTGCCTTTAGAGTGGAAAAAGTTTTCAAATCCAAGTAAGGTCAGGATTTAACCCTTATTTGGATTATATTGTGACTGCAGAGGGAAGACTGACAATTTTCACAAAGGAAAGGGTCAAGACTCAGAGCAAAACACACAGCGTTTAGGAGGGGTTGTGACTCTTGGCTTGAGCAAATACAGATTTAATGGCTTGGAAATGGATTTTGACTTGCTCGCCTATGATATTCAGTGCTGAGTCACGGAAGAGTCAAGGTTGACAGCTCCCAACAAGGATGGGTTGGGAGCAGGGCAGAGAGGAAGTAGATGGTAAATGGAGAACAGCAGGGACTCCATGCAGGCCTGGAAGAGAGAAACAGAGCCTGTTATGAGTTGGGGACAGAGCAGATGGGGTGTGACTGCCAGCCTACTGGCTAATTAGAAAATACTGATTTGTTAAACCTAAGCCATAAGAGAAAAACCCTTGATGTGTACAACAGTGACAGGAAGAACAGTCACCCACTTTTATTGTATATGCATGCACATTTTGAGCTATACCATCATACTACTTTTATTTATGAACTACATGTTACCACAACTTGAAATGATGAGAAATGTAATTCTAACTTATCGTACAGTAATCTTTGGACTTGAATTTTTATTAGGCCCTCTTATGTGTGCATAGTTCAATCTGGTTTATAGAAACAGTGATTTGGGGGCCACATAAAGAGTAAATACTCTACCAAGCACTGCTTGACCATTTGCTTTTTATTCTGTGTAAAAGTAGAACATATTCAACAGTATAACCTAGTACTATTATGATTATTAATTAATAATACTCATTATTTTCATTATTAATGATAATAGTCATAATAGTACTATTGGCTTGAGTGGCCAGAGTTGTTTACTTTTTTGTTTATTTTTTGTACTGTTGGGCATAGAACTCAGGGTCTCATACTGCCAGGCAAGTATACTATCATCGAGTTATATCCCTAGCCTAAATCTCCACACATTTAGACTATGAAAGAAGTAACCCAAATAAGAAGTTTTCATTCTGTTTTTCCTTGGGAACGAAGTAATCCACTGATGAGTGTATTCCTATTAGCAAAACAAATATATTCTATATACTTATGTTTAAATTTTCTACTTGTAGAAGCCATTGACCATTTTGGATCACAAATAAAAAGCTTTTGACTACATAGTATATACCTGAAATTTTATTGTAATACTACCAATTATTACACAAATCTACACATATAACTTAAGACAATATTTTTTTAAAAATAATTGATTAAGAAATATTTAACTGAAGGGGCTGGGCGGAGGGAAGAGGGAAATTCCCTAATGTATATGATGTACATTCATAAACATATCAAAGTCAATCACTAAGCCAAACATGAGAAGGAGGTAGGGGGAGGGAATGGAAAAGGAATTGGGTAAGGGCTAATTGAATGGTGTGTACATGTATGTCTCTACTATCTTGCACTCCATTAAGATGTATGACTACAATGCACCAATAAAAAAATATAAAAAGAAAATATTTAAGCTGGGTGTGATGGCTCATGCCTGTAATGTTAGTACGTGAAAGCCTGAGACAAAAGGTTCAAAGCCAGCATTAGCAATTTAACAAGACCCTCACAAACTGAGTGAGACCCTGTTTCAAAATAAAAAATATAAAACCTGGGGGTATAGCACAGAGGTAGATTGCCCATGGGTTAAATCCATAGTATAAAAAAAATAAAAAATCATCATTAGAAAATTAAAATATTTTTTTCTGCTCAAGGCAAGAACAGATTTAAAGCAAAAGCCTAAAGATGTTGGCATATTCTAGCAGGTAGTGCTGTTATCCCATCTCTGAAATGGAAAGAACAATCCTGGGGAGAAATCACAAAAATCCAATAACTCCTCATTTGTCATTATAATAACACTAAGCAAAAGCAGCCAGGAATTTAGAGTTTGACAAAATGGCAGACATGGTAAGAGCTCAAATTTATGATGAAAAAATTTAAAAAAATGTTTAGATGAGAGGCATGTCAGATGGTTTTTCATCACATTCTGCATTTTACTAATGAATACACCGAAGCTCCAATTAAACATCTTGATTTCATCCCTCCTTCAAGCCTCATTTTCCCCTCAACCTCTGCAGTCAGGCTTTTGTTTCTCCTGTCTCACTGAAACCATGTCAAGGGCATTAGTGATGCACGATCTGCAGATCCAGTTGCTTCTTCTTTGTCCTCCTCTCTACAGAATGAGGCAGAGCTGCCTGCTGCTTCGCTGTGGCCATGCTTTTTAAAATTGAACCTGTGAGCTCTCAAACTGTTTGCTTTCCTTTTCCTCAGCCTTGGACATGATTCTTCACTTCCTCTGTGGGCTCCTCTTTTTGGTATACATTCTCTCTCTCTCTCTCTCTCTCTCTCTCTCTCTCTCTGTACTGGTGATTGAACCCAGGGGCTTTCAACCTTTGAGCTATCCCCCCCACCCCCAGCCCAATTTTCTTTTTTGTTTTGAAACAGGGTCTTATTAAGTTGCTGAAAGTCTCATTATTTCCTGAGGCTGTCCTTGTGACTACGATCCTCCCGTTTCAGCCTCCTAAGTACTGGGACTATAGTCGCTCCCTAGACAACATTTTCTAATCCCACAGTCTTAAATATATTATTGGACTGCTGATAGCATCTAAATCTTTTCTACCAGTACGGATTTCTCCCTTAGGCTCTAGATTTTTATATTCAACTACCTACTTAATATTCCCTTTTTGTCATCTAATACACATACAAATGTAACATGTCTAAATTAGAACTATTTTTATCACCTATTATCCCTTCCTTCAGCCAGTTCCATTCTATTTTTCCTTAATTCAGAAAATGATACCACCATTCATCTATTTATTTGCTCAGGTCTGAATCTTTGCAGCCATTTAAAAATTTAAACCAATTCATATCTCTCCTCTTCAGAGAAATCCCTAATGGTTTCCTATCACATTCAGGATAAAAGTCAGTCATTATCATGCCTTATGCAACCCTGTATGATCTAGCGCTTGCTTGATTTTCTATCACGATGTCCTTTCACTCTGTGATTAGCTCTCTCTTTAGCAACAGTGACCTTGCTTCACTACTAGAAACCAAGCTTATTTCTACTTCAGGTCCTTGTACTTTCTACTCCCTCTGCTCAGGAAACTCTTCCTAAGATATTTACATAAATTACTACCTAATATTTTTTTTGCATTTTTATTATATTTCATATCCTCACATTGGTCTTGACTGGCCACCGAAAGGAAGTAATGCCCACCTCCCTCACTATATTGTCAATATCGAGCCCTTTATTCTCTTTTATGTTTAAGAACACCTAGTATCGCTTGAAATATATTGCATACTTGCTTCTTCACTTGTTTATTGTGTCTTCTGACAGAAGTATAATCTTCATCAGGCCCAATTCTTGATCTAGTACAGCACTATATCCACAGGACTAGAATGGTGTCTCTCACAACTTATTCTCAATAAAAATTAGTAGGATGGATGGATGGATGGATGGATGGATGGATGGATGGAAGGATGGATGGATGGACAAATTAATGAGCAGAATATATGTCTTGCTTGAATGCTCAACTTGACTTGGTTTTGTAATTAAGAAGCACGAATATTTCCTAGAGAGTGTGAGAATGTTGTGGTCATTGTGATCGCCATCACCACACTTTAGGAAGTTGCTCAACATAATGTCACTCTTTTCTCCACATTCCACTTTACACACCCTCTCATATACTTTCTATTGCTGTATAACCCTGTCTCTCTTTACTCGCCCTCTGATATGGATTCCTTATTTGTATAAATGTCTGGGAGAGTAAAATAAGCTCCTCTGTTTGGCTGAGTGGTGGTGTCATTTCGGGCTAGATGGAAAGACTTTAGCTCACCCAGAACTCTGCAGTGCCGGTCCAAGATGATAGATTTTGTTGGCCCACCTACAGCATGTTTCTAGACTTCTTTGTGCCTGGCCAAAAGACTCATTCATCTCCATGTTTGTGAGTTCACTCTCCCCTCTTTCCTTTCCAAAGTTTCTAGGATTTGTTTCCCCACTGCCACTGCTGTACATTTCTTAAAAAAAAAAAAATAAAAACAAAACAAAACTGATAATAGAAAATCAAGTTCCCCAACAAAATTCCATGCCATATGTAAAAGAGCATATCCCTCTCTCGACTGGAGGTGTATTTTGGAATAAGAAAGTAACAGCTCAGCAGTCATTTGCCATAGCTTGCTGAGTAAGCTGGGCTCAGGTTAAAAGGGGTCTATAGGCTGCCAGCCAAAACACTGACGGCATTGCTGAATTCAGAGATTCGGAAATCCTATACGGCCAAAGGATTCTGTGTGGCTGCCATTAATTACGCTCCCTTCTGTCTATGGCTGAGAGGATCCCAATGCAGTTCTTTTGTTTGGATCAAAACACATACGAATTTTAACTGTAGATCTTGATAATTTCTATCTTAAAAAAGTATTTTTAACATTAACAGTAAGATCTCCAATAAGTATTTTATTAGAGTGATATGGAATAAAAATGGGCATAATAAACTTATTTCCCATAAAATCTCTCAAAAAATTGTATGAAAGATAATTTATACACATTATGTAGCTTCTGTCATGTCATCCTGGACCCAACAGTGACTATGTTTTCCCAATAGTAACTCTTGATGATATTAAAAGAGGTAATTATTTGAAGAAACAATAATGAATTTAAAAGAAATCATAGGAAAATAATAGAATATATTGAATATATAAAAAGTTATTAAGTCTGGCCAGCACTAGAGGTTTAGATTGCTATTTTTTACTTCATCATTTTTTAATGCAAGTTCTTACAATTGATAAAGAATTTTCAGGACTCTATGATTTCAAGGATATATTTGGATGAATCTATGTTACTCATAGAAATAATACCATTCATTTTAATGTGTGATTTTTGTGAGTAGGAAAGCTTTTTGCTTTTGAAAGCATCCTACTTATTTTTTATAAAACTTTTGATGACAAGAATTCTTCATGGCTTTTTTTTTCCTCTCAAGGATATACCAAAGCAGTAAACTTTGACAGGTTTAAAAGTGAGGTTTCATTTTATAGGAGCTTTTAAGCTGTCTCCAGTTTGTAACTGGGAGGCACTTCAATCAGCATTTACGGTTAAAAACAGCTTACATTTTAAGAAAATATTTTGCTTTTGTGTATTTAAAGGCTACCCAGGTATAGTGTTATTTTCTACTAGAAATGACATTTAGAAGGATAATTGAGAGGGAAGTTTGCCTTGTGAGTCAACACTTACTTTTGTGATGTTTATCTAAGATATTTAAAAAAGTAAATGTTCAATTGGTTACCATTATAATCAAGTAGAGAATTCTTTTCCACGAGGTTACATCTGTTTATGCGATTTCATTATCTGTTGAATGGTATGATATGAAATCTCTTTATTGCAGTTTAGCTAAAGAAGCACCAAGCCTGTGATGGAGCTGTCAATCAGCATTTAGTCATACAGTATCTATTTCTATCCCTGTTCTTCTTAGCACAGAAGGGCTATTATAGTCTATATTACGGCATAGCTTCTTTGGATATAGATATCCTTGAGGGGCAGGGTTTATTTTGAAAGAAGATACTCAACATAACATGACACATGATTTAGACATTTTTTACAAAAAGTACACATGTAGGTATTTCAAAGTAAAATACAGCAAAGGCTAATTTTAAACATTTAACAATATTTGCTGAATGCCTTTCCTTTTTCTTTTTGCTTACCTTAATAGCACTGAAAAAGACCAAATGAGGTCATGTGGCTATTGAGTAATCAGGAATGTCTATTTAAAGCAACCGTGTGCAGAGCCTCATTCATTATCACCTATGAAAGGTTAGCCTTTGTTAGATATGTGGCCTATCAAAATTAGCATGGGAGAACCGCTCAGGACCAAAGACAAAGAAAGAGAGTGCTGAAATGCACTTATAAACACCTGAGAGGTGAAAATTTTCCAGATGTCAATAATATATATTTCCAAGCACTCCAGTATATATGGAATATGACTAAAAATTAACGAGACTGATTATAAACCACAAACATGAAAATCAGTCATGCAGCTGTATACCACACTGGATGTGCTTCCAGATGTGATGATAAAAATGGATACAACCTTTTAAAGCATGAGCTTTGGATATGCTATGCATGTGGCACTCATTAGCTAAGCAAATGGGTGTTAATCTTTATGACAGTCAATTGCTGTGCTGCATTTCTACTGAGAGCTTATCAGCTGGTCTGACCCATCATCAAGACCATCATGACTTAATTTACAGAAGAATTATTCTCTCTTTCCCTGTAATTCCATGGATTCGAAATACACAGAAAGTTTTAAAAAAGAAATGGCTGAAGCATTTAAATTTTTCCATTTCCCCACAACTTTGCAGTAAATAGGTAATGACATAAAAATGTAGATTTCCAGAGCACGCATTCAGCAAGACTGACTGTCTAATTTTTCATGATCAGGACTGAGAAATTAACCTCATTTTCCCAACTGATTTTATTTCCATTGACTAGCTGAAGATGTTCCCATAAAAATATTTTTTAAAAAGAATAGACATTTTCAATGTCTATAGCATATAAATGGAATGTTCAGTAAATAAATGGGTAGAAGAGAAATGTCATACTACAGACCAGGAAAAACCAGAAACAACTCTAAAGTCCTAATAAAGGCATTAGAAAAGTGATATTATCATATTTATTACATATTCATGGTATTGCCTTCAGGGAACTTTTTGCTTTGGGCTATCTTGCATTAAGTATGAAAGTCCAGAATAGAAAACCAGATACCCCCATGAAACAGAGAGCTTGACATGCCAGACAAAATGCAGGAAGAGGCAATTCAAGCCTCTCACATAACTGCCAGCACACATCACCCTGTTCAACAGCAACTTCTGTTTCTCAGGCAATTTTAGCTGGAGACAACCATTGTGCCAATATTTCAATATTTTCTCCCTGTGATATGCTTCATTGTCCCCTATGGGTGGTAGATACCAATGAGTTGCAAAATATCCTAATAAAAACAGAAACTGTAGATGGTCTCTTCAGAAAGAGACCTAATCATCTCTATTTTTGGTAAAAGCCTAGAGTATTGTGGATACTTAATTAGTGAGTTCATGAAACTAAGTAAATAACTTTCAGAATTTTAGGGCTTTGGGAGTGGGTTTAACTCATTCAGTCCAGGGAAGTATTTTTCCTCCCCTGAAATTTGTACCATGCTTTCTTGGTGGCCTGGGTTAAGAACTTTTTCAAAATTTCTCACATTTTTCTGGGAAAAGCCATGGATAATATCTAGGTCATTAAATATTAATGAGATAATTCTAAATTAAAAAATAAAAACATAGTGTTCTTTTATTTATGAATAAAATTCAATTAAATATTGCCAAGCATTAATTGAATATTTAAAGGTAAAGTGGATCGCAATGATCACCATGGAAGAGCCAAAGTTGAACGAGGAACCTTGTTCTCTTCTAAGAAATTAAAATATAATGAATGGATTGTGATGTGTGGTAGAGCTAGAGGAGGCTTTGGAGCATTTATCCTGCCAACAGTGATGAGCAGGGAGGAGCATATTTAGAGTACCAAGCACAGTCTATGCAAAAGTATATTCCAGAGAAAACATGATTAGTCATTGACTATTAGAATCACTTCTTGAGAGTTTCATGTGCTGATATTCATTATATATCTATCCACACAGCTTCTAAGATATAACTTTACTCAAACTTTTTGACCCTCAAGTTTCTTTCTTTAAAAAAAAATACATGGTATTACTCTTTTATTATAATTCACTTTGGGAAATAAAGTTTTACAGAATGAATTAAAAAATGTAAGGCTGAAGACCAGGAAAATAAATAATTAGAGCATTTGAGTTCTGAGGTAGAGTAGGGATACTGGGAAAATGGCAAAGATTCCAGAGGCATAGCCAGGAGCAAAATGCATAGACTTTGGTAACTAGTTAACAATACATTTGTATGGCATTGCTTAGTAGACAGAGAGGGTATGGGACTTGAAGTAAAACTTGGAACTTGTTCAGAGAAATAAATAAGGGATATTGCTGAGGTTGGTGAGGTAGCTGAGAGAGGGAATATAGGATGAAAAGAGACCAGAATTTTGTCTTTAAAAGTTTATCTACTTTTAAAGAAAGAATTTCTTCATGAACTGACAAGCGAATAACGTGACATAAAAATATAAGAAAATTAGAGTAATGAGAATCAGTGTTAGGGGAAGGCTTTAATAGTTGATTGGTTCTATTGTAGGATAGCAGAAAGACTAAAACCAGATCATGAGTTTGGTGGCTAGTGCATTATGCCTGGTGAAAACAGAAGAATCTGGCCATACAAAGCTTAAAGGAAAGAAGAGAGATAATTAGTAAATTTTTTAATAAATGAAAAAATGTTGACAAGAATATTGGGTTGAAAACAAGGTTTTATTGTTGTGATTTCTTTTTTGTTTCTATTTTTGTTCTAGGGATAAGACTACTGGATTTTAGAAGAGGGTTTTGGAGAAGGAGATATTGGGAATAAAGAAGATAGGGTCTGTATGCAAAAATATTATTAAAAATTATGATTAAGGGTTGATTGTAATTTATGTTTTATGACTACAAGTGACTTATGGAAGGGAATAAATAATTTATCAGTTTTTATTTGATATTTATCACATGAAGGAAATAAAACAAATTTTGCTTTATTTTTAAGTTAAGTAAGTCCAGTTCTGGATGTTTTAATGAACAGCCAGTATAATCTATTCACCAATCACATGAAAATATAATATCTCTTGTGGTTTGATTTTAATTAACTATTTTTTTAAAAAAGCTATTTAAAATATTTATGGCAAAAGAAAGAAAGCAGTTTTCATGGAAGACATTATATAACCATTTAGTCAAACAGCTATTTTTTTCTTTTTTTTAGCATTTAAGTCTAAGTACTTTGCTACATTATGTGAACAACATATCCAGTCAAAACAGGGCTCATTCTCAAACAAAATAATTAAGATGATAGGCTAAATTAAAATAAACTATATGTATAATGTCATTATGCATGTGGCAGTTTGGACATTGTCAACTTTCACTCTCTTAAACATAGCTTTTAGCATGGCAGTACATTCCTGAAATCCCAGTAGTTGGGAGGCTGAGATGAGAGGATTATAGGCTGGAGAGCAGCCTGAGCAATTTAGTGAGACTCCAGCAACTAGCAAGACCCTATTTCAAAACAAAAAAATAACAAAGGGCTGGGTATGTAGCTCAGAGGTAGAATTCCCCTACATTCTATTCTCAGTACAAAATGAAAAAAAAATCAATAAATCATAGCTTTTAATTAACAGGTGTCTCCCAAAAAGAAAAAGAGAAGATAAAAATTTCATGTAGAAAAAATATCTGCCACAGACTAAAGTACTTTATAAGAATGAATCTTGAACATTGGTATCATTTGTTATTATTTTTAAAAAGTCTATATATTAAGTTTCTTTGTTTATCTGAATAAGTAAACAATTTAAAATCCTATGGATTGGCAGTTTTATGACTATGAAAATTTTTTCTGTTCCTAGTAATACCATATATATATATATGTACTGGGGTTCCTAGAAACCCTTCTACCTGTGGGCTATACTCCCAGACCTATTTTTATACTTTTTTATTTGGAAACAGGGCCTCTTAAGCCAGCATGGCTGTTTTCGAACCTGCAAGATCCTCTTGTCTCACCTCCCAAGCGCGGGGATTACAAGCGTGCGCCACCACACCTGGCGTCTATTTTTATATTAATTTAATTATACCCACTATAATTTTGTTTGGTGCCTACACAGAATCCTTTATACATTTGTTTTTCTGCAAACTTACATGGTTAATATTTGTCTTTTTAAAGTTCTATATAATTTTTTAAAGTCTAGTCTGATAATTGCTGAACTTTAGAGTATTTTAATGAAATATAACTGACCATATGTTTGTGTTTGTGTTTAATCTATTCTCTCTTTGCTGTTTGTCTCAACTGTCTTTCATTCTTTCCTTCCTTTCTTCCTTCCTTCTTTCTCTTTTTTGGTCTTCCTTGGGAGAGCTGCAGTATTTGTGTTGTTAATTCAGCTTCTCTTATACTATATACATTTTTGCTACTTCAAAAATTATCACGTTAGAAGGCTGGGTGTGGTGGCGCACACTTGTAATCCCTGTGCTTGGGAGGTGGAGACAGGAGGATCGCACAGGTTTGAAGCTAGCCGAGCTGGCTTAAGAGACCCTGTTTCCAAAAATAAATTTAAAAAAGTATGAAATAGGTCTGGGAGTGTAGCTCAGAGGCAGAAGGGTTTCCAGGAACCCCAGTACCACCAAAATAATAATAATAATAATAATAATAATAATAATAATAATAATAATAATGTTAGAGATTAGGATATTTATTCTTGAGTTATTAAAAATTAATAGAAAATTTATATTTTTTGTTTTTGAACAAGTCTTAGAATACTTAAAATATCTGAGCATTTTATTTTTCCTTTTCCTTTTTGTTGATTTTTGTTGTTGCTACCATAAAGTTCCACATATATTCTATCATTTTAACAGTTTTATTGTTATTTGTATAGTATGTCTTATAAAAAGTTCCATCATTGTAGAAATAGGAAATATTTAAAGTGTTTTTTAAAGAGGAAATCACTGTAAGCAATTTCTTTCTAAATACTTTCCCCACATTTTAAGTATGGTTCAGAAAGAATGTTGCAGAACTTTGTCTTCTCACCATTTTGGACAACACAGTGGATCCCTGTCTCTTGTTTTTTTTTGGCCTTATGGAAGATGTCTTATGGTTAGATGTGGGATAAAGGGACATGACTAACTCTCTTTCTGCTACCTTGAGCTGTTCATTTTGGCCTCATTGTTTCTGTCTCTCTTCTAGAAGCTTTAATTTGGGGTTTGTTAGACATAGAGATGATTAAATGATTCATGAATTCAACACATCTTCACAAAGCCCTGTCAATTCCAGAGCCTGAGCTAATGCTGAGGATGGCCAATCTTGCTCATGTAGTTAGGTCACTTACAATCTGGGAGAATTTATCTTTGTCCCTGTTTCTCCAGACATTCCGTATTTGGAATGTACCTCCTTAGTACTTATCTCTCAGTACCATGAAGTTATATGTCTAAAATTGTCTTAGAGATGTCACCTCCATTTATAAAATAATACACTACTTGTTTTATATATGTTTGCATATATGCATGTGTTCTTAAGTATGGATGTGTATTTTTTGTTTTGTTTTGTTTTTTGTTTATTGACGGTCTGAAGATGAAATCCAGGGGCATTCGACCTCCAACCTCCGAGCTACACCCCTTGCCCTGTTTTTTATTCTTTATTTTGAAACAGGGTCTCACTAAGTTATGGAGTGCCTCACTAAGTAGCTGAGGTTGTCCACAAACTACGATCCTCCGGTCTCAGCCTCCCAAATGCTGGGATTACAAGCGTGTGCCACCACACCCAGCATGGATGCATATTTTTACCACTCTGTCTAGCTGCCCATCTACAATCTATATGCCGATCTGTTCATCTCTATATGTTTTTTTGGTGCTCATAGTATCTATTTTCATTTGGTATAACAGTTCTATAGTAGTAGAATTGTTACATGATAAACTAGATGTACATTTATTTTAACAGATAGCCTAACATTTTGTTCTTTTTTTATTTAAATAATGTACTTTATTGAACCCAAAGTATTCAAAATACCCTTTCAACATGTAACATCAATAGAAACTGTTAATGGGATATTTTGCATTCTTTTCTCTGTCTTGAGTTTTGGAAACTCAGTGTGTTATTTTATACTTCCATTAACATCTCAATTTGGACTAGCCACACCTCAAGGGCTCAGTAGTCCTATGCTGCTAGTGGCTACTGCACTGGAAAGCACAGGCCCAGATTTTTCTAAGTACTGTGATTCCAATGGCCTGTGGCATGAGCACATTTTTGTTTGTTTTATACATATTTTTATTGAAAATAAATGGAATACATTTAAACTGTACTTGGTGCCCTCTCCCCCCACCCCCATTTTCCCTCTCCCCCAACAATGGATGTCCAGGGTAACCATGCTCTATTCATACTTTACACATATTCGGATGTAGCCCCTCATTAATCAAGTTCAGCGTTCTTCCTCTCCTATCCTTCTGTTCAAACTTTGCTATGATTTCCCTTCTATTATCCGGAGTCCCTCTGGTATCCCCAATGCTTCCTAGATTGGGCATATTAGAGAAAAGATACGTCCCTTCTCTTTCTGTGCTTCAGCCTAACATTTTGAAAGTGATCATACCAACTTATATTCCCACTGGTGATGTACTAATTTATAATTGAGTCATTCTTGACATTGTTTGATATTGCCCATCCTTTTTACTTTAACCATTCACAGGGGCTCATTGTGTTATACAGTGATTCTACTTTTATGTCCCTGTTTACTAATGATATTGAATATACTGATATATGTTTATTGTCTATTTTTGTGTGTGTTAGAAGTGCCTGTTGAGCTATGTTTTTTTTTCCTCACTTAAAAACCACTTCTGAGCCGGGCGTGGTGGCGCACGCTTGTAATCCCCGCGCTTGGGAGGCAGAGACAGGAGGATCGCGCAGGTTCGAAGCCAGCCGCGCGCGTTGGCTTAGGAGACCCTGTTTCCAAATATAAAAATGTAAAAATAGGTCTGGGAGTGTAGCCCGGAGGTAGAAGGGCTTCCAGGAACCCCAGTACCACCAAAAAAAAAAAAAAAAACAAAAAAAAAAAACAAAAACCACTTCTGGTTATCTACTCAAAAGAATTGAAACCAGACTACCATGGCAATGCATGCATATCTATGTTTATAACAGCCCAATTCATAATTGTCAAACTATAGACAATTATGAGATGTCTATCCACAAATGAATAAATTATAAATTGTGAGATATATACACTACGGAATTCTGCCCATCCATGAAGAAGAACAAAACTATGTCATCTGCAGGTAACTCGCTGGAACTAAAGAATATTATGCTAAATGAGATGAGTCATTCACAAAAAGTGAAAGGTCAGATGTTTTCTCTTCTATGGGGAAGCTAGAGAAAAATTGGAACACAGGAGGGACTCCAGACAAACAAAGGAGGAGAAACCTTAGTAGAGTGAAAGAGGGGACTTAACTGAGGAAAATGGGAGGTGGGAGGAAGACTTGAAGAGGGAAAGACCTCAAGGGATTTGATGCACATACACAAGCTTATCAAAACCAAGACTGAGCACAGGATGGTGGGAAGGGCTCTCCCCTGGAGTGGGAGAACTGGGGAAGGGATCCTCCAGTGCTGTGTGTATGTATGCCTCTAGCACTCTGGACTGCATCAAAATTACATTGATTACATTGTGATTACATTGCACCAAATAAACAAAAAAACTGAGTTGTCCTATTTTCTTGGTTGGAGACCTAAATATGTTATGGATTTCAGTATTTTTTTGACATTTGCACTGCCAGTATCTTTTTATATCATTTGATTTATCTTACACTCTCTTAAGGATGTATTTTTGATGAACAGAAGTTATTAGTTTTAATGAAATCTAATTTATCTAATTTTTATTTATTAGTCATTTTATGCCTTGTATGAAATATTTGCCTAACTCAAAGTCATAGAAAATTTTTCTGCCGTCTTTGAGAGAGTTTTGATGTGCACATTTCTCTATGATAACAGTCTTTGAACTAATCTTCATATATGATGAAAAGCAGAACATGCTTCTTTTTCTTGCAGCTATCCAATTAATTCACAGCAAAATTTATTTGAAAAGATTGTACTTCCTTCTTAGAATTATAGAAGTGATCATCAAAAATACTCTTATCTGTAACACACTTATAAATTTATAATGCTTTGATAATAAATAGTGATGGAAACCCTTTAGCTTTATTTTTCTTCTATAATATTATTTGAATTATTTTAGGTACTATACATTTCCACAGAAATGCTCGGATCAGCTTTTAAATTTCCATTAAATAATCTTCTGAAATTTTGATTGGGATTCTACGATTAGTTAGGTCACTTTCAGTGACAGTTGTTACAATGTTGAATCTTCTAATTGGTAAAGATGATGGATTCTATCATTGATTGCCTTCTTAAATTTTCTTCAATAGTGTTTCGTCAATTTTAGAATGGTGACCTTACATCTGTGTTAAATAGGCATACTTTAAAACCCCACACAATATTATTCTTATTGATTTAGTCAATATCTATTTGGATTTAGCCATTATTTTATTCTTTCTGTTGATGTTTCTTCCTTTACTTCCTTGCTTTTCCATGCCTAAAGAACGTCTTCAGTATGAATTTGCTCAGTATATGAACAGATCTTTACTCAGCCTCTATTTATGAGGAATGTTTTCTGTATTGATAGGGTTCTAGATTGGTACATTGAAAATATCATTTCACTACCCAATAACTTTCACTATAACTCTTTAAAATTAGTCACAGTTGGGAGTAGTAGCACATGCCTTTAATCCTAGGACTTGGGAGGCTGAGACAAGACAACTTCAGGACAATCTCAGCAATGATGGGAGACTATAAGCAACATAGCAAGACCTTGTTTCAGAAAACAAAACTGGGAGTTAAAAATCTGGGAATATAGCTTGGAGGTAGAATGTCCCTGAGTTCAATCCCCAGTAACACACACACACACACACACACACACACCCCACACACAATTAGTCATTAGTTGTATTATTACTACCTTGAATATGACTATTCATAATACTTGGATTACAAGTAGCCTCTGGATGCTTAAAATACTCCATTTATTTTTGATTTTCAAAAGTTAAATTATGATGCATTGAAGCATAATTTCCTTTGTATTTATTCCTTAGGTTAATTTTTTTTTCTGCCTCAATATATCACTCTTCAGTTTTTGAAATTTCTCTTCTGTTTTGTCTTTGGATATTTCTTTTTTCTTTTTTTCTTCTCTTTGTCTTATACCCCACCTATATATTAGTCATCCTAACATTCTAACTTTAATATTGGTTTCTGTATTTTACAAAGTTTATTCTTTCTCTACTTCATTTTCATATATTCTCCTAAAAAGTTTTCTATTCACTGAATCCTCCATTTTGAAGAAACTATATTCAAAAATACTCAATTAACCCAAACGAATCTTAGCCAATATTTTACTCTATAGAAGATAAATGGTTAGAAGTTAATCTACTATTACATTTATCTAATGAGTTTCTAAATTATTTATTATTTTATCTTTTTCTTTAGGATATCCATTTGTTTACTTTATGTGTCCCAGTGTGCTGCTGAAAATATTGTGTCGATGATTTTGAGTACATCACTTACATTTATTTAAAAATCTGTCTAATTACTCTAGTATCTAGTTTCTTTATGGATCTATTTATATTGTCTGTTTTTTTCAATGTTGTGACCTTTACATTATGGGCTGATGTTCCTACAACTTTGTATTTAATGCCAGACATCATGTATAAAAATTATGCAGATAATTTATGGCATAGAGTCTGACTGATAAACTCTTCCTCTAGAGAATATTTACCTCTAATTCTAGCAAGGAGATTTCTACCCTATCTGATGAGAAAACTTAAGTAGTAGGCTAGTGGAGAACCTCAGACTGCCCTGAAGAGTCTGGTAATTTGTGGTTGGGGCTCAGACTTGTGATAAATGTTTCACTTCTGATATGTTTTTAATTATTGTGTATTCCTCAACCAAAAGACTAGAGGTGAGTATTCTTCCTCATGGGTGGATCCTAAACTTCATAATGTTCTTACCTCAGCCCCATGATACTTCCCATATCTCTGAAAGTGTTTTTGTCTCCTAGCTGCTTATTGGTAATCGAGGAATTTCTCAAGAGGACAAGCCACAGCAAATACTAGGATCATCTTCGAGTGCTTTCTTTCTCCCAAGATCCATTTTGAATCCTCATCTCCTAACTGCTTTGCTAACTCCCAATGTCCTGAAATGAGTTTTTCACATATGTGTGCAAGCATATTTGTGTGTAATTAAAAATATTTATATACACACATATACATGTGTTGTTCATCTATGCTAAATTTTTTTCTTGAAAATTTTCTTGGGATAATTAATCAAAGACAATCTATCATCTTCTAAATAGAAAAGTCAAGCCGGGCGTGGTGGCGCAAGTTTGTAATCCCAGCATTTGGGAGGTTGAGACCAGATGATCGCGGTTCATGGACAGCCTCAGCTACTTAGTGAGGCCCTCTGCAACTCAGTGAGACCTGGTTTCAAAATAAAGAATAAAAAGTAGGGCAGGGGCTGTAGCTCGGAGGTTGAATGCCCCTGGGTTCCATCCCCAGACCCGCAAGAAAGAAAGAAAGAAAGAAAGAAAGAAAGAAAGAAAGAAAGAAAGAAAGAAAGAAGGAAAGAAAGAAAAGCCAATACCTAATATATAAGGGCTTAGATACAGTCATATATACAACCTAACAGTCTCAAATTAGACAAATATAAAGAAGACTGGAAAAATTAGGCTAGACTAAATAAAAGGGTAGAAGAAATTGGAATAATGGAATGTAAAAAATATTTACATGTATTGGTTTGCTCTTTGAACATAGTACAGGGAGCTAGTAAGAGATAATTTGGCCGGGCGTGATGGCACACGCTTGTAATTCCCGTGCTTGGGAGGCGGAGACAGGAGGATTGCGCAGGTTCGAAGCCAGTCGCGCTGGCTTAAGAGACCCTGTTTCCAAATAAAAAAAAGTATAAAAATGGGTCTGGGAGTGTATCTCGGAGGTAGAAGGGTTTCCAGGAACCCCAGTACCACCAAAAAAGAGAGAGAGAGAGAGAGAGAGAGAGAGAGAGAGAGAGAGAGAGAGAGAGAGAATGAGAATTTGTACTTGACAGGATGTGATTATGAAAAATAAATGATTGGAACAAGCATTTGTCAGGTGAAGAGAGAAATATTGCGATAATGATCAGAAACTGTTTTGAAGAGGAGATGACCATTCATATGGGCCATAAAATATAGCAGAAGTTAGATATGCAAGAAAATATAAAATTTATATTTGCTCAGTAGCTTTTAGTTTTCCAAAAAAAGTCATTTCAACATTTCAAAACATTATGTCTATAAGTATTTGCAGTTTAAATTACTATACACCAGCTAAACTTTAAATCTTGGGTTTTATCTTATCAAGGATCAGTCAAATTTGGCACTTTCTCTAATTTTCATTTCTGTTCTGACCTGAATATAAGACTGGCATGCCAAATTTAATTGCACTCAACTTAATTACTTCTTGATTTTTGAGTCATTATTTGAGTTGAATAAGTCAAAATGTTAGAAATGGGCAGGGAGTTCTGATGAGTGAAACTTTAAAAGCATACTTTGAAACTAACATGCTGAACTGAAAAGTCAGAGTTGAATGTGGTCAAATTGAAACCTATGCATTTTTGGATATTTAGAAAGATTCATAAAAATTGGGCATTATTTTTCTTAAATCTCTTCTTTTCACTGTTTATCACACTGGGGGCAAATGTTGAGTAACATACTGAAGTCTGATCAGAGGTAGACTGTGGTTGTGAATGAAGAATGTGCCCCTGCCAGCACATAAATGCATGTTCACTGCTAAGACTTTAGAGATGTTTCTAAACATCTGATAGGTTCCTACACATTTTTATTTCCTGTTGTTGTTATCGTCATCTTCCTCCTCCTTCACCTCTTCCTCCTCCTCCTCATCGTCCTCCTCCTCGTCATCCTCGTCCTTGTCCTCCTCGTTGTCTTCATCCTCGTCCTCGTCCTCGTCCTCTTCCTCCTCCTTCAACTCCTCCTCCTCCTCACAGTACTGGGGATTGAACTAAGGGACATTTTACCTCTGAGCTACACCCCCACCCTTATTTTCCATTCTTTATTTTGAAACAAGGTCTCATTAAATTGCAGAAGACCTCACTATCTGAGGCTGGTCATGAACCTGTGATCCTCCTGTCTCAGCTCCCCAAGTACTGGGATTACAAGCGTAGACCACTATGCCCAGCTTGATTTTTTTTTATTTGCATCTTCTACTAAGACTATAGAAAAGATTTCTTAACCGCTGATCAGTTTCTTGATTTTTTTTGCTTCTATCTTCATATGTTGATAGAAAGCAAGGCAATACATTTGTGATTACATGATCAAGAAGAGTATAACTGAATTTTGAATATAACTACAAAAGAACTAAAGGCTAATTTCATAAAACAATTCACTAATCACTAATCCGGCTATTGCTATAGGCAGAACATCAGTCAGTCTTTACATCCAATGGAACTGAATTACCAGATTGGAATCGAATGCTGTTTAAAATTAAAATAATTATTAACAATATTTTCTGATGAGGAAACCTGTAACACTTGAGAAATTATCTATATGTTTATCTAGTACAGTGCATTATATTTGGCTAGGGTAGGGTGGAATGACTTACAGAATTGCTTTCTTGTCTCTAAGCAAACAGATGTCCATTCAAAGCCCGAGAATGTCATTTGTGTGAGACAAAATTGAATTTAATTTGTTTTTTAATTAACTTGAAACTTATAAATTAAAAAGGTGAATAAATATATACAAGCATCTTCTTGTCAAGCACTAAACCACTTAAAATACAAATGAAAATATAGTGAAACTTATGAAACAGGTACCAACCTAAAAGCAAAGTAATACCTCCATATTTTTCATCATTTTCTTTGGATTTTTAAATATTCTGAAGAAAAATGTGTATGTGTGTATCTGTGTGTGTATGTATATGTGTGTGTGTTTGTGTGTGTGTTTGTTCAGATAAGCAGCAGGTGGACAAGATTTTCACTGATAAAGAAGAGTTTTCAAATTCACAAATTTCAGCCAGCTTTTCATAGATCGTCTCATAATTGATGAGGACCTTTTGTTGCTTTTGCTATTGTTATTATTGTTGCAATGCGTGAATATATATAACATAAATTTATATGAGTTTTGCAAACTTCCTGATCTTCTGTGCCTTGCCCCATAGGACCGAATGAATATGTTCTTTGCTTTCCTTTTGAAATACTTATCTCTAGATTGGCCATGCCTATCACATGAAGCATTGTTCATATGAGAGTCATGGTATCAATTCTGTTCAAAAACCTCCTCTTTTATCCCACTGGCAATGGATAACACAGTATGGAATCTGTGCAAACGGAAACTCCAGAAACTGAATTCTCTTGAATGCTAACAATGCTTCCCCTGGGTATAGTGAGAGGGGTCTCAATTAACCTCCTCTCCATGTTCTAACTAGACACAGGAAGCCCTTTAGCCACCAGCAAAGGAGTTTCATTAAGGCCACTTCACCATAGGTATAACAAAGCTCTTTCCAGGAAGCAAACCAGAAACTCTAGTCAAATTGTAGAATTGCCCAAACATTGGGGTCTCTGCTTTTACACAGCACAAAATTGTGTAATGGCACCAGAGGCTCCTTAACAAGCTAACAATCCTACCGAGCAACAAAAATCTGGCTGAAATTCATGGAGTTTCTGATTGATGCTGAAGTTGAATTGCCATTTCAACCCTTCCTTCAAGAAATTATCCAATTAATCTGCATGGATCTTTTTTTGGAAAAAAAATCCTGTTGTTCAAATGATTGCAAACGAAGATGAATAGGACATTTTTTTTTCCTCTTAAGCCTGATGCATTTTAAAATTTTTACTTCTCAAACCCATCAGAAATGGATACATCTGGAAGGCCTATTTCTCAGCTTTCTTTCAGTACTTAACTGGAATTCAATAAAGCCATACAGAATCCTTTAGAGAGAGAAACACCTAAGGAAGGATTGTTAAGGAAATCACAGGGGTCAGAGACGTGTCCCAAATCGGCCTTTAGACTTCAAAGTCAGCCCTACGTGGAGAGGCAGTGTACATTTCATTTATCTAAAAGTCCATTTTTCTTGTCAAGTCCCCTCTGAGGAAGGGCAAGGGCTAAATGATAACCAGCATGACTTAAGTCAGCGGCAGTGATACTTTCTAAAGATTAGGGATCCCAGAATACTCATGTAAGCGAGGAAGCCAGCCAGCACTTCACCTTTATTAATAAAAATGAAAGAGAGAGAGAGATCAGATTACAGTGGCACTTTACCAAGGGAGCTTTTACAGCATATTGCAAAATATCTAATGTCCTAGCACCTCCTTGTCAGTTCTTTGGTGTACATAGGAACCATTTACCTCCTTTTCTTAGGGAACCAAGGGCTTGATAGGTATCCAGTCCTTTTCTCTCCTCCTTGTGAGGATCTGGTTACAATATATGTTGTTGTTGTTGTTGTTGTTATTATTATTATTATTATTATTATTTAATGATGGTCTTAGTTAAAGTAGGAAAAACATAATTATTATTATACAGAAGGCCTACAGAAGAACAGTAGTTTATTTTAGCAAGAAAAAAATGACATGAATCTTAATCTGAAATCTCACATGTAGTTGATAAAATACAAATTCCAGGCCCTAGTTTAGCTTTTATTTCTTGTTCAGTTTGTATCCAACATTTCAAAGTTGATCTGAACATTTTGGGAAAAGTATCTATCTGCTTTTGACTTCTAGGATCTGTTCAGTTTGCCAGATTCTTTTTGTTCTACTCTGAGATATTTTCTTGTGTACAGAATATTGTCGTAATGAAAGGACATATTATTGAAGTTTGTATTAAGACATATGCAGTTATTCATAGTGCTATGAAAATTAAAAATTAAAAGCAAATATCCAATTGGGTAATGAAAAACTAAACAGTAGTGTAATGCCACATTTCGGCTAGGATTCTGATAGTACTGTATACTACACAATGAATAAAAAACCAAAAAATACATATAGTATATTTCAGTAGAGAATATTTTTATTTCTAACACCCAAAGATAAACTTTAAGTCGTAAAAAGATTTCATAAATGGAATCTAAAAAATCAAATAACATGTCTATGATTTAGCACACTACATATTATGCCTTTTTTTTTAGAATCAAATCATCAATAATCACACCATTCTACTTGAGAAAGGAAAAGATGCTGAGCTTTCTATTTGGAGACACTAAGGTGATAAAATATGCTTCAATCAGAATGGAGAACATTTATCTTTTGTCTTTATGCTCCAATTAACACAGTGATCTTACCTGCTTTTTATGTTTGATACACCTGTGTCTGTCAATGCCCTTCTCGTAGATACCTGCCACATACATCTGAATTCCTGATCAACCAAAGTTGTCATTGCTGCTACTTGGTGACATCAGGGCAACTATAATACCAAGGCCTGGTTATATCCATTTCTTTTTGATGATATTAAAATGGAAATATATTAGAGTTGAGTTCTTTTTCATTAAGAGTCTCCCACCCCCCTCTGGAACAGATACAGTAAACAAGAATCAAACACATGCAGAAATATGTAATTTAAAATTTTATGTTGCATTTCATTGAAATGTTAGCTGAATACTATTGCTTTGGCACATATGTTATATTCATGTCAATATGCTTCGTATGCTAAAAAGATCTGTGCAAGAGTGCCTTGCCGTCCCTGTTTACCAAAGAACCAAACAGCTGTGCAAGTTCACGGAAGTAGAAAGGAACTAAAGAAAGTTTTAGGACCAGTTGAGCTTCTTCAAAAATGTGTATCTAACGAATGTTGTGGTCAACCATATTCACTGCATGCTGTCATTGAGAAAGCTATGCTTACTTGGATTAAAACTCAAAGAACACTCTCTTTTCCATTCCCCCCCCCCTTTTAAATCAACGTTAGCTAAGCATGGTAGTGCACACCTTTAATCCCAGTGATTTGGGAGATTGAGGGAGAAGGATCAGAAATTAGAGGCCAGCCTGTGAAACTTAGCAATATCCCATCTCAAAGAAATGTTAAAATAGGGTTGAAGTTGGGCATCATGGCACACACTTGTAACACAGTACTTGGGAGGCTGTGACAAGAGGATTGAGGCTTCATGGCCAGCTTCAGCTACTGAGAGTGAGGCCGTTTCAACATAAAGAATAAAAAGAATAGGGCTGGGCTAGGGATACAGCTTTGAGGTAGAATGCCTCTGGGTCCAAACCCCAATTGGATTGGACACACACACACACACACACACACACACACACACACACACAGAGGCTGAAGATGATAGAGAACTTGTCTAGCATAGATGAGACCCTGGATTCAATCTCCAGTAACACACACGTACATATATACATGTTAAATTTCTCCCAATCAAAATATTTTTAAGGTGCTATTATCCTAACAGACTAAATGGATAATAAGGTATAGTTATAATTATATGTGTATATTATTGTTATAATTCATAATTATAATTACATTATATGTTTATAAATATAAATGTACAATAATATATTATGCATAAGCTACAGTAAAAATATGAAATAAATATTAATGCCTAACACAAATTTGGAAGAATTCTGAGGTTTTCTATAGTGATATATTCAGGCCTGGATTTATAAATCAATTGTTAAATTTAAAAAATATTTAAGAGCTACAGGAAGGGAGGAAGAGCCAGCTGGATACATTACAATAACCTTTTAACTTCTTATAAATGCTAAGGTCTTCTGAATAGTTTGAGGCCAAAACTTGGCAGTTCTTAGATTTTTGTTACCGTATTTTTCTAATTTTAAACAATATGCCTTTTCTTTTTCTTCTTCTCACATCTTGGTAACTTAATTCTTTGTAAAATTTCTTCGCAAAAAGAGCCACACTGGAAAAAAAAAAAAAAAAAAAAAAAAAAAAAAAAAAAAAAAGAGCCACAGTAGCTCAGCCACCACCCTCCAGAGAAGTTTAGAAGTCTTCTCCATCAAAATAGTCTCCACATGGCTGGTAGTTACTGAAACCCACAATAACCCACCACATAT
Source organism: Muscardinus avellanarius (assembly GCF_963383645.1). Taxonomy (NCBI): domain Eukaryota; kingdom Metazoa; phylum Chordata; class Mammalia; order Rodentia; family Gliridae; genus Muscardinus; species Muscardinus avellanarius. The sequence continues at coordinate 34,930,214 of NC_137798.1, forward strand.
TTCTTACAAAGATTTTTTTCAGTTTATGTTATCAGAAATAAGACACTGAACAACACTGGTTTGTGCCTAAACATTGCAAAATATAACTGTTTGCCTTATAGGACATAAGGATTTTTCAGAAATTTCCCTCAAATATTTGAATCAAGCAAAGTTTATGTTGTAGCTATAAGTGTTGTTCATTCTTTTTCTGAAGTCAAAGAAAGGTTATTTACCTCTTCACAAGCATTCTCTACTATGTAAAATCTATACTTCTATGTGAGGAGAGTCTTTATAAATAAAATTTATTCAGACATACTATAGGGAGAGCTGTAACTCATATCTTTTGATCTGAATAGCCATTTCTTTTCTTGTGATTCTATAGGATAGGATTTCCTAGATGTTAAGTGCCTTTTTATTTCTTCAAAGTGATTTTCAGAAGTGGAGAGTTTGAGATTTTTAGTTTATCTTGATACTAGCCAATCCTTGCTTGGAATACTTTGGTTTTCTATCTGAGAGCTTATTTATTATGTCCTTAAGTAAAACTGGTTTTACCAAACTCTAAAAATTGATGACAAGATAATTCTAGACATAACTATGTTTGATCTTATTATTTATCATATGCCATTTAAAGTTTTAATTAGGGTCTATAAAAATTGAGAAATTTACTGAGTGATATTTATGGGGATATGGGCATTCTTTATCATTAAATATAGAGAAACCTATATGTTGGCAGCATTATGACCTGCATAGATGAGTATTATTTCTTGCTTTATTTTAATAATGTATAAACATTATTCCAAATATGAATCATACAACTTGTTTTCAATTTTTAAAACATGCATCAGCTGGGCGTGGTGGCACACGCTTGTAATCCCCGCGCTTGGGAGGTGGAGACAGGAGGATCTCATAGGTTTGGAGTCAGCCACACTGGCTTAAGAGACTCTGTTTCCAAATAAAAATATAAAATAGGTCTGGGAGTGTAGCCCGGAGGTAGAAGGGCTTCCAGGAACCCCAGTACCACCAATATATATATTAAAAAAATAAAACATGCATCCGTATGACTGAGAAATATTTTGTTTTTATTTGCAGCAAAGAATTCCTTTCTGTAAATATAATTGTTAGATAGCAATTAATCACATTTAAACACATAGATCAAAATGATGCCATTATACCATGGTTGGAACTTATTCTGAAAACGAATTATTTCAATGAAAGGGAAGAGAGTACCAATGAGGAAATCATGAGGTGACACAAACAAAACTCTCCTGCACAACAATGGAAAACCTTTTAAGCATGAAGAAACTGTAATATACTGTGGCACTCATAGGTACATGAAGATAAAACATCCAGGAGCCAGTGAATTTTTTCATGTTGTCAGAGTATTCAACGGTACATATGAGCTGTCGGGCTTTAGCCATCAACATCCGAAAAAGCTTAGCATTTTAGAAAAAGAACTTCCCAATAGAAACAGTTCAACTTCATACTTTGAGGCATATGGGTACTCACAGATTCAATACAACAGCAGTTTTCATTCTCTGAAGCTTTACTATCTTTCTCCCACCCCTTTTTTTGACCAGATCCCTAAAGCTTAAAGTCTCAATATCCTCCTTGCCTTTTTTGCTAAGCCTGATCCCGAGAGGGGGAGATGAAGAGGGAGAGAGAGAGAGAGAGAGAGAGAGAGAGAGAGAGAGAGAGAGAGAGAGAGAGAGAGAGAGAGAGAAGAGTGAATGAGTCTGAAAAGTTAATAAAAGCAAAAGGCGGAAGGGATGCTTAGTCCCCAGCATACTCAGCGACCATTTAGGTTTCAGGTCTCCGGGTCAGTCTGAAAGAATCAGGAAAGGAGACCAGTGAGAGAAAGAGTGTGAGCATCACTTTCCCCTTGCTGTGCTCTCATCTGCAGGACATTCTCGAGCCACTTTTAACACAAGGCCTTGATACAGATGTCCTCTCTGCACCCAAAGTCAAAAACATCTAGACACTTATTACATAAGAAGAAAGCTTTATCAATTTGAGTATCCCAATCTTTACTCCCACATGAAAAAGTTCCAATAAATAAGATTTTGTTTTTACTTATGTTCAGTTAATTTTAATCTTGTGATTCTAAATTCAAAGCTAGAAAACACATTCCAGTGGTTGAGCTATGTTTATTGACTTAATTTTTTTATTTTTATAGGAATCAACTCTCTATTTTTAAAATATTATAGCATAGATGCAGAATAATTTTTAATTCTTCAGCATTTTACCTATATCTTCCTTTTCTCTAAGATAAGGGTTTTCATATTTATTAGTAGCTTTTTATGGAAGCATGTTTGGTATTCACAGGTAAAGAATTCATGAGGAGCCGGGCGTGGTGGTACATGCATGTAATCCCAGTTTTGGGAGGCTGAGACAGGAGGATCACGGTTCTCAGACAGCCTCAGCTACTTACTGAGGCCCTTTGCAACTCAGTGTGATCCTGTTTCAAAATAAAGAATAAAAATATAGGGCTGGGGGTGTAGCTTAGAGGTAGAATGCCCTGGGATCCATCCCCAGTACTCTGCCCCCCCCAAAATTCATGAAGTATGATTTTTCTGTGGAAATTTTAAAGCAGTTTTTTTTGTGGTACTGAGAATGAAACCCAAGGGCTTTTCTACCTCCGGGATATACTCCCAGATCTATTTTATATTTTATTTGGAAACAGTATCTCACTGAGTTACTGAGGGCCTCACTAAGTAGCTGAGGCTGGCTTTGAACCTGTGTTATCCTCCTGTCTCAGCCTCCCAAGCGCCTAAAGTGTGAGCCACCATGCCCAGCAAATGCAGTATTAAAAAAAAAACTATATATATATATATATATATATATATATATATATATATATATATTCATATATGTAGTTGAGATGTATATTAGATACAATTGTCTAATCTATATATATATATGCTTACGTATATTTTCTCACGTATGAGGACATTTTGCTTTTGAAGTTCCCATTCTGTATTTATGGAAAAATAACACTGTGTATGCTCAAGGAACAATGAGTGAACCATGAGGACTTGTGGAAGTATATTATATTTACTATTTGTTACTCTGTACCTCAAGGTAAGCAAAAAACAGTTCTTATATTCCAGGATCCCAGAATTTACCGGGAAGAAAGACAATAAATTTAATTCCTTAGTATTCAGAATGTGATCTACAGACCAGCACGTGGGTATCTTCTGGGAAGCTGTTGAAAATGCAGCTTCAAATTCAGCTTCCTACCTGAGAACTATTCAATAAAAACATGCATCTTCACCAATCCTGTGTACAGAAGGGTTCAAGTTAATAGCAGGCAAATTTGAACTGAATGGAGTTACTATCATAATACCTGGGAGAAGTTTAAAAAGGAGGGGCCTTGCTGGGCGGGGTGGCGCATGCTTGTAATCCCCGCACTTGGGAGGCGGAGATAGAAGAATCGCATGCAGGTTCGAAGCCAGCCTCGCTGGCTTAAGAGACCCTGTTTTCAAATAAAAATATAAAAACATGGGTCTGGGAGTGTAGCCTGGAGGCAGAAGGTTTACCGGGAACCCCAGTATCACCAATAAAAAAAGCACAAAAAACAAAAAACAAAAACAAGGAGGGGCCTCGTGGGACAGAAAGACTTTTATATCTGCATTTTCTTCTTCAACAGAGCAGGGTCTTCTAGTCAGGCACCATTTGCTAGTACAAACACAAATATTATAAAAAATTGTTTTTGGAATGTTTTTGCTTTACATATCATTTGGAAAAAGTCACATTACTGCTGACAATATGTAAGTCGGACAGAAATATACTTATATAAATCCACATCAAAAAGAAATTTTATTTTTATCTCATCCACTGTGTGGTGTTTTTAAAAAGGAGTTGACCAGGCTGGCTTCTAAGACTTGCTTTTGCCAGTTACTGCGATTCTTCACTAATGAGCATCGTGACAATATAGGGAGACTTGATACTTCAAGGTCTTTTGCCAGATCACATCCAGGCAGAACCAGTTCACATAAAAATTAAGGCATTTTAAATCATTTTCATGCTTTTGGAAAGCTTCAGACAGGTGAGAACATCTGGACGGTCAGAGCAACATGTGTTTAATATCCTTTTATTGATGCATTGTGATTATCCATCACGGTAAGGTTCAAAGCGATACAAACATACCTGCATACAGCACTCTGTCTCCTTCCCTTTAGATCCTAACCCTCTCTGCCTCCCATACATGTTGGCAGGACTGGTAGTGATATCTTCATATATAGATTCGGCACTATATATTTTGATCAGGTCTATGTGTTTATGTGAAAGTGATGACCATGGCCCTCTGCCTCTTCCCATGCTTTTTGTTGTTGATTTTTAGGACACCAATTTTAACCTGGAGTGACATGTACGGAGGGTTGGCACATTCTCTACTTTGCTTTGGACTTTCCCATTAGATTGTTGTGTTTGACTAGCGTTTGACTATTCTTCTTTCCACAAGAAAGACCAAATGAAGTTGACTTTCTGAAGTATATTTCTGAATATGACCATTTACATATATAAGCAGCATGTAAGAATCATATATAGGAGCTGACAAAATAATTTTCATATTAATTTGTGATTCCATGGGTAAAAAAGATAAAAGTATAAATAAAGTCTTTAATTTGCAGAGAACGCAACTGTATAATATTAAATTATTTAAAAATAATTCTTAGCCGGGTGTAGTGGTGCATGCTTGTAATCCCTGCAATTGGGAGGATGAGACAGGAGGATCGTAGTTTACAGACAGCTTCAGCTACTTAGTGAGGCCCTTTGCAACTCAGTGAGACCCTGCTTCAAAATAAAGAATAAAAAATAGGGCTGGGGGTGTAGCTTAGAGGTATAATGCCATTGGGTTCCATCCCCAGTGCTGCCAAAATAATAACAGCAATAATAATAATAATAATAATAATAATAATAATAATAGTTCTCGTCAACCAGGTGTGGTGGTGCACACTTGTAATCCCAATATTTGAGAGGCTGAGACATGAGGATCACGGTTCAAGGACAGCTTCAGCCACTTAGTGAGGCCCTTTGCAACTCAGTGAGACCCTGTAGCTAAGAGTAGAAAGCCCCTGGGTTCCATCCCCAGTACCACAATAAACAAACAAACAAACAAACAAATAAATGTCAACACTTAATAACAAGTATTATGTTTATTGGTGGTACAGTCCAAAAGGTGAAGATCTTCTGTCATATGATAATAGCTATTGCCCAGAGCCAAATTAGGAAAATAAGTTACAAAAAAAAAGCTTTATTGCTAGAACTTGGTTTAGTTATTTTATTTATAATCATTTGATTTAATTAGGCATGCAAATTTTTAGCACTTTTCTCCCTTTTTTATATATCAGTTGTCAGATCCAATTATAGTTGATTATGATTCATTGAAATTGTTTATATTTCTTATCAGTTCAATTGGTTTTTTCTATGAGATAAAAAAAATCAAAAGGAAATGCTTGGACACAAAACATGACTTTATAATTTAAAAAAGTAAACACGTTTTAGTAAACCATATGAGAGTATCTTTTAACGGACTCTTTTAAAATGAACTTTAAATGTCTTCATATGATAAATATTTGATATTTGTAAATATCCATTTCAATTAATCCCTTTCTGATGTGCAATCGTGTTATTAGGAACGTGTAGAATTATTTCAAGCAGTGGCTTTTGTAAATATATGACTAGTGTTTCATTTAGACGATTCAATAGCATTTGCTAGAGACAGTAATACATTTTTAACCCCAAATCTCCCTATTTCTATTTAGCTAAGAATTGATGATTGTTCACCTGAGGTCTAGGCAGTAACACATACTCTACTCCAGAGTTTATGAAAAAGAAACTTCACTGTAAGGAACAAATTGCTGCTCAGGTGATGAGATAGTTGAGAACAGTCACTGGTAACACTTGGGCAGCCCACAGAATCACATCATCAAAGAATTCACTGGCATCCTTAGGTGGAAGAGTCAAAAGAGGTGGAGGAAAAGTCTAAAGCCAAGGATCAGGGTCACCTTGGATGGTAAAACCAAACTGGGCCTAGACAGTGTCGCTGGAGTCACAGAAGAAGCAAGCTATCATCAGTGGAGCTTCTTGAGGGACAATTCTGCTTCCCATTTCCATTCTTTTGCCCTTTCAGGATTGAGTTAAGCCAGAACTCATCAGGCCTAGGAACCGAGATTCCAGGGATCAGAGGGGTGAAGAATGGATCTGCTGGCAAACAGGCCTAAGACCTGCAAAATATCCTCCCAGTTTCTTATGAACACATGTAAAAACTTCAGCTTTAAAAGCAATTTCTGGCGGTAAAGACAGGAATGCACACATTGCCCTCAAACTTAGCCCTCCTGGGAAATCTAGCACCTGCATTTTTCACTCATCAAAGAGGGCAGTGACTAGCAAAAGAAATCATAGCAGAAAGAGAATTATATTAATCAAAGCAATTTCTGGTGAAAAGAGGCAAGGAAATCTCTAAGCAAGTTATAGAAAGAAAGCTACACTCTTCAAACCACTGAATTGAAAACAAAGCTTCAGATGATAACTATATGATTTGACAAAGGTACATCAAATTGCTCAGGAAAATCTCTTTCTTTACAGTAATGTTTCAGGCTATTTAAAACAGAATCTCAGTCGAGGAACTAAACAAAGATGCTAGGATTGGACATAGAAGACAGATGAATTTGGCTGTTATCCACATAAGAATAGAAGCCAAAATTATGCTGACTAAAAATGGAGCCAAGCGATGTCATATAGATTTGAAAACCATGTTGTGCCAAGGAAGATGTTAATGTTTTTCAGTCTTCAGGTTTACTAAGAATCATAAGTTGTTTGATTTTTAAATCTAGCTTATGTATCCTAAATATCTCTGTATCTTTGAAAGTTTCTGATCTTTCTTTCTTTCTTTCTTTCTTTCTTTCTTTCTTTCTTTCTTTCTTCTCTTTCCCTTCTTTCCTTTTTCCTTTCTTTCCTTCTCCTTCCTTTATTTTCTTTCTTTCTCTCTCTTTCTCTCTTCTCTCTTTCTTTCTTTCTTTCTTTCTTTCTTTCTTTCTTTCTTTCTTTCTTTCTTTCTTTCTTTCTTTCTTTCTTATTTGACAATGTGGCATTGATTCCAAGCCTGGCTAGGTGGATGGTACATTATAGTACTTTGTTCTATTTATATATGCTATTAACTTATGCCACATGATTTATCAGACAGTATTAACTCATTTGAGTATTTAAAAGTATCAATAGCTCTTTCTTAGAGTAGCTACTGTATCAGTCATGCTCTTGAAAGAGTCACACTGGGACTTCATCCAAGGTCATGGTTTCAAGAGATGTCTTCTGCTTTCTCTACTTTGTGTTCTGTAACTGAAATAAAGAACAAGAATTATATTTACTTGTATCAGAGCAACTAGACAAACAAAAGTATGGCAAAAAAATTTGCAAGAGTGGACTTGTGATATTATTTGTGAAGCATCTCAAAGCTCATGCCCATATGTATATATATACAAATGGGGGCCTGTTAATATTTTCTAATATTTTTAACCTTTGAAATAATTATTATAAATTTGCTATCCTCAGATGAGAAATGACACTTAAATGGAAAAAGAATCTTTGATAAATTACTTAAAGGTTGCCTTTTTTTGTAAACCTATAGATGATATCTAAAATAGTCAAAATCTTCCAGAAGATAAACTTCATAATGTTAAATGTCACTATATTTTTTACCATTACTTTGTGCCAGTGTTTTGTTCTACAAAGGACTTCCAGATAGTATGTAAAGTGAGGCAAATTAGCACATGTTAAGAAGTAGAATAACATAAATTGGATTTGAAATATGTGTATGGATGTGTGCAGTATAGTTTGTTTTTATTGTTAACATGATGAAAAAAACCCAAGCAGTACCCATAAATGTTTAAGTTATATAAAGTGGTGATAATGATAGTAATATAAACCAATATGTTTTGTTAATAGTATAGAATAATGTACATATGAGATATTATTATAATTATCTCTTTTGAGCCTAAGTTCCCAAAATAACATATATTTGATTCTATTATTTGTTTTCAATGTTCTAAAATCAATAACTTATTTCTTAAAGTAGATGTTTAAGCCTTCTCTTTCTTTTCCCCAACATTATGTTGCTAATATGGCTTTCTTATTATATTACACTTTTTTTCAGTACTAGGGGATTGAATTAAGAGCCTCATACATGAGAGACAAGTGCTATATCACTAAACCACATCCCCAGTCATATATTATACTTTATAGAATTCAAAACACTTTTCAGAAATTGAGTTCCTCAAGTTAGGAACCTGGAACCCATTTAAAAATCTTAAATTACTACCTGAGCACCCCCCCTTTTTTTTGGTGGTACTGGGGTTCCTGGAAGCCCTTCTCCCTCCGGGCTACACTCCAAGACGTATTTTATATTTTTTTAATTTGGAAACAGGGTCTCTTAAGCCAGCGAGATTGGCTCTGAACCAGCATGATCCTCCTGTCTCAGCCTCCCAAGCGCGGGGATTACAAGCGTGCGCCACCACGCCCAGCGAGCCCCCCTCTTAAAATCTGGTTGTCTTATTTTGTTTTGACTCAGCAAAATACCTAAAGGTCCATTAAGAGATTTATTTCTTTTAGTTGGGGAACTTGGAAATCCAGGATCAAAGTACCAGTAGATGCAGTGATTGGTAAAGTTCTGACTCCTTTTCCAGAGACAGCACCTTCTTCATGTGACTCCTGTGGAGAAAGGGCTAATGGAGGTGCAGGGCCAGTTTTATAATGGCACTCATCTCATTCATGACAACTCTACTATTCTAACCTAATTTTTTTTCATAAAGACCCTCCTCTTACAACCATCATCCTAGGGATTAGAACTTCAACATATTCATTTAGTGAGATACAAACATATTCAGTTCCTAATTCTGTTCCATATCAACTTTCAGTCCATAAGGATAAAGTATATACATTCATCAGTCTGCATCCCTGGGTTTTTCACAATCGGCTTTTCCTACTTGCATTGTAGGATTTCAGAACATTGCTGGCAAGGTGTGTTGTCTAAGCTCCATGCCTTGTCTATTTTCTCTCCAATCAATTTGGTCAACTGTGTGAGTACACAGTGGTGAACTGCTGAACATGTACCACTGCCTGTCGCCACACCCATCCAAGCTGCTCTGCTTGCTCTCTCACTCTTACCCTTAAAGCTCAGGCCCTCTCAGTATCTCTGTTCCTACCCCCATGACTCTCGGGGTCAGTATCTCCATACCTATCTCCCATGGCTTCCCTGGCCAGTATCTCCATACCTACTCCCATGTCTCCTCAGGTCAGTATCTCCATACCTACTTCAAGTCTCCCTGGCCTTGTCTCCTAGTTAGGGTGCTATATATTGGTTCCTTTTCTCCTACCATAGTTCCAAAATCACTAATTTTTATATGAGAATAACTAAAACCATTCTCAAAACAAGTACGTTATTCATTCATCCACTTCTTTTCCTTTTTTGGTTTGTAAACACACCCTCTGCCTTGTTGGAACTCATGATCTAGCAGAACAAGAAAGAAACTATTAGCTAAGATATGATAAAAAAAAGTATCATGATGGAAAATATCTCAAATATTAGAGGAGCCTAGAGAAATCTGGATGTGGGTGGGTGGTGGTGGTGAGAATAGTAACTTTGTCAGAAAAAAATGTGACATTTAAACTAGGTATTGATGTATAAGAAATAAAATGTGGTAAATGGAATTAGAGGAGAGGGAAAACAAGGCTAAGATCTTCAAAAGCATGACAATTTTAATATGTAGAAAAATGTCAAAAAAGCTAGATATGAACAGAGTGCTGGGCTTAGAAGATAGTAAGTGGGAAATGACATTGGTCCTGCAGATTAGGGCTTCTTAGAGAATCTGGGGTCATCTGAATTTAAAATCCATATTTGTAAGTTTCCTGCAATATCCATCCCCACCTCAAGAAAACCTGTTAAAACTTCAGCTACAAAAAGTCTATAATCTAGTTTAGAAACTAGATTGCTCAGGAACACAGAAGTCTGCTTTTATTTTTTTTGATAAATATTACAATATAGGCTTTGCAAACTCAACATCTACAAAGACTAGACAGTTACACAAATCAGTATCCATAATACTCAATGACACTAGAGCTCTGTGGAGTACAGAGAATGGATACTCCATCACAACATAACTACCCATTGCTGTCATGAGAAATGTCAAACTTTGCCTGACATTCTCCTTTCACAGAGATACTGGAGGATTATTAAAGAGACCCTGTACATCCAGAAGTGTGCTACTATCTTTTAAGAATGAGATATCATATGGTGTATCTATTTCCATTTTCTAAGGAATCTCCACACTGATCTCCATACTGGCTGAACTAGTTTGCACTCCCACCAACAGTGTAAAAGATTTCCTCTTTCCCCACATCCTTGCCAGCATTTGTTGTTATTTGATTTCTTTATGCTTGCCACTCTGATTGGGGTTAGATGGAATCTCAGCTTAGTTTTGATTTGTATCTCCCTGATGGCTAATGATATTGAATATCTTTTCATGTATCTATTGGCCTTTTGTATCTATTCTTTTTTGAAGTGTCTATTCAGTTCAGTTGCCCATTTCTTGACTGGGATATTTGTTTTGCTAGCGTAGAGTCTTTTGAGCTCTTTGTATATTCTGGGTATTAGCCCTATATCAGAGTGGTGGCTGGTAAAGATCTCCCATTTTGTAGGCTTCCTCTTTAGGTTCTTGATGGTTTCCTTTGATGAGAAGAAACTTTTTAGTTTGATGCCATCCCACTTGTTAATTCTTGCTTTAATTTCCTGAGTTTTGGAGGTCTTGTTGAGAAAGTCACTGCCTGTTGGAGTGTTGAGCCTATGCCCTCCTCTAATAATTCCCCAGTCTCTGGTCTAATTTCTAAGTCTTTGATCCATCTTGAGTTGATTCCTTTGCATGGAGAGAGGTAAGGATTTAGTTCCATCTTTCTACAAATGAATAGCCAACTGGTTATTCCCAGCACCATTTGTTGAAAAGGCTGTCTTTTCTCCAGCGTATGAGTTTGGCCCCTTTGTCAAAGATCAGTTGACTATAGATGTGTGGGTTTGTTTCTGTATCTTCTATTCTGTTCCACTGGTCAGTATGCCTGTTGTTGTGCCAGTACCATGCTGTTTTACTACTATTGTTCTGTAGTATAATTTGAAGTCTGGGATTGTGATTCCTCCTGCCTGGTTCTTATTGCTGAGGATTGCTTTGGCTATTCTGGGTCTTTTCTTTCTCCATATAAAATTCATGACTGTTTTTTCTAGGTCTATGAAGAGGTTGAAATCAGAGAATGACAGTAACATATGAATACCCATGTTCATAGCAGCACAGTTCGTAATAGACAAATATGGAACCAACCTAGGTCTCCATCAACATATAAATAGATTGCAAAATTATGGGAAACACACACAATGGAATTCTACTCAGCTATAAAGAAGAAAATCATGTCATTTGCAAGAAGATGGAAAAACCTGGAGAACATTATGTTAAGTGAGATCATCCAGGCACAGGAAGAGAAGGGACATATGTTTTCTCTAATATGCCCAAACTAGGGAGTATTAGGAATACCAGAGGGACTCCAGATAATGGAGGGGAAACCTCAGCAAAGCTAGAATGGAAGGATAAAAGAGGAACAAGGCTGAGGTTGATTAATGGAGGAGCTACATCCAAATATGTGTAAAAGTATGAATTAGTATGGTTAACTTGGACACTCCTTTTTGGGAGGGGAAGAGGAAGTGGGGGGAGAAGGCACTAAGCACAGTCTGAATTTATGCCATTTTCAATATATCCCACATAAAAATAAAAAATAAATTAAAAAAGAGTGAGTCATCAGACTAAGCATCAAACAAATTGGCCTTTGATTCATATTTAACTATCTGGTAGTCAATTTACAGTCCTTGTTAGATGATCTGAAAACTTTCTTTCTTTGATGCTAAACATAAAGGGCCTAGTTCCTAACTGAAACATACTTAAAAACAGATGCAAATGCTAGTAGGCAGTTTGAAACCCTCCAATGGTTTCAGATTTGACTGTGGTGAGGTCCAGCATTCTTCCCAGCCTACAAGGCCTCACATTATCTGGAAACTTCCCAGGTCCTTCCTTCTGTCAGGCCACCTTCTGCTTGGCTTACCACAGTCCACCCACAACCATCTCAGCTTCTCAGAAGTGCTAAGCTCCTCCCCTCCCAAGTATGTGCAAATGTTATTGCCTTTGCTTAGAATGCATTTCCTTCTCTTTTCAACGGATATGTTTTTCTCCAGCTTGTTTTTCTTTTCTTCTTTTCAAGCTGTAAATTCTTTATTACACTTCCACTGTGTTTCCTGCAACTACCCCTCCAGTTCTTGAGTGATGAGTACATGTATGCCTCTACCATCTTGTGCTCCATTAAGATGTATGACTATAACATATTTTATACAAAAAATAATAATTTAATAACTAATTATTTTACTCATTCAATTTTAATTAAAAAATTGAAAAGTGTTTCACATACTGACTAATAGCATTTCATAGAGCAAGAATTCTAACAATGTCAAAGATGTCATGGGAATTGGTATTAAAAAATGCTGACTACACATTGGTCAATAAGGCAGTAAAGGGGCTCCCATTTTATTTTCCAGCATGTTTCTCTTAGATCAAATGAGAATTTTCTTCCAGAAAATGTCTTTCATAGATGACGTTAAGACCCCTTAGGGGCACACCTGTAATCCTGGCACTTGGGATTATCCTGCTGGGATAGGAGGACTGCATGTTCAAGGCCAGCCTCAGCAACTTAGCCAGACCCTCAGCAACATATTGAGATCTTGTTTAAAAAAAAAAAAAAAGACAAAGAAAAGAAAACAAAACAAAAGACCAAAGGTCTGGGGGTGTGGCTAAGAGGTAGAATGCCCCTGGATTCAATCTCCAGTATCAAAAACAAACACACACACACAAAAAAAAAAAAAAAGAAAGAAAAACTCCTTTAGCCTCTATCCCTTTTCTTTATTGCTTGTCATTATTACAGTTAACTAATGACTTGATGTTGTTTGATATCTATCTATTCTCTTATTCTTTAGCTATACAGATAATTGAATGAAGTGCCTTTCACATAGTAGGCATTCATTATTAGTCAAATGAATAGGTGAAGGGTTTATCTGGGCATATGTTTTATCTATTTAATATTTCTTGGGCAATTTTAGTAGGTTGGCTCATGTAATATGTTTAACACAGTACTAGGAATACAGTAGTGGCTCAATAAAGTGTTAGAAATTTTTAGATATCTGTCATTATGTCTGTGGTTAGAATCAGAAAAGAGATAACAACAACAACAACAACAACAACAACAACAACAACAACAAAAACTCCCAACAACTTAAATGTTTTAATGTGATTTCTTTGATGTTTTAGATTGAGTTTTCAAAAAAGAATCCCTGGGCAAAATTCACATACAAGGTGGGTTAGGTAACCCTGAGAAGCATGGTAAAGGAGTGGGAAGGTGAGATAGGGGAATAAAAAAGCTAACAAAGCGTATGTTCATTAGTGGATGACCAATGGGCTCCATGCTGCTGGGGTCTGACAATCTCTGTTAACATGACCTCAGGGTTGTCCTATGAATAAGGAAGAAAGCCATTTTGTTTGTATATCACTCTTCCTCCCTTATTAGTTGGGAGTTGCTTCTGGGAGAAACCTCTGCACAAAAAGCATCAAAAGGAAATACCTAAGTATTTTTTATAAACTCGATTTTTTTCTGGTCTTTTTATTGTTATAACCTCTGGAGGTCTTTTTGTAAGAATCATATGTGTTTTCTTCACAATAAATGTTTATTTTTCTTAGCATTATTCTAAATTGGTACAATATTTTTATAAAGAAATTTGGTAGTGTGCAGCAAATAAATTAATGCCCTTTGATCCTCATAAATCTACCTCAAGATACTTTACCTAAGGCAATAATTGAATATATGCTAATATTTTTCTTATCTTACAAATACATTAATTATTGTAGTGATTTAGAAAATAAGAATATATGCATAATAAAGGTTAGCAGCACTGCCAGTACACAGACATAAATATTATTCGTGCTAAATGTAATTTTTTTGAAAATCAAAATGTTTCTACATATGCAGAAAATTTCTATATCTTTATGATAAGAGTTTTATCATGACTTTAATTTTTTATAAGACTTATTTTTAAAAATGTACTCTAAATCATTCTTGAGCATATTTAAATGGAAACTGTAAATTTTAAGCTATTAAATAAGGCTTCCCTAATATGTCTAGGGCTTGATGTGCAATGAGTACTCAACAAATGGGGTGAGGGCAATTCAAGAAGAAAGTGAGTGTC